>NC_136434.1:156216065-156827391 GCF_052849685.1 Lactuca virosa
CCTTAGCTTGTTATAGGCTTGATACACTTGTTAAACGACTAGAAAACAACAAGAAACATAAAATCATATGAGTTTACGGCCAAGGCAATCTCCTTGGACCGTAAACTCTAATGAAAGGGCCATTGTGAGCCCTATTTCCTTACTAAGCCTTGGATACAAGTCTAGATCACTTCCTTGTGGAGTATAGGACCTTAAACAAACAAAATAAACAAGCACACATGATTTTACGGCCGTAAACTCATGAGGAATGGTCCATGGGCCGTAAACTCTAAAACGTGGTGCAATGGTGCCACAATTACTTCCCAAGGCTTGGACTTGATCATAGCATGCTTAACCTTGACTTGTAAGCCCTTAAAACACCAAATGGTAGAAGTTACCATGGGTTTACGACCGTAAACCCATTAGGACCGTAAACTCTAAACCGTAAACTCATGAAGAGTTTACCCTTGGACCATAAACTCAAAAGCAAAGTCCTACAACCCTTACATGCAATCTTTGGTACTACTAACACTTGAATCAAAGTGTTATCCATGTTTTAGGGTGTCTTTACATGACTAATTAGTTGTTAAATTACTAATTGGATACATATATGTATTATTATATGTTAATTAGGATCCGTGTGTGTCACACCCCGCTAAAGCGGAAACGCAAGGTATGACAACGACAAAGGTTTCATTGCAAAAGATAAAGATACATCACCATAGCAATATTCAAAAGTTTACAACCCATAGCTTAAACAAAACAAAGTACAAGTTTTCCAAAATGACATTGTTCAAAATATAACTTCATAAAATAACTTCCACACGATGCAGCATGATCTATGATGATGAATCTCTATATCCACTTACTAATTATTTCCTGAAAAAGCATGTAAAACGAGCGTCAACTATGAAAATAGTTGGTGAGTTCACAGGTTTATAAAATCAAGATTTGGTATAAGACTTTTCATAAATACAAGTACATTGCTTTAATGAGAACAAAGTTCATTGCTATAATGAGAAACAAAGTTGATTGCTAAAATTGATAAACGAGTTTATTGCCATAATAGATAACAAGTTTATTGCTATAATGTGTAACGAGTTTGTATGTGTATGAGCAAACAATGAGTCTCAACCAAACCTATGACTGAAGCCCTATCAAGATCTATGCTTATCGTTCCATAGATGAATATGGTATCATGCACTCCAGCAATAGGGCGAGTGAGGAGTTGTCAATTCCTAATAGCGCTATCCATAATGACCATTGGCTCAAAGAGTTAATGGTTAGAGATAAGGGAAGGGCCTTAGTACGATAAGTTCTCATGTTCCGTGTTGCATAGACATACATAGAGAGACATAGCAATAAAATAGCAATCATGTTTGATACAAATCAATTTAAATACAACATTAAAATAATAGTTTTTCGGGACATGCTTTTCCACCCCAAAACATAAAAACTGAAAATAGGGGAGTGCGTGAATACTCACAACGTTTCGAGTAGGTACAAGTGGTACTTCGGAATGCACCAACGTCTTACTACCGGGATCCTACGACATCAAACACACACTAGTGAGTTTCCATGTCGAAATCTAATGCTAATATACTAAATTCTACATATAGTGAAATGCCAATTTATGTTTTAGTATTTGATTTTATATTAATTGGTTACACTTTTTCTGAAATAATGAAATTCTACAAATCGTGCGATTAATTACAACATTGGAATATAAATTTTCCAAATTTTTAAGTCCTTATTACATCATAAATTCACGGAAATAGCATTCAAAGGATAAAAATTATCAAACTTTTTATTTAACTGTTATTACACAATACTAAGCTGGGAAAATTATAAAAATGGATTTCCAAGCTGTTTAATTATATTTTATGATTTTTGAGTATTTATTCCAATAAAAATTGAAATAAATAGAAAACAGTTTCCAAAATTACCCAAACTTTTTATTTAACTGTTATTATACATAAATAGGCTGGGAAAAATATAAAAGATATTTTTCAGTGGGTATTTCTATTTTTCCTTGTTTTATTCCTTTAAATAATCTTTAATTGAAGAAATAATAAAAGCTTTTGGTATTTTACAGATTATCACATGCATGTGAGGGCTTTCAAAAGGAAAAATGTTCGAAATTTATTCAGGAGGGAAATAGGGGTATTGAACCCAAACAAGATAAGAAATGTTGCATGCAATGGTGCATGAGATGTAAATGTGGCTGAAGTTCATGAATTTGTGAAGCACATTCTGTGGGGTTTTA
The DNA here is from genome assembly GCF_052849685.1 of Lactuca virosa. Lineage (NCBI taxonomy): Eukaryota > Viridiplantae > Streptophyta > Magnoliopsida > Asterales > Asteraceae > Lactuca > Lactuca virosa. Next base: position 156,218,311 of record NC_136434.1, read on the forward strand.
AGCCACGAAATTTCAGCCATCATTCACTGGATATGTTAAGTTTCTAAAGTATTTTTCCCCAGATTTATGGTTGGGTTTAAGGCCATTGATCATGCAAGGCAAAAATGGTGATCATAGAAAAAGAGCTGTTTGCGCAACCATTTTGTAAAAATTGCCAAAAATCGGATATTTAATATTTTACAGTAAGACCAGTTGGGTTTGAAAGTTAACGCATGGAGCTATCCAATGCAAAAAGAATATCATGATTTGGTTAAGGAATGACCGAGTTATGGTCGTTCAAAGCTGAATAAAGTAATCTGGCAGATTGCATGTTTGCTTTGAGTGCATCCTTAGGACATTTTGACAAGAACATCATGCATGCCTTTGATAAGGTCTGATTTCTAGCACATGCATGGAGTGAATGAGCATCCAAGATGTACTAGAAATGGTTTAATGCTTTTGATCATGCAAGAACACAAAAGAAATGGAGAAGAAGATGTAATACTTGTTTTTGAAGTCACATGAACATATGTGCATCATTTTCACTCCTTGCATGGGTTTGATCCCGGATTTTCACCATTTCAAACACATGCATTGTGTTATGGTGAGAATCTACAAACTACAAGGGAAAAATAAAGATTTCTAGCCATGGAAAGGCATAGAATCCGAAAAGAAGAGAAAACTAAGAAGAAGAGGAAGTAGAATCATGAAATTATGGAAGAAGATGTTGTTGTTTACCTTGGTTTTGATCTTGAGGGAAGTAAGAACACTTCAAAGTCTTCAAAATCTCGAAATTTGGCAGAGGAATGAGAGAAATTTCGTGAGTTAGAGAGAGAGAGGAAGAGAGTTTGTGTGTTAGGAGGGTGGAGTGTGAGAGAGTGAAGAGAGAAGAGGTAGTGTGAAGGTTTAAGCTTAATGATTGAGTTTTGGGAAGAGAGAGGGCATGGGGAGGGGAGAATGGCCAGATTTTTTAGGGCCTTCTCTCTCCTCAATTCAAATTTTATAAAAATCCCTCCTTAATTTTATAAAAACCCTAATTTTTATAAAAGTGATTTTTTAAGCAATTTAATTTATTTAAAAATCTTGTTTTTAACTAATTAATTATGATTAATGCATGATAATTTATATTTCTATTTCATTGGTATAATCCATAATTTGATTAATAAAATTTGATATTTGGAAGTTTATAGTCAAATTTTATAAAGTTTTTAAGCTTTAGGATTTATAAATTTGGATTTTTAGCTCTCTTAGGGTTTTTGGAATATTGTTTGATATTCATCATCATAATGAAGTATAATTAGAATATTTTAATTTATTTTTAGGGTTTTATACCCTTTTTCAATTACAACAAAGCTTGAAAGTTTCATTCAAATTATAGCATTGGCATTTCCTATTGTAGTTAAGCAACTTACTAGAATCGTAAGTGTCAAGTATATTAGTCCTAGGTCTTAGATGGATCCTAGTTTTTGTAAGATTTTGACATAATTTATACTACTAGGCCATGGCATGATGTGCATGAATGGTTATTATAAAGATGCATGAGTCCGAGAATGACTTGAATTGACAGTTGTCACAGTATCCCCCACTTAAAAAGAATTTCGTCCCAAAATTCATTCTATGTCATCGCTTGTCATCGTATGGGAAAAGTTGTGGATACTTTTCCTTCATGAAGTCCTCAGGCTCCCAGGTGTACTCCGATCCGCGTTTTGAGTTCCATCGAACTTTCACAATAGGGATCTTACTCCGCTTAAGTTGTTTTACCTCCCTGCCAAGGATTTCTATCGGTTCCTCAACGAAGTTTAGCTTATCATTGATCTTAATTTCCTCCAGGGGTACTATCAATGTTTCGTTGGTTAGACATTTCTTAAGATTGGAGACGTGGAATGTGTCATGAATGGCGCTTAACTCTTGGGGCAACTGGAGTTTATAAGCTACCGGACCAATCCTTTCAATGACTTCAAAGGGTCCAATATATCTCGGGCTTAGTTTTCCTTTCTTACCAAAACGCACAAGCCCTTTCCAAGGCGACACTTTTAAAAGTACCTTGTCTCCTACTTGGAATTCTAATGCTTTTCGACGATTATCCGCATAACTTTTCTGACGATCTCTAGCAGCTTTAAGCCTATCCTTGATGATAGCAATCTTGTCAGATGTTTCCTGGATAAGTTCGACTTTAGTCAACTGTCTGTCTCCGATTTCTGTCCAGCATAAGGGCGAACGACACTTGCGTCCATACAATGCTTCATATGGAGCACATTGGATACTCGTGTGGTAACTGTTATTGTAGGAAAACTCAATTAGAGGCAAATGAGTATCCCAATTTCCTTTGAACTCAATGACACACGCTCGTAGCATGTCTTCCAATGTTTGTATTGTTCTCTCTGTTTGCCCATCTGTCTGAGGGTGGTAAGCTGTGCTCAAATCTATCTTGGTTCCTAGTGCCTTCTGTAACATCCACCAAAATCGAGATGTAAAACGACTATCTCTATCAGAAATGATAGATAGGGGGTAGACCGGGCAATTCCTCCGGAAACACCTCGGGATAGTTTTGAACCACTGGAATCTCCTTGAGTTGCTTAGCTTCAGGTTCTCTTTCTAGCACGTGGGCCATGAATGCAATACAATTCTTTTTCAGGTACTTGTGAACCTTCACGCTTGATACTATGTTTAAACTTCTTCCTGGCTTCTCACCGTGTATGATAAGGGTTTCTCCATTAGGGAGAGGCACTCTAATGACTTTCTCGTAACAACCAATTTCTGCTTTATTTTTGGATAACCAATCCATCCCTACTATCACATCAAAACTACCTAGCTCTATAGGAATTAGGTCAATGCTAAAGAGTTTATCAGCTAAATTCAGAGTACAACCAGGAATTATATCATTAGCCCTAATTTCATACCCATCAGCAAGTTCAATAGAGTAAGCATTCCTCATCTTTCTCGATTTCAAGCCAATTAACGGTATAAATGCTAAAGAAACAAAACTCCTATCTGCTCCCGCATCGAATATTACTGATGCAGAATGATTGTTCAGGAGAAACGTACCTGTTATCACTTCAGGGTTCTGACGAGCTTCTTCTGCACCAATCACAAAGGCTACACCTCTTGGCCGCCCACCTTGATTTCCTTGGAAATTTTGCCTAGCTTGGCCTTGTCCATTGTTACCAGGTCCATTGTTCAGTTTGGGACATGCTCTACGGAGATGATCAGTACTCCCGCACTCGTAACATGTCCTTTTTCCCTCCTTATTCACCTTACAATACTTCAAGTAATGGCCTGTTTGCTTACAGTTTTGGCACACTGGGCAAGCTCCCTTGTGATGGAAGTTACACTTATTGCACTTCGGAAGCGGCCCTGAGTACTGCTTTCGCTCCTGCACTTCCCGTTCTTGAGTTTTCACTGGTTCTTGCTCCTGGGCTTTTACCATAAAGTTTCTTGAGACTTTCTGCTTCCTCCCTGACTTGCCTCCATACTTCTTCTCTCCCTGATCTGCTGGCTTCCTCTTGCTACTAGAGCTTTCCTTTGTCGATGCTCCCATCCTTATCACATCATTGGTTAGTCGATTTGCTAGACTTACTGCACTTTGAATGGTAGTTGGGTTTGCTGAGGTAACCATTCCCCGAATCTCTGGTGCCAGACCCCAGATGTAACGATCTATCCGTTTCTCCTCAGGAGTAACCATGTGAGGTACCAGTTTTGCTAGTTCATGAAATCGGACTGAGTACTTCTCTATTTGTGTTCCAACCATAGAATGGTTCCAGAACTCAGATTCAAGCTTCTGAATTTCATCCTTGGGACAATACTCCTCTATCAGCAGCTTCTTTAGGTCTTCCCAAGTTAGCTGATATGCCGCTACACGACCTCGGGTTTGCACTAAAGTATTCCACCAGGTCAATGCCCTATCTTGGAATAGGCAAGATGCATACTCAACTTTGTTGCGCTCGAGGCATTTGCTAATGTGAAGGACCGACTCCATGCTGTCAATCCATTTCAGCAACCCGACCGCACCTTCCTTTCCATGGAACTCCTTAGGTTTACAGGCCATAAAGGACTTGTAGTTGCATTCTCTTTCATTGTTTCCCCGATTTCCTCCACTACTTCCTTGGTTAGCATTAAGTCCTGCAGTTACTTGAGTAACAATGTTTGGGATTGCTTCCATGAGTTGTTGTGCTACAATTTGAGCAACATCGGGTGTTTCATTCTGTGGGCGCCCGCGATTAGGCCTTCCTGACATGGTTCTAAGACACAAGAGAAGAAATACGTATAAATACATAAAATAATGTATAATATTTAGTTCACTACTATTTTGAAAACCGTAAGTGTTGTCAAATTAATGGTTTGCATTAATACTAGGCATATAGATTTTAGAAAGGAAAGAAAAGAAAAATCTTTTTATTCAACTATTGACTAAATAAGTTCTAGGGTTTGACCTCAAAGTAAAAGTTTTCAAACATAAAATAAACTTCTTCATTACCATTTGAAATAGTCTTAAAACCAAAACAATACATCAATCCCAAAATAAAGTTTTAATGTCTTTCCCCAAAAGATACCCAACATGGGTTTTCATTTCATGACACAATAAAATACTAAAATCAGAACCAAGTACGAATCGCTATCCCAACAAGAAACATCCACACCACAATCAGTAACAGCCCTCCAAACACATAACATGCGGTCATCGCACGACCTGCCACTCGTCTAGCAGCACTAGCAGTGTCAGCAGTCTCCATCGAATGCTGAAACAGGATTTCCATCCTTGTTAACACTTCATCCAAAACTTCCCGATGCTCAGCTATCACAGCAAGACTGTGATGTAGGCCCGCTGCCATCGAATGCATCCTCCGAGACTCCTCCGGGGTCATACCTGACTGCCTGACAGGTATCCCTATAACTCGCTGAGGTGGGGGTGCTCTCGGTCCTGCCATGCTGGGTCCTACCCGACTGGTTCCTGCCGTGCCAAGTCCTGCTGTACTGGTTGCTATCCTTCCTGTGATAGGGACACTCTTCCTTACTGTCCTCCGAATACGAAGCCCATAAAGTGGTGGTTGTGGCAACACCGATGCAGGCGATGCCTCACGTTGCTGACTCGGGGCGTTGTCATTGCTGATCTCCACCGAGTTTCCTGTATCTTCTGTGTCTTCCGAGGGGTCTTCCTCCACCGAGGCGGGGGGATCACGTCGAGGAATAACAGTGACGTAGCCGGACTCATCAGCTGAGGCGGTAGCGTGAGAAGATGACGATGTTGACATAGTGGACTGAGACATAATTTCAATGAGATATGAAATGAATAACAATGTATACCTATAATATGCAATGCTTACACACACCAAAATTTAACCTTTTTGAAATTTTAAAATAAAGTTTTCTCAAATATTTTTGTTGAACATATTCCCATTATAATTAGCTCAAGCTTTGTATAAATCTTTCCTTAATTAAACATAGGTGATCAGGCTATGTTTAATCGAGGTCCAATAATACAACTCCCGACCTAATTATACTCGTAATATGTTTGATGTAAAAAGAATTTCTTTGTAAGTTTTAGTTATAGGTTGTGTTTTCTTAAAGAAAAACCGATGTTCTCTATAACTTTAGCTCTGATACCACTTCTGTCACACCCCGCTAAAGCGGAAACGCAAGGTATGACAGCGACAAAGGTTTCATTGCAAAAGATAAAGATACATCACCATAGCAATATTTAAAAGTTTACAACCCATAGCTTAAACAAAACAAAGTACAAGTTTTCCAAAATGACATTGTTCAAAATATAACTTCATAAAATAACTTCCACACGATGCAGCATGCTCTATGATGATGAATCTCTATATCCACTTACTAATTATTTCCTGAAAAAGCATGTAAAACGAGCGTCAACTATGAAAATAGTTGGTGAGTTCACAGGTTTATAAAATCAAGATTTGGTATAAGACTTTTCATAAATACAAGTACATTGCTTTAATGAGAACAAAGTTCATTGCTATAATGAGAAACAAAGTTGATTGCTAAAATTGATAAACGAGTTTATTGCCATAATAGATAACAAGTTTATTGCTATAATGTGTAACGAGTTTGTATGTGTATGAGCAAACAATGAGTCTCAACCAAACCTATGACTGAAGCCCTATCAAGATCTATGCTTATCGTTCCATAGATGAATATGGTATCATGCACTCCAGCAATAGGGCGAGTGAGGAGTTGTCAATTCCTAATAGCGCTATCCATAATGACCATTGGCTCAAAGAGTTAATGGTTAGAGATAAGGGAAGGGCCTTAGTACGATAAGTTCTCATGTTCCGTGTTGCATAGACATACATAGAGAGACATAGCAATAAAATAGCAATCATGTTTGATACAAATCAATTTAAATACAACATTAAAATAATAGTTTTTCGGGACATGCTTTTCCACCCCAAAACATAAAAACTGAAAATAGGGGAGTGCGTGAATACTCACAACGTTTCGAGTAGGTACAAGTGGTACTTCGGAATGCACCAACGTCTTACTACCGGGATTCTACGACATCAAACACACACTAGTGAGTTTCCATGTCGAAATCTAATGCTAATATACTAAATTCTACATATAGTGAAATGCCAATTTATGTTTTAGTATTTGATTTTATATTAATTGGTTACACTTTTTCTGAAATAATGAAATTCTACAAATCGTGCGATTAATTACAACATTGGAATATAAATTTTCCAAATTTTTAAGTCCTTATTACATCATAAATTCACGGAAATAGCATTCAAAGGATAAAAATTATCAAACTTTTTATTTAACTGTTATTACACAATACTAAGCTGGGAAAATTATAAAAATGAATTTCCAAGCTGTTTAATTATATTTTATGATTTTTGAGCATTTATTCCAATAAAAATTGAAATAAATAGAAAACAGTTTCCAAAATTACCCAAACTTTTTATTTAACTGTTATTATACATAAATAGGCTGGGAAAAATATAAAAGATATTTTTCAGTGGGTATTTCTATTTTTCCTTGTTTTATTCCTTTAAATAATCTTTAATTGAAGAAATAATATTAAACAGTTAAAATAAATTACCAAAAATTTTTGTAACATCATTTACAGTATAAATAACCTGAGAAAAATATCAAAAGTGGTCTTCATATTATATAATCCGGTTTTGGGTATTTATGTGTATTTAAGTGTAATTAACTTTAGAAATTAAGAGAAAAATAGTTTACAGTGGAGAAAAATCCTTAAAATTTTTATGTAACCTCCTACTGTTAAACATGATGTTCTGGTAAATTTTCATGAATTTTGGATAATCAGAACTATTTTTCCTATTTTTAAACCATTATAATTACCAAAAATTAGGAAAAATAGCAAGGCATGATGAAAAATGTTGAAATTATTTTTCTGAGTCATCCATCACAGGTAAGGTATGCGAAAATTGTTAGATAAAATTTTCACACTCTCCAATGTGGTTTTGTGATTTATTATATCCTAACAAAAAGGAAATTGGAAATCATACCAAACAGCAACAAAAATTGATGAAATTTAGTGAGGGGTCATTATCTATCATAAGGGTCATTCATGAATTTGTTCCGGATTTATTGACCTCTGGAAGTATTTTATGTGATTTATGCCCTTGGTTTCTAGCAATAATTTTAATAAATCAAAGAAATAATAAAAGCTTTTGGTATTTTACAGATAATCACATGCATGTGAGGGCTTTCAAAAGGAAAAATGTTCGAAATTTATTCAGGAGGGAAATAGGGGTATTGAACCCAAACAAGATAAGAAATGTTGCATGCAATGGTGCATGAGATGTAAATGTGGCTGAAGTTCATGAATTTGTGAAGCACATTCTGTGGGGTTTTAAGCCACGAAATTTCAGCCATCATTCACTGGATATGTTAAGTTTCTAAAGTATTTTTCCCCAGATTTATGGTTGGGTTTAAGGCCATTGATCATGCAAGGCAAAAATGGTGATCATAGAAAAAGAGCTGTTTGCGCAACCATTTTGTAAAAATTGCCAAAAATCGGATATTTAATATTTTACAGTAAGACCAGTTGGGTTTGAAAGTTAACTCATGGAGCTTTCCAATGCAAAAAGAATATCATGATTTGGTTAAGGAATGACTGAGTTATGGTCGTTCAAAGCTGAATAAAGTAATCTGGCAGATTGCATGTTTGCTTTGAGTGCATCCTTAGGGCATTTTGACAAGAACATCATGCATGCCTTTGATAAGGTCTGATTTCTAGCACATGCATGGAGTGAATGAGCATCCAAGATGTACTAGAAATGGTTTAATGCTTTTGATCATGCTAGAACACAAAAGAAATGGAGAAGAAGATGTAATACTTGTTTTTGAAGTCACATGAACATATGTGCATCATTTTCACTCCTTGCATGGGTTTGATCCCGGATTTTCACCATTTCAAACACATGCATTGTGTTATGGTGAGAATCTACAAACCACAAGGGAAAAATAAAGATTTCTAGCCATGGAAAGGCATAGAATCCGAAAAGAAGAGAAAACTAAGAAGAAGAGGAAGTAGAATCATGAAATTATGGAAGAAGATGTTGTTGTTTACCTTGGTTTTGATCTTGAGGGAAGTAAGAACACTTCAAAGTCTTCAAAATCTCGAAATTTGGCAGAGGAATGAGAGAAATTTCGTGAGTTAGAGAGAGAGAGAGGAAGAGAGTTTATGTGTTAGGAGGGTGGAGTGTGAGAGAGTGAAGAGAGAAGAGGTAGTGTGAAGGTTTAAGCTTAATGATTGAGTTTTGGGAAGAGAGAGGGCATGGGGAGGGGAGAATGGACAGATTTTTTAGGTCCTTCTCTCTCCTCAATTCAAATTTTATAAAAATCCCTCCTTAATTTTATAAAAACCCTAATTTTTATAAAAGTGATTTTTTAAGCAATTTGATTTATTTAAAAATCTTGTTTTTAACTAATTAATTATGATTAATGCATGATAATTTATATTTCTATTTCATTGGTATAATCCATAATTTGATTAATAAAATTTGATATTTGGAAGTTTATAGCCAAATTTTATAAAGTCTTTAAGCTTTAAGATTTATAAATTTGGATTTTTAGCTCTCTTAGGGTTTTTGGAATATTGTTTGATATTCATCATCATAATGAAGTATAATTAGAATATTTTAATTTATTTTTAGGGGTTTATACCCTTTTTCAATTATAACAAAGCTTGAAAGTTTCATTCAAATTATAGCATTGGCATTTCCTATTGTAGTTAAGCAACTTACTAGAATCGTAAGTGTCAAGTATATTAGTCCTAGGTCTTAGATGGATCCTAGTTTTTGTAAGATTTTGACATAATTTATACTACTAGGCCATGGCATGATGTGCATGAATGGTTATTATAAAGATGCATGAGTCCGAGAATGACCTGAATTGGCAGTTGTCACAGTGTGTGTGTTCAAGTCTTCACTTGACACTTAGCATCCTATACCATCCATTCATCCAAACCACTCACTACAGGTGAGTTCATACCCCATTATCAACCTTTTAAATGATTTTAAATGCTTTTATGGGGGGGAATACAAGTTGAACTATTATAGTTATTATATCAATCACATGTGATTAATAACTGCCAAACAAGTGGATTTCTTACTTTTCAAACTGTGTTATCAAACAAACTACTTCAAACTGTTTTACAAACTCGTTTACATGTCAAATACTTTTATTAAACTCTTTTAAACTTATATTCTGTTAAATGTGTATCTATATAGATATAGTTATATAAGTAGGATTGAAAGGACTTAGGACTGATAGCTCACCTTACCTCCTGTTCCTTGTTTGGTTGTGGACTTAGGGTATTGGTTGTTTGTCCGAATGTCGTTTGAATCCTAGTTATATATTATGTATATGTATATAGATATAAAAGTTCCTTCTTTTTATTCAATACCTTTGGGTAGCAAAGGTATACAAACATGTCCATTCATACAAACAACAATGCTAGTAAACTATAATAGGTATAGTTTAGGAAGTTACTAATACTATTACTAGAACAATGAAACATACAATGAGTCAGTTCATACATGAGTCAACGCATACTATTATGAGAAACAGAGAGAACATACAAACATACTAGACAGAGAGAGAACATACAATACAGCTAGTACATACTATACATTATACAAGAGAACATACTATTATGAGAAACAGAGAGAACATACATACATACTAGACAGAGAGAGAACATACAATACAGGTAGTACATACTATACATTATACAAGAGAACATACTATTATGAGAAACAGAGAGAACATACATACATACTAGACAGAGAGAGAACATACAATACAGGTAGTACATACAATACATTATACAAGAGAACATACTATTATGAGAAACAGAGAGAACATACATACATACTAGACAGAGAGAGAACATACAATACAACTAGTACATACTATACATTATACAAGAGAACATACTATTATGAGAAACAGAGAGAACATACATACATGCTAGACAGAGAGAGAACATACAATACAAATAGTACACACAATACATATACAAGAACACTACTACAGTTATGTGAGCCACGTAACGGGGCATGGCATCACCTGTCATGGCTCGTTTTGTATCTAGAATCTCCTTAAGTGGAGAGCGTTGAGTTTGTGTATAGATCTATACTGGATTCACTATCCTACACCTTGTTGCTCGCTACAGTGGGACTTGCAAGTCTACGGGTGCCAAACGTCATTCCTTCTGATGTATTTCATCGTCGTGTTTTTAGTCGGTAGTATGGTACAGGCATATCACATGGTACTTTAAATAACAATTGGTTTAAGGTAGTTAGTAAAGCAATAGTTACTTAATACAACACTACAGTACTATTTTATTTCCCCATTGCATTCACTTTGTGATCTTCACACAATGAACAGTAATGTAAAAACTATATTTTTGGTTAATGATAGTCAGATTCGGGAAAATACATACTCTTACAAGAGACATACATACAAACATTTGATGCCTTGGTAGAAGGCTACTTTTAGTAGAAAACATAGGGTTTTCTAGGAGTGTTCAAACATTTTACAAACATTTTACAAACATTTGATGCCTTGGTAGAAGGCTACTTTTAGTAGAAAACATAGGGTTTTCTAGGAGAGTTCAAACATTTACAAACTTATTCATCACATACTTACAAACACTTTCATACAAGCACAGACACTAAAATACTTATGATCTCACCAGCTTTAAAGCTGATAAACTCTTTCAAAATAACTTGTATTCTCAGGTCACCAGTAGACAGGTACCGGTGCCAGGTTTTGAGAAGATGGAGCTCGTTCAAGACTCATCTTTTATTTTGATTTACATTCGAGTGTCTATTACACTTCACAAAACACACTTGTATTAAATTATATTATTAATGCAATGGATGATGTTGTTGCTTGTTTACTACTATTCATTATTGGGATACTATACATGACGTCCTCCACCCCCGAACGATTCCGCCGTTCCGGTTTTGGGGTGTGACAGATTGGTATCAGAGCATTGTTTATAGTGAATCGAGTATATCACCCCATAAAAGATATACGAACTATAAACACAACGGGATTTAAAAATACTCTGATAAAGAGTTTATACTTTTAAATAATAAAATATTTAACCAAGTATACATACCTGCATTCATGCTAAAATCAGTGTCACTAGGACATAACAAAAGTATTACGATTGTTGGGCAGCATAAGTAGACTTAGAGACATATAGTCAAATCTCGGAAGATATAGCCTGATCAACTATATTATCCGAGGAGTGACTAGCATGTGCCTAAGTCGACAACCTGATGGTTTTTCTGATGGTTCTGACTCAGAGCCGGAAGTTGACAACCTACCCCCAGTAGCTCCAAACCCAAACCCTCGTCGAGCATTTCAAGGACTCACACCTCTGTGGGCCACAAACTTGAACAGATGGAGTTAGGAACAGGGTCAACCCATTCCCTACAATGGGGACAGAAGCTTTTACAACAACACCGAGGGAGGTTCAGCTGATCGTGTCCTGCCCATCATGGTCCGAAGGATTTCTCGGAACACCGAGCAAGGTCGAGCAACTATCGACCGAGTGGTGGAGATTGACGCCAACTCTGGCGTTAACACAGTCCGCATTCGCCAACTCGAGGTAGCTATGGAAAGGGTTAGGATAACCAATAGGACTCTGCAGCAACAGCTAGCTGCATCCCAAGCTGAAATTAGGGAACTACGGGCTAGGCAGTCAATGTATGAAAGGCGCATGAGAGACATAAAACGCCTTCTGTCCGAGTCAAGAACTCACCCTAGTAGTTCTCGTCGTAGATAGAGTCTCCTCGACTTCTCTTTTGGATATAACTTAGTTTATGTAAAAACTCTAGTCTAATTTCCTATCTTTGTTCAAACTTGGACCTGTTAGGTCTTGATTAGGTCGTAGTTCTGTCAAAAATTTCCCATTTTGGTTTGATGTAAGACCTACTTCTAGGTCATTTTTCCCGAACTTGTTACATCTGTAATACCAGTATTATTGATAGATATCTAATCTCATGGAAATTATTATCCAAATGCTATCATCTTTTAGTACTAGATCTACATTCAATCGTGCTAATCAATTGTGGTGTTGGGCTATGGAGAGTTAGTCCATGAGTCATTCTCATCACATTCTCCCTATTAAATTCTTATCAATATTTTCATCGTTGTAAACTTATAGTTAAAAGATGCCTCCACGCCGATCAACGAGACGCGATCCTCCGATAACTGCAACACCACCTGCTCCTCAAATCGATACGGCAGCTCTGAATGCTGCAGTAGTTGCGGTTGTGGCTACAACCATGGCTCAATATCATTCCACCAACGCCAGTGGTGCGGAAACGCCTGTTCATTCTACCCATGGCGAAGCTCTTGTGCGCTTGAGAGAGTGCTCCTATAAGGACTTCACCAACTGCAAGCCATTGTCCTTTAAAGGGACTGGCGGAGTCATTGCCCTCTCGCAATGGTTCGAAAAGACGGAGTCGATCTTCGAGATCTACTCATGCCCGGAAGGAAGCAAAGTCAAATTTGCTGCGTGCACCTTCGAGGAAAAAGCCCTGACATGGTGGAATAGCCATGTCAAGTCACTATCTCTTATAGTGGCAAATGCTATGGGCTGGGAAGCTCTGAAAGAGCTAATGATTGAAGAGTACTGCGCGAGGGGCGAAATCCAGAAATTGGAGCAGGAACTGTTGAGCCTAACCATGAAAGGCTCCGACATTGTGACCTATATCGCCAGATTCTACGAGCTGGTGGCCCTCTGTCCCAACATGGTTCATATAGAGGGAAAGAAGATAGAGAGATACATATGTGGGTTGGTGCCTCCATTCTAGGGGAATGTTTTGGCTTTAAACCTCACTACATTCGATAGTGCCAAGCGGTTGGCACAGTGGCTTATTGACCATGGGGTTCGTACCCCGGCCGCAACAACCCTAGCGATCTTAGAACCCGCCAAAACCGTTGATTCCAAGCAGAAGTTCTGGGATGACAAGAAGAAGAAGAAAGCTGCCAAAAAGCAGCAGGTCGTGGCAGTTCATGCTGCGATAGCACCTGCCGCTGCTGCTCCGGTAAAGCAGTACGCTGGAAGTTTGCCCAAGTGCAACAAATGCAACTTCCACCACAATGGAGCCTGCCGAGAAATGCAGTGCTCTAACTGCAGCAGGAAGGGGCACACTGACCGCTTCTGCAAGGCTCCAACAAAACCAATCACCCAACTCCCCGGCGCTGGTGTGGGCCAAGCTTGCTACGGTTGTGGCGAGGCGGGCCACTACAAAAGGAACTACCCGAAGGCAGGGAACGCTAGTGGAGTCGGAAGAATTCTGGCCATAGGCCACAAGGAGGCGTTTGCCGACCCCACAATGGTCACTGGTACATTTCTCCTCGATAACTCTTATGCATGCATACTGTTTGATAGTGGAGCGGAGAGGAGTTTCGTGAAACAAAAATTTGCTCATTTACTTAAGCAAAAATCACAAGCACTTAAAGAACCGTTCACTGTTGAAATGGCTAATGGAAAGACGGAGAGCACTAACTGTATATTCATAGGGTGTACCCTAACACTAGATAGCCATTCATTTTCGATCGACCTCATGCCGGTCTCAATTAAAAGTTTCGACGTCATTATCGGCATGGATTGGTTGAGTCTACATCGTGCCGACATCATGTGTTATGAAAAGGCTGTTCGCCTTGATCTGCCGTCAGGCGAAACTCTAGTAGTTTATGGTGACAAACCCGACACGAATCTTTGTATCATCTCAAGCATTCAAGCCCAGAAATTCTTGCGAAAGGAATGTCGCACATTCCTTGCTCATGTTGTAGATGTGAGCAAAGAAACGAAAGACATTAAGAACATTCCAGTAGTACGCGACTTTCCCGACATCTTTCCGGAAGAACTCCCAGGATTACCTCCGCAACGTCAAGTCGAGTTCAGAATCGACTTAGTTCCAGGGGCTACCCTAGTAGCCAAATCGCCCTATCGTTTAGCACCTGCAGAGATGCAAGAACTGTCCGGTCAACTTAACGAACTGCTCAGCAAGGGCTTTATAAGACCAAGCTTCTCACCCTGGGGAGCTCCAGTCTTGTTCGTCAAGAAGAAAGACAGATCGTTTCGTATGTGCATCGACTACAGGGAGCTCAACAAACAGACCGTCAAGAATCGTTATCCTCTGGCTCGTATTGACGATTTATTTGATCTACTGCAAGGGGCAAACTTCTTTTCAAAAATCGATCTAAGATCCGGATATCACCAACTACGAGTGCTAGGGGAGGATGTCCCGAAGACAGCCTTCCGAACTCGTTATGGGCACTACGAATTCGTAGTGATGTCGTTCGGATTAACAAACGCGCCCGCCGTATTAATGGATTTAATGAATAGGGTGTGTCGTCCTTACTTGGATCAATTCGTCATCGTCTTCATCGATGGCATACTTATCTACTCTCGTAGTAAGGAGGAGCATAGTCAACATCTGCGACTGGTCTTAGAAACACTGCGTTCGGAGAAGCTTTATGCGAAGTTCTCGAAATGCGAATTTTGGATCCGAACAGTCGAATTCTTAGGGCACTTGGTTAGCGAAGAGGGAATACACGTTGACCCTTCCAAAATCAAAGCCATTGAGAGCTGGTCAGCACCGAAGATGCCTACAGAAATTCGTCAATTTCTAGGCCTCGCTGGCTACTATCGCAGGTTCATACAGAACTTCTCCCGAATTGCGAAGCCCCTTACCACTTTAAACCAGAAGGGCGTGGCCTTTGACTGGGAAGAGAAGCAGTAGAAAGCGTTCCAAACGCTCAAAAGAGCCTTATGCACCACACCAATACTATCCCTCCTCGAAGGGATAGAAGACTTCGTTGTCTATTACGATGCGTCAAATCAGAGCTCGGCTGTGTTCTGATGCAACGAGGTAAGGTCATCGCCTATGCCTCGAGACAGTTGAAGACACACGAGGTCAACTTCACCACTCACGATCTTGAGCTAGGAGCAGTTGTGTTTGCTCTGAAGATCTGGAGACACTACCTGTATGGTACAAAAAACACTATCTTTACAGACCACAAAAGCCTACAACATATATTCGACCAGAAGGAGCTCAACATGAGACAACGACGGTGGGTCGAGCTACTCAGTGACTACGAATGCGAAATTCGTTATCATCCGGGTAAAGCCAACGTAGTAGGTGACGTCCTAAGTCGGAAAGAATACTCTGGTCGTAGAGTCAAGTCATTGACTATGACTATCCATTCACACTTGTCCACATAAATTAAGGAGGCTCAGCTCGACGCTTTGAAACCTGAAAATGTGGCGGGTGAATCCCTGAGAGGGATGGATAAAAACTTGGAAGTCAAGGGTGGCGGAGCTTTTTATCTCATGGATCGGATCTGGACACCGAAACATGGTGGTTTCAGAGAGTTGGTCATGACCGAGGCGCACAACACTCGTTATTCCGTTCACCCAGGTTCAGATAAGATGTATCTGGATCTTAAAAAGCTATACTGGTGGCCTAACATGAAAGCAGAGATTGCTACCTTCGTGAGTAAATTCCTTACTTGCGCCAAGGTCAAGGTCGAATACTAGAAGCCCTCTGGTCTACTACAACAACCGGAGATACATGAATGGAAGTGGGAGCGGATCACTATGGACTTCATAACCAAGTTGCCCAAGACAACGGGTGGACTTGATACCATATGGGTCATCGTCGACAGATTGACCAAGTCCGCACACTTCCTGCCTATCAAAGAAACAGTCAAGATGGAGAAGCTTACAAGAACCTACATTCGGGAGATTGTACGACTGCACGGTGTTACCATATCCATTATCTCGGACAGAGATAGTAGATTCACTTCGAGGTTCTAGCAGTTGCTACAGAGTTCCCTAGGAACTAGGCTGGACATGAGTACAGCCTACCATCCACAGACCGACGGACAAAGTGAGAGGACTATCCAAACCTTGGAAGATATGTTGCGAGCCTGTGTGATCGACTTTGGGAAAGCATGGGATACTCATTTACCCCTTGTCGAATTTTCCTACAACAACAGTTATCACACAAGCCTAAAGGCTGCTCCATTCGAGGCCCTCTATGGCCGAAAGTGCAGATCCCCTCCGTGCTGGGCTGAGGTGGGTGATACCCAGTTAGCTAAAGGATGAGTTCCTGACAACACTCTCACGGGTCCGGAGATCATTCGGGAAACGACAGAGAAGATCGTTCAGATTCGTGAACGATTGAAAGCCTCTAGAGACCGACAGAAAAGCTACGCAGATAAACGAAGGAAACCGTTGGAATTCCAGGTGGGAGACCGTGTTCTATTGAATGTCACACCCTGGAAGGGCTTAATACGCTTTGGAAAGCTTGGAAAGCTAAATCCAAGATACATAGGGCCTTTCGAGATTTTCGCTAGAGTCGGCCCTGTAGCTTACAAACTTTACTTACCCCGCGAACTCAGTAACGTATATTCTACTTTCCACGTCTCTAACTTGAAAAAGTGTCTGTCCAACGAGACTCTTGTAATCCCACTCGACAAAATCGAGATCAACGAGAGCCTCAACTTCGTGGAAGAACCTGTAGAGGTCATGGACTGAGAGGTCAAGTAAACAAAGCAAAGCCGAATCCCGATAGTGAAGGTTCGCTGGAACGCCAAGCGAGGACCTGAATTCACTTGGGAGCGAGAGGATCAGATGAAACTGAAATATCCTCATCTTTTTACTTAGTTATTTGTAACTACTTATTTGCTTAACTCTAATTTCGGGACGAAATTCCTTGTAATGGGGGGATGATGTGACAACCCGAAATTTCTATTCTGTATAACCATTCACTTTAATAAAGTCAGAACTGTTTCTGCTAACTTTTAAGCTTTTTGGAGTCAGTTTGAGTGTTCTAAAGCCTAGTACTGCAAGAGATAACTGGAGAGAGGATACTCTAGGGTTTATTGTGCATCAATAAAGTCTCAAAACTCGAAGAGTTTGGAGTTTACAGCCCAAACATGGAGTTTACGGCCGTAAACTCTAAGGAGTATAAATATGACACTTAGTCATTTTATACACTTTTTTACCATTTCAAGCCTAGAAACTCATTCTCTCTCAAGTAGCATCCGATTTTCCTTCTTGATCTTCAACTTTGTAAGTGTTTCTTGCCTTAATTAGTTGATATCCTTCATCATCTAGTGATCTTACATGATTTCATCCATGAAATCTCTTCATTTTGATAGATCTTCAAGTGTTCTTCATTTCACCAAGAACACCAAGAACACACACTAGTGTTCTTGGACTTTAAACACCCTTACAAGCTTCTATATTGTAAGTACTCTTACCTTAGCTTGTTATAGGCTTGATACACTTGTTAAACAACTAGAAAACAACAAGAAACATAAGATCATAAGAGTTTACGGCCAAGGCAATCTCCTTGGACCGTAAACTCTAATGAAAGGGCGATTGTGAGCCCTAGTCCCTTACTAAGCCTTGGATACAAGTCTAGATCACTTCCTTGTGGAGTATAGGACCTTAAACAAACAAAAGAAACAAGCACACATGAGTTTACGGCCGTAAACTCATGAGGAATGGTCCATGGGTCGTAAACTCTAAAAGGTGGTGCAATGGTGCCACAATTACTTCCCAAGGCTTGGACTTGATCATAGTATGCTTAACCTTGACTTGTAAGACCTTAAAACACCAAATGGTAGAAGTTACCATGGGTTTACGGCCGTAAACCCATTAGGGCCGTAAACCCTAAACCGTAAACTCATGAAGAGTTTACCCTTGGACCATAAACTCAAAAGCAAAGCCCTACAACCCTTAGATGCAATCTTTGGTACTACTAGCACTTGAATCAAAGTGTTATCCATGTTTTAGGGTGTCTTTGCTTGATTAATTAGTTTTTAAATGACTAATTGGATACATATATGTGTTATTATATGTTAATTAGGATCCGTGTGTGTGTTCAAGTCTTCACTTGACACTTAGCATCCTATACCATCCATTCATACAAACCACTCACTACAGGTGAGTTCATACCCCCTAATCAACCTTTTAAATAATTTTAAATGCTTTTATGGGGGGGGGGGGAATACAAGTTGAACTGTTATAGTTATTATATCAATCACATGTGATTAATAACTACCAAACAAGTGCATTTCTTACTTTTCAAACTGTGTTATCAAACAAACTACTTCAAACTGTTTTACAAACTCGTTTACATGTTAAATACTTTTACTAAACTCTTTTACATGTCAAATACTTTTATTAAACTCTTTTAAACTTATATTCTGTTAAATGTGTATCTATATGGATATAGTTATATAAGTAGGATTGAAAGGACTTAGGACTGATAGCTCACCTTACCTCCTGTTCCTTGTTTGGTTGTGGACTTAGGGTATCGATTGTTTTTCCGAATGTCGTTTGAATCCTAGTTATATATTATGTATATGTATATAGATATAAAAGTTCCTTCTTTCTATTCAATACCTTTGGGTAGAAAAGGTATACAAACATGTCTATTCATACAAACAACAATGCTAGTAAACTATAATAGGTATAGTTTAGGAAGTTACTAATACTATTACTAGAACAATGAAACCTACAATGAGTCAGTTCTTACATGAGTCAAAACAAACTATTATGAGAAACAGAGAGAACATACATACGTAGTAGATAGAGAGAGAACATACAATACAGGTAGTACATACTATACATTATACAAGAGAACATACTATTATGAGAAACAGAGAGAACATACATACATACTAGACAGAGAGAGAACATACAATACAACTAGTACATACTATACATTATACAAGAGAACATACTATTATGAGAAACAGAGAGAACATACATACATGCTAGACAGAGAGAGAACATACAATACAGCTAGTACACACAATACATATACAAGAACACTACTACAGTTATGTGAGCCACATAACGGGGCATGGCATCACCTGTCATGGCTCCTTTTGTATCTAGAATCTCCTTAAGTGGAGAGCGTTGAGTTTGTGTATAGATCTATACTGGATTGACTATCCTACACCTTGTTGCTCGCTACAGTGGGACTTGCAAGTCTACGGGTGCGAAACGTCATTCCTTCCGACGTCTTTCATCGTCGTGTTTTTAGTCGGTAGTATGGTACAGGCATATCATATGGTACTTTAAATAATAATTGGTTTAAGGTAGTTAGTACAGCAGTAGTTACTTAATACAACACTACAGTACTGTTTTATTTCCCCATTGCATTCACTTTGTGATCTTCGCACAATGAACAGTAATGTAAAAACTATATTTTTGGTTAATGATAGTCAGATTTGTGAAAATACATACTCTTACAAGAGACATACATACAAACATTTGATGCCTTGGTGGAAGGCTACTTTTAGTAGAAAACATAGGGTTTTCTAGGAGAGTTCAAACATTTTACAAACATTTTACAAACATTTGATGCCTTGGTAGAAGGCTACTTTTAGTAAAAAACATAGCGTTTTCTAGGAGTGTAACGACGTAAATTTTCAAACAATTTTTCATTTTAACCATACTTTCATTCACATGATAATCATAAAAACATAATGTGTCCACTGTAACATACAAAACATGTCCCAAGATCTCAATATCATAAACTCATAAGTGTGTACGGATCATGTCGGCGCCTTCCCGCGATCCTCGCTAGTACCTGAAACACATCACACAACAACTGTAAGCATAAATTCTTAGTGAGTTCCCCAAAATACCACATGCAACCCATACGCCACTGGAGGCTACGATACGACCCTCCGGTCGATGTGTCTCAATGGGACCCTCCAGTCCCGTAGCTCGTTGGACCCTCTGGTCCGGTCATGGCTCGTTGGACCCTTCGGTCCGGTCTGTATCGTTGGACCCTTCGGTCCGGTCTATATCGTTGGACCCTCCGGTCTAGTCTATACAACACATAACATGCATATATCACATAACACAACATCTCATGTATATACACCTAGCACACAAGACCCTCCGGTCTACACATAGATACCACTCTAGGTAATGTATAGCGAGAAGACTCACCTCAATGAAGTCGGATAAACTCTCATGCTCAACGTCCCGAACTAGCCTCCTCCTATTATTCAAATAACATTCCCGATCAATACTTTCTTATGATATCATCTCTACAGACTGGGTAGAAGGCCATTCTACCCTTCCCTGAACTCTCCTGAATCAGTCTTGACCAGAACCCTAAAGTCAACGAAAGTCAATGGTCAAACTTCGACCCGACTCGTCGAGTGCACAAAGGCGACTCGGCGAGTCCATGCGGGTCCTCTGCATCCTTTCAGTCTCTCTTGGCTCGTCGAGTCATTCTTCCACTCGACGAGTTACACCTGACACAAATCGCGGGGCAACCCCGACTCGACTCGTCGAGTCTGCTCATGGACTCGGCGAGTTCATTCCATGCTGACACTCAAATGACCTTCTGAGGTCAGATCTGTTCCTCTAATCCATAGATCTGACCTTCCCAAGCTTAATAAACACGTAAAGGTTCGAACTTGATACTCATGCAACGTCCAAATGATTCTACTTGAAGATGTAGCCCCAAATATAACATCCTAAGTCCATTTCTTCCATAACTCCTCATAAAGCAAGATGGATAAAGTTCTCTGGACCACTATGGGTCCAGATCTGAAGTCTAAACATGATAAGGGACCATATCTCCAACAAATCATCCCAATAAAGGATATAGAAAAACCTAGATCCATGGATTCTTTAACAAAACAGAAAGAGGATCGATATGCTACCTCAAAGATGATGTCCTTTGCTTGAAATCCACAGATATGCAACCTCCTTGGCCTCCTCTAAGCTGGAATCAACTTCTTCTTGGAAAACTAACCCACAAAGGTCAAATAATGGCTTCTTCTCTCTCATAAACGCTCAAGCACTATTAGGGTTTCTCTCAAGGGTCTGGTAGCCGCAAATGGTGGCTATAGGGGTCCTTAAATACGTCCTAAACCCGAGAAATTAGGGTTTCATTAAACAGCATGGACTCGCCGAGTCCATGTATGGACTCGCCGAGTCCACGTATGGACTCGCCGAGTCCTTCATTAAATCAGACCAAAACATGCGCGATCCCACTCGGCGAGTCTGAGCGCCTACTCGCCGAGTCCCTCTCTAAAATTCAATATAATACTTAAAAATGATATACCTGGGAATCCAAATGTTACAATTCTCTCCCACTAGAATCAGACTTCGCCCTCGAAGTCCTGCTCGGCAAACAACTCTGGATGCTGCTCCTGCATCTCTAACTCTGGTTCCCAGGTCTGCTCGGACCCTTTCCGATGTTGCCACTGGACCTGCACCAGAGGCACTTCCTTGTTCCTCAGAACCTTGATCTTCCGATCCCGGATCGCGATTGGTCTCTCAGCATAATTCAGGCTCGCATCTACCTGAATATCCTCCAGCGGTACCACTGCCGACTCGTCGGGTATACACTTCCTCAACTGAGACACGTGGAAGGTATCATGAATCTGGCTCAACTCCGCAGGTAGCTCTAACCGATATGCTACCTTGCCCACCCTCGCGGTCACCCGGAACGGACCGATATACCGGGGCCCCAGCTTGCCCCTCTTCCTGAACCGAATCACTCCTTTCCAAGGAGACACTTTCAGGAGTACGAAGTCCCCCACCTGGAACTCGAGCTCGGATCGTCGCCGATCCGGATAACTCTGCTGACGACTCTGAGCCGTCAGTAACCTCTGTCTAACCTGCTGTATCTGCTATGTCGCCTCAAGCACTATCTCAGTGCTACCCATCACACGCTGCCCTACCTCTCCCCAGCAAATGGGAGTCCGACACCTCCTCCCATACAACAACTCGAAAGGAGGCATACCAATACTAGAATGGTAGTTGTTGTTGTAGGAAAACTCAGCCAATGGCAGATACGTGTCCCAACTTCCTCCGAAGTCCAACACACATGCTCGAAGCATGTCCTCGAGCGTCTGAATCGTCCGCTCACTCTGTCCGTCTGTCTGGGGGTGGTAGGCGGTACTGAAATGCAACCTCGTACCTAACTCCTCGTGGAACTTCTTCCAGAACCTGGAAGTGAAACGTACATCTCGATCTGACACGATCGAGATCGGTACCCCATGATGCGATACCACCTCCCTCATATATAGCTCTGCCAACCTTTCGGAAGAAGAGCTCTCACTGGTAGCAAGAAAATGCGCACTCTTCGTCAGCCGGTCGACGATCACCCAAATTGCATCGACACCCCTCGCGGTCCTCGACAATTTGGTGATGAAATCCATGGAAATCTATCCCCACTTCCATTGGGGAACCTCGAGCGGCTGCAAATTGCCATGCGGACGCTGGTGCTCGGCCTTAACCTTGCGGCAGGTCAAGCACCTCTCGACAAACCACGCGACATCCCTCTTCATACAGGGCCACCAATAATCCTTGTTCAGGTCCAAATACATCTTCGTGGCCCCGGGATGGATCGAGAACCTCGATCTATGCGCCTCCTCCATCAGAATGGTACGTGCCCCACCTGCATACGACACCCAAATCCGACCTTGAAAGGTCATCAGCCCTCGACTATCAGTAACGAACCCAAGTACCTGTCCAATCACCCGCTCCCTCTTGCGGTTCTCCGGTCTCACGGCCTCTGCCTGGGCCTCCCGAATGGTGTCCAACACCGGAGTCATCACTGTCAATCTCATACAACTTCCTTGAATCGGGGCACTCTCCGCCCTACGACTCAGCGCATCAGCTACAACATTAGCTTTACCCGGGTGGTACAGGATCTCACAATCGTAATCCTTTACCACGTCCAACCATCTCCTCTGATGCATATTCAGATTGGGCTGATCCATCAAATACTTCAAGCTCTTGTGGTCCGTGTATATGGTACACCGAACCCCATACAAATAGTGACGTTAGATCTTGAGGGCGAACACCACTGCCCCCTCTGCATAAGTACTGCACCCAACCCCGATATCGATGCGTCACAATACACCACGAAATCATCCATCCCTTCCGGGAGGGCTAACACAGGGGCTTCGCATAATCTCTGGCGAAGTGTCTCAAATGAGGTCTGCTGCTCCGGACCCCATGAAAAAGCAACACCCTTCCGGGTCAACCTGGTGAGAGGCACGACGATCTTGGAGAAATCTCTGATAAATCTCCGATAGTAGCCGGCCAATCCCAGAAAACTCCTGATCTCGGTCGGAGATCTCGGCACCTCCCAACTCATAAACGCCTCAATCTTGGCCGGATCGACCAAAATCCCATTCTGGTTGACGAGATGCCCCAAGAACTGGACCTCCCGTAACCAAAACTCGCACTTGGAGAATTTGGCATAAAGCCTCTCCATCCTCAATACCCCGAGAATCTCTCTCAGATGCTCCTCGTGCTGCTCTCTAGATCTTGAATACACCAGTATATCATCGATTAACACGATCACCGAACGATCCAACACCGGTCTACACACCCTGTTCATGAGATCCATGAACGCTGCTGGTGCATTGGTGAGCCCGAAAGGCATCACCACGAACTCGTAATGCCCATAACGAGTCCTGAATGCCGTCTTCTGGATATTCTCATCACGCACTCTCATCTGATGATATCCAGACCTCAGATCAATCTTGGAGAACCAAGACGCTCCCTGCAACTGATCGAACAAATCGTCGATCCTCGGTAATGGGTAACGGTTCTTGACCGTCAACTTGTTCAACTCCCGGTAATCAATACACATCCGGTGTGAACCATCATTTTTCTTGACAAAAAGGATTGGCGCTCCCCATGGCGAACTACTCGGTCGAATAAACCCCTTCCCCAGCAGCTCCTGAAGCTGCGAGGATAATTCCTGCATCTCTCGCGGCGCAAGGCGATAAGGGGCCTTGGCGATAGGCGCTGCCCCCGGAACCAAATCGATACAGAACTGTACCTGCCTCTCGGGAGGCACACCCGGCAACTCCTCGGGAAAAACATTCGGGAACTTGCGCACTATCGGAACGTCATCCACCGAACTTGGCCCCTCAGCGGCCCCTCGTGTGTCCATCACATAGGCTACAAACCCGCTGCAGCCCTGCTGTAAACTCTGTCTCGCTCTGGAAGCAGAACAAAACACTGACCCAGAACGAGTACCCTCTCCGTACACCGCAAGTACTCCCCCACTAGGGTCTCGTATCGTCACCAACTGTCGCTCGCAGTCTATAACAGCCCCAAATCGGCTCAACCAATCCATGCCCACTATGACACACACGTCCCCCATCGCTATCGGGACCAGATCTATTGGAAACTCAACACTGAAGATCTCGAGTACGCATCCTCGTATCACATCTGTAGCATACACTGCTCGCTCGTCAGCTATGGAAACTCGCAGAGGTCGACTCAACGCCTCTCGTCTGCTACTGATGTGCCGACTAAACGCTATCGACAAAAATGATCTACTCGCACCCGAGTCAAATAACACTAAGGCAGGTACAGAACTCACAAGAAAAGTACCTACGCATAACATTATATAATCATAATATCTCAAACTCAGCATAAATAAATGAAAGAATACGTACCAGCCACATCATCGGGCGCTGCGCGGACCTCCTCCGCTGTCAACTGAAAGGTTCTCCCGCGAGCCTTCGGTGCTTCGGCCTTCGCTGGCCGGACCTCGGTAGCTCTACCAGTAGGTGTAGATCCCTGCGCTGATCGCTGCAGTAGCTGTGGGCACTCGACCTTCCGATGGCCGGTCTGGTTGCAATGAAAGCAAACCGTGAACCCCAGCTCTGCACACTCCCTCGAATCAGCGGGCTTTGCCCGCTTGGCTGCAGGCTGAGACTGTGCCGGCCGCCGATCCACCCTCTGAGACTCGGCCTCCTCCCTGTCCTGAGTCTCCAGCTCAATCTCCCTCTTCTGGGAATTTGCCTGGAGCTCAGCAAATGTCCGGTAAGTCGAGTTCGGCACGAACTCCCGAATATCCCTCCTCAACACGCCCAAGTACCGGCTCATGCGTGCCTGCTCGGTAGACACCTGCTCAGGGCAGAACATCGCCCTCTCATGAAACTTCCTGGTAACCACAGTAACAGAATCAGTACCCTGTTTGAGGGTCAAGAACTCCCGAACCAACCGTTCCCTCTCCACCGGGGGAACATACTCGTCTCTGAACATGGTGGTGAACCTCTCCCAGGTCACCGCTGAAATCTCTGCAAGAGTGAAGCTCACCGTCATGAACTTCCACCAATCTGTCGCTCCCAAGCGAAGCTAGTTCAATGCGAACCGTACCCTCAGATGCTCCGGACATGAACACGTGTAGAAGCATCCCTCGATATCAGCAATCCATCTCATCGTAGCGATCAGATCCTGCGTCCCATCAAACTCTGGTGGCTTCGTGTTGCTGAACTCCCGAAGCAACAACGAGTCACCTCCCTGAGGTCTGGCAGCAGCCACAGCTGCAGTAGCTGCAGCAGCAGCAGCCTCAGTTACCGCGGCGTACCGCTCATCGAAAGTCTCAATCAGCCCTGATCGCCGCCGCCACCTCATCGTGAATCATCTGACGAAGCTCCTCGTCACTCACGCCACTCGGCTCAGGTCTGTGACGTGTCCCAACCATGATGTCTCTGAAATACAACATAATAACATAAGAGACTCGCTCGAGTATACTCGCACTCGATAACTCAACCCTACTTGTTCCTTAGTACCCAATGGATTCTTACTTAGAGTGCGCACTGCTGCGGTGTTTTCAGTAGTACGGGCCCTATACTACCGTCCACACCGCATCAGTATTCACCCTAAGTCCTCCTCCTTGGATCCTAGATCACAAGTACTCTATATCTCACTGGCATAGGCTACCCTTCGGTAGACCTCTCATTAGCTCCTCACTGCTACCTACTCGCTCTCAAGCATCACATAGCTGCAAAATCCTTCCTAGGCTAAGGCATCACAAAATCAGGCCACTCTAGTCCTAACATGAATACCTAGCCAACTCTAGCATGCATATCATAACATATCTCATAACACATAATGTAAAGGTATTTTGGGAAATCACCGTTCGGGCGCTGGCTGATCGTACACACTGCTTCCTTCTGCCTTTCTCAAAATCTTTTACTCTTTTGGAAAAATTGTTTATTTTATGAAAACTTTCTCAATTCCTCAGTTTGAGTTCAGATTCATCCGAAGATGCACCCGAATCCCTCAAACCAAGGCTCTGATACCAACTTGTGACGACGTAAATTTTCAAACAATTTTTCATTTTAAAACATACTTTCATTCACATGATAATCATCAAAACATAATGTGTCCACTGTAACATACAAAACATGTCCCAAGATCTCAATATCATAAACTCATAAGTGTGTACGGATCATGTCGGCGCCTTCTCGCGATCCTCGCTAGTACCTGAAACACATCACACAACAACTGTAAGCATAAATGCTTAGTGAGTTCCCCAAAATACCACATATAACACATACGCCACTCGAGGCTACGATACGACCCTCCGGTCGATGTGTCTCAATGGGACCCTCCAGTCCCGTAGCTCGTTGGACCCTCTGGTCCGGTCATGGCTCGTTGGACCCTTCGGTCCGGTCTGTATCGTTGGACCCTTCGGTCCGGTCTATATCGTTGGACCCTCCGGTCTGGTCTATACAACACATAACATGCATATATCACATAACACAACATCTCATATATATACACCTAGCACACAAGACCCTCCGGTCTACACATAGATACCACTCTAGGTAATATATAGTGAGAAGACTCACCTTAATGAAGTCGGATAAACTCTCGTGCTCAACGTCCCGACCTAGCCTCCTCCCATTATTCAAATAACATTCCCGATCAATACTTTCTCATGATATCATCTCTACACACTGAGTAGAAGGCCATTCTACCCTTCCCTGAACTCTCCTGAATCAGTCTTGACCAGAACCCTAAAGTCAACGAAAGTCAATGGTCAAACTTTGACCCGACTCGTCGATTGCACAAAGGCGACTCGGCAAGTCCATGCGGGTCCTCTGAATCCTTTCAGTCTCTCTTGGCTCGTCGAGTCATTCTTCCACTCGACGAGTTACACCTGACATGAATCGCGGGGTAACCCCGACTCGACTCGTCGAGTCCGCTCATGGACTCGGCGAGTTCATTCCATTCTGACACTCAAATGACCTTCTGAGGTCAGATCTGTTCCTCTAATCCATAGATCTGACCTTCCCAAGCTTAATAAACACGTAAAGGTTCGAACTTGATACTCATGCAACGTCCAAATAACTCTACTTGAAGATTTAGCTCCAACTATAACATACTAAGTCCATTTCTTCCACAACTCCTCATAAAGCAAGATGGATAAAGTTCTCTGGACCACTATGGGTCCAGATCTGAAGTCTGAACATGATAAGGGACCATATCTCCAACAAATCATCCCAATAAAGGATATAGAAAACCCTAGATCCATGGATTCTTTAACAAAACAGAAAGAGGATCGATATGCTACCTCAAAGATGATGTCCTTTGCTTGAAATCCACAAATATGCAACCTCCTTGGCCTCCTCTAAGCTGTAATCAACTTCTTCTTGCAAAACCAACCCACAAAGGTCAAATAATGGCTTCTTCTCTCTCACAAACGCTCAAGCACTATTAGGGTTTCTCTCCAGGTTCTGGTAGCCGCAAATGGTGGCTATAAGGGTCCTTAAATAGGTCCCAAACCTGAGAAATTAGGGTTTCATTAAACAGCGTGGACTCGCCGAGTCCACGTATGGACTCGCCGAGTCCTTCATTAATTCAGACCAAAACATGCGCGATCCCACTCGGCGAGTCTGAGCGCCTACTCGCCGAGTCCCTCTCTAAAATTCAATATAATACTTAAAAATGAGATACCTGGGAATCCGGATGTTACAAGGAGAGTTCGAACATTTACAAACTTATTCATCACATACTTACAAACACTTTCATACAAACACATACACTAAAATACTTATGATCTCACCAGCTTTAAAGCTGATAAACTCTTTCAAAATAACTTGTATTCTCAGGTCACCAGTAGACAGGTACCGGTGCCAGGTTTTGAGAAGATGGAGCTCGTTCAAGACTCATCTTTTATTTTGATTTACATTCTAGTGTCTATTACACTTCACAGAACACACTTGTATTAAATTATATTATTAATGCAATGGATGATGTTGTTGCTTGTTTACTACTATTCATTGTTGTGATACTATAGATGACGTCCTCCACCCCCAAACGATTCCGCCGTTCCGGTTTTGGGGTGTGACAAATTCAAAGCGCATTGCTTTGAACATGCTTCTTGCATTAAGTTTCTTTAACCTTACACAGATTGCTTCCACCTCTGAACAAGAGTTGCCTCTTTTCAGACTATGTCAATATGGTCCTTCCAATATTAACAGTATATTTTCCACTGTCCTTGAGCAACCAATATTTTGTAAACCTTAGATTGTCCTCGACAATTGCTTAATCACTTTAGTCATATCCAATTCTAGACATTGTTCCCCTTAATGCCCCAAGGCATTTGGAAAATTCAGAAAGGATAAATATTATAGCACATGTAATCGATCTTGTACCCAAAGTAAATGGGACACGATTCATGATGTTTCACATAAAGACATGGTTCTAGACCAGTATTTTGCCATAATAATTTTTTGTTTGCCATATTCTCAAAATTTGACAATGAAAAGGGATGTCGTAATCATAATCGAATTTTGAGAACGCAATATATAGAATTTTCTTAAGTTGAACTAATCCAACATGAAATTCATATATATATTCTTGACTAAAGGTGATTAAAATCTCAATATAAGTTCTTTAGAATGATTATAAACTCAATCTAAGCTTTTTAGAATTGAAATGAAGTATAATTTCCTCTCCCTAAATTATAGTAAAACAACTTTTTCAACCCCTGCAACCTCACGAATTGAAACTTTTGTTTTCTATAATTAACATTGCTAACTTGCAATACTTATCATAATTATCATGCTCCCACTAACATGATGGTTATTAGCATAACACTTATGCTCCCACTAGCTTTGACATGTATCCAGAAAACAGCTGGACCTCTAGAAGTCAATACTTTATTGACATTCTTACCAAAGTTCAGATTTCTGATACTAGATTGCCATAATCATAGTCTCAATTGTTTGGACCTTTTACCATTTCTCATAAGTCAATGTTAGTGTGCCGGTTAACCACACACGCTCCACTAACGACTTTAAGAACTGCAAATATCACAATTGCTATCTACTTAAAATCTACTTAGTGAAAGAATTTCCTCACCATCATTTTCATGAATCGGAGAGAAACCTTATGAAACGTAGATTTTATGGTGTATGTGTTCTTATCCATGTGAATTTGTCAAACCATAATCACAAGACTAGGTTAGTGACAAATCCTAACTCATATGGATTGAACTTGTGCAATCTTAACCTCTTGCCACCTAGCAGCACAAGGGGCTGCCATTGCTTCCAAGTAGTTATGCAAACAATTGAGAACATGTAGAACTCAAATATATATAGCCAACTTAACTGGAATGGGCACAGAAATGTCAACACGATAGGTTATAAACCTCTAGTTGTGTGCTAGTGATGAAATACAGGTTTTATTCTTGATTACTTCTTGAAACCCTTTCAGGATCTTTTAGACTCCCATTGTCTCCTTGACCTATAAGACTTTCTTGCCAAATATTCAAGAGATAGTGTGGATTCTAATCAAGACAAACACTTAACACAATTAGCCTAAGTTGGTCTCTATTTTATCCAAAACATCACAACTTACCAAATTCAAATGTACAAGAGTAGAAAACCTTTTAGACTTACATTTCTCTAGTGTTAATAAACCTTCTTTAAGATGTGTCACTCAAGTTACATTTGTGGTGGGCTTGATCAGTGCACAAGAGTGTGTACTCGATCCTTTAGTCCTTTACTTGACTCACACATCCATGTGAACAAGTAATTAGTCTTAATTTTCCAATGCTTCAAAGTTCTCATTCATCATACTATACAACTTGCATGATTCCAAGTTTCTATCCAACTGAAACTTGGGTGATGAGAATCTTTCCTTATTTGGAAAATTTAGACACTACCACAAATGAAAGAATCAAATTCATATTTCCACTCTTGCTATTAATGGAATCATATAAGCAACAATTTGTTTCCTTTTCACAAATGCCATTGTAAGGATATTTTAAAATAAATAAAATCAAATTTTTTTTCTTTTATTTTATAAAACTTTGCGGAAAAACTATCCTTATAGTGCAAAAGCACATGAAAAACTTTGTTGTTATCTATTCCTAAGGAATATATCATAACTCCTAAGCAACAGCTCAAAATTCTGATCACAGAATCATGCGATCGAGATCCATCTTCGCGATCAGAATCAGCATATACTTCCTTTAAGTTTCTTCACTTTTCTTTGATTCTTAAAACATCAACATGTGACCCAGTCACATCATGTAACAAGAATCTCAGAATAGAAACTTAACAGAGTTAGATAGTGGACTTTACCTGAAGTAGAGTCAATCTTCTTGACTTGATCAACCTTATGATCTTTCAGGTAAATAGGCTGATTCGCAATCAATGCCCCTTCCTTTGGCAAGAGGAACATAGAGACTCTTTGGGAATGGTACATGGGACTATCGCAGACTTAGCCTTTCTCTTTACCATTTGGTCAACCTAGTTGACTATGGACAATCCCTTTCCTTGGGAAGAGAAGGCTTTTCTATATATCCAATGTTACCATTGTCAATGTCCATGGTAGTTTGGGAAGTTGATCTACTAATCAAATTTGCTCTCCCAGTGCTCCAAATTATTGCTGATTCAGCAGCACCAAGCAAATAGATAAGATCATTAAGGGTCATGTCATAGTCTGTTTCATAGTAGTCCCAAAGGAATTCACTATGTGACTTAGAAAGTGATTGAACCACTAACTTTCTCAAGAGTTTGACACCCAACTCTCCCGGCTTGTCAATATGTGACTTCATCTCCAAGATGCGATCACACATAGACCTTACTTGCCAATAGGGCTTGAGTGACCTTGAACTTGTGGGTTAGTGAGAATAATTGGAGGAGGTGGAGGAAGTGAAGTTCCAAGATATTTGGGAGGATCATAGAAGTCTGAACCAAACATCTTTTTGGGAGATATTCAAGATACTTGATCTAAAGTCCTTAATATAACACCCAATATGAAATATTAAGGCTGAAACCCAGCAAACTATTTTATAACTTGGAAGAGGGATGTCGTAATCCAAGCTATAAAATATTTGAAGGTAGGTGAATGACGATTCACCAATTTCCACCAAGATAAACGAAATGTATTATTAGGTTTTAATTGGTTTTCAAACTCCTAGATTCTTTTGAGATTCATTGAACTTTTCAAAGGCATGTTTCAATCTCGAGTGTGCCCTTCAGGTTTTGTGACTGGGATGCCGAGGATCACAAAGCAAGGTGTGAATAACCATGAAAATATACTTGGTACCCTTAATATTTACCCCTCAATCGATGTGCCGGTTAACCACACACGCTCCACCGATACTATGATAAACATTAAGTTACCCTTTGCCTACCTTGTTAAATCAAGCTAGTGTGCCGGTTAACCACACACGCTCCACTAATTGACTTAAGCAAAGTGCAAAGTGTAATTTCATGGGTTAGCACCAAATTCACATTTTCCTAAGTAACTAAGATTGGGTATTAATAAGAGTTTAGTTACTTAGTATTTATCATTAATACTTTTAATGAAGGGAGAATTATAGTCCTTGTCCTACCCGTTCGGCTAAGGACCCTCCACCGGTCAAGGAAGCGGTGGGTGAGAGTGGACACCCATTAAACTGCCATTTTATAGGCAGTAACCTTATACCCTCCTTATAGACCGGCTTCGTGAATGAGGCCTACTAATGGTGAGATGACTTTACTCTTATACATATATATAAATATTATTAACTTATAATATTATAAAGTATAAGGGTTGAATTTTAACTTTTAAAATTCTAAGGGCTTAACTTGGAATTAAAATATTCATAAGTGAAAATTTTACAAATTCCAAAACTTGAGGGCAAGTTTTTGAAACAATTCAAAACTTTTCATTTCATAACTTATGAGTTTAATGGTTCATTAAAATGAAGACTCTTCATTTTTTTATGTAACCTCTTATTCTTTAATAACACTTTTAAATAAGTGACTCTTAAACATCCATAACTTGAGGACAAGTTATGGAGTCATAATACTATTTAATGAAAAAGACTTTATTTTTTTTAATGTAACCTATGGCACTTTTATGAGTTTTAAGATTCATAAATGTGACCTTTTATGTAACTTGAGGACACGTTACAAAAACACATTTTATGAACTACCTCTAGATTAATTAGGATTGAAAACAACTATAACACAATATTTTTTTTCAATCAATCTAAACTAACTCATAAATCAAGGAAACATAAAACTTTTGGTAATCCATAGCTTATGGAGTTAAATGCTTGTTTTATGATGAAACTTTTCATGTTCCATAATTTAAGAAAAAGTTATGGAATTCTTTAAAACATTAACACCAAATTTTGTAACTCCATAAAAACTTTGAATCAATTTTTTTTAAAACCTTTTCATATCCATAACTTATGGAGGTTTTAAAACACTTAAGATCACAACTTTAAAGAAACTTTTGAGCTCCAAAATTTTATGACAAAATTTATAACTCCTTAAAACATTTAGATCAAACTTTTAAAACTAATAAAAGAATCACATCATTTTATCTTTTACTAAATTTGACCTAATTCAACTCATATAGCAAATGATTCAAATTTTACAAATAATTAGTTTTTCACAAAACAAGTAATTATCTTAAAATTTGACAAACTTCATGTTTTTTTTTCCTTTTTTTTCAACTTTGAAAATCAAACATTTGTCTTGGGATTAAAACCCTAATTGAGATTTGATGAACAAGATGCGGAAAATAAGAACAAACACAAATATGAAGATTATGTCGAATGATCACTCGATTTATTCAAACATGAGGAATAAATTACACTTTCAGCATATACTAAAGAATCTAACACTACATAAGAAACCTCACAACGTGGCGGCTACATTTTGCCTCACTCTTAACCCTAATAATGAATAATACATGACTATTTATAGGAAAAAGACAAGTCTTGGGCTTTTAACCTACACTTCATCAAGGGGCCAATTGCCATCATACATGGAGTGCTTTGAAACCCTACAATTTGCATGAATATAACAGAAAACAACCCATGGCTCTGATACCACTGTTGGGTTTTAAGCATTCTAACACTCCTAAGTGTACATGCAACCCTAAATACCTTGGATCTATGTTTTCTCTATTATACATGCAAATATGAATATTCCAAGGTATTACCCTATCTAGCATACAATCCTTGATACTTGGCTAATATAACAAGTTAGAATACATACCTTTTAATGACGCTTGAAGTCTTGAACCCTTAAGAGCTTAGCCCCAATAGTGTGGAAGCCTCAAGTGGAAACACAAATCACCAAAACACCTTGGAAAACCTTTAGAGAATATGGATACTTGGCTCACACTTATGAAATCGGTTATTGCCCTCTTTAGTGTATCCACACTAGCCACTAGCCCAATTTCATGAACCATAAGACCCTTTATATAGTGTGGAGGATTAGGGTTAAACCCTAATACCCATGACCTTTCATTTCCTTGGATCCATGGGTTAAAGCTCAATGGACTATCCATGAAGACTTAGCCCAACCTAAATGAACTTAGCCCACTACACATATATATCTAAGAGTCCATATTTAATTAGTTCCTTTTGATCACTTAATTAATTATAAATTAATTCTTGATCAATACTAATTAAATAATATGATTATATATTAATATATTAGAACTTATAATATATTAATATAAATCATAAGCATGCTATTCTCAAAGGATTATCCATATAAATTGTTTCGGTGAAGTACAACCCAAATGGACCATGCCAATTTGGGTCAAGTACATACCAATTATAGTTATGGACTTAAACATTAATCCAACAACATATTGCTGCGATCAGATAATTTTAGAAGGGTAGGTTTAACTCTATGGTGCAACTTTTGTTTGAGTCCAAACCTTGTAGGGTGGAGCCTATCTTTTGAAGAATTATCTGGTACTAGTAGTATGTAACTGTGTTCATATAGTAGTTAGGTGGCACCTGTAGAAGCTCCTTCTGCAGCTGATAGCAGAAAGGTGTAAGGAAGGAAGTCTTAGGGAGTCCCTATGAGAAGTCGGGTGCGTAGGACACCTTATAGTTTGTAAGTGTATTAGTTTGGAAGAGCGACTTGGAGGAGTCGGGGTAGTCCTTGAGGAGGGTATAAAGAGGTGTGGAATGTAGTATTGGGCTCGTACTACTGAAAGCATAGGATTTATACGTGGTGCCAGGAAGACCACGATGAATCTAGGGAGCTGAAAAGTGTGAACCTTCTTGTGTGTATGCTAGTTGTTTGTGTGGTTATGTTTCAGTATGGTGATGACACGTCAGGGAGTGGGAGGTTCAGGATCTAGATCTATTTCGGGAGCGGGCTCCGAAAGAATTGATGAGGGATTACGAGAGTTCATTGCATCTGAGACTACGAGAGGCATCCTTGATGCAACCCCTGTGATGTTTGGGTCGATCAAGGAAGGTATCATGGAGTTGATGGATGATCTTCTTCGAATCTTTAGGGCTGATCTAGCCGCTAGTCAGTCGGGGGCCCGTACACTCTCCTTTAAGAATTTTAGGGGATGTGGGCCACCAGATTTCATTGAAGTGAAGGACCCCATCGCTGTCAGGCGTTGGATAGCCGACATCGAGTTTGCTCAGATGAAGAGCTTCCGCCCCGAGGGGTTGAAGGTCAGGTTCACAGCAAGTAGGGGTGTTCACGGGGCGGTTCTGCTCGGATAGTAATAAAATTGTAAATCGTGATCACGGGGCGGGTACCTTATATGCACTAACCGAAACCGAACCGAATTGTGCAAAAATCCAAACCGAACCGAACCGTTTAAAGGCGGGTAACCACGGTTCGGTTCATGGTTACCCGCTTAATATAAAAAACAAAATTAATCAAAAAAATACAAGCTACATTTAACTCAATAGTAAAATATCCATTAAAAAAAATCATCCAAAACAAAACAATTCAACAAGAGATATTTTAAAAGTGTTTAACACTAGTTTTATAACACAAAACACATTCCATTATCCCTTCAACAAATTGAAAAAAAAACAGCAACTCGTCTCAAAAACAGCACCAAACCTGCAAGAAAAACATATATATTTAGTACAAATAGCAAAAAACAGCACATACAAAATAGTAAAAAAACAACTTAAAAAACATCACAAACATCACAAAAAACTGCACAAAACAGCTCAAAAAAAACACAAAACAACACAAAAAAACTGCACAAACCAGTTAAAAAAACATAAAAAACAGCGCAAAAAAACAGCACAAAACATCACAAAAAACAATAGAAAAACAGCACAAAAAACTGCACTAAACAGCTTAAAAAACACACAAAAACAACACAAAAATGTATAGAAAACAGTAATAAAATTGTAATAAAAAATTGCATATAAACAACACTTTAAAGCACAAAAAAAAGACAAAATTTTACCATCATACAACTTCAATCATCCACAGTAAGGGCAGATATAGCTTGAGGTAAGTCCTTCACTTCTAAAACAACAAAAAATTATACATTAGATTGAATAAAACATGAAACTATAAGAGCTATAAAAGCAAAGTCATACCGGCTTCATAATTTTCAAGAGCTTCAAAACTTTCCTCAATATCAACAGGAACATTGTTGGACCTAAGCCAATTTTGAGAACATATCAATGCTTCAACCGTTGTTGGGGTCAATGAGCTACGAAATGCATCAAGAATGCGTCCGCCGGTACTAAATGAAGATTCCGAGGCTACTGTTGAAGCTGGAATTGCCAAAACATCCCTAGCAATTGCCGTGATGACCAGAAATCTTGCTTGATTTTTCTTCCACCAACTAAGTAAATTGAACTTGTTGTCAAAAGACTCACATTGCTCACTCAAATACCAATCCAACTCGCATTTTGCAGCTACAATTATCACCAAATATTACAGTAAACAAAAAATTACTTATGTAAGTATAACTAACAAAACTAAAAAAACACAACTTGTAAATTACATGTACCACTTGAGTTCTCTTCAAACAATCTTCTGTATTGGTTGTTCAAGAAAGTTGTCGGATCATCATCAACATCAATAACAATCTCTTCTTCAAAATGTCCGGAACTAGTTGTCGGATTTTCATTAGTAACTCCAACTTCATGTAAATAATGAGCATAAAAGTCTCGCAACACTTTCTCTACTTGATCACACAAATTTTAGTATTTTTCTTCATCAAAACTTTGGCTAATAATGAAGGAAACATAACCTAACTTGTATCGTGGATCAAGATTTGGAGCAATAAATAAAAACACATTAATGTTTGATGAATTGCTCCAATACTTATCATATTTCTCCTTCATTTTAGCAGCCATCTTTTTAAAACCCTCATCACTTGTTATCATCTTTTTTTTATCATTGCTCCAATGCCAAATACTTCATGAAAATAATTGTTGCTAGTTACATACAAAGAGCCAGAAATACGCAAAGTAGATGTATAAAAACCTCTCAAAAAAGGTAACATACACCTAACATGCTCCCAATCCTCTTCCTTAGGCAACCCCTTCAATGATAAAAGCTCAGACCTATACTTACTATCTTGCTCCTCCAATAAATCAAAAGCATCTTGAAACTTGATGGCACTTTCTAGCATCAAGTATGTTGAATTCCACCTTGTTTCAACATCAAGACAAACAAGGATTTTGCACTCGATTTTCATTTTCTCAACACATCCCTTAAAGCGTTGGAGCCTACCCGGATAAGACCTCACATATTTCACAGCTGATCGAATATGGGCAATACTTGTGTCTACATCTTTTAAACCTTCTTTGACAACAAGACTTAAGATGTGGGCACAACATGTCATATGCAAATGTTGAGTATCTAACACACTATGCTTCCATGCATTCAGTCTTCTTTTTAAGTATCGAATACAAAGGTCATTTGAACTAGCATTATCAACCGTAACCTTGAAAACCTTGTCAATTCCCCAATCAAGTAAGTTCTTCTCCACATATTTTCCAATTATCTCACCAGAATGACCAGAAACCGGACAAAAGTTGATTATCCTTTTATGAATGGTCCAATCTTTATCGAGAAAATGAGCTGTCAAACACATGTAACTAAGATTTTTCCTAGAAGTCTACAAATCTATTGTTAAAGAAACTCGTTGTCTGTTCATAGCAAAATACTTCTTCAACTTTTCCGATTCTGACTTGTATATCTCCAAACAATCATTAGTAATAGTGGTTCTTGAAGAGATTTGAAATTGTGGTTGCAACATGTTCACAAGGTCACGGAACCCTTCATGTTCGATAGTCTTGAAAGGTAATTCATCAATAATGATCATTCTAGCGCACAAATATCTACACTTGGTTTGGTCAAATTTCCAAGGGACAAATGTAGAAACAATTTCTCCACTTTCTTGTACAGAAGATTGGTTTTGAAACATCAATAGCTTTTGTTTTTTATCGATGTTATGAGGGTCTTTAGTGCAACGTGCAACATGATTCCTCATAGAACTAGTTCCATTCTTACTAGGACAATGCAATTGTCTACTACAATGCTTACAAACAGAGTAATCATGATCATCAGGATCTCTATTAAAATGAGCCCATACTTTAGAAGTTTCCGCTTTTTGCTTTCTCTTTTCATTCTTTTTCCCTTCATCCACTTTCTTAGCAGAATCTGTTGTAGGTGAAGGATTAACACTTGCATTTGAACTTCCAGATTGTTGTGTTGGTAAAGTATCACCATCAACCTCCATTTCAGCCATTTGTTTCTATCATAGTGTCACACAAGTTAGAATAATCATTTTTTGCTGATGAAATACATACATTGTCACATTGATAAATAGACAGTAGACAAAAATCAGGTTACACAGATAACTAGAGATAGATAGAAATTAGATTACAGAAACATACATAAACATATCATACACTAAGTTCAATTCATCATACATATACGTAACATGGTACATAAAAATCACTAATCATAATATCATATTACATTAACAACTAAGTCATTAACAGAAAATAAAATCATTAACATCTAAATATTCGAGTATATGTCGATCCATAAAAAAAAGCATTGATCGCTATATCAGATTAACAAATAAGCCATATGCAGTAAATCAAATGCAAAAAAAAGAAGAAACGAAAGAAGGAAAGGGGTGTCAAACCAGAGAAATCCGACGATGTCGGCTGTCGACTGGAGGAATAGCAGATTGAAGGTTTGAAGGCGCTGGCGATTTCCGACTCTTGCGATTAATTCAGCCCTTGATGAAGGGCTTTGTCAATCTGATTTTTGCAAATGTAGTCAAGTACGGAGTGGCAAAGGGTCGAACGCCCTAATCGCGAGTCGTGACTGAAGACGATGCGATAGCCGACTGCCGAGAGGCCGAGAGCGGGTGTAGAAAGTGTAGTCGTCTAGGGCTGTTGTAGGCGATGTCTGATCAATGATCATCGACTCTGATGTCTAACTCTCAACGTTGGATTTAGGATTGTTGATGATTATTGATTTGGGCCATTGGGCTGCTGATGGGAATTTAATTTATATGGGCTAGTTATATACTACATATTACATAATAATATAATATAGATTTTATATATATATATATATATATATATATATATATATATATATATATATATATATATATATATATATATATATATTAAATGACGGTTCGGTTCGGGTATCCGCGGGTATGTAAATACCCAAAACGAAACAGAACCGTATATATGCGGTTTTTTCGGTTTCGGATAGGCCGGATCGGTTTGGTTTTGCGGTTTTTTTGCACACCCCTAATAGTAGGATGCTTGGGAACGATCCCAGGATTGGCGAGATGAGGTCAGCTATGCCTTGGGAGCCCCGGCCATTGAGGCCATAACTTGGTTGGATTTTATGACCAAGTTCCGAGTAGAGTTTGCACCTATTTTAGAGGTATAACAGCTAGCTAAGGAGTTTCTTGATATGAGACAGACGACTAAGACTATGGCAGAGATCACCGCCAAGTTCAGAGAGAGGGCTTTGTTGGCGCCCCAGTATGCAGCTCATGAGGAGATGAAAAGGACCCGATACCATGATATGTTAAGATCCGACATCTGGGAGTTTGTTATCTTTTCCGCTTGCCCGATTCTGGATGATATGATAGCCAAGGTGCTACAAGTGCGGCAAGTCAGGGCATTTTAGCAAGGATTGTACTGCTTCTATTACCACTTCACAAACATCAGATATGATTTTCTTTTTAATTACAATAAGAGGGGCCACAAGAAAGCAAAAAGCCCGAGTTTAGCACTAGGAGGACGAGTGGTAGCACCAGTCCATGCGACACTACGTATCGCATATGGCCGCCAAGGCAAGGCGGATTCTCCTATGGTGAGGAGTCAGGCATTTTAGTTGACTACCGAGGAGGCGCGTGCTGCACCAGATGTATTGATATGTATGTCTCTTCTCCTAAACTCTTTATTTATGTTAATTTCGTTGCTTATGTTTTATGTGTTTTGTTTTAGGATCGTTCCTTGTGAACGATATCCCTCCTTTGTTATTATTTGATTCGGGGCCTACCCGATCTTTTGTGTCTCTTGTGCTCAACAAGAGGTTTGCGGGATCTCCGAGTAAACTGTAACATCTATTAGAGGTCGAAATTGCAGGTGATCGATCCGTCCGAGCATCGAGGGTTCATCGAGATTATGTTATGGGGATGTTTAGCAAGCGATATCTGATTGACTTGGTTCCCATCCCTTTGCAATAGAACAAGGTTATAGTGGGGATGGATTGGTTGAGCTCCAATGTGGCAGTGATTGATTGTGAGTGCCAGCTGGTATAGGTTCGGACCCCAAGTGGCGGAGAGTTGGTTGTCCATGGAGAGGGTATGCAGACGATCCGGTCCTATGAACATCCGCTAAGGCCAGACGTTATCTCCATCAGAGTTGTTCTGGGTTTGTTGCCTATATTATGGATACCCGGTAGCAGGATAGGGTGTCGATTGATGATGTTCCAGTAGTGAGGGGTACATGGATGTGTTTCCGGAGGATTTACCTAGGGTGCCTCAAGAGAGGCAGGTGGAGTTCCGGGTTGATTTGGTTCCCGGTACGACACCGATAGCCGAATGACCATATCGATTAACTCCACTAGAGATGTCGGAGTTGTCTACACAACTGCAAGAACTTTTAGACAAGGGATTCATCCAACCGAGTAGTTCTCCTTGGGGTGCACCGATCCTGTTTGTGAAGAAAAAAGGAAAGGTCGCATAAGATGTGTATTGATTATCGGGAGTTGAATAAGCTAATGGTGAAAACCGTTATCCACTCCCGAGGATCGATGATTTGTTTAACTAGCTTCAGGGCGCATCTTGGTTTTCCAAGATTGATCTGCACTCGGGTTATCATCAGATGAGGGTCAGAGAGGACGATGTTCAAAAGACGGATTTCCAGACTCGCTATGGTCATTATGAGTTCGTGGTGAGGCCTTTTGGGCTCACCAATGCTCCAACCACATTCATTGACCTCATAAAATGCGTGTGCAAACCGATGCTGGATCGGTCTATGATTGTGTTTATCGATGATATCCTAGTGTATTCCAAGACCGAGGAGCTGCATAAGGAGAACTTGCGAGAGGTATTGGAGACCCTGAGGAGGGAGAGGTTGTATGCAAAGTTCTCCAAGTGCGAGTTCTTGTTGCACGAGGTGAAGTTTCTGGGGCACCTTGTCAACCGGAATGGTATTCTAGTCGTTCCGGCCAAGGTGGAGGCCGTGATGAGGTGGGAGGTTCCGAGGTCTACATCCGAGATTTGGAGTTTCCTGGGTTTAGTTGGATTTTACCGGAGATTAATTCATGGTTTCTACATGATAGCGGTTCCCCTAACCCGACTGATGAAGAAGATTGCTACTTTTCGATGGGGGTTTGAGCAGCAGGACACGTTTGAG
The DNA here is from genome assembly GCF_052849685.1 of Lactuca virosa. Taxonomy (NCBI): domain Eukaryota; kingdom Viridiplantae; phylum Streptophyta; class Magnoliopsida; order Asterales; family Asteraceae; genus Lactuca; species Lactuca virosa. Next base: position 156,259,788 of record NC_136434.1, read on the forward strand.
ACTTTGATACAGAGGTTATATGAGGCGTCGAATTTGACCCTGCCGGAGGGTGTTGAGGTTTTTGTGGTCTATTGTGACACGTCTATCACGGGATTGGGCACGGTTTTGATGCAGAGGGGTCGCGATATTGCGTATGCCTCGAGGCAGCTGAAGCCTCATGATGAACTTATATGATAAATTCATGAATCTATTTGATGATCCTTAAAAAGCCATACCTTTTGAATCAAAGGCTAAGGATAACCAGGAGGACGAATTAAAGAAAATAATTAATAATGCTGCAAAAGATCTTGAAACAGAGCCACAAATTCCGAAGGCTTCTAACATTCCACCTCATCCACAAGCTACAAATGTTCCATTCTAGGGGGAGGGTTCCACTTCAACCTCCACAAACGATATTCTAGTCAAGGGGGAGAATCCAACTCCAAGTATATAGTCCCATGAACACTTCCAGGGGAAGAATTTGATTCCGAACAATGAAATTATTCAGAATGATGATCCAATTCCAAATTATGATTCTGACGTACAATCAGAATTTGAGGAAGTGGTCATAATTAATCCAAGGGAAGGATCATAATTAATCCAACATATGATCCGAATTATCCACCTATGGAAAAGTGGACCAAAGATCATCCAAAAATTCAAGTTATTGGAGACTCAACTTCAGGCGTTCTAACCAGAGCTCAACAAAAGGACAAACAAACTGCATTATTCACCAAAATGGAATTTTGCATGTTAAGTCATTTATTTCCAAGATAGAGCCTAAAACTATGAAGATTGCTCTTGAGCATTCGGATTGGGTGCAATATGTAGTAGGTCTAAAATGGGTATTTTGGAATAAGCTTGAAAAGGAAGAAAATGTGATTCGTAACAAGGTGATATTAGTTGTCAAAGGGTATTGTCAAATGGAAGGTTTAGACTATGAAGAAACATTTGCACCGGTTGCAAGGCTGGAATCTATTGGGATTTTCCTTGCCCATGCAGCACACAAGAATTTTAAAGTCTATTAGATTGATGTCAAATATGCACTTCTAAATGGTGAATTAAAAGAAACAGTCTATTTGGAACAGCCACCAGGTTTCTTAAATGAAAAATATCAAAATCTTTGCTACATCTTGGATAAGGTTGTGTATTCTCTAAAACAAATGCCTCGTGCATGGTATGAAACCCCAACCTTCTTTCTCAAGAAAGATGGTGACCAGCTAATGATTTTCCAAATACACGTTGATGATATCATTTTTAGCTCCGCTAATCCTAGATTAACAGTTGAATTCCAAAAATTGATGGAAACTAAATTTGAGATGAGCTCAATGGGTCCTATTAACTTTTTCCTTGGTTTAAACATAAGATAGAGTTCATAGAGAATGTTAATTAATCAAAAAGCCTACACGAAGACCTTACTTGAGGAATTTGGCATGGTGGGTGATTCAAAGGTCAAGGTTCCAATGGCGTTCGGAACGAAGCTCACTCCATTATTGGACAAATCAACATAACCCAGTGCAATATTTAAAGATGAAGCATAGAGCACTGAGGTGCCATTTTATAAAGGATCGCGTAGAGGATGAAAATGTTGAAGTACACTTTGTTAATTAATCTGATCAACTTGTTGATATCTTCACTAAGGCCCTACCAGAATCAACGTTTAATCACATTTTACAAGGGCTAGGAATGATAGAAGCAGATTCTGTTCTGAAACCAGCATCGTAATCGGAAAACACTGATCATATTCCGAATGGATCTGAGCCCTCGAACGCTTCAGAATCTACTAATCATCTGGTGATTCAGAACTTCTTGTATCCTTTGTATATTAAGTGTCTTCCGACTGGTTTCGAGCTTCAGGATGATTGTGAAGATACCGTTCATTTATGTTTCGGAATTTTGAATTCTGTTTTTATTTCTTTTTCAGATAATCCAAAAATCTGAAAAATATTTTCTTATTTCTTTTTTTTCTTTTTCAAAAAATCCAAAAATCTTAACAATATTTTCTTAGTTCTATTTATCTTTTTCAGAAAATCACAAACTACAAAAATATTTACTTTATTTTTTCTGTTTTTATTTCTTTTTCAGAAAATTAAAAATACCAAAAATATTTTACTATTGAGAAGCTTTTAGGTACATATTCATCATGATCTCAATTCAGAACGATGGGGCAGGTATACAATTCCGAATCTTTGTACTAGCTAAGTGTCCCTAGAAGCATGCTAAACATGTTGTCCCTAGAAGCCTTAATGAAACTTTCATTCCGATTGTTTCTTTCGAATCAGGCTAATTAATCACATAAGTCATTGAGCTACATTACTCTTCTCACCTTGAGTTAAGAGTTGACTGCTTTATCATTTGTTTATAGCAGATTCACTTTTTGATCGTTTCTTTCCATCACATTCACTTTCACAATTGTAACCCTTGAGACTCTCATCAATTACCACTGAGCTTTATGGTTACACAAGATCTGCGTTTATGATCTTAAAATCGTTATCACCACGATTTGAGTGAAACCCAAAATTTGAAACCTAATTCTGAATTGACGGTGAACAATTAATATGTTCAAGATTTTTCACCATGGAATTGACGTAAAACAACCTTTGTGGTTCGTACCTTGGAATCTCATTATTTTCTTTATTTTTAAGTGATCTTAATGAAATGTTCTCGACCCAAGACATTTCTTCCCAATAGATCCAGTTTTTTATTTTTCTTGAGTTTTTCACTACATCTAGTCAGTTTAAATAATATCCATACCATACTTGTATTTTGGGCTACACCGGTTTAAAAAGTACTTCATTCAATTTTTAGAACTTATGTTGAGTTTCAGGATTTGATTGAAGCTTTCACCACCCATATAAGCCTATAAAATGAATCCTTTCGCTATTTCTTAATAAATAGATGATCGTAATTCAATGGGGTGTGACACAAGCACTTCCAAATCTCTCTTCATTCAGAAGGAAGAGATCGTTGCCCGGGATCCATCTACTTTTCATGTCTGTTTTGATATGACAGATTCCCACACATATACTTTGTTTTATTTCTTTATTTTGGGCACACTCTTGCACAAAAATCTACATGATTTTTCAAAAGTCTGGTTCCAAAATTCTGAATTATTACTTTCTATTCTGATAACAGGTTATGGTTATTGGTGATTAATTCTGAAAGAGAAAAACTGAAATGGCGGTTTACTAGGGATAATATTTCAATCAGGCACGTTATTTTTTTATAATCCCTGACGTCACGCATGTCAGTTACATGTCGTCTGACACATACATCTGTCACGCAGTCCTAGGCACCTTTTATGGGATATGGAAACATCAACAGGCAAATTTCTCTCTCCACTCATTCCATATAAAAGGTAAATCGACAATTGATTTTCTCTCAACACTATCAAAGAATTCAAAATCTCTCCAGGTGAAAAGCCCTCTTTTTTCTCTGCACTGTTCATCTTCGTCTTCAACGCTACTTCCATAGCTGCATCATTTGAAACCACCTCTTTTGCTGGTCAAATTGCCTCTACTATCATTGTAAGGGTCGAATTGTTGTAATAAGTCGAATTGTATTTTTGTCTCTTCGAATGTTTTGTTATGTATTTTACTAAGGCGCTTATTGTTCGAAGCATTATTGTATTTGCCTTAATATATTTTTTATACGCTTTCGGTTCCCTATAAATAGGGATATTTACTAGAGTTAGATAAGAGTTTTTAACAGACTTGTCTTTGTACTCTGTAAACATACGAAAGCGTAATAGAGCTGAAACAAGATCATATTTACATCTGGTGTTCAATCACGCATTCTTAATTGATTTCATACTCTGATTTGTTTTAAACTCGATTCTTTGATTCATCAATTGGTATCAGAGCAGGAATTACGTCTGTGATCTGATTTTCATCCATTCAAAAAGTTTTTGAATCAAATTTTTGGTTCAAAAGTTTCCGCACTTTTTGATCGTGAAAAATTTGTCTAGATCTTAGATTGTGATTTGATTATGCATTTGAATTGTTGAATCAAGTGTTCTTCTAGCAATTCCGATTTGATTCAACTAGTTTTTTTTCAAATTTCCAAATCTTCTTAAGAATTTTCAAAATCAACTTCCGTACAACAATGGCGAGTTTCAATCACAATTCGATGACCTCGTTTTCTCATCTGTTAGGATCATCAACCAAAATTCCAATGCCAATCCCTAAATACTATGATCAGTGGGCTGATCGTACGCAGGATTATCTGAATGGTCTTGATGAAGAATTATGGTCATGTATCACTGGAAATGTTAATGTTCCAGTGACTGTTCAAGCAATTGGTTCATCTACTACAAGTTCTGTTGTTGATAATCAAACTGATCGTCTGAAGAAACTGGAGAAAAGGTGTATAAGAGAATTGCGAGGAGCTTTACCTCCAGTTGTGTACAACTATGTAAGGAGTTGTATAACTGCAAAGGAGATCTGGAACAATCCGAAAGATAAGTTTCAAGGAAGTGAGAAGACGAAAATCAATTCAGTCAAACAGTGTTTGGTTGAGCTGAAAGATTTCAGACAAAAAGAAGGTGAAACAATTGAAGTTTACTATGATCGATTGAACGAGTTAATCTATCGTTGTAATCGCTATGGAATTACCAGGACTTCAATGGAATTCAATCTCATTTTTGTGATGGGTCTTCGAAAAGAGTGGAGAAGCGTAAGCTTGATGGTGAAGAATCAACAAAGTTTTGATACATCAACTCTCAATGATTTGTACAATCAGTTGAAGACACACGAAACTAAGGTAAATGAAATTGTTGAGCAGACGAAGCTGAATTTGGGAGGTCCATTGGCACTTGTGTCAAAGATATCTGAGAAAGAAGCTGAAAATGGTGATTCTGAGGAAGAAGAAGGATTCATCATGAATTCGGATGATGAGGCAATAGCTTTTTACTCGAATAATCGTGTTAAGAAATTTTTTAAAAAGTCGTTCCATCCGAAGACTAAGCTTGTTGAGGTAAAAGGAAGTGCTTTGAGTAAAACTGTTGTTGAGGAGAAAAAGAAAATTGAGAAGAAAGATTCGAAAATGTCTGAAGGAAATATCGAGAAAAAGCTGAAATGTGATGCTGGAATAGATTGTCATTATTGCAATGGAGCCAATCATCTTGCGAATGATTCTATGCTTCGAAAGAAGGATGAGAGGAAGAATAAAGTTAAAGATGAGGCATATTATGCAGACAAGCTTGAGGAGGTTCGGGCAAAAGCCAAAAACTTGTCATTGGTTGCAAAAGGTGAACATGAGGATGAAGATGGAACGTATCAAATCTGGTCATCCGGATCAGACGATGAAGAAATGAGGAATCCAACACATGGAGAATGTATGCGAAAATTGAGGAGGACTCAGATGACGAGGAATTCGAAGTGAAAGGACGATGCTTCGTATCCAAGACAGCAGACAAATCCCCAATGACAACAAAGGTACGTAAAATTCTCGAATCTTTTAATATTCCTACACATGCTTATGATTCTGAACTAATATCTTTTGATGAGACGGTTACTTATTTTGATTCAATTGTTGTGTCTGCTAGCAATGAGGCCAACAAGTTGTCAATGGAGTTGTTAGAGACCAAAAAGCGATTAGAAATGAAAATAAGTAAAATTGATTGTTTGGAATTACAAATAACAAATATTATGTGTGATAGGGATACTTTATCAAGTGAGGTTAAACTTTTGCTAGCACAAAGAAACATTTATTGTAATGCTGCTAAAAGACTTTATGGAAAATTAACTAATTTACATCATTCATGTGAAATAAGTAAAGAGCAACATAGAAAATTACTACCTTTTCTAGCATACGAAAGAGCTAAGGTAGATAATATTTCGTATGATTGTGAGCAAATTATAGCTGATTTTGACAAAATTCCTGATGATAGATATAAATATGGAAATGTCAAAATTGATGAATGTCTTGATGCGAATGAATTAGTTAATATAGTGAATGATACTTTAACTAAATCTGAACAAATTCAAATTTTGAAAAAGACTGAGAATGCAACATCTGATTCTCAATCTAATTTTGCTGATATTGAAGATAATTCTGACAATATTAGTGAAATTAGTGAACTTGAGGATGTTGATTGTTCCCAGTTGTCTGTTGTTAATGTTGCATCAACATTTAAAGGGAAAGAAATAGTTAAGGATTTGATGGTTGAGAAAGAAACTGATCTACCTTCAACTTCGAAAGTTTGTCATATGAACTTCGTGGATCTCAAAGACAGTCAAACTGATGATAGCGATGATGAAGATGAAGAGAAAATTTCGAAGGGAAAGAAATCTTCAAAGGAAGAAGAAACTCCATGAATAGTAGTTGATCAAGTGTATGGTGATACACAAAATTTTGAAAAAGTAATGACTGAAAAAGGTGAACATTACCTTGAAACAAATATTGTGGTTTATCCAAATTTCAAGTGTACAGATGATGTCATTTTTCCAAATCAAGTTTTCATAACTACTGGAAATGTTGAGAATATCAAACCAGAGTTAAAGAAATTAGTTGAGGACGATAATTCAAAAACAACTGATGAAGGTTTTTTCGCAAATCAAAGCACAGTTGAAAACAACTTAACAATGAATTCTTACATATTTCAACGTCAAAAACCACAAAGAAAATGGGTTGAAAAATCAAAAATTGAAAAAGAGAATTCAAAACAAGTTGTAAAGGAAGAAGAAAAAGTTGTCAAACTAAACTCCAAGGAATTCAAAGATCAAATTGACAAATTTTCGAAGGAAAACAACATTTCAAAAAGACAACCAAGAAAGAAAATATTTTGGCAAAATGTCGAGTCTCAAAAGATGTCTGAATCACAATCACCCAAAAATGTTTTCAAAGCTAAAAATTCATCTTTTTCAACAAAACTTCAACATTCATCTCACTCAAATCATTCAAAGTCTGAAGTGAATAAACAACCAAGGTTTTCGAAAGTTTCAGAAACTAATATTCCAAGAAAATATTCAAATAACTCAAATCCAAATCAAAAATTTTTTCAACGTCAACATTTTAAATCAACAGTTGATACATCATATGCTCAATCTTTTACAACAAATCCAAAAGTTGATTTTGTTCGTCAAAAGCCAAATTTTCCTAATCAAACGAAGAAAGAAACTATGAAAATTTCACGAGAAAAAGGAACGACTTCAAGGAAGAACATTGATCATTGGCTTGAAGGCAAAGGAAAGATGTATCAGTCGAATACATTTTCAAAGGAGCAAATTCATGAAGCATATGAAGTATGTGAATACTTCATCAAACGGCATTTCATCTTCTAAAGATTTGAACATATCAGTCAAAGCTTGGAAACCAGTAATAAAAGCAAAGAATGTTCATTCACAAACTCAGAATTCGAAGGGTATTGTCAGTGAACATTCGAAACCATCAAAAACTTATGTTTCGGTTCCTTTAAATGAAGATGTAAACTTAATTGATAGTCTCAAAACCAAAGTTTGTGATTGGGTTAAAAGTTCTTCATTACATTCGAAATTGAAATCTAATTTCCAAGGACCCAAAAATCCTTGGGTACCTAAATTTTTCCATTGATTGTAGGTACTATGTGACGAGCAATATGATAATAAATGGTACATCGATAGTGGTTGCACTCGTCATATGACTGGGAAGAAGGAAAATTTACGTGATTTTCGAAGTCTAAAAAATACTGGAGTTGTGAAGTTTGGGAACAATAAAAAATGTCAAGTCAAAGGATATGGTAAGATCACGAACGGACAATTCACAGTGAATCGTGTTGCGTATGTTGAAGGTCTTCAACATAACTTGATAAGTGTTTCCCAACTGGTTGTGGGCACTGGCAATCAAGTTCTTTTTAACGAAGAAGGAAGTGTTATTTCGAATGTCAACACAAAAGAAGTATTACTGAAATCCAAAAGGAAAGGTGACATGTTCACTTTGGACATCAATCTGATAGTAGGGAAACTTGATATATGTCTTCTTTCGAAAGCAACATCAGACTTAAGTTGGCTTTGGCATCGAAGACTCTCTCATGTCAATTTCCGAAACATCAATAAACTAGTGGTACAAGATTTGGTAAGAGGTTTACATGTACTTAAATTTGACAATGATTCATTATGTGCAGCTTGTGAAGTTGGAAAGCAACATAAACAAGGTCATCCAATTACGATAGATTCGAAAATTGTTGCACCTTTGGAGCTCTTACATATTGATTTATGTGGTCCTTCGACAGTTTCAACTCTCAACAAGAAAAGGTACATTTTAGTTATTGTTGATGAGTTTTCCAGATTTACGTGGGTTTATTTTCTCAGGCTTAAATCCGAAGTTGCACAAATCATGATTGACTTTATCAAAAAGATGGAAACAACATTAAAGAAGATTGTTCGAAAAATTAAGAGTGATCATGGAACTGAATTTAAAAACAAGGTCCTTGATTCATTTTTGGTGGACAAAGGGATTTCGCATAACTTTTCATCTCCATACACACCACAACAAAATGGTGTTGTTGAACAAAGAAATAGGTCTCTATGAGAAACGGCAAGGACTATGTTGGCATATGCGAATCTTCCACAATACCTTTGGGCTGAAGCAGTATCAACCGCATGTTTCACTCAAAACATATCTTTCATTCATCGTCATTTTAACATTACTCCATATGAAATTCTCAACAATCGAAAACCTAACGTCAAATTTTTTCATGTTTTCGGATGCAGTTGCTTCATTATAAATCTCAAGGATAATCTTACGAAATTTCAAGCTAAAGCAGATGAAGGGATTTTCTTGGGATATTCACATAATTCAGTCGCATATCGTGTGTTGAACAAAAGAACACGAAAAGTTGAAGAAACTTTTAATCTTACATTTGATGATTACTTCATTAAACAAACTACATCGCAGTTTGAAAATTATCCTATTCTGAAAAACATACAAGATGAATCTGAATCCTCACAAACCTTAGATATTGATTATGATTTAATTTTTGGAATTTCAGATCATGCTGTTGATGCTGAAATAAATGCAAATGATAATCATCACTCTGAACTAACAAAGCTTACTGATGATTCAACATCAACTTCTCCAGAGAAAGACGAAAGCATGCAAAACAATCCAGTGGAGGGGGAGCAATTGGATTCCAATACTCTAGTTGAGGAAGAGCATTCTTTTGAGGGGAGAATAGACGAGTGAATGCTAATGTTGAGGGGGAGCATGATGTTGAGAGGGAGCATAATGTTGAAGGGGAGCATTTAGAAAACATTGAGAATAATAATGATTTTGATGATGTTTGTTCGATTGTAGGTTCAGAGAATGATGATATATACGAAGATGCACCTTTGGAATTTGATCCAGCATATCCGCCAATGAAAAAATGGACAAGAGATCATCCGAAGAATCAAGTAATTGGGAATCCACAAGAGGGTGTTTTAACAAGAGCTCAAGTTCGTGCAAAGAATGAGGTATTGAATACTCATCAAGAATTTTGCATGTTCAATGTTTTCATCTCTAAAATTGAACCAAAAACAGTTAAGGTTGCAATGGAACACTTAGATTGGGTTGTTACAATGAAATCTGAATTGTCTGAATTTGAACGAAACAAGGTTTGGAGATTAATTCCTAAACCTGAAAATGTTTCGATTGTCGGGTTAAAATGGATTTTTAAAAATAAAACCGACAAAGATGGAAATATTGTTCGAAACAAAGCCAGACTTGTTGTTAAAGGATATTCACAACAAGAAGGAATCGACTATGAAGAAACTTTTGCCCCTGTCGCAAGACTCGAGGCGGTTCGTATATTTCTGGCTTATGCAGCTCACAAAGACTTTGATGTTTATCAAATGGACGTGAAATGTGCATTTTTAAATGGAGAGCTTGAAGAACAGTTTACGTAGAACAACCCCCAGGTTTTATTAACGAAGAATATCCAGATCATGTTTATATTTTAGATAAGGCAGTGTATGGTTTGAAACAGTCACCAAGAGCATGGTATGCAACTCTTACTTCATTTTTGAAACAATCTAAATTTAAACAAGGATCTGTTGACCCAACATTATTTCGAAAGAAAGTTGGGAATCATCTAATGCTTGTTCAAATTTATGTTGATGATATTATTTTTAGCTCAACTGACCCTGCTTTATCTAGAGAATTCAAAGATTTGATGAAAAGTAAGTTCGAAATGAGCATGATGGGAAAAATCAATAATTTTCTTGGACTGAATATTCGTCAAAGCAGAGAAGGAATTTTTATAATTCAAGAAAAATATACGAAGAATCTACTAGAAAAGTTTGGATTGACGAATAGCACAAAGTTACGAGTTCCAATGGCGACTGGCATAAAATTGACACCTTCGTTAGATAAACCTGTAGTTGACATAACTCTTTATAGGAACATGATTGGTTCATTACTTTATCTTACAGCAAGTAGACCTGATATCATGTTTTCTGTGTGTAATTGTGCAAGGTATCAGTCTAACCCACGAGAACCACATCTCACTGCTGTGAAGAATATATTTTGTTATCTTAAAGGAACAATTTCGTTAGGATTGTGGTATCCTTCGAAAACTGGGTTCTTTGTACAAACATATTCGGATGCAGACTTGGGTGGGTGTAATCTTGATCGAAAAAGCACAAGTGGTGGATGTCAATTTCTGGATGGCAAATTGGTGAGCTGGCAGTCGAAAAAGCAAACATGTGTTTCAATTTCAACAGGTGAAGCAGAATATGTGGCTGCTGCTGCTTGCACATCACAAATTATATGGATTCAAAGCCAATTGCGTGATTATGCAATTAATATGGAAAAAGATTCCATTATATTGTGATTCTCAAAGTGCAATAAGAATTTGTCATAATCCTGTGCAACATTCGAAGACTAAACATATAGCTCTTTGTTATCATTTCATCAAGGATCACGTGGAGGATGAGAATATTGAAGTACATTTCGTGAAAACAACTGATCAGTTAGCTGATATTTTCATGAAAGCTTTAGATGAAAAATCTCTTGTGAAAATTATAGAAGGACTTGGAATGATCGATGGAAATTCTGTTCCATGTGAAAAAGGTGAATGATGAATGACCAGAAATGAATCAGAGGCGCTGAATGAAAGACAAAACAATAACCGTCAGCGTTCAGAGGTTACTGTTCATAGTCAACGCTTCGACCCCTTCGAATTCGTAAATTTGTCACTTATTTTAAGGGTTCATTCAGAGGTTACTGTTCATAGTCAACGCTTTGACCCCTTCGAATTCGTACATTTGTCACTTATAAGGGGATGATAAAATTTTGTATTTTTGCAACAAGTTCAGTTTATTTTCAATTTTCGAAAAATCAAAAATCCAAAAAGATTTTCTTTTGTTTTGTCATTCAATTTTTGAACAATCAAAAATCCAAAAAGATTTTCTTTTGTTTTGTCATTCGATTTTCGAAAAATCAAAAATCCAAAAAGATTTTCTTTTGTTTTGTCATTCAAATTTCGAAAAATCAAAAATCCAAAAAGATTTTTTTTGTTTTGTCATTTAATTTTCGAAAAATTCAAAACAACAAAAATATTTTAATTCTTATTTCTTTTTAGTATTTTGTTGCAGAACATCATGAAGATATAAAGTGGATTATGCTTGCAGTTCTAGGGTCAGGTACATTTTTTCATATGAATCAATACATTTTTCATCACTTGAACTAGCTAAGTTGTCCCTAGAAGCATGCTGCTGCATGTTGTCCAAAGCCTCCAATGACTCAATGTGTGTGTACGAAAGCCTTAATGAAATTCTTCATACGAAAATTTCTTCCCAATCAGGCTTATATTCACATTAGTCTCTGAGCTACCTGACTCTTCTCAAAATGAGTTAAGACTTTACTGTTTGGTCCAAATATAACAGAGGTACTTTTCGTGTCTTACATCAATCTTTTTCACCTATAAAGTTCTTACACGATCACACACGAAGACATATGTCCGAGAGGTCTCTGATCAAACCCATCGAGACTTAGACATATCAGAAATATGTGTTGATGATCTGACATCATGAGACCGTGATGAAAGTGAAACCCAATTTTCAAAATACTTTTAAGGAATTGACGGGGAACAATGTTCCAGATTTTCACGAAACATTTGTTTCGGTACCAAAATTCGAAACTCCAAATCATATTCATTTCAAATGAGTGGTCTTGATCAAACATTCGAAACCTATGATGTTTGTTACCCAACAAGATCCAGCACAAATTTTTTTTCTTGAATATGATTTCCGTGTGAGTTTCATTCGAAAGTCCATGTCACTTAAAATTTTTCAAAACACACTTGTCACTGACTACACTGGTTAAACAAGTAATTTAAGTTACAATTTCTCACCTTATGTTTAGGATGATATGTAACGAAATTATTTTCCTACCCACGAAGCATGATAAAAGAAGCCCTTCGATACTTATCAACAAGTACTCGATTGTAATTCACGGGAACCCACACAAGCTGTTGATCATTTTTCTTAATGATTAACGAAGCGATCTTTGCCTAGGATTTCATCTGCTTTTGTGTCAAATTGAAAATTTGACATCACTATATTCCAAATTTCTCTTATCTTTGTTTCTTGTCTACATTATTTGGAACACTGCACTCACGAAATCCTTGAGGTTCTTAGTAATACCAACTCAGGCTGATGATTTCAAACATCTGGCATATGACTTTGTTTTTCATCCCAAAAGTGAAAGAGCCCTGCTTCCATACGAAGGGTCCTGACGGTTACCATCATCTTGGGGATAACAATAAAGGCTGTCTATAAATGACGTATGGTATTCTGTCCGATTTTCAAGGAGATGTGACAGCTACTTTTTGACGCATGGCTACTTTTACGCAGTAATGGTCCGATTTTCAAGGTGCCACGTCGGATAACATTAAATACCTATCCCGCTTCAAATTCAAACTTCAGAGTTACATATAAAATAGGATTCAAGGGTTTATTATCAGTTTACGCGATCAAAAAGAAAAATTCTCAAATTCTCTGATCATCAAAGTCTTCAAACCCTAACAATGGCGACTTCTGTTCATGTTGATGTTGATCCTTCTCAGACCACTGAAGATGTCTCTTCATTACCAATAATGAAGATTCAAGCAACAAACTATTACTTGGAGGGAGATGTTTCTCAATACCCGAAAGAATTGAAGATGCTAATAGTTGCCTTGAAGAACTTTGTCTTATCTAAGGCGATGTTCAATTCATTCTCTATTCCAATGTCATGGATTTCTCAAGCAGGATCAACTGCTACTTACAACAAAGCTTTTGATACAATTACTTTTCATCTGGTGAATGACAAAAAGGTCAGACTATCCAAGAAACTCTTTTGCCAAATTCTGGAAATTCCGAATTCACCTCCATATGGTGCTTTCACATTTCCTCAAATTGTCAATATGTTTAATGAGATGGGATATCAGCCTCCACTATCAAAGATCAGTGATTTTAAGAAATATGGTCTTCCACGAATATGGAATTTCTTATTTGGAATTTTTCTAAGGTGTTTAACTGGGATAACAGTTGGTCTTGATAAAGGAAGAATGGAGGTTTATGCAATGGTTGCTGGAAACTATTATGATCTTCAAGTGGATTATTCTACATAATTATGGAAGGAATTCCAAAAGGGTGTAGAACACACGAATGCTATTCATGGTATTTCATGTGCAAGATACTGGAGTTTGATTTTGCAATACTTTTACAACAAGGAAGGAATTTTGGTACCCACTTGTGAAGCAAAATTTGTTTTTCAATCATACCACTATCCGAAGGATGTCACAGATAGTGCTGATGTGTTTCCATCAGTTGCTCGTATTCCCGATGCAATGCTTAAAAGAGTTGATCCTTCGAATTCTGTCTTGGTGGGATATTTGAAGACCATTGACTCTACAATCGAAACTGGCATACTATTGGGAAGAGATGATAAGAAATCCAAGAAGACGAAGAAGACTGAAACAGAGTTAAAATCTTCGAAATCTCCAAAGAAGAAGCCTCAAACGGCTGAAGTGTCTGTTACTGAGACTCAATTGATTGAGCCTATTATTAAAGAAACACAAGAGCATGTATTTATTCCTTCGAAGACTGGAATGTTTCGAAGAATCAAAATGAAGTCAACCATAAAAGCAAGTCTCCTACACATAAAGTGGTTCGAAAACCTCAAATCACTCATCAAGGTGTTTTAATTAGAGAAGTGCCAGCACCTGTTTCTCCGGTGTCCAAGAAACGAAGGGCTGAGGATATGGAAAAACATTTGTCAAAGAAGAAGAAGAAGAAGACTCGAAAACTTGTGATTTCTACTTAGTCAACAGAAGATGATACTGAAAGAATTCTAAAAACACCAGAGACAACTCTTCATGTACAAAGTTTGACTCCTGAGCAGACAGTTGTCATACCACCTGAAGATTCGGTTACCAAATCAGTTTCTGAGGCGGTACGAACTTCAGGCATCCCTGCAAACGTATCTGATACGGATGCAAATGTTAATATGGGTGATGGAGATGCAAAGAATGAAGTTCAAGGTCAATCTACTTCTGTTGCCTTCGAAAGTATTGTTTCTTTATCATAATCCACTATTCCCATTGCATCAACTACTGATTCCCCTACCTTCGAAAATATTATCAATCAACCATTCACTTCTATTTTTTCTTCTCAATCCACTGACACACCCAAACCAAATTCGAATGTTCAAGAAACCATTTTTATGGAGACAGAAACTGATACTGAAGGGTTTGGAGGTACGTTTGAAGAATTAGAATTTCATGAAGAGGAAGAAGAGGCGTTTCCAGATCATATGCTGCTGACCATGAAGCAATTTAAAATTCTGAATCAGAAGTTGAATTCTATAATTCAATCTCAAGCTGATTTGGGGGGTGGTTCGTCTGTTTCAAGTTTGGAGGTTGATTCATTGTTGAAAATGTTCGAAGCCAGAATAGTAAATAAAGTATCGGGGATGATTAAAGACTCTGAATCTCGAATTTTCGAGAAGGTTGATCACAATGATCAAAATAATGAACTTCGGATCAATTCTCAAAATTCAAAGTTTACCAGTGATGTGAAAGAATTGAAGAATGTCACAAAGGAAAGGCATGTTCTTTTTGTTCAAGAAATGAAGAAATTGACGGAGGATGTCAATTTGCAAATTCGTGAACTCTGCGAAGATATGCAAAAAGAAATTGGAAATTTTCAACAAGATTATGCTTCTTTGAATCAGAAAGTTGATATCATTTGTGACGCAATCACACGATTTGTTAAATTGTATGAAAATTTGAGTCCACAACTAACTCAACTTTCAACATCCGAAAGTGCCAACTTTTTGGAAGTGATCACTTTGTTAAAGGAGTTAAAAGATCTATCAGTCAAGCCAGTTTCTTCTTCCCTAATTACTCTTGAATATTTATCACAAAAATTCATACAATTCGAAGCACTTATGAACAAGCAACTTGCTCCTATATTTCGCATTAGAAGCCTTCTTCCAACAACATATGCCCCACATGTTTTCACAGGGGTGCAAGGGGGAGAAAGAAAAACTGGTGAATCGAAGGCGAGTGAGGAAGATGCGAAAGTTGTAGGAAAGGTATTTTCTTCAAAGATCCCGACAACAAAGCTAGTTTCTGCTGGGATGGTTACTTCAACAGTCGTTACAACGTTACCTATTACAAGACCTATTTCGAAAGGAATTGTGATTGGTAAATCTACAGAGACTGGTGAGAGTGGTTCGAAAGCAAAAGAAGTAATTGATACTTCAGCCTTGAAAGATAAAGGGAAATCAATTGTTGTGGAAAAATCGAAAGAAGAAAAGAAGGCTGAAGCAGAAGCTGAAATTGAAAAACTAAGGTTGATTCAAAGCATTATGGCTCAACGTGCTGGTGATCCAAAGGGAATGGACAAAGGTGATCCATCCAAACATTATAATCACGAAACAACTGAAGCCAAGGTAGCGTATAATCACATGTATTCGTTTGAGAAGAAACCAAAACAAATCTATTTGGTTACGAATAGTGATGCAAGCCAGCTGGATTTTCCAATAAACGAAATGATGTTCATCATGCCTCAGTTCAAAGCAGAAGGAAATTTTAAAGAAAAGGATGAAGGTACACACATGAAAATTCGATTTCATGCTGTTCTTGCAAAAGCCCCTGAGGAAGTGTGGTCATTGATTAAAATCAAGAAAGTGATAAGTATGAAAAAGGATGTGGTATTCGAAAACACAGTCCAAAATTTCAAGTATGTGGTTGTCAGGGCAAATGGAAATGTTTGTGAGTTTACTGTGGCAGATTTTCCATTAATGAACTTGTATGATCTTATACAAGTTGCATTAGTTTTAAAAGACAAATCATTTTCATACCTTCAAAACACAGAACCTGATAAATTCAAGCTTGGGGTTGCTCACATCAAGATTTTCATTGAAAATTACTATGAGTGCTTGGCTCTTACAGATGTGGAGTTAGCTACGGATAAAGGTATGGAAATTAAAGTTCCAATGGCTCCTACGAAGACTCAGGCAGAATTGAAGAAGTATGCTGATGGTGAAATTTGCCTGAAGCCTTTCGGAATGGTCTTCGCAGGAAAAGACAAGGCTGGTAAAGCAAAACGTTTCTTATTCCAGGCATGCGAAGTGGAAAGGTATGAAACGTCTCAATATACAAATTTAATTGTTCGTATGAATCACTGTAAGAAGAACAATGAAGGAAATAAGAAAGAGCTGAAGAAGATAATATCCAGGTACACGGAGATTCGAAGAGTGATGTTGTACTTGTTGGATTAGTGTCTAAGTCCATAACTATTTTAGTATGTACTTGATCCGATGGTGCATGGTCCTTTTGGGTTGCCTTCACCATAACAACTTAACAGGGTGATTTGTGAAGAGAGAAGAGATATTATTATATTAATATATTATGAGAATAATATATTAAAGGAATAATAATATTATTTGATTAATATTAGTCATAAATTAATTAGGAATTAATTTGGTGACTAAAAGAGGTTAATTGAATAAAGGGGCTTAAACTGTCAAATGTGTGATAGTTGAGTTTTTGGGCTATGAATCCTTATGGGATATAGGGTGGCCGAAATTAAGGAGTATGGGCTCCTTGAATTCGTCCAAGCCTTACTCTAGAAGGATCCTTGGATTGCTTAGGGCCTAAGTTATTTAATTAGGGTTAAGGATGTAACCCTAGTAGCTCATAGTATAAATAGACCCTATGGGTGAGGGAAATCAGCCACTCTTGTAAGATTGAAACCCTAGAGCCGATTTTCTCATCCCTCCTCTCTCTCCAAATCATCCTCTTGCTAGTTGGTGTTTGTAAGCCATTAGAGGAGTGACAATTGTGACTCTAAGCTTCAAGAACAAGAAGAGTCAAGAAAGCAATCGAAAGGTATTCATCCAGATCTGATTTCATATGTTATGTTTCAATTGTTTTCACTAGATCTAGCATTGAAAGTCTTGGATACATTGCATGTTCAATTAGAGAAACCTAGATCCAAGCATTAGGGTTTGCATGTGCACATAGGAAAGTTCTTATGGCTCAAACCCATCAGTGGTATCAGAGCCTTGATTGATTTCTATTGAATTGATGCTTTGGTTGATTGCTTTTTGCATGAAAAAATTGTTTTTGTGCCCCTGACTGATGAACTCGGCGAGTCCCATTGTGGACTCGGCGACTAGCACCAACTCGGCGAGTTCATAATGGAACTCGGCGTGTTCAAGCGTCAGTTAGAGTAGATTTCGGGATTTCTTGCTATTTTGCTTGAGGATACTTGCCTTAATTGTTTTGGGTCATTAAGATCCGAATTTTATCATATGTTTGAGTATATCCTTGACCAAACAAAAGATAATTACCATTTGATTGAATAATAATTTCCTTATATGATAATAATTG
Source organism: Lactuca virosa (assembly GCF_052849685.1). NCBI lineage: Eukaryota > Viridiplantae > Streptophyta > Magnoliopsida > Asterales > Asteraceae > Lactuca > Lactuca virosa. The sequence goes on from NC_136434.1 coordinate 156,277,609, forward strand.
ATTATTTGAATTAAATTGGTAAATTGTCTTGCAAGTAATATTGACTAGGTCAAATTTAGATAATCATTAAATTAATTAGTTGATTTATATTATTTGCTATTTGATCCTTTATGTTTTAAAAGTTCAAAACTTGCCCTCAAGTTTTTAAATTTAAGTTTTATGATTAAAAGTTTAATTTGAATAATTTAAATTTCAAACCCTAGAATTTTACAAGTTTTAAAATTCAACCCTATACTTATAATGATATAAGATTAATATATATATATATATATATATATATATATATATATATATGTATAACTTAAATGCTAGTCTTACCGTTAGTAGGCCTCATTCACGAAGCCAATCTATGAGGGGGGTATAAGGTTATGACCTATAAAATGGTCGTTTAATGGGTGTCCATTCTCACCCACCGCTACCTTGATTGGTGGAGGGTCGTTAGCCGAACGGGTAGGATAGGGCCAACCTTTCCTCATTAAAAGTATAATGAATCTATATAAAGTAACTAAATGCTTTTACAAAATTCCCAATCTTAGTTACTTTAGGCAAAAGTGAATTTGATGCAATTCCATGAAATTACACTTTGTATCCTTGCGAAGACATTAGTGGAGCGTGTGTGGTTAACCGGCACACTAATTGGTTCTAAGCAAAGGTGGCAAAGGGTGACTCAATGTTTGTCATAGTTCGGTGGAGCGTGTGTGGTTAACCGGCACATCGAATAGGTGACTGTAACATTGGGGGCACCATGTAAGTTTACATGGTTATTCACACCCTTTTTTGTGATCCTCGGTATCCCAGTCACAAATCGAGGGGCATATCGAGATTTAAACATGCCATTGAAAAGTTCAATGAATCTCAAAGGATCTAGGAGTTTTCAATACATTTAAAACCTAATCTCTTTTTCGTTTTTCATGGTGGAAAATTAGTGAATCGTCATTCACTTACCTTCAAGTGTTCTGCAATTTGGGTTACGACATCCCTCTCCCAAGTTGTAGAGTATTGTGTTGGGTCTTAGCCTTAATATCTCATTTTGGGTGACGTATTAAGGACTCAATCAACTGACTTGATTTTTCTCCCGTTTTGTAGATGTCTGAATCTAACTATGGTCTTCCCAAATCCCATGGAAAATGTTTTCCCACTCAAAGAGAAAGTCTTTTACACAATGAAGATGAAAAATCAATCCTTGCATTGTGGACTAGCTTGGTTTCACTTCATCCACCTCCTCCTGTTGTTCTCCCAAACCCACAAGACCAAAGAGTTGAAAGGTTCAAAATCACTCAAGCCCTGTTGGCAATGAAACATAAAGATGGAAAATCCGTGTGTGCTCACGTCCTAGGGATGAAATCACACATCGATAGGTTGATAATGTTGGGTGCGACTTTTCCAAAGGTGTTGGATGTAGACTGGGTCCTTAAGTCACTCCTAAATCATATGATAAGTTCATAAGAGAGTATTATATGATGGATATTGATGCGACCCTCATTGATCTAACTTACATGCTAATTGCCGCTGAATCAGAAATGATTTGCAAAGTAATGGAGCATATTTGTACGGTAACTTAACCAACCATGCTTCCGTGGTCGCTCCAGGAGAAGCCACCTGTTTCTGCTGCCAAGAGACGGGGCGTTGGATACGAAGCTGCCTAGAGAACCTGAAGAATCTAAGAGATGGGAGAGTCAAGAAGTATGGCTCTACCTCAGGTAATATCCACTATCTAACTCCATTAAGTTCCTATTCATTGATTCTTAATACATAATGTGATAAGATTACATTTGAATGTTTTGTAGGATCAGAGAAAAGAGAAGAAGCTTGATGGAAGAGCAATATGAGTCTGATCACGAAGAAATGGATTACGATCGCATGGATTCGAAGATCAGATTTTGAGCTTAGAAAGTTATGATAGATTTGTTAGGAACATTTGATTACATAGTTTTTCAGTTGATTTTGCATTGTAAGGACGTGTTTTTCCGCTGCTTTATGAATAAAATAAGTTTTTGGTTTGACTTATTTATTTATATCCTTGCAATGAAATCGTTGTGGAAAATTGATGCTTGCGTGTTTCTATAATAAATGGATGTGATTCTTAACTATATTATTTATGGAAATTTTCTTAGTAAGGAAGGATTCCCATCGCCCAAGTTTCAATTGGATAGAATCTTGGAATCATACGATTTGAATCATGTGATGTATGGAAATCTTGATACTTATAAATTTTAAGACTAATTCCTTGACAAAGAGTCAAGTGAAGGACTAGGAGAACATGTTCACGATGTTGTGCACCAGTTAAGTTCGTCATACATAACAATTAGATTATTCGTCATATTTACTAAAGGATTAGTGAATGTGGTTATGCTTATAGGATTAAGAATGATTCTGAACCATTGAAAAGTTTCAATAAATGACAGAACGAATGAGAAGAATCAATTAGGCAGAAAGATAAGAAGTTTCTCCAATCTAAGAAGAAGGGAGAGTACTTCTGTATCAGGTTTTATGATCGTCTAAATTGTAAAGAACCATATTACAATCCATCCTCTATGGATACCTTAGTGCACTATTTTGGCTAAGAAAAGGAATCAGGAATTGCTATAGTGATTAAGTTGTTAAGATAAATCATACTTCGTTCAAATATCGAATATTAAAATTAAGATTGTGACATTGAGTGACACGTCTTAAGTAGGTTTGTAACACTTATCAATTGTGGAATAGAGAAAGTTTTCTTATTCATACACATTTGGAATTTGTAAGTTGTGATGTCGTGAAGAAGACAAAGACCAACTAGAACAAATTAAATTAAGTGTTAGTCTTGATAGAATTTCGCACTAACTCTTGAATATTTGTTTTGTCAAGAAATGTTTCTTGACAAGAGAATCATATATGTCAAGAGGTCAGTGGGAGTATAAATGATCTTGACAAACTTCATGAATAAATCTAGAATAAACCTAATCAATGATCACTAGCACACGACTTGAGGTTTGTAACCTATCGTGTTGACAAAATTCTTTTCTGTGCCGATCCTGTTGAGTAATTATGCATATGAGTTCTACGAGTTCTCAATAGACCACATAAGGCAAGCACCTTGTTCGATGAAAGTACTTTTTTCTAGCATAGGTGAGCTGCTAGACAACTTGGAAGCAATGGTGGGACCCTTAGTGGCAAGAAATTAAGAATGAACAAGTTATGTCCATAAGAGTTTGAATTTCTCACAAACATTATCGTACGATTATGCTTATGGCAAATTCATGTGGATAGGAACACATACACCATAAAATCTAAATGTCATAAGGTTTCTCTCCTTCATGAAAACGATTGTGAGGAAACACTTTCACTAAGAGAGATTTTAGGAGATAGCGATTATGTAAATTGCATTCTCAAATTCGATTATGATTACGACATCCCTCTTCATAGTTCGAATTGAGAGATTTGGTAGTTAGTCTGAACATTTGGGACTTAGTAAAATAAGTTCTAAATTAGTTTAGACACATATGTGAGCTGTCTTAGGAAAGGTGTGTGATTTTGAGAAGCTTAGATAAAGGCTTATCGAAGCATATCGTATTAGAAACAATGAACTTCTAGAAGTTTAGTTGGTTTCTGAATACGTATCAAAGCTAGTGGGAGCATAAATGTTATGTTGGAATAAATATAATCATCATGTTAGTGGGAGCATGGTTATTATTTAAGTATTGCAAGTTGGCAATATTAATTATAGAAAAACAAAAGTTTCATTTTGCAAAGTTGCAGGGGTTGAAAAGTTGTTTCTGCTATAATTAAGGGAGAGAATGTTATACTTTGTTTCCAATCTAAAAGCTTTGATCGAGAAATTTTAATTGAATTTAGTCAAGGGTATATTTATTATTTGCATTCTCAAAGCTCGATTATGATTACAGCATCCCTCTTCATAGTTCGAATTTTGAGAAAATGGCAAATAGAAATATTATGACAATATTATAGCAAGAAACTGGTAAAGTATCACGTTTTCACTGCGGATTGTATCCCATACGCTTCGGGTATAGGATCGATTGCATATGTTGTAATATTCGACCGTTCTAAATTTTTTTCCAAATGCCTAGGGCATTTAGAGGGAAAAAGGGAATAGAACCGGATTTGACTAAAATAATTAAACAACTGCCAAGGACAATCTAAGGTTTGCCAAGGATTGGTCGCTTGTGGATAGTTGAAAGTATAGTCATGGATGGACCATATTGACATTATTATGAATAGATAAGATTCTATTTATAATGAGTTTTCATATGGAAGATATGGAAATGTTTCCATATTGGGAGTTGGATATCGAGAATCTATGTCTAGATTAGAAGCTTTTATGCAAAAAGGATTTTCAAAGGAATGTACTTTGAATATGAGACTTCATGACTATGGAATTGTCTTGTAACAATCTCCAATAGAGTATCTTGTGATTTTGTAATTTCATTGGCCGAGTCTTGGTGACTTTTGTGCCGTGACATTACAAAAGCACTGTTGCATAAAATGTTAGAATCTAACATATTCTAGTAGTGGTGAGAATTTTGTATTCTTACACTAATGGATTAGGAATTGTGAAATGAGTGTGATTGAAAATGTTTTTTAATTACACTATTTCACAAAGTAAGGACCATAGGTAAACATAGTGTTCGTGCTAAGAGCATGGGACAATTGTAGTTATAATTCAGGTAAGAAGTTGATTACCCGAAACAACAAATAATTAGTAATCAATATGGTGATTAAGTAAAAAGGTGTTTTTATTTATACTCAAAGGTTTGAGGCCATATAGGATTAGTATTATTATTGTGTTTCACTTTGCATGTTTTGTACAGGATTCATGAGTGCTGCTATAAGATTAGAGTATTGGAATAAACCCACGCTCACTTGGATCGTTTCATGGATTTTATCACGAGTGATTGGTGAGACGATAATATCTTGTATTCTTGAAACCGAGATGTGTGAGTTGCATCTTGCGAGTCGGTTGCACATTGATAATACGTAAACGCACCAGTAACTTGGTGTTATAAAACATATTGTTGTGTGTGATTCGGTGAGTAAGTGCAAGCGAGTATTGAGTCAAAGTTTATCTGTTCCTTTTACCCAAAGTGGGATAAAAGCGATATCTGTGGGCCCCTCGATGATTTAGTGATGACACCCTAAGTGCTTGGCCAAGCCGGGACTAAGTTGATGTGTTCAATTGTAGTCTATTGTCAGTTGTCATAAATCGGAAGTCGGGAAACAATACATGAACAAAGAGTATGATTAAAATCCATGTCTCAGTTCATACGATATCTAGAATGGAAGAACATATGATCCCTTATCTAAAGGACGCGTTACTGATAAGATCAGAGTTTGACAACGGTTTTTTGAAAGCTACGATTGTAGATCAAAATCTGAAGTCATACGCAGAATAGTTATTAGACTTATCCAAGTGGGAGACTGTTGGATTAGTGTCTAAGTCCATAACTATTTTAGTATGTACTTGACCCGATGGTGCATGGTCCTTTTGGGTTGCCTTCACCATAGCAACTTGACAGGGTGATTTGTGAAGAGAGAAGAGATATTATTATATTAATATATTATGAGAATAATATATTAAAGGAGTAATAATATTATTTGATTAATATTAGTCATAAATTAATTAGGAATTAATTTGGTAACTAAAAGAGGTTAATTGAATAAAGGGGCTTAAACTGTCAAATGTGTGATAGTTGAGTTTTTGGGCTATGAATCCTTATGGGATATAGGGTGGCCGAAATTAAGGAGTATGGGCTCCTTGAATTCGTCCAAGCCTTACTCTAGAAGGATCCTTGGATTGCTTAGGGCCTAAGTTCTTCAATTAGGGTTAAGGATGTAACCCTAGTAGCTCATAGTATAAATCGGCCACTCTTGTAAGATTGAAACCCTAGAGCCGATTTTCTCATCCCTACTCTCTCTCCAAATCATCCTCTTGCTAGTTGGTGTTTGTAAGCCATTAGAGGAGTGACAATTGTGACTCTAAGCTTCAAGAACAAGAAGATTCAAGAAAGCAATCAAAAGGTATTCATCCAGATCTGTTTTCATATGTTATGTTTCAATTGTTTTCACTAGATCTAGCATTGAAAGTCATGGATACATTGCATGTTCAATTAGAGAAACCTAGATCCAAGCATTAGGGTTTGCATGTGCACATAGGAAAGTTCTTATGGATCAAACCCATCAGTACTCCATTCAGCTTCTTACAAATTAAGTTGTTCGACTTTGATTACAAAGGGGGAGATTGTAAGGGTCGAATTGTTGTAATAAGTCGAATTGTATTTTTGTCTCTTCGAATGTTTTGTTATGTATTTTACTAAGGCGCTTATTGTTTGAAGCGTTATTGTATTTGCCTTAGTATATTTTTTGTACGCTTTCGGTTCCCTATAAATAGGGATATTTACTAGAGTTCGATAAGAGTTTTTAACAGACCTGTATTTGTACTCTGTAACATACGAAAGCGTAATAGAGCTGAAACAAGATCATATTTACATCTGGTGTTCAATATCGCATTCTTAATTGATTTCATACTCTGATTTCTTTTAAACTCGATTCTTTGATTCATCAATCATGTCGAACATCAAGCCAAACAAGAATCTAACTTTGCATCTTGATTTGTCCCGTTCCACTGACACCCTCACCGATGATTGAATGCTTGCATTACTCTTCATGGCTCAAGCCCTATCAATGGTTGAATCTGTACCTTTGGTTCATCTGTCCAAGGCGTACTCATCTGCAAACTACAACCAGATTGAAGGCTTGATTAACGTTGAGGTCGATTAAAAAAAACTTCCATCTCCAAAGTCAAGTTCTGAAGGATGCTAGGGTTTTCTTCTAGGAAGGTCTCGTCGATCCTGAATCAATATCTTCATCTGCTATCATCAAGATGTTCTATCAAATGGGATATAGTGGGGATATCTCACTGCTATCAAAAGTCAGGAAGCCCAATCTTCCTCCTATGTGGAATGGGCTCTTTACTCTTTTGTTCAAAAGCTTCTCTGAGAGAGTTGTAGGGTCTGACAGCTCCAACAAGTTATTCTGCACAATTATCTATGGTCTCTACACTGGAGTTAACCTAGATTATGGTTCAATTCTTTGGGCACAACTTGTTCAGAGCACACTCTCCACCTCCAGGCATTCAGAGACTTCATGTGCTCGCTTTTGGTCTATCATCGTGAAGCGTGCCATTGTTCGCCTTCAGATTCAACTGTAGGATGAATCTGTAATGGCTTCCATTTCCATCTTGCATACTTCCAACTTTATGTTGTCTGATCCAACCAAGGTTAGCTTCATTGGGTCTATCTTAGAATCCATGTTGTTGAATATTCCTACTGATAATCTTGTTGTGAATAAATACTAAAAGAAGCCTGTATCTGATGTTCGTCCTTTGCCAAAAGATCTGTGAAAGGCTATTGATGAGGCAAAAAAACCAAAATGTGGGGCAAAGTGAAAGGGTAAGTCAGGTCCTTCCGAAACTGTCATAACTCCAAAGAAGAAAGTTAAGAAGGCTGCTAGGAAACCGAGGTCACCATCTACATTACCGGAGGATTCAGAGTCAAAAATGCAAAATGATATTCGGGAGGGTGAATTTGTTCAGAACGAGGTTGACGATATTGCTGCCACCTCGGAACCACCAAACACCACTCCAATTCCAAAGGAATCTTCTCCACCCACCACTTCTATGCCATTTTCTGATTCTTTTCAGATGCCTACTCCACCACCATCTCTGTAATGTTTGGATCTGGTATTAACTAAATTCCCTAATTTATTGTATTTTCTATGGCGACTCAATGAGTTGGAAGCTCCAACTCATCGTGTCGAGGGGGTTGTTGGCCGCGAACATTTTTGGTCCAACTCGGAAAGTCGGGGTGTCGCAACTCGGTGAGTTGGCGTCTATGAAGAAAACCCTAATTTTAGGGTTTTGCACCATATTTAAAGACCTTAAATCTGTTGGTTGGCCTCTTTACCAGCCTCGTTGCCCAGAAAACCCTAATTTTGTGTATTATCCTTCAAGGTTAAGTGTGTGAGCTTGTGGTGAGCTTGGAGAGTTGGTTTTTGGTATTCTTTTGGAAGGAGTTTTAAGATTGAAGGAGCTTAGTTTGGAAGGAAGGCTTTGGATCTAGAAACTCTCCATTTTTTGTAGTTCTTTTGAGGTATAAAGCCGATACCTTGTGTTCTTATCTTCTAGATCTCTTTGTTGGATGTTTTCGCTTGATTTTTGGGTGTATGGTTGGGTTGCCCAAAAGTTTAAGGGTTCCGGGGGTTATTATGTTAGATCTGACCTTTTCATGAGCTCTATTGGCATAAAGTTGCAAGCTATGCTAGGTCCTAAGTCCCATCCATACATTAAGTCCTTTATTAAGCCATTTTGGGCCCTAGGGTTTCGTTCTTGCATGCATGGACGTAAAGTTAGAATCTTTACGTGATATTCCAGCCTTCGGATGCCAGATCTGTGTTTGGGACTATTTTTTGAGAGTTTAAGGCCTTAATGGCTTAAGCCTCACTTTATTAAATCAAGGATTCGGGTTTAGGCTCATTGTGTTGTGGTGATTTTTAAGGGTAAAGTTGGAAACTTTACCCTTCTAGACATCATTAGGGAGGAGATCTGAGAAGTGAAGCTTCTAGATTTGATGGAAACAGCTTAAGGCATTAAGTTGTTTGATTTCTGGCCAACTCGGCGAGTTCAGTAGGAGAAATCGATGAGTTGATTCGAGTTTTCCTGATCTGTACAATTCATGGAGAAACTCGACGAGTTGAAGGACAACTCGGCAAGCTGGGTCAACTCAGACTGTTGACTTTGACCTTTGACTTTAGTCCTTAACCAAGTTTGACTTTTAAGGGGTTTTAGGGCATTTGGAGTTGTATTTAAGGAATTGTTTCTGTTTAGGGGTCTAGTAGAGTTGATATACGAAGTCGGGACCTAGTCAGCTGCCGTTCATTATTGAGGTGAGTCTTCTTCCCACACTCATGGGTCAAAGGCACCAAGGCTGACCCATTACTGATTATGAAATGCTTTGTATGGGAATATGTGATTGTTTGTTACTAGAATTATATGTAGACTTATGTGCAGACCATGGGGGGAGTCCATGGAACTTGGCAAGACCATGGGAGGAGTCCATGGCACGGGGATACAAAACCATATGGGTAGCCCATGGCATTCCATTAAAGACCATGGAGGGTGTCACACCCTCGGTCGAGGCGGCCGAACACGCCGGGCTGTGTGACTAAGTTCATGGATTGTAAGGGTCGAATTGTAGTAATTACTCGAAATGTATTTTGAACTCTTCGAATGTTTTGTAATCTATTTTACTGAGGCGCTTTTATTCGAAGCCTAAGTGTCTACGCCTTAGTATATTTTTTGTACGCTTTCAGTTCCCTATAAATAGGGATATATACTAGAGTAAGATAAGAGTTTTTACAGACCTGTCTTTGTACTCTGTAAACATTCGAAAAGCGTAATAAAGCTTAAACAAGATCATATTTACATCTGGTGTTCAATCTCGCATTTATAATTGATTTCATACTCTGATTCGTTTTATACTTGATTCTTTGATTCATCAATTGGTATCAGAGCAGGAATCACATCTGTGATCTGATTTTCATCCATTCAAAAAGTTTTTGAATCAAATTTTTGGTTCAAAAGTTTCCGCACTTTTTGATTGTGAAAAATTTGTCTAGATTATAGTTTGTGATTTGATTCTGCATTTGAATTGTTGAATCGAGTGTTTTTCTTGCAATTCCGATTTGAATCAACTAGTTTGTTTTCAAATTTCCAAATCTTCTTAAAAATTTTCAAAATTCAGGTTCCGTACAACAATGGCGAGTTTCATTCTCAATTCGATGACCTCGTTTTCTCATTTGTTAGGATCTTCAACTAAAATTCCAATGCTAATCCCTGAATATTATGATCAATGGTCTGATCGTATGCAGGATTATCTGAATGGTCTTGATGAGGAATTATGGTCATGTATCACTGGAAATGTCAATGCTCCGGTGAATGTTCAACCAATTGGATCATCTTCAACAAGTTCTGAAGTTGATAATCAAACTGATTGTCTGAAGAAACTGGAGAAAAGGTGTATGAGGGAATTGCGAGGAGCTTTACCTCCATTTGTGTACAATTATGTAAGGAGTTGTACAACTGCAAAAGAGATCTGGAACAATCTCAAAGATAAGTTTCAAGGAAGTGAAAAGACGAAAATCAATTCAGTTAAACAGTGTTTGGTTGAGCTGAAAGATTTCAGATAAAAAGAAGGTGAAACAATTGAAGTCTACTATGATCGACTGAACGAGTTAATCTATCGTTGTAATCGCTATGGAATTACTAGGACTTCAATGGAATTCAATCTCATCTTTGTGATGGGCCTTCGAAAAGAATGGAGAAGCGTAAATATGATGGTAAAGAATCAGCAAAGTTTTGATACATCAACTCTCAATGATTTGTATAATCAGTTGAAGACACACGAAACTGAAGTAAATGAAATTGCTGAAGAGACGAAGCAAAATTTGGGAGGTCCATTGGCACTTGTGTCAAAGATATCTGAGAAAGAAGCTGAAAATGGTGATTCTGAGGAAGAAGAAGGATTCATCATGAATTCGGATGATGAGGCAATTGATTTTTACTCGAATAATCGTGTTAAGAAGTTTTTTAAAAAGTCGTTCTATCCGAAGACTAAGCTTGTTGAGGTAAAAGGAAGTGCTTTGAGTAAAACTGTTGTTGAGGAGAAAAAGAAAATTGAGAAGAAAGATTCGAAAATGTCTGAAGGAAAGATCGAGAAAAAGCTGAAAGGTGATGCTGGAATAGATTGTCATTATTGCAACGGAGCCAATCATCTTGCGAATGATTCTATGCTTCGAAAGAAGGATGAGAGGAAGAATAAAGTTAAACATGAGGCATATTATGCAGAGAAGCTTGAGGAGGTTCGTGCAAAAGACAAAAACTTGTCATTGGTTGCAAAAGGTGAACATGAGGATGAAGATGGAACGTATCAAATCTGGTCATCCGGATCAGACGATGAAGAAATGAGGAATCCAATACATGGAGCAATGTATGCAAAAATGGAGGAGGACTCAGATGACGAGGAATTCGAAGTGAAAGGACGATGCTTCGTATCCAAGACAGCAGACAAACCCCAATGACAACAAAGGTACGTAAAATTCTCGAATCTTTTAATATTCCTACACATGCTTATGATTCTGAACTAATATCTTTTGATGAGACGGTTACTTATTTTGATTCAATTGTTGTGTCTGCTAGCAATGAGGCCAACAAGTTGTCAATGGAGTTGTTAGAGACCAAAAAGCGATTAGAAATGAAAATAAGTAAAATTGATTGTTTGGAATTACAAATAACAAATATTATGTGTGATAGGGATACTTTATCAAGTGAGGTTAAACTTTTGCTAGCACAAAGAAACATTTATTGTAATGCTGCTAAAAGACTTTATGGAAAATTAACTGATTTACATCATTCATGTGAAATAAGTAAAGAGCAACATAGAAAATTACTACCTTTTCTAGCATACGAAAGAGCTAAGGTAGATAATATTTCGTATGATTGTGAGCAAATTATAGCTGATTTTGACAAAGTTCCTGATGATAGATATAAATATGGAAATGTGAAAATTGATGAATGTCTTGATGCGAATGAATTAGTTAATATAGTGAATGATACTTTAACTAAATCTGAACAAATTCAAATTTTGAAAAAGACTGAGAATGCAACATCTGATTCTCAATCTAATTTTGCTGATATTGAAGATAATTCTGACAATATTAGTGAAATTAGTGAACTTGAGGATGTTGATTGTTCCCAGTTGTCTGTTGTTAATGTTGCATCAACATTTAAAGGGAAAGAAATAGTTAAGGATTTGATGGTTGAGAAAGAAACTGATCTACCTTCAACTTCGAAAGTTTGTCATATGAACTTCGTGGATCTCAAAGACAGTCAAACTGATGATAACGATGATGAAGATGAAGAGAAAATTTCGAAGGGAAAGAAATCATCAAAGGAAGAAGAAACTCCATGAATAGTAGTTGATCAAGTGTATGGTGATACACAAAATTTCGAAAAAGTAATGACTGAAAAAGGTGAACATTACCTTGAAACGAACACTGTGGTTTATCCAAATTTCAAGTGTACAGATGATGTCATTTTTCCAAATCAAGTTTTCGTAACTACTGGAAATGTTGAGAATATCAAACCAGAATTAAAGAAGATAGTCGAGGAGGATAATTCAAAAACAACTGATGAAGGTTTTTTCGCAAATCAAAGCACAGTTAAAAACAACTTAACAAAGAATTCATACATGTTTCAACGACAAAAACCACAAAGAAAATGGGTTGAAAAATAAATAATTGAAAAAGATAATTCAAAACAAGTTGTAAAGGAAAATGAAAAAGTTGTCAAACTAAACTCCAAGGAATTCAAAGATCAAATTGACAAATTTTCGAAGGAAAACAACATTTCAAAAAGACAAGAAAGGAAGAAAATATTTGGCAGAATATTGAGTCTCAAAAGATGTCTGAATCACAATCACCCAAAAATGTTTTCAAAGCTAAAAATTTCCCTTTTTCAATAAAAACTCAACATTCATCACAATCAAATCATTCAAGGTCTGAAGTGAATAAACAGCCAAGGTTTTCGAAAGTTTCAGAAACTAATATTCCAAGAAAATTTCAAATAAATCAAATCCAAATAAAAAATTCTTTGAACGTCAACATTTTAAATCAATAGTTGATACATCATATGCTTAATCTTTTCTAACAAATCCAAAAGTTGATTTTGTTCCTCAAAAGCCAAATTTTCCTAATCATACGAAGAAAGAAAATATGAAAATTTCACGTGAAAAAGGAATGACTTCAAGGAAAAACATTGATCATTGGCTTGAAGGCAAAGGAAAGATGTATCAGTCGAATACATTTTCAAAGGAGCAAATTCAGAAAGCATATGAGAAGTATGTGAATACTTCATCAAACGGCAGTTCATCTTCTAAGGATTCGAACATATCAGTCAAAGCTTGGAAACCAGTAATACAACCAAAAAATATCCATTCACAAAGTCAGAAGTCGAAGGGTAATGTTAGTGAACATTCGAAACCATCAAAATCTTATGTTTCGGTTCCTTTAAATGAAGATGTGAACTTAATTGATAGTCTCAAAACCAAAGTTTGTGATTGGGTTAAAAGTTCATCATTACATTCGAAATTGAAATCTAATTTCCAAGGACCCAAAAAGCCTTGGGTATCTAAAATTTTCCACTAATTGTAGGTACTATGTAACGAGCAATATGATAATAAATGGTATATTGATAGTGGTTGCTCTCGTGACATGACTAGGAAGAAGGAGAATTTACGTGATTTTCGAAGCCTAAAAAATGATGGAGTTGTGAAGTTTGGGAACAATCAAAAATGTCAAGTTAAAGGATATGGGAAGATCACGAACGGACAATTCACAGTGAATCGTGTTGCGTATGTTGAAGGTCTTCAACATAACTTGATAAGTGTTTCCTAACGTGTTGTGGGCACTAGTAATCAAGTTCTGTTTAATGAAGAAGGAAGTGTTATTTCGAATGTCAACACTAAAGAAGTGTTACTGAAATCCAAAAGGAAAGGTGACATGTTCACTTTGGACATCAATCCGATAGTAGGGAAACCTGCTATATGTCTTCTTTCGAAAGCAATATCAGACTTAAGTTGGCTTTGGCACCGAATACTTTCTCATCTCAATTTTCGAAACATCAATAAACTTGTGGTACAAGATCTGGTAAGAGGTTTACCTATACTTAAATTTGACAATGATTCTTTATGTGCAGCTTGTGAATTTGGAAAGCAACATAAACAAGGTCATCCAATTACGATAGATTCGAAAATTGTTGCACCTTTGGAGCTCTTACATATTGATTTGTGTGGTCCTTCGACAGTTTCAACTCTCAACAAGAAAAGGTACATTTTAGTTATTGTTGATGAGTTTTCCAGATTCACGTGGGTTTATTTTCTCAGGCTTAAATCCGAAGTTGCACATATCATGATTGAATTTATCAAAAAGATGAAAACAACATTGAAGAAGATTGTTCGAAAAATAAAGAGTGATCATGGAACTGAATTTAAGAACAATGTCCTTGATTAATTTTTGGTTGACAAAGGGATTTCGCATAACTTTTCATCTCCATACACACCACAACAAAATGGTGTTGTTGAACGAAGAAATAGGTCTCTATGTGAAGCAGCAAGGACTATGTTGGCTTATGCGAATCTTCCACAATACCTTTGGGCTGAAGCCGTATCCACCGCATGTTTTACTCAAAACAGATCTTTCATTCATCGTCGTTTTAACATTACTCCATATGAAATTCTCAACAATCGAAAACCTAACGTCAAATTTTTCCATGTTTTTGGATGCAGGTGTTTCATTATGAATCTGAAGGATACTCTTACGAAATTTCAAGCTAAAGCAGATGAAGGGATTTTCTTGGGATATTCGCATAATTCAGTCGCATATCGTGTGTTGAACAAAAGAACACGAAAAGTTGAAGAAACTTTTAATCTTACATTTGATGATTACTACATTGAACAAACTACATCGCAGTTTAAAAATCATCCTATTCTGAAAAACATACAAGATGAATTTGAATCCTCCCAAACCTTAGATATTGATTATGATTTAATTTTTCGAATTTCAGATCATGCTGTTGATGCTGAAATAAATGCACATGATAATCATCTCTCTGAACTAACGAAGTTTACTGATGATTCAACATCAACTTCTCCAGAGAAAGGCGAAAGTATGCAAGACAATCCAGTGGAGGGGGAGCACTTGGATTCGAATACTCTAATTGAGGAAAAGCATTCTTTCCAGGGGGAGAATGAAACACTGAATGCTAATATTGAGGGGGAGCATGATGTTGAGGGGGAGCATGATGTTGAGAGGGAGCATAATGTTGTGGGGGAGCATTTAGAAAACATTGAGAATAATAATGATTTTGATGATGTTTGTTCGATTGCAGGCTTAGAGAATGATGATATATACGAAGATGCACCTTTGGAATTTGATCCAGCATATCCGCCAATGGAAAAGTGGACAAGAGATCATCTGAAGGATCAAGTAATTGAGAATCCACAAGAGGGTGTATTAACAAGAGCTCAACTTCGTGCAAAGAATGAGGTATTGAATACTCATCAAGAATTTTGCATGTTTAATGTTTTCATCTCTAAAATTGAACCAAAAACAATTAAGGTTGCAATGGAACACTCAGATTGGGTTGTTGCAATGCAATCTGAATTGTCTGAATTTGAACAAAACAAGGTTTGGAGATTAATTCCTAAACCTGAAAATGTTTCGATTGTCGGGTTAAAATTGATTTTTAAAAATAAAACCGACAAAGATGGAAATATTGTTAGAAACAAAGCCAGACTTGTTGTTAAAGGATATTCACAACAAGAAGGAATCGACTATGAAGAAACTTTTGCCCCTGTCACAAGACTCGAGGCGGTTCGTATATTTCTGGCTTATGTAGCTCACAAAGACTTTGATGTTTATCAAATGGACGTAAAGTGTGCATTTTTAAATGGAGAGCTTGAAGAAACAGTTTACGTGGAGCAACCCCCAGGTTTTATTAACGAGGAAGTTCCAAATCATGTTTATATTTTAGATAAGGCAGTTTATGGTTTGAAACAAGCACCACGAGCATGGTATGCAACTCTTACTTCATTCTTGAAACAATCTAAATTTAAACAAGGATCTGTTGATCCCACATTATTTTGAAAGAAAGTTGGGAATCATCTAATGTTTGTTCAAATTTATGTTGATGATATTATTTTTGGCTCAACTGACCCTGCTTTATCTAGAGAATTCGAAGATTTGATGAAAAGTAAGTTCGAAATGAGCATGATGGGAAAAATCAATAATTTTCTTGTATTGAATATTCGTCAAAGCAGAGAAGGAATTTTTATTAATCAAGAAAAATATACGAAGAATTTGCTAGAAAAGTTTGGATTGACGAATAGCACAAAGTTACGAGTTCCAATGGAAACTGGCATAAAGTTGACACCTTCGTTAGATAAACCTGCAATTATCATAACTCTTTATAGGAGCATGATTGGTTCATTACTTTATCTGACATCAAGTAGACCTGATATCATGTTTTCTGTTTGTAATTGTGCAAGGTATCAGTCAAATCCACGAGAACCACATCTCACTGCTGTAAAGAATATATTTCGGTATCTTAAAGGAACAATTTCGTTAGGATTGTGGTATCCTTCGAAAACTGGGTTCTTAGTACAAGCATATTCGGATGCAGACTTGGGTGGGTGTAATCTTGATCGAAAAAGCACAAGTGGTGGATGTCAATTTCTCGATGGCAAATTGGTGAGCTGGCAGTCGAAAAAGCAAACATGTGTATCAATTTCAACAGCTGAAGCAGAATATGTGGCTGCTACTGCTTGCACTTCACAAATTATATGGATTCAAAGTCAATTGCGTGATTATGCAATCAATATGAAAAAGATTCCATTATATTGTGATTCTCAAAGTGCAATAAGAATTTGTCATAATCATGTGCAGCATTCGAAGACTAAACATATAGCACTTCGTTATCATTTCATCAAGGATCACGTGGAGGATGGAAATATTGAAGTACATTTCGTGAAAACAACTGATCAGTTAGCTGATATTTTCACGAAACCTTTAGATGAAAAATCCCTTGTGAAAATTATAGAAGGACTAGGAATGATCGATGGAAATTCTGTTCCATGTGAAAAAAGGCGAATGATGAATGACCAGGGATGATTCAGAGGCGCTGAATGAAATAGGTTACTGTTCATAGTCAACGGTTCGACCCCTTCGAATTCGTAAATTTGTCACTTATTTTAAGGGTTGATTCAGAGGTTACTGTTCATAGTCAACGCTTCGACCCCTTCGAATTCGTACATTTGTCACTTATAAGGGGATGATAAAATTTTGTATTTTTGCAAACAAGTACAGTTTATTTTCAATTTTCGAAAAATCAAAAATCCAAAAAGATTTTCTTTTGTTTTGTCATTCAATTTTCGAAAAATAAAAAATCCAAAAATATTTTCTTTTGTTTTGTTATTCACTTTTCGAAAAATCAAAACAACAAAAATATTTTGATTCTTATTTATTTTTAGTATTTGGTGCAGATAATAATGACGATATATAGTGGATTATGCTTGCAGTTCTAGGGTCAGGTACATTTTTCGTATGAATAAATACATTTTTTATCACTTGAACTAGCTAAGTTGTCCTTAGAAGCATCCTGCTGCATGTTGTCCAAAGTCTCTAATGACTCAATGTGTGTGTACGAAAGCCTTAATGAAATTATTCATACGAAAATTTCTTCCCAATCAGGCTTATATTGATATTAGTCTCTGAGCTACCTGACTCTTCTCAAAATGAGTTAAGAGTTTAAAGTTTTGTCCAAATATAACAAAGGTACTTTTTGTGTATTACATCAATCTTTTTCACCTATAAAATTCTTACACGATCACACACGAAGACATATGTCCGAGAGGTCTCTAATCAAACCCATTGAGACTTAGACATATCAAAAATCTGTGTTTATGATCTGACATCATGAGACCGTGATGAAAGTGAAACCTAATTTTATAAACTTTTAAGGAATTGAAGGGGAACATTTTTCCAGATATTCACGAATCATTTGGTTCAGTACCACAATTAGAAACTCCAAATCATATTCATTTCGTATGAGTGGTCTTGATCAAACATTTGAAGCCCATGATGGTTGCAATAAGATCCAGCACAAATTTTTTTTCATCAATATGATTTCCGTGTGAGTTTCATTCGAATTTCAATGTCAGTTAAAATTTTTCAATGAAAACTTGTCACTGACTACACTGGTTAAACAAGTAATTTCGGTTACAATTTCTCACCTTATGTTAAGGATGACGTGTAACGAAATTTTTTTTACCAACCCACGAAGCATTATAAAAGAAGCCCTTCGATACTTATCAACAAGTACTCGATTGTATTTCACGGAAACCTACACAAGCTGTTGATAATTTCTCTTAATGATTAATGAAGTAATCTTTGCCCGGGATTTTATCTGCCTTTGTGTCAAATTAATTTTTTTTTGACATCACAAGTATCCCAAATTTTTCTTATCTTTGTTTCTCGTCTACATTCTTTGGAACACTGCACTCACGAAATCCTTGAGGCTCTAAGTAATACCAACTCAGGCTGATGATTTCAAACTTCTGGCATATGACTTCGCTTTTCATCCCAAAAGTGAAAGAGCCTTGCTTCCATTCGAAGGGTTCTGACGGTTACAATCTTCTTGGGGATAACAATACAGGCTGTTTATAAATGACATATGGTATTCTGTCCTGTTTTCAAGGAGATGTGACAGTTACTTTTTGACGCATGGCTACTTTTACGCAGTAATGGTCCGATTTTCAAGGTGCCACGTCGGATATCATTAAATACATATCCCGCTTCAAATTCAAACTTTAGGGTTACATATAAAAGGGAATTCAAGAGTTTATTATCAGTTTACGCGATCAAAAAGAAAAATTCCCAAATTCTCTAAGCATCAAAGTCTTCAAACCCTAACAATGGCAACTTCTGTTCATGTTGATGCTGATCCTTCTCAAACTACTGAAGGTGTCTCTTCATTACCAATAATGAAGATTCAAGCAACAAACTATTACTTGGAGGGTGATGTTTCTCAATACCCGGAAGAATTGAAGATGCTAATCGTTGCCTTGAAGAACTCCGTTTTGTCTACGGCGATGTTCAATTCATTCTCTGTTCCACTGTCCTGGCTTTCTCAAGCAGGATCAACTGCTACCTACGACAAAGCTTCTGATACAATTACTTTCCATCTGGTGAATGACAAAAAGGTCAGGCTATCCAAGAAACTCTTTTGCCAAATTCTCGAAATTCCGAATACACCTCCATATGTTGCTTTCACATTCCCTCAAATCGTTAATATGTTTAATGAGATGGGATATCGGCCTCCACTATCAAAGATCAGTGATTTTAAGAAATCTGGTCTTCCACGACTATGGAATTTCTTATTTGGTATTTTTCTAAGATGTTTAACTAGGAGAACAGTTGGTCTGGATAAAGGAAGAATGGAGGTGTATGCAATGGTTGCTGGTATATATTATGATCTTCAAGTGGACTATTCTACACAATTATGGAAGGAATTCCAAAAGAGTGTAGAACACACGAATGCTATTCATGGTATTTCGTGTGAAAGATACTGGAGCTTGATTTTGCAATACTTTTACAACAAGGAAGGGATTTTGGTACCCAATGATGAGGACAAAGTTGTTTTTCAATCGTATCACTATCCGAAGGAAGTTCCTGATAGTGCTGAGGATTTTCCATTTGTTGCTCGTATTCCTGATGTTATGCTCAAAAGACTTGATCCTTCGAATTCAGTCTTAGTGGCATATTTGCAAACTGTTGATTCTACTGTTCCAACTGGGAAATTGTTGCCAAGGGAAGAAACGAAATCTAAACGATTGAAGAAGCCTGAACCGGATTCTTCTGAAAGCACACCTAGGATTTGCAATCTTTGAAATCTCCAAACAAGAAGCCACTTACAGTTGAAGAGTCTGTGGTTCAAGAAGTGTCAATTGCAGAGACTCAAATAAGTAAACCTGTTGTTCCTGAGTCTCATGAGAAAGTGGTTATTCCTTCGAAGACTGGTATGTTTCGAAGAATCAAGAAGATGTCTTCGCATCTACGTAAGTCTCCAACATCTCATGTAGTACGAAAGCCTCAGGTTACTCATCAGGGTGTTTTGTTTCGAGAAATGCCTGCGCCTGTTTCTCCATCATCAAAGAAGCGAAGGGCTATAGATATGGCTAAACACATATCTAAGAAAAAGAAGAAGAAGACACGAAAGCTTATGCTTTCAACTGAGTCTACAGAAGACGGTGATGAAAGAATTCCTGAAACACCAGACGTCACTCTTCATGTACAAAGTTCAACTCCTGAGCAGACAGTCGTCATACTACCCGAAGATTCGGTTGCGAAATCAGTTTCTGAGGAGGTACGAACTTCAGGCATCCATGCAAACGTATATGATACGGATGCAAATGTCAATATGGGTGACGGAGATGCGAAGAATGAAGCTCAAGGTCAATCTACTTCTGCTCCCTTCGAAAGTATTATTTCTTTAACACAATCCACTATTCCCATTACATCAACCACTAATTGCCCTACCTTCGAAAATATTATCAATCAACCATTCACTTCTATTTTTTCTTCTCAATCCACTGACTCACCCAAACCGAATTCGACTGTTCAAGAAACCATGTTTATGGAGACAGAAACTGATACTGAGGGGTTTGGAGGCATGTTTGAGGAATTGGAGTTTCATAAAGACGAAGAGGCGTTTCCAGATCATATGCTGATGACCATGAAGCAATTTAAAATTCTAAATCAGAAGTTGAATTCTATAATTCATTCTCAAGCTGCTCTGGGGAGTGGTTCGTCTGTTTCAAGTTTAGAGGTTGAGTCTATGTTGAAAATGTTCGAAGCTAGAGTTATGAGTAAAGTATCTGGGATGCTTACAGACTCTGAATCACGAATTTTGGAGAAGGTTGATCATAGTGATCAAAATAATAAACTAAGGATCAATTCTCAAAATTCGAAGTTTGCCAGTGATGTGAAAGAATTGAAGAATGTCACAATGGAAAGGCATGTTCTCTTTGTTCAAGAAGTGAAGAAAGTGAGGGAAGATGTCAATTTGCAAATTCGTGAACTCCACGAAGATATGCAAAAGGAGATTGCAAATGTTCAACAAGATTATGAATCTCTGAATCAGAAGGTTGATATTTTTTGTGACGCAGTCACAAGATTTGTCAAATTATATGAAAGTCTGAGTCCTCAAATTACTCAACTTTCAACAAACGAAGATGCCAACTTTTTGGAAGTGATTACTTTGTTAAAGGAGTTAAAAGATCTATCAGTCCAGCCGGTTTTGTTCTTCCCTGATTACTCCTGAATTTTTATCTCAAAAATTCTTACAATTCGAAGCACTTCTCAACAAGCAACTTGCTCCTATATTTCGCATTACAAGCCTTCTTCGAACAACATATGCCCCACCTGTTTTCACAGGGGTGCAAGGGGGAGAAAGAAAAACTGGTGGGTCGAAGGTGAGTGATGATGACGTGAAAGTTTTAGGAACAATATTTTCTTCAAAGATCACAACAACAAAGCCAGTTATAGTTTCTGCTGGGCTGGTTACTTCAACATTCGTTACAACGATGCCTATTACAAGACCTATTTCGAAAGGAATTATGATTGGTAAATCTACGGAGACTGGTGAGAGTGGATCGAAACCAAAAGAGGTAATTGATAATTCATCCTTGAAAGATAAAGGGAAATCGATTGTTGTGGAAAAGTCGAAAGAAGAAAAGAAGGCTGAAGCAGAAGCTGAAATCGAAAAACTGAGGTTGATTCAAAGCATTATGACTCAGCGTGCTAGCGATCCGAAGGGAATGGACAAAGGTGATCCATCCAAACACTACAATTACAAAACAATTGAGGCCAAGGTAGCGTATAATCACATGTATTCGTTTGAGAAGAAACCAAAACAAAGTTATTTGGTCATGAATACTGATGCAAGCCAGCTGGATTTTCCAATAAACGAAATGATGTTCATCATGCCTCAGTTCAAAGCAGAAGGAAATTTTAAAGAAAAGGATGAAGGTACACACATGAAAATTCGGTTTCATGTTGTTCTTGCAAAAGCCCCTGAGGAAGTTTGGTCTTTGATAAAGATCAAGAAAGTTATAAGTGTGAAAAAGGATGTGGTGTTCGAAAACACAGTCCAGAACATCAAATATGTGGTTGCCAGGGCAAATGGAAATATTTGCGAATTTACAATTGCAGATTTTCCATTAATTAACTTGTATGATCTTATACAAGTTGCATTGGTTTTGAAAGATAAATCATTTTCGTATCTTCAAAACACTGAACCAGATGAATTCAAGCTTGGGATTTCTCACATCAAGATATTCATCGAAAATTATTATGAGTGCTTGGCACTAACAGATGTGGAGTTAGCTACAACTAAAGGAATGAAAATAAAAGCACCAATGGCTCCTACGAAGACTTAAGCAGATTTGAAAAAGTATGATGATGGTGAAACCTGTTTGAAGCCTTTTGGAATGGTCTTCACAGGAAAAGACAAAGCTGGAAAAGCTAAACGATTCTTATTCCAAGCATGCGAAGTGGAGAGGTACTCAACGTCTCAATATATGAAATCATTGTAGGAAGAATAATGAAGGAGATAAGAAAGAGCTAAATAAGATAATCTCCTGGTACACGGAGATTTGAAGAGTGTTGTTGTATTCCATCACGCTTCTTACAAATTAAGGATTTCGACTATGATTACAAAGGGGGAGATTTTAAGGGTCGAATTGTTGTAATTAGTCGAAATGTATTTTGAACTCTTCGAATGTTTTGTAATCTATTTTACTGAGGCGCTTTTATTCGAAGCCTAAGTGTCTATGCCTTAGTATATTTTTTGTACGCTTTCAGTTCCCTATAAATAGGGATATTTACTAGAGTAAGATAAGAGTTTTTACAGACCTGTCTTTGTACTCTTTAAACATTCGAAAAGTGTAATAAAGCTGAAACATGATCATATTTACATCTGGTGTTCAATCTCGCATTTATAATTGATTTCATAATCTGATTCGTTTTATACTTGATTCTTTGATTCATCATGGATCACAGATAAATCGAATATACAACACAAGTACAACAATGAACAAACAACATTTGCATTACAACTTTGAGTTTTCATACAAGGTTCTTACAGATAGTAATATAATAGTATGAGTTTGCCTTAACAGATAGGCGTAATAGTTTAAAAGTAGAAAATTCAAGTACTTGCGGCCATGTTTTCCAATGTCTGAGTGTGCCCGAAATTTCACTGATTTCCTGAGAATACATATATTTTAAAAGTCAACTCGAGGTTGGTGAGAGTCACAGGTTTTCAGCTAGCCGCAGTAATATTACTTTTAAAAAGCCCAAAAGTATTTTCTTTGTATAACAATAGTTGAAACAATTTTTGGCAGGAGTCTTTAAAAGCCAAAATATATCATTATAAGTAAATCCAGTGTTGTAAAACTCGCCGAGTTGGCCGATTACTCATCCAAGTACTCACTACTAGGCCCCTTACCGAGGCGAGTTACAGAATCTGAGTACTCCCTGATCGGCCTCCTTATTGAAGCGAGTAGTGTTGTAAAACTCGACCAACTCGGTGATTAATATGTATAATATACTTAATGATTTATTATTTAACACACATACATGTGATTATTACAACATATATATCTTAAATTTTCAATTATTATTCACGAAGTGGGATCATTGTGTGTTTTTCAGTTTTTGTGTATTCACATCTATCTAATTTTGTTATATATTTCAATCAACTTATGGTTTTAACTTATGATTTTGACATATTTAATTTCCCTAAAAATATTTATACATGAATTATCGAATCCGAGTACTCCCCGAGTACTCCCGAGTACTCACTACTCGGTAGTCGGCCGAACAGGTACCGAGTAGCGAGTTCTACAACCATTAGTAAATCCATATTTTTAAAGAAAATGTGTTTGTGATTACTCCTTGAAAGTCGAAATGTACCCATTGTATAAGTAACCACTATTCTTAAAAATTGTTCTGAAAGCAACCAAACCTATGGTTGTAGTGAAAAAGTGAGAGAGATTCGTGTTAATGTTTTTAGCGAGTTCTATAATCGAGCTATGGATGAAAAGTACCCCTCCATACGACGCTTCATTGGACGTCGTAGTAACGATCATAGACAAATATCACCTGCTACGATTGATTAGTCGAAGGTTATAGCTAGCAACCGCAGGTGGGGTTTTCGACCCCATATAGATCTATACATATGTACCTCACTCCGAAGATTAACGATTATAGTAGCGTGGGGCAGGCTAAGTGATTAAACTCAGCTAATGAATAGTAGCGTCTCACTCAAAAACCATTAACAAAAAGTTTGGGAATAACACTCAGCCCTAACTTAATTGTGATCAAGTATCAGGCATAATGAATTTCGTAGTATAACGTTTGTAAAAGCCAAGTATGGTTGATGTATTTATAAAACTATAAATTACTCGCTTTTATAAAGATGTGTATTTCAATGTAATGATCTTGTATATGTGTGTAAAGCCTTATGCACAAAAGTATTCATGTGTAGTAGTCTTTGAAACTTTGGAATACTTTAAACTTGTCGCATGCATATCATATAAGACTTAAGTGTTTGTATCATAAATACTATAACACATGTATTCTCCCCCAAAACGATAAATATAAAAGGAGGGGTTGTAACTCTCACCTTATCGAGTGGTTAACGAGTAGCTCTGAATGTTGAGTTGTGTTGCTGAGAGATCGTGATTCCCGGGATTAATCCGATTTCCTAGAAATTTCGCTATATATTAATATTTGGACGTGCTTTGGTATTTTAATGATTTATTTGAATAATTTCCTAAGTTTTGCCAATTCTAAATTTATTTAAATAATTATTTATTTAAATAAATTTTCCTTAAAATTTAATTTAAAATGATTCAACATTTTTACAAAAGTTGTAAATAAATTCAAAATTTATTTAATTTACAATATAATTTTGTAAAAATAAAAATAATAATCATAATTTAATATTTAAAAAAATGATAACTAAATTATATATATATATATATATATATATATATATATATATATATATATATATATATAACTTTCCAAATAAATTTTTATTAACATTTAGGTTAATGTTGAAAAGACTTTTCCACTCTAGGGGTTGTTTTGCATATTTTATTATAAGTTTTATAAACTTAGGCTAAATTTTTACAAAAAACTTTTAAGGAGGAGGGGCCAATCGGGCAATTTCATAGTGGGGGGGGGGGATTGTATGTGATAAAATTACATATATGTTTGTGTATCAGGCTCGTGAACAGGAGGGAAACCTCCTGTTCTTCTTCTTCTTCGTCGCAGCTATATTGCAGTAACAAAATCGTATTTTCTTTGATAATCGTTCAATGATACATGCGACATTTGGAATTGATTTTAAGGGGGTGGAGATGCTTACTAGTGGCAAAAATGGAGGCCAGAAGTGGTGGTGATCGTGGTTGTCGCTGCAACAGGAGGTCGATGGGGGTGGTGGTTCCGATGGTACTGCCTCCGTTTCTTCCTTATTTCTGTTGTATTTTGAAGTAGGAGTACGTAGAAGCTTTTGGGGATCGATTTTAATAGCAAATCAGTTTAGAGATGAAG
The DNA here is from genome assembly GCF_052849685.1 of Lactuca virosa. Lineage (NCBI taxonomy): Eukaryota > Viridiplantae > Streptophyta > Magnoliopsida > Asterales > Asteraceae > Lactuca > Lactuca virosa. Next base: position 156,302,896 of record NC_136434.1, read on the forward strand.
TTCTTGGGTGATGGAGTGGATGTTTGAAGGTGACAGGAGGGTGATGCAGTGGAGTTCGGTGATGGCCGACAGCCTCCTTCTGTCGGTTTCTTCTTGTGTTTCATGGTGGTGGTTAATGGGGTTATAAGGAAGGGGTTGGAGGGTTTGATGGTGGTTTTAGATGGTGGTGTAGGGTGGTTCTTCTTGCTTTTCTGGACAAAAATGGTGTAGGGGGTGAGAGAGAGAGAGATAGAGAGAAGAAGATGATGATGACTTTGTGAGGATTCAGGAGAAGTATTGGCCTTTATTTATAGTATAAGCCCACACACACAAGCTTGATCAATGACTATACCTCCAACCCATTTTCTACCTTTTGTGAAACTTATACACAAAGAAGGAGAGGGGGGAGGAAGGAACGTAGGCTTGATACTGTTGGATTAAGTGTCTAAGCCCATAACTATTTTTGGGATGTACTTGATTTGATTATGAGCATGGTACTTTTGGGTTGCCTTCACCATAGCAACTGATAGGATGAATTATGGAGAAAGAGGATTAACTATGATTTATTGATATATTATAAGAATAGTATATTAATTGAGAAATCATATTATTTAATTACTATTGATCAGAAATTAATTTGGTGATCAAAAGAGACTGATTAAATTAATGGGGACTGATTATGTAAATCAGTAATATTTATAGTTTGGGCTCATGAACCTTATTGCTATAAGGTGGACAGAATCTTTATGAGAGTCCATAAAGATTTCGTCCAAGACTTGTCCAATAGGAGTCTATATGTTGCTTAGGGCCTAAGCAAGGGAATTAGGGTTTCCAAGTTGATAACCCTAGAAGCCTCAACTATAAAAGGAACTCTAAAGACTCCCAAAATCTTCCCTTTGAGTTCTAAGAGAACCCTAGACATCTTTGAAGCCTCCTCCTCCCCCCTCTCTTTCTCTCTCTCTCTCTCTCACTTATTCTTCCTTGTTGCTAGTGGTGTTTGTAACTCCATTAGAGGTGCAACATTTGAGGCACTAAGCTTTCAAAGGTCAAAGATATTCAAGGTGAACTTGTTATTTCTACGTAATAATTAAGGTAAAGTTTCTAACCCTAATCATATGTAATTTTCTGAATATGTATGCTAGTTGTAGGATTATTGCTTTGGTATTCATAGTTTTATGTTTAATTAGAAAAACCTAGATCCAAAGAAATTAGGGTTTCATGTACACCATAGGAAGTTGTTATGCTCAAAACCGAACAGATACCAGCTGGATGAAGATCAGATTTATGAAGTCCATCATCCCATGTGGGCACTACATGGGGTGATACCTCCATTACATGTCCAAAACATGCAAAAACGGGTGCCTCGGGATTCGTGCATCAAGGATTTTTTTCGAAATCACCTTTATATAGAGTATATGTCAAGGATTCCAGAACATCAAACGAATTAATTTTTGGAGTTATGGATCTCCGGGAAATTGCGTTTGAAGTTTTGTGTCTTAATGGCTCGCGGTGTCCGTTTTTGCGACTTTTGTAAATATTTTCGTAAAAATTATTTCGAGTGAGAAATTAAATAATATACTATATGCTGAGTCCAAAAACGCTCTCAGAAATCCCGTCGGCAAAGCATAAGTGCCTCAACGGTTCGATTCGGTTTTACACGATTAAAGAAAAAACAGTGTTTTACTGTCTATATTTGTAAAACGGTCGTATCTTTTGCATACGATCTTTGTTTATCTTAGGAAACAGGGGAACATGTACTATCATATTTTAATTTTTGTTTTGCTCAAAACTGATTAATGTAAAATTTCAGTTTTTCAGGCGCATTACCCAACGTTGCAGTTAAGCAGTTTGATTTGGTTACCAGTTTACACGTTTGGGCATAAAAATATCATCAAATATTATATAATAATTGAACAGAACTCATTTATATTTCATTAGATGCATTAAAACTGATCGAGTTAAATTACAAATATATTTGCCGTGATTTAGTCATTTAAAATCTATGCCCTAAATTCTGGGATGTCACATTACCTCCCGGTTAAGGGAATTTCGTCCCGAAATTATTACATTATTGGCTACTTTATAGTACTAGTTAGTTGTTTTACTAGTTGAGGGGGCATCGTTGAATAAGTTTGGATACATTTGTTTCATTTGGTCCTCGCATTCCCAAGTAAACTTCGGCCCTCTACGAGAGTTCCATCGAACTTTTACTGTAGGTATGCAGTTTTGTTTGAGTCTTTAAATTTCCCGATGCATAATCTCCGTTGGTTCCTCCACAAAGTGAAACTTTATGTTGACCTGAATTTCATCAAGTGGTACGACCAACTTTTCATCGGCTATGCACTTTTTGAGATTACACACGTGGAAGGTATCGTGATCCTTGTTGAGCTCTTGAGGTAGCTTGGGCTTATAAGCTACCAGACCAACCCTTGCTAGGATCTCGAAGGGTTCAATGTAACATGGTTTTAGCTTTCATCTTTTTCCAAATCTAATGACACCCTTCCATAGGGCAAATTTTAGTAGGACTCGGTCTCCTACTTTGAATTCCAATGGTTTGTGTCTGTTGTCGGCATAGCTCTTTTCCCGACTACGTGCAGCTTTTATCTGTTCTTTTATCTGAACAATCTTTTTTGTTGTCTCCTGAATGATTTCTGGGCCAGGAATTAGTGTATCCCCAACATGCTTTCCGGCTAGTTGGGTATCTCCAACTTCTGCCCAACATAATGGTGAACGACATCTTCGACCGTACAAGGCCTCGAATGGAGCGGCCTTTATGCTAGTGTGATAGATGTTGTTATATGAAAACTCGACTAGCGGTAAGTGGGTATCCCAAGAGTTACCTAAATCTATCACACAAGCGTGGAGCATATCTTCCAGAGTTTGTATTGTCCTTTCGCTCTGGCCATCCGTTTCAGGATGATATGTTGTACTCATGTCGAGTTTTGTGCCTAGGGACCTTTGCAATGATTGCCAAAATCTAGAAGTGAATCTAGTATCTCAGTCTGAGATGATAGATATTGACACGCCGTGTAGTTTAACTATCTCCTTCAGAAAAGTTCTGGTGAGTTTTCCATATTGTAAGTTTCCTTAATGGCTAAGAAGTGAGCGGACTTGATCAAACGGTCAACGACTACCCATATGGTATCGTAACCGCTTGATGTCTTGGGCATTTTTGTTTTAAAGTCCATTGTTATTTGTTCCCACTTCCGTTCTAGAATCAATGGTTGTTGTTGTAGACCAGACGACTTCTGGTACTATGCCTCAACCTTCGAGCAGGTCAAACACTTATCGACATAGGTGGCAATTTATGCCTTCATATTGGGCGACTAATAAAGCTTCTTGAGATCGAGATACATCTTATCTGATCCAGGATGGATTGAGTATCATGATTTGTGGGCTTTGTCTAGAACCAAACTCCTGACTTCTCCAAACCTTGGAGTCCAGATTCGGTTCATGAAGTATTGCGTTCCGTCTTCCCTGAAGTCGAACTGTTTGTCCATACCCCGTAGGTTTTCTTTTGTGACATTCTTAGGTTTGAGTGCTTCTATTTGAGTATCACGAATTTGGGTAGTGAGGTTTGAATGGATGGTTAGATTTAGAGCTTTTACATGAAGAGGTTTCACTCTTTCTTTCCTGCTTAAAGCATCTGCCACGACATTTGCTTTACCAGGATGATTATGAATTTCGCATTCATAATCATTTAGTAATTCGACCCATCTTCGTTGTCTCATATTGAGCTCTTTTTGATCAAAGATGTGTTGGAGACTCTTGTGATCGGTGAATACGACACACTTCGTTTCATAAAGGTAGTGCCTCCAAATCTTCAAGGCAAACACTACAGCTCCCAACTCTAGATCATGTGAAGTGTAGTTCATCTTGTTTGGCTTCAGTTCTCGGGATGCATATGCAATAACGTTATTCCTATGCATTAGTACACATCCTAACCCTTGATGTGAGGCATCACAGTATACTACAAAACTCTTCTGTTCGCTCGGGAAGAGTCAAAATTGGTGCACTGCATAACAATTGCTTCAATTTTCGGAAGGCAGACTCTTGACTGTTTCCCCAATCAAAATTTTTGTCTTTCTGGGTTAGTGTGGTGAGAGGCTTGGCTATTTTGGAGAAGTTCTCGATAAATCTCCGATAATAGCCTGCAAGCCCTAACAAATGGAGTACTTCAGTTGGTGTTGTTGATGCTTTCCAATTCTTGACCGCTTCAATCTTTGCGGGATCGAAATGAATCCCTTTACTGCTGACCACATGACCGGGGAAATGAACTTCGTTAATCTAAAACTCACACTTAGAAAACTTTGCATAAAGTTTCTCTTTTCTTAAGAGTTCCAAAATTAAACGCAAGTACTGGCCATGTTCTTCCTTGGTTCGTGAGTATAACAATATGTCGTCGATGAAGACAATCACGAATTTGTCCAAGTAGGGTTTACACACCCGATTCAAAAGGTCATTGAATACGGCAGGTGTATTGGTCAGTCCAAATGGCATAACTAGAAACTCATCTTGACCGTATCTAGTTCGGATTGCTGTCTTTGGAATATCTGCTTCTTGAACTCTAAGTTGATGATAGACGAATCGTATGTAACACCCGTCAAAAGAGGTCAATAACAGTCACATGTGATTATACCAATCATGTAATGTGATTTTGTCAAAACAAGTAATGTAGTAAAGTTACTATGTATTTCCTGATATTTCTAATACAAATATGAACTTTCATACATACTTTATAGTATAAATCAAAGTATACGTCCATACGATTCCAAAAATATAGAGAACATCTAAATCTAACTTCGCGTGAAGAAGTTATGATAAACCGAACACAATAAATATCTATAATAATATGAATTTAAAATAGACTGAGAATTAGCTATTGGAGTCTAAAATAGAATTGTAGTACTCATAATTACCTACGCGTGGATATAAAGAACGTGAAAAACAGAGTTCGTATGCAAAAGTTATAACCTTCCGAAGATGCAGCTGTCTTAAAGCATGACACGTGGCAGGAAACCCTAGCTGTCTTAGAAGGTGCGTGACGAGGATACGAAGGGGATAAGTTCAATCCTCACGACGTCGACATCAAATTCACGACGTGAAACTAGAATCGTGACACCTTCGGAAGCTAGAAGACGGATGGCAAGTCTACAAAGAGACAAGATCCAAACTCACGACGTGAACAATGACTTTCTCACGTCGTGAGGGCCACGAATCCTCCTATAAATAGCAAGTTCGGCCATTTTCTTTCTCACACCTAATCTCCTTCCTTCTCTCTCATTTGCTGAAGCCCTCTTACATCCCGAGCCCCGACGACCTTGTACCACTGACCGTTTCTGCTTAGATTACATAAAATCACGCTACTAAGGTGAGTTTCATGGCCCCACTTTCTAATATTTTCGGGGGAAAACGCTTGCTAAATATTGTATATACGTTAATATTATGTCTATATGATAGTATATAAGTATCAACATAGATAGTTATATTAACCGGGATATAGTTGTTTAAATATAATATTTTGAATATATACAACTATTATCAACTTATTAGCATTTTATTATCCAAATGTAGATCTTGAGTTATACTTAGGATTCTATATATATGTTGTGTGCGATATAGTTCCAAAGTTATATTCGGAAGTTCTATATGTTAATTTATGAAGTATGTTGCTATTATTAGTTTTATGTCAAGATAAAATTTGGTATGTTATATGTTGTTGTTGTTAATGGTTTTATGTCAAGATAAAACCTGGTTTTACTTCAAGTTATAGCTGTTATACTGCCTAAAGTAATATGAAGTTAGGAGTAATGTTTAAAAGCATAGTCTAGTAACTTAGGGTTTTAAACACGAAAATGCTTTTGTTGTTAGGACTATAGAACGTCGTCAAAGTCTACATCAGCTACCTCATTCATAACCTAAGATTGGGGATCTTAGTGGAAGTCCTCTGACCTGTAAACGTTAATCATGTGTGAGCGAGGAAGTCGTGTATGAATAAGATATGGGTTGACGACCCCACTCGTGGTTGTTAACTACAACCCAAGACAAGCGAGTGATGATCCGTTCCTTTTATTTGTTATTCCGACGTCGATGAAGCGTACGGTGTTGTCCTCATGGAAATCATGAGTGGGTCGTCCTCATGGAAATCATGAGTGGGTTGTCCTCATGGAAATCATGAGTGGGTTTTGTCAGAGGTTTTGTTGTCAAGCAGCGGTTACAGACTCATGGTAGCAACTTATTAGAAACAGTATACTTTGTCGTATACAAGTATTAATGTTAAGTATAAGTTTCCCCCTACTTACTCGTAAAGAATTGAAATAAGATTTATACATAGCAACTTTCATTTGTATGGAATTACAAACACGTATATTCATAGTATATGAGACTTATAGGTAAACTACTTATTTGGTAAGTAAAATTTTATACCTAGGATATATATATACTAAACGTTGGAGAGTCAGAATGATACTTTCAAAACTATACTTTTGAACTTGGAAAATGTATTATTTTATGGAGTCAAAACCTGTGAACTCACCAACTTTTTGTTGACATATTTTTAAATGCATGTGTTTTCAGGAAGTTGATAACTATGATACGAAAAATGACGTTACACCGCCTGGTGTTTCCGCCGAGGGCTGGGGTGTGACAGATTGGTATCAGAGCTATTACCTATAGTGAATTAGTACTTTCTTAGGAAAGCACGACTATAGTTTAGGGCTTACTCTGTTAGGATTAGGTATATCCCTTAGCCTAGAAATATAAAGTATTATTAATTATACTACTAAAGGACTACTTACGGGATTGGTGACAAGGATAGACATGTCGATTTGGGTTGCTGTATTTCATAAAGGCTATATGCTAAAATGATCCTGCCCTTCGACTGTCCTGACTGGCCGGTGCCTTATCAGCTAGACCTGAAGTAACGAACAATAATTAATAGAGCATGAATACAACAAATAATAAATATAGAGTCATATATGAAGACTCAGACCCACGATGATAATACACCTAAATACCCGGAATGTTTTTGATCTCAAGGATTTAGATCATATATTCTAACTAAAGTTCATATGTGCATAGATCTGATCACAACTAGGTGTAGGTGTACAACTATATTTTATTATGATCAGATCATATGAACTATTTAAATTGGGAGTAATATTTGATAGACTAAACACTTGGTGATCTAAAATGTATAGGAACTAAACAAAATTCCTAGAAGAAGTAGCGCTCGTCTAAACCTTAACCAACGATCAGAACCACAACAACAACAACCGCAACCACCTCCACCAGAAACAAACCCTCCAATAAGTTCAGCAGAACGTGAAGAAATCATAGCTCTGAGAATCGCTGCAGCTCTTTCTAATGTTACAAGAGGAGGAGTTAGAAACGAAGGTAATGTAGGGACCGCCAGGATGTGTGTCTACAAGGATTTTATGAATTGCAAACCTAAGAGATTCCATGGAACGGAAGGGGTTGTTAGCTTGACCCGGTAGATTGAAAAGACGTTATCAGTATTTCAAATAAGCTTCTGTCCGGACGAATGTAAGGTACGATTTGCTGCGTGTACCTTCGCTGATGCGTCGTTAACATGGTGGAACAATCATGTTAATACAATAAGAATTGATGCTGCAAACTCCATGTAATGGGAAGAGCTAAAGAGGATGTTAATAAAGGAGTATTTTCCAAGAGAGGAAATACAATCTGGAAGAGGAGTTGTAGAACCTAACAATGAAGGCTTCCAAGATAAATGCTTATACTGCTAGATTCAATGATCTTGCGGTGATGTGTCAGGCACTTGTAACCCCGGAGTACAAGAAGATTGAGCGATATATCTGGGGTCTAGCATCACAAATCAAAGGAATGGTGATCGCATCTAAGCCTACAACATATGACAGTGCAAAACGTATAGATCATCAACTAACCAGCACATAAATCCAAGTGGGATTGATGGCTGAGTCGCCCAAATCTAGAACAAACAAGCACAAATTTAATGGGAAGAATCCCATACAATCATCTGAGGAGAGACAATATGTGGCAACTAATTGTTCAGCCACAACAACAATACCCTTACAACCAAAGAAGTATGTTGGAAAACTCCCAAGGTGCACTCAGTGCAATCGTCATCACCTAGGTAACTGTTCATGGTGCAGTCAATGTAACCATCAGCATGCAGGTGACTGTTATATTTGCATGAAGTGCAAAAAGAGGGGACACACATCGAATTACTGTAGGAGCACAACACGTACGATAGAAAATCAAGGAACAAACATTGGAACAGGCTATGATGGAAGAAGAGCATGTTTTGAGTGTGGTGAAATTGGACATATCAAGAAGGAATGTCCAAAATTAAGGAGTCAAGGAGATTAGGCCGTGCCAGGGCATTCGTAATAGGAAGAAGGGAAGCTATCCAGGACCCTTCGGTGGTACCTGGTACAAAATAAATTTCGGGACAAAATTTACTTCAACGGGGGGAGAATGTAACACCCGTCAAAATAGGTCAATAACAATCACATGTGATTATAACAATCATGTATTGTGATTTTGTCAAAACAAAGTAATGTAGTAAAGTTACTATGTATTTCATGATAATTCTAATATAAATATGAACTTTCATACATACTTTATAGTATAAATCAAAGTATACGTCCATACGATTCCAGAAATATAGAGAACATCTAAATCTGACTTCACGTGAAGAAGTTATGATAAACCGAACACTATAAATCTTTATAATAAGATGAATTTAAAATAGACTTAGAATTAGCTATTGGTGTCTAAAAGAGAATTGTAGTACTCATAATTACCTACGCGTGGATATAAAGAACGTCAAAAACGGAGTTCGTATGCAAAAGTTATGACCTTCTGAACATGCAGCTGTCTTAGAGCATGACACGTGGCAGGAAAACCTAGCTGTATGGATTCACGATATGAACCTTAGATTCACGACGTGAACATTAGATTCACGACGTGAAAGTAGTCCAGGACACATTTTCGGATCTAGAAGGTACGTGACGAGGCTACGAAGGGGATAAGTTCAATCCTCACGACGTGGACATCAAATTCACGACGTGAAACTAGAATCGTGACACCTACGGAAGCTAGAAGACGGATGGCAAGTCTATGAAGAGATAAGATCCAAACTCACGAGGTGAACAATGAGTTTCTCACGTCGTGAGGTCCAAAAATCTTCCTATAAATAGCAAGTTCGGCCATTTGCTTTCTCACACCTGATCTCCTTCCTTCTCTCTTATTTGCTGAAGCACTCTTGCATCCCGAGCCCCGACGACCTCGTACCGCTGACCGTTTCTGCTTAGATTACATAAAATCACGCTACTAAGGTGAGTTTTACGGCCCCACTTTCTAATATTTTTGGGGGAAAACGCATGCTAACTATTGTATATACGTTAATATTATGTCTATATGATAGTATATCAGTATCAACATAGATAGTTATATTTACCGGGATATAGTTGTTTAAATATAATATTTTGAATATATACAACTACTATCAACTTATTAGCATGTTATTATACAAATTTAGATCTTGAGTTATACTTAGGATTCTATATATATGTTGTGTGCGATATAGTTCCGAAGTTATATTCGGAAGTTCTATATGTTAATTTATAAAGTATGTTGCTATTATTAGTTTTATGTCAAGACAAAACTTGCTATCTTATATGTTGTTTTTGTTATTGGTTTTATGTCAAGATAAAACCTGGTTTTACTTCAAGTTATAGTTGTTATACTGCCTAAAGTAATATGAAGTTAGGAGTAATGTTTAAAAGCATAGTCTAGTAACTTAGGGTTTTAGACACGAAAATGCTTTTGTTGTTAGGACTATAGAATGCCGTCAAAGTCTACATGAGCTACCTTATTCATCAACTAAGATTGGGGATCTTACTGGAAGTCCTCTGACCTGTAACCGTCAATCCCGTGTGAGAGAGGAAGTCGTGTATGAATAAGATACGAGTTGACGACCCCACTCGTGGTTGTTAACTACAACCCAAGACAAGCGAGTGACAATTCGTTCCTTTTATTTGCTATTACGGCGTCGATGAATCGTACGGTGTTGTCCTCATGGAAATCATGAGTGGGTTGCCTCATGGTAGCAACTTGTTAGAAACACTATACTTTATCGTATACAAGTATTGATGTTAATTATAAGTTTCCCCCTACTTATACCCTAGGTACTACTTATATATTAAGTAGATAATTATAGCTAACACACATACTCGTATAGAATAGAAATAGATTTATACGTAGCGGTTTTACTCGTATAGAATTGAAATAAGATTTATACGTAGCAACTTTCGTTTGTATGGAATTACAAACACTTATATTCATAGTATATGAGACTTATAGGTAAACTACTTATTTGGTAAGTAAAATTTTAAACCTAGGATATATATATACTAAACGTTGGAGAGTCAGAATGATACTTTCAAAACTATACTTTTGAACTTGGAAAATGTATTATTTTACGGAGTCAAAACCTGTGAACTCACCAACTTTATGTTGACATATTTTTAAATGCATGTGTTTTCAGGAAGTTGATAACTATGATACGAAAAATGACGTTACACCACCTGGTGTTTCCGCCGACGGTCGGGGTCTGACAGATTGGTATCAGAGCTATTAACTATAGTGAATTAGTACTTTCTTAGGAAAGGACGACTATAGTTTAGGGCTTACTCTGTTAGGTTTAGGTATATCCCTTAGCCTAGAAATATAAATTATTATTAATTATACTACTAAAGGACTACTTACGTGTGACAACTGTCAATTCAGGTCATTCTCGGACTCATGCATCTTTATAATAACCATTCATGCACATCATGCCATGGCCTAGTAGTATAAATTAGGTCAAAATCTTACATAAACTAGGATCCATCTAAGACCTAGGACTAATTTACTTGACACTTACGATTCTAGTAAGTTGCTTAACTACAATAGGAAATGCCAATGCTATAATTTGAATGAAACTTTCAAGCTTTGTTATAATTGAAAAAGGGTATAAAACCCTAAAAATAAATTAAAATATTCTAATTATACTTCATTATGATGATGAATATCAAACAATATTCCAAAAACCCTAAGAGAGCTAAAAATCCAAATTTATAAATCATAAAGCTTAAAAACTTTATAAAATTTGGCTATAAACTTTCTAATATCAAATTTTTATTAATCAAATTATGGATTATAATCATTGAAATAGAAATTAAATTATCATGCAATAATCATAATTTATTAGTTAAAAACAAGATTTTTACAAATAAATCAAGAATTGCTTAATAAATATTTTTATAAAAATTAGGGTTTTTATAAAATTATTGGAGGGAATTTTATAAAATTTGAAATTAGGAGAGAGGAGGCCTAATGCATGATAGAGCCAGCCATTCTCCCCTCCCCATGCACTCTCTCTTCCCAAAACTCAATCATTAGACTTAAACCTTCACTCTACCTCTTCTCTCTTCACTCTCTCACACTCCACCCTCCTAACACACACAAACTCTCTTCCTCTCTCTCTCTAACTCACGAAAATCCTCCCATTCCTCTGCCAAATTTCGAGATTTAGAAGACCTTGAAGTGTTCTTACTTCCTTCAAGATCAAAACCAAGGTAAACAACAACATCTTCTTCCATAGTTTCATGATTCTACTTCCTTTTCTTCTTAGTTTTCTCCTCTTTTCGGATTCTATGCCTTTCCATGGCTAGAAATCTTTATTTTCCCCTTGTGGTTTGTAGATTCTCACCATAACACAATGCATGTGTTTGAAATGGTGAAAATCCAGGATCAAACCCATGCAAGGAGTGAAAATGATGCACATATGTTCATGTGACTTCAAAAACAAGTATTACATCTTCTTCTCCATTTCTTTTGTGTTCTTGCATGGTCAAAAGCATTTAAACCATTTCTAGTACATCTTGGATGCTCATTCACTCCATGCATGTGCTAGAAATCGGACCTTATCAAAGGCATGCATGATGTTCTTGTCAAAATGTCCTAAGGATGCACTCAAAGCAAACATGCAATCTGCCAGATTACTTTGTTCAACTTTGAACGACCATAACTCGGTCATTTCTTAACCAAATCATGATATTCTTTTTGTATTGGATAATTTCATGAGTTAACTTTCAAACCCAACTGGTCTTACTGTAAAATATTAAATATCCGATTTTTGGCAATTTTTACAAATTGGTTGCGCAAACAGCTCTTTTTCTATGATCACCATTTTTGCCTTGCATGATCAATGGCCTTAAACCCAACCATAAATCTGGGGAAAAATACTTTAGAAACTTAACATATCCAGTGAATGATGGCTGAAATTTCGTGGCTTAAAACCCCACAGAATGTGCTTCACAAATTCATGAACTTCAGCCACATTTACATCTCATGCACCATTGCATGCAACATTTCTTATCTTTTTTGGGTTCAATACCCCTATTTCCCTTCTGAATAAATTTCGAACATTTTTCCTTTTGGAAGCCCTCACATGCATGTGATAATCTGTAAAATACCAAAAGCTTTTATTATTTCTTTGATTTATTAAAATTATTGCTAGAAACCAAGGGCATAAATCACATAAAATACTTCCAGAGGTCAATAAATCCGGAACAAATTCATGAATGACCCTTATGATGGATAATGACCCCTCACTAAATTTCATCAATTTTTGTTGCTGTTTGGTATGATTTCCAATTTTCTTTTTGTTAGGATATAATAAATCACAAAACCACTTTGGAGAGTGTGAAAATTTTATCTAACAATTTTCGCATACCTTACCTGTGATGGATGACTTAGAAAAATAATTTCAACATTTTTCATCATGCCTTGCTATTTTTCCCAATTTTTGGTAATTATAATGGTTTAAAAATAGTAAAAATAGTTCTGATTATCCAAAATTCATGAAAATTTACCAGAACATCATGTTTTACAGTAGGAGGTTACATAAAAATTTTAAGGATTTTTCTCCACTGTAAACTATTTTTCTCTTAATTTCTAAAGTTAATTACACTTAAATACACATACATACCCAAAACCAGATTATACAATATAAAAACCACTTTTGGTATTTTTCTCAAGTTATTTATACTGTAAATGATGTTACAAAAATTTTTGGTAATTTATTTTAACTGTTTAATATTATTTCTTCAATTAATGGTTATTTAAAGGAATAAAACAAGGAAAAATAGAAATACCCACTGAAAAATATCTTTTATATTTTTCCCAGCCTATTTATGTATAATAACAGTTAAATAAAAAGTTTGGGTAATTTTGGAAACTGTTTTCTATTTATTTCAAATTTTATTGGAATAAATGCTCAAAAATCATAAAATATAATTAAACAGCTTGGAAATCCATTTTTATAATTTTCCCAGCTTAGTATTGTGTAATAGCAGTTAAATAAAAAGTTTGAGAATTTTTATCCTTTGAATGCTATTTCCGTGAATTTATGTTGTAATAAGGACTTAAAAATTTGGAAAATTTATATTCCAATGTTGTAATAAATCGCACGATTTGTAGAATTTCATTATTTCAGAAAAAGTGTAACCAATTAATATAAAATCAAATACTAAAACATCAATTGGCATTTCACTATATGTAAAATCTAGTATATTAGCATTAGATTTCGACATGGAAACTCACTAGTGTGTGTTTGATGTCGTAGGATCCCGGTAGTAAGAAGTTGGTGCGTTCCGAAGTACCACTTGTACCTACTCGAAACGTTGTGAGTATTCACGCACTCCCCTATTTTCAGTTTTTATGTTTTGGGGTGGAAAAGCATGTCCCGAAAAACTATTATTTTAATGTTGTATTTAAATTGATTTGTATCAAACATGATTGCTATTATATTGCTATGTCTCTCTATGTATGTCTATGCATCACGGAACATGAGAACTTATCGTACTAAGGCCCTTCCCTTATCTCTAACCATTAACTCTTTGAGCCAATGGTCATTATGGATAGCGCTATTAGGAGTCGACAACTCCTCACTCGCCCTATTGCTGGAGTGCATGATACCATATTCATCTATGTAACGATAAACATAGATCTTGATAGGGCTTCAGTCATAGGTTTGGTTGAGACTCATTGTTTGCTCATACACATACAAACTCGTTACACATTATAGCAATAAACTTGTTATCTATTATGGCAATAAACTCGTTTATCAATTTTAGCAATCAACTTTGTTTCTCATTATAGCAATGAACTTTGTTCTCATTAAAGCAATGTACTTGTATTTATGAAAAGTCTTATACCAAATCTTGATTTTATAAACCTGTGAACTCACCAACTATTTTCATAGTTGACGCTCGTTTTACATGCTTTTTCAGGAAATAATTAGTAAGTGGATATAGAGATTCATCATCATAGAGCATGCTGCATCGTGTGGAAGTTATTTTATGAAGTTATATTTTGAACAATGTCATTTTGGAAAACTTGTACTTTGTTTTGTTTAAGCTAGGGGTTGTAAACTTTTAAATATTGCTATGGTGATGTATCTTTATCTTTTGGAATGAAACCTTTGTCGCTGTCATACCTTGCGTTTCCGCTTTAGCGGGGTGTGACAGAAATGGTATCAGAGCTAAAGTTATAGAGAACATCGGTTTTTTTTAAGAAAACACAACCTATAACTAAAACTTACAAAGAAATTCTTTTTACATCAAACATATTACTAGTATAATTAGGTCGGGAGTTGTATTATTGGACCTCGATTAAACATAGCCTGATCACCTATGTTTAATTAAGGAAAGATTTATACAAAGCTTGAGCTAATTATAATGGGAATATGTTCAACAAAAATATTTGAGAAAACTTTATTTCAAAAAATTCAAAAAGGTTAATTTTGGTGTGTGTAAGCATTGCATATTATAGGTATACATTGTTATTTATTTCATATCTCATTGAAATTATGTCTCAGTCCACTATGTCAACATCGTCATCTTCCCACGCTGCCGCCTCAGCCGATGAGTCCGGCTACGTCACTATTATCCCTCGACGTAATCCCCCCGCCTCGGTAGAAGAAGACCCATCAGAGGATACAGAAGATACAGGGAACTCGGTAGAGATCAGCAATGACAACGCCCCGAGTCTACGACGCGAGGCATCACCTACATCAGTGTTGCCACAGCCACCACTTTATGGGCTTCGTATTCGGAGGACAGCAAGGAAGAGTGTCCCTATCCCGGGAAGGATAGCAACCAGTACAGCAGGACTTGGCACGGCAGGAACCAGTCAGGTAGGACCCAGCATGGCAGGACCGAGAGCACCCCCACCTCAGCGAGTTATAGGGATACCTGTCAGGCAGTCAGGTATGACCCCGGAGGAGTCCCGGAGGATGCATTCGATGGCAGCGGGCCTACATCACAGTCTTGCTGTGATAGCTGAGCATCGGGAAGTTTTGGATGAAGTGTTAACAAGGATGGAAATCCTGTTTCAGCATTCGATGGAGACTGCTGACACTGCTAGTGCTGCTAGACGAGTGGCAGGTCGTGCGATGACCGCATGTTATGTGTTTGGAGGGCTGTTACTGATTGTGGTGTGGATGTTTCTTGTTGGGATAGCGATTCGTACTTGGTTCTGATTTTAATATTTTATTGTGTCATGAAATGAAAACCCATGTTGGGTATCTTTTGGGGAAAGACATTAAAACTTTATTTTGGGATTGATGTATTGTTTTGGTTTTAAGACTATTTCAAATGGTAATGAAGAAGTTTATTTTATGTTTGAAAACTTTTACTATGAGGTCAAACCCTAGAACTTATTTAGTCAATAGTTGAATAAAAAGATTTTTCTTTTCTTTCCTTTCTAAAATCTATATGCCTAGTATTAATGCAAACCATTAATTTGACAACACTTACGGTTTTCAAAATAGTAGTGAACTAAATATTATACATTATTTTATGTATTTATACGTATTTCTTCTCTTGTGTCTTAGAACCATGTCAGGAAGGCCTAATCGCGGGCGCCCACAGAACGAAACACCCGATGTTGCTCAAGTGGTAGCACAACAACTCATGGCAGCAATCCCAAACATTGTCACTCAAGTAACCGCGGGACTTAATGCTAACCAAGGAAGTAGTGGAGGAAACCGGGGAAACAATGAAAGAGAATGCAACTACAAGTCCTTTATGGCCTGTAAACCTAAGGAATTCCATGGAAAGGAAGGTGCAGTTGGGTTGCTGAAATGGATTGACAGTATGGAGTCGGTCCTTCACATTAGCAAATGCCTCGAACGCAACAAAGTGGAGTATGCAACTTGTCTACTTCAGGATATGGCATTGACCTGGTGGAATACTTTAGTGCAAACCCGAGGTCGTGCAGTGGCATATCAGCTAACTTGGGAAGACCTAAAGAAGCTGCTGATAGAGGAGTATTGTCCCAAGGATGAAATTCAGAAGCTTGAATCTGAGTTCTGGAACCATTCTATGGTTGGAACACAAATAGAGAAGTACTCAGTCCGATTTCATGAACTAGCAAAACTGGTACCTCACATGGTTACTCCTGAGGAGAAACGGATAGATCGTTACATCTGGGGTCTGGCACCAGAGATTCGGGGAATGGTTAACTCAGCAAACCCAACTACCATTCAAAGTGCAGTAAGTCTAGCAAATCGACTAACCAATGATGTGATAAGGATGGGAGCATCAACAAAGGAAAGCTCTAGTAGCAAGAGGCAGCCAGCAGATCAGGGAGAGAAGAAGTATGGAGGCAAGTCAGGGAGGAAGCAGAAAGTCTCAAGAAACTTTATGGTAAGAGCCCAGGAGCAAGAACCAGTGAAAACTCAAGAACGGGAAGTGCAGGAGCGAAAGCAGTACTCAGGGCCGCACCCGAAGTGCAATAAGTGTAACTTCCATCACAAGGGAGCTTGCCCAGTGTGCCAAAACTGTAAACAGACAGGCCATTACCCGAAGTATTGTAAGCTGAATAAGGATGGAAAAAGGGCATGTTACGAGTGCGGGAGTACTGATCATCTGCGTAGTGCTTGTCCCAAACTGAACAAGGGGCCTGGTAACAATGGACAAGGCCAAGCTAGGCGAAATTTCCAAGGAAATCAAGGTGGGCGGCCAAGAGGTGTAGCCTTTGTGATTGGTGCAGAAGAAGCTCGTCAGAACCCTGAAGTGATAACAGGTACGTTTCTCCTGAACAATCATTTTGCATCAGTAATATTCGATGCGGGAGCATATAGGAGTTTCGTTTCTTTAACATTTAGACCGGTACTCGACTTGAAATCAAGAAAGATGAGGAATACTAATACTATTGAACTTGCTGATGGGTATGAAATTAGGGCTAATGAAATAATTCGTGGCTGTTCTCTGAATTTAGCTGATAAACTCTTTAGCATTGACCTAATTCCTATAGAGGTAGGTAGTTTTGATGTGATAGTAGGGATGGATTGGTTATCCAAAAATAAAGCAGAAATTGGTTGTTACGAGAAAGTCATTAGAGTGCCTCTCCCTAATGGAGAAACCCTTATCATACACGGTGAGAAGCCAGGAAGAAGTTTAAACATAGTATCAAGCGTGAAGGTTCACAAGTACCTGAAAAAGAATTGTATTGCATTCATGGCCCACGTGCTAGAAAGAGAACCTGAAGCTAAGCAACTCAAGGAGATTCCAGTGGTTCAAAACTATCCCGAGGTGTTTCCGGAGGAATTGCCCGGTCTACCCCCTATCTATCATTTCTGATAGAGATAGTCGTTTTAAATCTCGATTTTGGTGGATGTTACAGAAGGCACTAGGAACCAAGATAGATTTGAGCACAGCTTACCACCCTCAGACAGATGGGCAAACAGAGAGAACAATACAAACATTGGAAGACATGCTACGAGCGTGTGTCATTGAGTTCAAAGGAAATTGGGATACTCATTTGCCTCTAATTGAGTTTTCCTACAATAACAGTTACCACACGAGTATCCAATGTGCTCCATATGAAGCATTGTATGGACGCAAGTGTCGTTCGCCCTTATGCTGGACAGAAATCGGAGACAGACAGTTGACTAGACTCGAACTTATCCAGGAAACATCTGACAAAATTGCTATCATCAAGGATAGGCTTAAAGCTGCTAGGGATCGTCAGAAAAGTTATGCGGATAATCGTCGTAAACCATTAGAATTCCAAGTAGGAGACAAGGTACTTTTAAAAGTGTCGCCTTGGAAAGGGCTTGTGCGTTTTGGTAAGAAAGGAAAACTAAGCTCGAGATATATTGGACCCTTTGAAGTCATTGAAAGGATTGGTCCGGTAGCTTATAAACTACAATTGCCCCAAGAGTTAAGCGCCATTCATGACACATTCCACGTCTCCAATCTTAAGAAATGTCTAGCCAACGAAACATTGATAGTACCCCTGGAGGAAATTAAGATCAATGATAAGCTAAACTTCGTTGAGGAACCGATAGAAATCCTTGGCAGGGAGGTAAAACAACTTAAGCGGAGTAAGATCCCGATTGTGAAAGTTCGATGGAACTCAAAACGCGGATCGGAGTACACCTGGGAGCGTGAGGACTTCATGAAGGAAAAGTATCCACAACTTTTCCCATACGATGACAAGCGATGACATAGAATGAATTTCGGGACAAAATTCTTTTTAAGTGGGGGATACTGTGACAACTGTCAATTCAGGTCATTCTTGGACTCATGCATCTTTATAATAACCATTCATGCACATCATGCCATGGCCTAGTAGTATAAATTAGGTCAAAATCTTACATAAACTAGGATCCATCTAAGACCTAGGACTAATATACTTGACACTTACGATTCTAGTAAGTTGCTTAACTACAATAGGAAATGCCAATGCTATAATTTGAATGAAACTTTCAAGCTTTGTTATAATTGAAAAAGGGTATAAAACCCTAAAAATAAATTAAAATATTCTAATTATACTTCATTATGATGATGAATATCAAACAATATTCCAAAAACCCTAAGAGAGCTAAAAATCCAAATTTATAAATCATAAAGCTTAAAAACTTTATAAAATTTGGCTATAAACTTTCTAATATCAAATTTTTATTAATCAAATTATGGATTATAATCATTGAAATAGAAATTAAATTATCATGCAATAATCATAAATTATTAGTTAAAAACAAGATTTTTACAAATAAATCAAGAATTGCTTAATAAATATTTTTATAAAAATTAGGGTTTTTATAAAATTATTGGAGGGAATTTTATAAAATTTGAAATTAGGAGAGAGGAGGCCTAATGCATGATAGAGCCAGCCATTCTCCCCTCCCCATGCACTCTCTCTTCCCAAAACTCAATCATTAGACTTAAACCTTCACTCTACCTCTTCTCTCTTCACTCTCTCACACTCCACCCTCCTAACACACACAAACTCTCTTCCTCTCTCTCTCTAACTCACGAAAATCCTCCCATTCCTCTGCCAAATTTCGAGATTTAGAATACCTTGAAGTGTTCTTACTTCCCTCAAGATCAAAACCAAGGTAAA
Source organism: Lactuca virosa (assembly GCF_052849685.1). Lineage (NCBI taxonomy): Eukaryota > Viridiplantae > Streptophyta > Magnoliopsida > Asterales > Asteraceae > Lactuca > Lactuca virosa. Next base: position 156,322,339 of record NC_136434.1, read on the forward strand.
CAACAACATCTTCTTCCATAGTTTCATGATTCTACTTCCTTTTCTTCTTAGTTTTCTCCTCTTTTCGGATTCTATGCCTTTCCATGGCTAGAAATCTTTATTTTCCCCTTGTGGTTTGTAGATTCTCACCATAACACAATGCATGTGTTTGAAATGGTGAAAATCCGGGATCAAACCCATGCAAGGAGTGAAAATGATGCACATATGTTCATGTGACTTCAAAAACAAGTATTACATCTTCTTCTCCATTTCTTTTGTGTTCTTGCATGGTCAAAAGCATTTAAACCATTTCTAGTACATCTTGGATGCTCATTCACTCCATGCATGTGCTAGAAATCGGACCTTATCAAAGGCATGCATGATGTTCTTGTCAAAATGTCCTAAGGATGCACTCAAAGCAAACATGCAATCTGCCAGATTACTTTGTTCAACTTTGAACGACCATAACTCGGTCATTTCTTAACCAAATCATGATATTCTTTTTGTATTGGATAATTTCATGAGTTAACTTTCAAACCCAACTGGTCTTACTGTAGAATATTAAATATCCGATTTTTGGCAATTTTTACAAATTGGTTGCGCAAACAGCTCTTTTTCTATGATCACCATTTTTGCCTTGCATGATCAATGGCCTTAAACCCAACCATAAATCTGGGGAAAAATACTTTAGAAACTTAACATATCCAGTGAATGATGGCTGAAATTTCGTGGCTTAAAACCCCACAGAATGTGCTTTCACAAATTCATGAACTTCAGCCACATTTACATCTCATGCACCATTGCATGCAACATTTCTTATCTTTTTTGGGTTCAATACCCCTATTTCCCTTCTGAATAAATTTCGAACATTTTTCCTTTTGGAAGCCCTCACATGCATGTGATAATCTGTAAAATACCAAAAGCTTTTATTATTTCTTTGATTTATTAAAATTATTGCTAGAAACCAAGGGCATAAATCACATAAAATACTTCCAGAGGTCAATAAATCCGGAACAAATTCATGAATGACCCTTATGATGGATAATGACCCCTCACTAAATTTCATCAATTTTTGTTGCTGTTTGGTATGATTTCCAATTTTCTTTTTGTTAGGATATAATAAATCACAAAACCACTTTGGAGAGTGTGAAAATTTTATCTAACAATTTTCGCATACCTTACCTGTGATGGATGACTTAGAAAAATAATTTCAACATTTTTCATCATGCCTTGCTATTTTTCCCAAATTTTGGTATTTATAATGGTTTAAAAATAGTAAAAATAGTTCTGATTATCCAAAATTCATGAAAATTTACCAGAACATCATGTTTTACAGTAGGAGGTTACATAAAAATTTTAAGGATTTTTCTCCACTGTAAACTATTTTTCTCTTAATTTCTAAAGTTAATTACACTTAAATACACATACATACCCAAAACCAGATTATACAATATAAAAACCACTTTTGGTATTTTTCTCAAGTTATTTATACTGTAAATGATGTTACAAAAATTTTTGGTAATTTATTTTAACTGTTTAATATTATTTCTTCAATTAATGATTATTTAAAGGAATAAAACAAGGAAAAATAGAAATACCCACTGAAAAATATCTTTTATATTTTTCCCAGCCTATTTATGTATAATAACAGTTAAATAAAAAGTTTGGGTAATTTTGGAAACTGTTTTCTATTTATTTCAAATTTTATTGGAATAAATGCTCAAAAATCATAAAATATAATTAAACAGCTTGGAAATCCATTTTTATAATTTTCCCAGCTTAGTATTGTGTAATAGCAGTTAAATAAAAAGTTTGAGAATTTTTATCCTTTGAATGCTATTTCCGTGAATTTATGTTGTAATAAGGACTTAAAAATTTGGAAAATTTATATTCCAATGTTGTAATAAATCGCACGATTTGTAGAATTTCATTATTTCAGAAAAAGTGTAACCAATTAATATAAAATCAAATACTAAAACATCAATTGGCATTTCACTATATGTAAAATCTAGTATATTAGCATTAGATTTCGACATGGAAACTCACTAGTGTGTGTTTGATGTCGTAGGATCCGGTAGTAAGAAGTTGGTGCGTTCCGAAGTACCACTTGTACCTACTCGAAACGTTGTGAGTATTCACGCACTCCCCTATTTTCAGTTTTTATGTTTTGGGGTGGAAAAGCATGTCCCGAAAAACTATTATTTTAATGTTGTATTTAAATTGATTTGTATCAAACATGATTGCTATTTTATTGCTATGTCTCTCTATGTATGTCTATGCATCACGGAACATGAGAACTTATCGTACTAAGGCCCTTCCCTTATCTCTAACCATTAACTCTTTGAGCCAATGGTCATTATGGATAGCGCTATTAGGAGTCGACAACTCCTCACTCGCCCTATTGCTGGAGTGCATGATACCATATTCATCTATGGAACGATAAACATAGATCTTGATAGGGCTTCAGTCATAGGTTTGGTTGAGACTCATTGTTTGCTCATACACATACAAACTCGTTACACATTATAGCAATAAACTTGTTATCTATTATGGCAATAAACTCGTTTATCAATTTTAGCAATCAACTTTGTTTCTCATTATAGCAATGAACTTTGTTCTCATTAAAGCAATGTACTTGTATTTATGAAAAGTCTTATACCAAATCTTGATTTTATAAACCTGTGAACTCACCAACTATTTTCATAGTTGACGCTCGTTTTACATGCTTTTTCAGGAAATAATTAGTAAGTGGATATAGAGATTCATCATCATAGAGCATGCTGCATCGTGTGGAAGTTATTTTATGAAGTTATATTTTGAACAATGTCATTTTGGAAAACTTGTACTTTGTTTTGTTTAAGCTAGGGGTTGTAAACTTTTAAATATTGCTATGGTGATGTATCTTTATCTTTTGCAATGAAACCTTTGTCGCTGTCATACCTTGCGTTTCCGCTTTAGCGGGGTGTGACATTACGGGATCGGTGACAAGGATAGACATGTCGATTTGGGTTGCTGGATTTCAGAACTGCTATATGCTAAAATGATCCTGCCCTTTGACTGTCCTGACTGGCCGGTGCCTTATCAGCTAGACCTGAAGTAACGAACAATAATTAATAGAACATAAATACAACAAATAATAAATATAGAGTCATATATGAAGACTCAGACCCACGATGATAATACACCTAAATACCCGGAATGTTTTTGATCTCAAGGATTTAGATCAGATATTCCAACTAAAGTTCATATGTGCATAGATCTTATCACAAGTAGGTGTAGGTGTACAACTATATTTTATTATGATCAGATCATATGAACTATTTAAATTGGGAGTAATATTTGATATACTAAACACTTCGTGATATAAAATGTATAGGAACTAAACAAAATTCCTAAAAGAAGTAGCGCTCGTCTAAACCTTAACCAACGACCAGAACCACAACAACAACAAACGCAACCACCTCCACCAGAAACAAACCCTCCAATAAGTTCAGCAGAACTTGAAGAAATCGTAGCTTTGAGAACCGGTACAGCTCTTTCTAATGTTACAAGAGGAGGAGTTAAAACCGAAGGTAATGTAGGGACCGCCAGAATGTGTGCCTACATGGATTTTATGAATTGCAAACCTAAGAGATTCCATGGAACGGAAGGGGTTGTTAGCTTGACCCGGTGGATTGAAAAGAGAGAATCAGTATTTCAAATAAGCTTTTGTCCGGACGAATGTAAGGTACCATTTGCTGCGTGTACCTGCGCTGATACAGCGTTAACATGGTGGAACAATCATGTTAATACAATAAGAATTGATGCTGCAAACTCCATGCAATGGGAAGAGCTGAAGAGGATGTTAATAAAGGAGTATTGTCGAAGAGAGGAAATACAATCTGGAACAGGAGTTATAGAACCTAACAATGAAGGCTTCCGAGATAAATGCTTATACTCCTAGATTCAATGATCTTGCGGTGATGTGTCCGACACTTGTAACCCCGGAGTACAAGAAAATTGAGCGATATATATGGGGTCTAGCATCACAAATCAAAGGAATTTTGATCGCATCGAAGCCTACAACATATGACAGTGCAAATCGTATAGATCATCAACTAACCAGCACAGAAATCCAAGTGGGATTGATGGCTGAGTCTCCCAAATCTAGAACAAACAAGCACAAATTTAATGGGAAGAATCCCATACAATCATCTAGGGAGAGACAAGATGTGGCAACTAATTATGCAGCCACAACAGCAATACCCTTACAACCAAGGAAGTATGCTGGAAAACTCCCAAGGTGCACTCAGTGCAATCGTCATCACCTAGGTAACTGTTCATGGTGTAGTCAATGTAACCATCAGCATGCAGGTGACTGTTATATTTGCATGAAGTGCAAAAAGAGGGGACACGCTGCGAATTACTACAGGAGCATAACACCTACGATAGAAAATCAAGGAACAAACACTGGAACTGTCTATGATGGAAGAAGATCATGTTTTGAGTGTGGTGAAATTGGACATATGAAGAAGGAATGTCCAAAATTAAGGAGTCAAGGAGATTAGGCCGTGCCAGGGCATTCGTAATAGGAAGAAGGAAAGCTATCCAGGACCTTTCGGTGGTACCTGGTACAAAATAAATATTGGACGGAATTTACTTCAACGGGGGGAGAATGTAACACCCGTCAAAATAGGTCAATAACAATCACATGTGATTATACCAATCATGTAATGTGATTTTGTCAAAACAAATAATGTAGTAAAGTTACTGTGTATTTCATGATAATTCTAATACAAATATGAACTTTCATACGTACTTTATAGTATAAATCAAAGTATACGTCCATACGATTCCAGAAATATAGAGAACAACTAAATCTGACTTCGCGTGAAGAAGTTATGATAAACCGAACACTATAAATCTCTATAATAAGATGAATTTAAAATCGACTTAGAATTAGCTATTGGAGTCTAAAAGAGAATTGTAGTACTCATAATTACCTACGCGTGGATATAAAGAACGTCAAAAACGGAGTTCTTATGCAAAAGTTATGACCTTCTGAAGATGCATCTGTCTTAGAGCATGACACGTGGCAGGAAAACCTAGTTGTCTGGATTCACGATGTGAACCTTAGATTCACGACGTGAACCTTAGCTTCACGACGTGAAAGTAGTCCAGGACACATTTTCGGATCTAGAAGGTACGTGACGAGGCTACGAAGGGGATAAGTTCAATCCTCACGACGTGGACATCAAATTCACGACGTGAAACTAGAATCGTGACACCTTTGGAAGCTAGAAGACGGATGGCAAGTCTACGAAGAGATAATGTCACACCCCAAAACCGGAACGGCGGAAACGTTCTGGGTTGGAGGACGTCATGTACATTATCACAACAATGCATAATAGTAAAGACAAGCAACCACATCCATTGCATTAATATAATAATTGAAATACAAGCGTGTTCTGTATAGTTTATAAGACACCAAAAGTATAATCAAAATTAAAGATGAGTCTTGTATGTGCTCCATCTTCCCAAAAGCTTCATCTATACCTGTCTACTGATGACCTGAGAATACAAGTTATTTTGAAAGCGAGTATCAGCATAAAGCTGGTGAGTTCATAAGTATTTAGTGCCATTGCTTGTATAAAAATATTTGTAACAATGTAACATAGTAACCTATTTCAAATGTTTGTAAATAGTATGCTCCCTAGAAAACCCTATATTTCCTATTAAAAAGTAGTCTTCTACCAAGACCCGATTCTTTGTATGTTTGTTCTTTGGTAAATGTAAGGGTTTTTCCCCAGTGAAAACTATTAGTATGAAAATATAGTTTTAGACTTCACCCTTGTAAGGTGATTTCAAAAGAAGTGTAATAAGGGAAATTAATGTTTTTCCTCAGCACGGACACTGCTGGTCCTACAGTGGTAAAATACAGACTCCAGGTAGTATTATATGTACAGCACACCTCGGGGAGTCTAAAATAGTAATATGTAGACTCCAGGTGGTATTAAAAAAACAATACGCCTCGAAAAGTTTAAATTTGCCTTAAATTCATATTTAGTTAATTTAAGGTTCGAATGTGAACTCGTATGTGTCACACCCCGAAACCGAAGGCGGAAACGTTCCGGGGCGGAGTGACGTCATGCGTAGTATCACAACAGTTGTATCATAGTAAGCGAATTAAACACAACCATTACATTATAATATGAATATTTACATTGTTCAAAACATGATTTATACATAATAGTATATAGCAAAAGTAAAAGACGTGACTTCAAAATATTTCGTCTTCTCCAAGAGTCGGCAAGAGTACCTGTCTATTGATGCCCTGAGAATACAAGCAGTTTTAAAAATATCAGCATAAAGCTTGTGAGTTCATAAGCGTTTAATTCTGGTGAAAGAAATGTTTCTTTGATTCTCTGAAAAGTTGTTTCCCAAGAAAATCCCATATTTTCTTATGAAAGAAGTTTGATTATCCTTTAGTTACATGATAAGCAGCCTGCTTATGAAAGGTTAAGTTATCCCAGGAAAACCCTATATTTTCCTTAAAAGTCGATACTTGATTTCCGATTCTGATACGAGGTGTACAAGTATCTACCATACTTGTATCGATAGATGTAGTTTCTTTGAAAAACCCTGGTTACTCGCTGTGAGATGTATTAGCCTTATTACATAAATAAAACTAATAAAATAGGTAGTGAACTAGATCCTAAGGGCGTTACTGATGCCCTCTAGTAATCAAATCTGTTATTACTCTGAGGTTAGTTCACTGATTTCATTATTACATAAGTAAATTCTCGTTACCTAAGTTATGAGTGCCATAACCGTACTTAGACTGGATAAGGCACGAACGGGGGCCAATATCGTTTATGACTTTGTCACCCATGAACCTAACAGTTCCGCTGTAGCTAGCAGCGAGGGTGCGGGATAATCAGTCCCATATAGATCTATAAACAATAGTCACGCTCTCCCTCCAAGAGATTCTGGTTATAAGTCGTAGTCCTCCACTCACGAATCATGGGGAGTGTTACCAAGGACATGTTCCAAACTTAGCCTAACAAATTTACAAGTAATAGTACGAAAATCCTGTTTATGATTTGCATGAATCCTTTAGAAGATAATACATATTATGATGTGATTCACAAGTTTCTTGCTTTAGATTTGAAAACTGTTTCTACGAGTTGATTTCTTAATCGATTTGTAAAACGGTTTTCTGAGTTAAAAGCATATTGTGACAACCCGAAATTTCTATCCTGTACAACATTTCAATTCATTAGAATTCAAATCAGATCCTGTTAATTTTCAAGCTTTTTGGAATAAGTTTGACTATTTTAGGATTAACACTTTAGGAGATATCAGGAGAGAGGATGCCCTAGGGTTTATTGTGCAACACTGTTATTCCAAGACTCCAAGAAATTGGAGTTTACTGCCTAAACAAAATATTTACAGCCAAAAACCCTAAATTTGGGAGTATATATATATGACACTTAGTCATTATTTACACTTTTTCAAAAACTCAAGATCCAAACCCATTTCTCTCTCAAGTATCATCCAAAAGTTTTTCAAGATCTTCAATCTAGTAAGTGTTTCTAGCCCTTTTAAGTTAGTATATCACTTAATCTAGTGTTTTAACACACTTCCATCCGTGAAATTATTCCAAAAGGCTAGATCTTCAAGTTTCACCAAGAACACCAAGAACACACACTAGTGTTCTTGGATTTTTGGACCTTTTCGAGCTTCTATCTTGTAAGTACTTCTATCCTAGAGTATCTTAAGGTTTGTTTTACTTCTATACATCAAGAAAACACCCAAGAAAGTGAAGATCAAAGGTGTTTACGGTCCAAGATTTTCTTGGACCGTAAACCCTAAAAAGTATGCCAAAGTGGCCCTAGTCCCTTCTCAAGCTTTGGAAACTAGCCTAGACCCTTTCCTTGATGTGTTTAGGACTTGAAAACGTCAAAATGCCATAGATCATATGTGTTTATGGCCGTAAACACATGGAGAAGTGGTCCATGGGCCGTAAACTACATATAGGAGTGAATTGATGCCACTTCCATAGGCTTATGCTTCAAGAAGATTTGCTTCTAAGGACTTATAAGGCTTCAATACACAAAGTGGTCAAAGAAGCATGAGTTTACGGCCGTAAACTCATGGGTTTACGACCGTAAACTCAATGAGTTATGGTCTAAAAACTGTAAACTCAAATAGAGGGTTCCCTTAAACCCTAAACTCAATAGCAATGTCCTACAACACTTAGATGCAATCCTTAGGACTTATAGCACTTGTATAAGGTGTTTAACATGCCCCAGGATGTCTTAACTTTGTTATTTAATTGTTTAAAGACTAATTGGTTACATATATGTGATATTATATGTTAACTAGGATCATAGAGTGTGTACAAGTCTTCACTTGACACCTAGCATCCTATAGAGTCCATTCATCCCAACCACTTGCTACATGTGAGTTCATACCCCTTAATCAATATTTTAAATGTGTTTAAATGCTTTAATGGGGGGGGGGGGGATACAAGTTGAATCATGCTAGTTATTACATCAATCACATGTGATTAATAACTAGCATACAAATAGATTTACTACACTTTTAGCTGTTTTACCAAATAGAGTACTTCAAATGGCTTTCCAAAACGTTTTTACTAGTTTAAAACTCTTTATCAAACTGTCTTACATACTGAATGATTCTTTTCAAACTCTGTTACAATTATGTTTCAAACAAAGGTTTTCTTATACTTAAAACTGTTCTTATAAAATATACTGCTTTTAAACCGTTTTACAAACTTACAACAAGTCATCTTTTATTAGTGGTTAAACTTTTATAAGGTTTTACAAAACTTCTTTTATGCTTTTATATTGTCAATTGCATACCTATATATGTATAGTTATATAAGTAATGTTTAAAGGACTTAGGAAGGCTAGCTCGCTTTATCTCCTTTTCCTCGTTGGGATGTGGCTTTAGGGCATCGGTTATTCGTCCGAAGGTCGTCTAAATATTAGTTATATATTATGTATACATGTATAGACATAAAAGTTCCTTCCAGTCAATTAAATACCCTTGGGTAGCAAGGGTATACTTCCACATCATATTACTAGTAAGCTACTATAGGTGTAGCTTAGGGAGTTACTAATACTCTTACTAGAACAATGAATCATACAATGAGTCAGTTCATACATGAGTCAATACATGCTAGATAGAGAGAGAACACACATTACAACTAGTACACACAGTACATTACGATACAATACAGAGTGATGAGAAACAAAATATACAGGCTAGACAGAGGGAGAACATACAATACAGCTAGCACATTCACTACATATACAGTTTTTCAGTTATGTTAGCCACGTACGGGGCATGGCACTACCTGTCATGACCGTTCATGTATCCAAAATCTCCTTAATTGGGGAGCGTATGAGTTTGCGTATAGCTATACTGGATTGACTATCCTACACCTTGCTGCTAGCTACAGTGAGACTTTCCAAGTCTATGGGTGCCAAATGTCATTTTTCTCCGACATCTTACATTGTCGCGTACTATAGTCGGTACCAGGATACAGGCCGATCACATGGTACTTTAAATTATAATTGATTTAAGGTAATTAGTACAACAATAGTTATTCATTATAATACTATAGTACTGTTTCATTTTCCCATTGCATTCATTTTGTGAATTCACATAATAGGCAGAATTGCTAAAACTATATTTTGATAAATGATAGTCAGATTTGGGAAAATACACACTCTTACAAGAGACACACACATATACTAGATGCCTTGGTAGAAGGCTACTTTCAGTAGGAAACATAGGGTTTTCTAGGTTATTCAAAACTTTTACATACTCACACTTTTACATACTCACACTAAAATACTTATGATCTCACCAGCTTTAAAGCTGATACTCGCTTTCAAAATAACTTGTATCCTCAGGTCACCAGTAGACAGGTACAGATGCAAGGTTTAGAAAAGATGGAGCTCGTACAAGACTCATCTTTCATTTTGATTTATATTTTGGTGTCTAGATAACTTGCCAGAACACACTTGTATGAAATTATATTATTAATGCAATGGATGATGTTGTTGCTTGTTTACTACTATTCATTGTTATGATACTGTACATGACGTCCTCCACCCCAGAACGTTTCCGCCGTTCTTAGGTTTTGGGGTGTGACAGATTGGTATCAGAGCATTGTTTATAGTGAATTAAGTATATCAACCCATAAAAGATATACAGACTATAAATACAATGGGATAAAAATACTCTGACCAAGAGTTTATACTTTAAATAATAAAATATTTAATAAAGTATACGTGCCTGCATTCATACTAAAATCGATGTCACTAAGGCAGTACAAAAGTATTACAATTGTTGGGCAGCACAAGTAAACTTAGAGACATATAGTCAAAACTGGGAAGATATAGCTTGATCAACTATATTATCCGAGGGTTGACTAGCATGTGCCTAAGTGTGGTTGTGAGGTTGCAACAAGTCTAAAAACTTACCCACAATACCACAACGAGAACAATAGAACCTAAACCTAAAATACTATAGGGGTATTTTGTGTTACTATAAGCTACTTATGTGCTAGATTCTTATATCTCTTTTCTCGCATAGATAATATGGCTGGATTCCATCCCTACGGCAACTTGTACTTCCCTAACCAAGGTAATGAAGGCGGGTTTGAAGCTGATCCAGGAAATGACCACCCAATCCCTGTGGATGGTCACCAGGATGAAGGCTTAGGAGATGGTTCTGACTCCGAGCCTGAAGTGGAGAACCTACCCCGATAGCTCTTGTTCCAAATCCTAAACCTCGTCCGGCTTTTCAAGGCCCGACACCCCCGTGGGTGGAAAGCTTGGAAACATGGAGCCAAGGGTAGGATCAGCCCATGCCATTTAATGGAGACCAAAGCTTTTATGACCTGAGCGAAGGGGGCTCAGCAGACAGAGTCTTGCCAATCCTGGTCTGCAGAGTGGCCCGGAATGAGATTCAAGGCAGGACAGCCCTACATCAAATCACAGAAGTTGTCTACAATGCGAGAATGCATATCCTCCGCACCATTCGTCTGGAAGATGCTCGTGAGAGATCCGAGAGAGACCATGAAACCCTACTGCAAGCACTGGCTGAATCACGAGCTGAAGTCATAGAACTCCGAGTACGCCAGAGGGTGTATGAAAAACACCTGGTTGATATGGAACGTCAACTGGCTGAACTAAGGGTTCACCAGAGGGATGACCGTCACCAGTAGTAGATGCCTTACTTTCTTTCCCTGTTAAAAGGAATTGTTTTTCCTGTCTATGTCCTATGTGGCATTTTTCTATGAAACTATCTGGTACTGTAGGTAGTTTTAGTTAGGCCTTTAGGTGGCCAAAACCTTTCTACTCTGGATATGATGTAAGACCTTCTACAAGGTCAATTTTCCCGAACTTTTGCGTCATGAATATCAAAGATATTGACAGTCGGCTAACTTCTGTGTCATTCTTTATTCAAATACTTTCATCATGCTATCATGGGAGTCTATCTGAAACCTACTCTGGTCAAGTTGCTGGACTAGGGAAATTTAGCTCAGGGATCATTCCCAATTCTCTATCAAAAGTTGGATCATTTTATTTACCAACCGATAGTACCTTGTTTTAGACATCAAGCATCTTGTGACCATTCTATGAACTTACTTCTACTCTGTACTAGGACTGCATCATAGGGATGTAGGTCAAACCTTCGATAACATATTTCTACTCTTTAGGTGAACGATCGAAATACATCTAAGTTCAATGATAAGCCTTTACTAGAAATTCTAGATCATTAAGAAGGATTAGTAAGAAGGTTATTATTATGATTTTCCTCGCTTATACATTCCCAAGTTATATATAACGAAGACCTGGTAGACAATAGAATGTGAGATTTCTACCTTGGTTTCTTTTCCTCGTTGGGATGTGAAACTAAAGTAGAATCACACATTTTACTATCCGCCCAGTCTTGATTATATCATAATGTGTATTAAACTAAGTTTTTGTGTATAATAACTCATCTCTTAGATCTAGGGTCAACCTTAGTCACTCACAAACTCCTTGTCTTTCGTGTTACACAATCATGTCATCATTCGGAAATAGTCAGCTGAACAACGAAACCCCTGCCTTTCCTATGGACGCCGCTACTTTCCAAGCCGCAGTTACAGCTGCTGTGACGGCTGCCGTGGCAACTGTCTTTGCAAACCACAGCGCTATCAACGCAAGCAATGCTGACAAAGGGGTTGACAATCCCGATCGTAGTATCAATCCAGGAAGCCATCAAGTGATAACAGTCGCAGACCCGCAAAGCCGAAAAACAGAGAACAAGAAACGAAAGCGCCAAGCCCAGAAGGAACGCAAGCGATTCCAAGTACTTGCCATGAAACAACAACAAGTGGCAACCCCTACCATCCCAGTACCTAGCAGACCATACGAAGGAAAACTTCCGAAGTGTGACAAGTGTAGTGTTCATCATCATGGGGCTTGCCATGAAATGCAATGTTGCAATTGCCTAAAAGTAGGGCACCATGCTCGTAGCTGTGGAGCACCGACACGACCCATCACTCAAGCCCCTGACATCAGAGTCAAACAGGCTTGCGATGGTGGTGGTAAAACTAGACCCTATGAAAGGAAAGTTTCAAAGTGGATGAACAAGGAAAACACTCGTGTCCACGTAACTCTAACTCTACACATCACTTCCACCACCAATCTTGGTGCTAGCCAGATATGTCACCAATGTGGTGAGATAGGACATCTCGAGAAGGATTGCCCGATAACGAAGAAATCCGGCACAGACGGAAGGATACTAAGGATCAAAGCTGTAGGAGAGACTACGTCGGATCCTCGTTAGAGTATCTAAGGCGTTCATTGTAAAAGTCCCTTAAACTGTCTAAAACTAGTGCAACTTGAGTCTTATCTTTTGCGAGATCCCATCAGTAGAGGGATGCTCGTGCTGCGTATACTTGTCTTTTGTAGTATACCTAGTTCGCAGCAATAGTCTTGTAGTGAATCTATAGTACTATAACTCTGTTAAAAGTTGCACTGTTGGATTTTGTCTGTAACGCCTTTATGATCAAGTCTAATGTTTTTATTCCCAAGTGAGTCCGATATTATCATACAGCTAGATTCAATTCGATCCGCACAATACCAGTTTCGTACGTACATCTATTTCTCCGTAAACGTTTTTCTAGCGAAGCCGTCATTTCAGAACTCCGAAGTACTCATGCGTAGAGTACCTCATGTTTCTTATCCTTTCCGGAGAAACTTCAACAAAACTCCCCAGAATACCACTCGTACAGTACGTCAAGTTCAATGCAAGGATTCTAGGTCTCACAGACCTACTGTCGTAGTTCTTTTAGAACTCCTCGCAAATTACGGAACCTCGTACGACTTTGACCCAGAAGGGAGCGACCCTTGACTGGGAAGAGAAGCAAGAGGGAGAAACCCTTGCCACTTCAGGTGAGAGACCAAATTCCTTTGAAAGTCTCACTCTGGGAAGGCTTAATACGCTTCGTAAAGCGTGAAAAGCTAAATTCAAGATAGTTAGGATCTCCGAGATTCTTGCCATATTCGGCCCTATATCTCACAAACTCAATCTACCCCCGCGAGCTCAGTAGCGTACATTCTACTTTCCACGTCTCGAACTTGAAAAAGTATCTTTCCGAAGAGACTCTTGAAATCCCACTCGAAGAGATCGAGTTCCACAAGAGCCTCACCTGCGTAGAAGAACCGTAGAGACCATGGACCAAGACGTCATGCGAGCGATTCATAGCCGTTTCCCATTAGTGAAGGTTCGCTGGAATGCCAACCGAGGACCTGCATTCACTTGGGAGCGCGAGAATCAATCAATTCGGAAGTATCCCCACTTCTTGGCTCGATTATTCATGCCTACTTCCTTACCTAAATTGTAATTTCGGGACGAAATTCCTTCTAACGGGGGGATGATGTTGATGAGTTTTCAGCATTCTAACACTCCTATGGTGTACATGCAACCCTAGAAACCTTGGATCTATATTTGACTAAGATACATGCAAATAATTATTTTTCTAAGGTTCTTATCCTATGTAGCATGGCATGGGGAACTTGAATCAAATAAAGCTAGTAGAATTATTACCTTGTAGTTGTAGTTGATTGCTTGGAGTTTTAGAGCCTAGCACCAATAGTGTGGATGCCTCAAATGGAAATCACAAATCACCACAAACTTGGAATTTTGAGAGAATAGTAATCACCTTTCTTAAAATCGGCCCTCTTACTTTACTCACCACAACTAGTGTGATTTCAAGAACCAAAGCCTCCTTTATATAGTGTGGTGGATTAGGGTTACACCTATGTAAACCCTAATACCCATGTCTTTTCATTTCCATGAGATCCATGGGTTAAAGCTCCATGGAGTATCCATGGACTTTCCATGCAAGCCTAGTCCATTCCAAATAAGCATTAGCCCACACTATATAAATACAAGAGCCCATATTTAATTAGTCATACTTTTGATCTCTAAATTAATTCTAGATTAATTATAGATCAATACTAATTAAATAATATGATTTTATATTAATATATTAGGACTTGTAATATATTAATAAATCATAACTTATACTATTCTCAAATGATTATCCATAAATTGTTCGGGTGAAGTGCAACCCAAATGGACCATGCCGGGTCGGGTCAAGTACATACCAAATATAGTTATGGACTTAGACACTATATCCAACAGTCTCCCACTTGGATAAGTCTAATAACTATAGTTGCAAGTATGACTTCAGGAACCGATCAGTGATCGTAGCTCTTTAAACTCTGTTGAACTATGAAGCGCCATTTTAGATAAGTGATCATATAATCCTCTGTTCTACATATCAGCCGGACAAATACATGGAACATGGTCTTGCTTATTGTCCAGCATTTGTTTCCCGATTTCCGATTTGTTTGACATAGAACTTAACTGAGCACATCAATTTAGTTCTGACCGGGCCCGGTACATAGGTCAAAACAAAATCATCGAGGGGCCCAGATATCGCTTCTAATCCTAGAAGGAACAAATAAACTTCGACTCATATGTTTTCTCTACTACTTGTTGAATTATACACAAAAGCATGGTTTATAACATCGAGTTACCAATGCGTTTTCATGCAATCAATGCATAACCAACTCATAGGCAACAAATCATATCTCTAGGTTTGAAGACTTATATGATATTACCGTCTCACGATCACTCGAGATAAATTCCATGAAGTGATACAAGTGAGCGTGGGTTGAATCCAATACTCAGAACTTATGAGCACTCATGAGTGCTGTAGCCCCACTTTGTCTAACATCTTAGACCTCTACAAGCCAACCCATGACAGTCTTGATTCATATCTACTTCCAACATATGACCGACTGTGGAGAGTTTGAATAATATGATATAAACATAATTATTCTGGAAGTCAAAACATGCAAAAAGAAATAATAGTAAACGATTGACAAGAGATAGCAACACTTTACTCATAAATAACAGCTTTTATTTATCATCAAATGTCAATTACATTTTACAAATTTCAAGACTATCTACCTACTAAAACTAATATCATCCTTCAGCCCTATGCTCCGAGCATGCTGGAGATGCTTAACGCGAGTCAGTCCCTTCGTGAGGGGATCTGCTGGATTCTCATCCGATGATACCCTCTTTGCCACGAGGATTCCTTCTTCTATTCGATGTCTGATGAAGTGATATTTTCTGTCAATGTGTCTGGATCTCCCATGATCTCTTGGTTCCTTGGCTAAGGCAACCGCACTATTGTTGTCACAGAAAATCTCCATTGGCTCCTTTATAGCTGGTACAACTCCAAGGTCTCCGATGAAGTTCTTTAGCCATATAGCCTCCTTTTCTGCCTCGCTTGCTGCTATATACTCTGATTCACAAGTGGAATCAGCCACTGTCTCCTGCTTGGAACTTTTCCAAGTAATTGCCCCTTCGTTTAGGGTAAAGACCCAGCCCGACTGAGAGCGGAAATTATCCCTGTCAGTCTGAAAGCTAGCATCACTGTACCCTACAACTCTCAAGTCATCACTCCCACCGAGGGTAAGGACCCAGTCCTTAGTCCTTCGCAGGTACTTGAGGATATTCTTTACCGCAGTCCAGTGTGTCTTGCCAGGGTTCCCCTGATACCTGCTAACCATGCTTAAAGCAAACGCTACATCAGGTCGAGTACACGTCATAGCATACATGATCGATCCTACAGCTGAAGCATAAGGTATTCGACTCGTTTCTGCTATCTCAGCCTCAGTACTAGGGCTTTGTGTCTTACTCAATCTGGCGTTACTCTGGATGGGTAACTGTCCTTTCTTGGAACTATGCATGTTGAACCTTTTCAACACTTTGTCCACATAGGTGCTTTGACTAAATCCAATTAGTCTTTTACTCCTGTTTCTCAAAATCCTTATCCCTAGGATATAGGCAGCTTCTCCAAGGTCCTTCATAGCGAAACACTTCCCAAGCCAGGACTTTACTTCCTGCAGGGTTGGGATGTCATTTCCTATGAGTAGTATGTCATCCACATACAGTACCAAGAGGCTTACTATACTCCCACTAGCCTTGATATAGACACAAGATTCATCTTCACTTCTTGAAAAGCCAAATTCTTTGACTTTCTCATCAAAGCAAAGATTCCATCTGCGAGGTGCCTGTTTCAATCCATAAATGGATTTCTCGAGCTTACACACTCTATTGGGGTACTCTGTACTGACAAAACCCTCTGGCTGAACCATGTAAACATCTTCAGCCAAGTTTCCATTAAGGAAAGCGGTTTTGACATCCATTTGCCATATTTCATAATCATGAAATGCAGCAATGGCTAACAGAACCCTAATAGACTTAATCTTGGCCACTGGTGAAAAGGTGTCATCATAATCAACTCCCAGAGTTTGAGAATAACCCTTTGCAACCAGTCGTGCCTTATAAGTGTGTACATTACCATCCATGTCGGTCTTCTTCTTGAAGATGCATTTGCACCCAACTATCTTACGATCAGGTACATTGTCAACCAAGTTCCAAACTTGATTGTCATACATGGACTGTATCTCGCTATCCATAGCCTCTTTCCATTTAGCAGCCTTCGGGCCTGCCATGGCTTCCGTATAGCTATTAGGCTCATCCAGATTTACAAGTGCGTTATCACTGATAAGTGTCTCACCTTCTGCAGTAATATGAAAACCATAATAATGCTTAGGTGCATTCCTAACTCTGGTGGAATGCCTCAGAGGTATAGATTCTTCAGTCGGCTCAACAGGAGTTTCCTCCTCAGGTTGAGGGCTAGGGTTTGAGGTTCCTTCACTTGACTCTTGAATTTCCTCAAGGTCAATTTGCCTCCCACTGTCTCCTTGGCTCATGAATTCTGTCTCTCGAAAGAATCCTCTTCTTACTACAAAGACCACATTATCACCGGGTCTGTAGAAGATGTAACCAAAGGATTTATGTGGGTAGCAGATGAAAATATACCTTTCGCTTCGGGGTTCGAGCTTATCGTGAGTCTCACGTCTCACGAAAGCCTCGCAACCCCAAATATTGATGTGGTCTAGATTGGGAACTTTTCCAGTCCACACATCGTGAGATGTTTTGGCAACCTTCTTTGTAGGGACTAGATTAAGGATATGGGCGGCAGTCTCTAAGGCATACCTCCAAAATGAGATTGGTAGCGAATCTCGACTCATCATGGAACGAACCATGTCCAACAAGGTCCGATTGCGCCTGTCAGCTACACCATTCAACTGTGGTGTCCTAGGAGGTGTCAATTGTGAGACAATCCCACATTCCTTAAGATACTCAAGGAACTCAGTACTAAGATACTCACCACCACGATCAGATCGAAGCATCTTAATGTTCCTGCCCAACTGATTCTCCACTTCTTGCTTAAACTCTTTGAATTTCTCAAAGGTTTCTGACTTATTCTTGATTAGGTAGACATATCCATATCTACTAAAATCATCAGTAAAAGTCACATAGAACCGATTAGCATCTCTTGTGGAGGTTCTGAAGGGTCCACACACATCCGTGTGTATGAGGTCCAACAAGCCTTCACCCCTAGCACAAGTGCCAGTAAAAGGTGACTTTGTCATTTTACCAAGCAAAAAAGATTCACAACTATCATCTGACTTTAGGTCAACTGACTCCAAGACTCCATCCTTTTGGAGTTGGCCTATGCGTTTCTTGCTTGCATGTCCAAGACGACAATGCCATAAGGATGCTTTATCTAAGCTAGTGGAAGAGTTAATACACAATACATTATTTCCTAGATTATCTACAACATATACAGTTTCATACATGCCATCACAAGGTAATGCTTTAAAATAAAGAACATTATTAAAGAAAGCATCAATACTACCATTATTATTATCAAAATAAAAGGTAAAACCTTGTTTATACAATGCATGACAGGAAATAACATTTCTTGCCATTTCTGGCGAATAATAACATTTATTCAAATCTAATGTAAACCCACTATTTAGCACTAAGGAATAAACTCCTATCTTGGTGACAGGTGAAGCTTTCCTGTTTCCCATGATCAAGTTTATCTTTCCCTGCTCCACATTCTCACTTTCTTTTTAGTCCGTGCAAATCACAACATATGTGAATACCACAACATGTATCAAGGACCCAAGACTTAGAATGAGGTGAGTTATTAGACAATATAGTGTATATACCTGCATAATTGGGTTTTACTTTCCCATCCTTCAAATCTTGCTGGTACTTTGGGCAGTTTCGCTTCCAGTGCGACTTTTCATGGCAATAGAAGCATTCAGCCTCATTAGGGTTAGCAGAAGGAGTGACAAAACCTTTCTTGGTTTTGCTTGAAGAGGAGCCTTCAAGGGTCTTACCCTTGGTACCCTTAGAAGGGTTCTTTCTCTTCTTCCCTTTGCCATGCCCGATTGCCAAGACATTGGCCGCAGTTGGAGTAGGAGTAGGAGTAGTAACAACCGACTTACCCTTTAGACCACTTTCGGCGGTCTTCAAGAGTCCTTGAAGTTTGCTGAGGGTGACTTCTTCCTTGTTCATGTGATATGTCATGCAGAATTGATCATAACACGATGGAAAGGAGTGCAAAATGATGTATATTGCTAACTCCTCAGGGAAGTTCACATTCAGCTTCAGTAAACGGTCCACATACATTTGCATTTTCTGCATGTGGCCCGTGATGGGTTCACCATCCTTCATTCGGGTTGTTATCATGGAGGAGATTATTTCATATCGCTCTTGACGAGCACTTTGATGGTAGCGGTCCATCAAGTCCTGGTGCATCTCAAAAGGATAATAGTCCTCATAGGACTTTTGGAGCTCGGCTGTCATGGTGGCCATCATGATGCATGCCACTTTTGTAGCATCTCTTTCATGTACCTCATATTCAGCAAGCTCTTCAGGAGTAGCAGTTGGCTCGGGTACCTTCAGCTCCTTGTCGAGAACATATTCTTTGTTCTCATACCGAGTGACCATCCTGATGTTTCTGATCCAATCTGTAAAGTTGGACCCATCAAAGATGACTCTCCCACAAAGATTCATGAGAGAGAAGGAGCTAGTAGGGTTTGAGCCAGAAGCATTGTTATTGGAAGACATCTGAAAAGAAGAGGGAATAAATTAGATTAGATATAGAGATAGTCCTTAACAAAACACCCAAATGTAATATTAAGGCTAGGACCCAACACAATATTTTATAACTTAGAAGAGGGATGCCGTAATCTAAGCTATAAGATATTTGAAGGTAGGTGAATTAGGATTCACCAATTTCCACCATGAAAAACGAAATATTTAATTAGGTTTTAATTGGTTTAGAAACTCCTAGATTCTTTGAGATTGATTGAACTTTCTTCAATGGCATGTTTCAATCTCGAGTGTGCCCTTCAAGTTTTGTGACTGGGATACCAAGGATCACAAAACAAGGTGTGAAGTAACCATGCAAATTACTTGGTACCTTTAATGTATTACCCCTCAATCGATGTGCCGGTTAACCACACACGCTCCATCGATACTATGATAAACATTAAGTCACCCTTTACCTACCTTGTTAAGTTCAAGTTAGTGTGCCGGTTAACCACACACGCTCCACTAACGACTTAAACAAAGTGTAAAGTGTAATTTCATGGATTAGCACCTTATTCACATTTTCCTAAAATAACTAAGATTGGGAAGTCAATAAAGTTTAGTTACTTTAGTATTATCATTATACTTTTAATGAGAATTTATAAGTCCTTGTCCTACCTGTTCGGCTAACGACCCTCCACCGATCAAGGAAGCGGTGGGTGAGAGTGGACACCCATTAAGTTGCCATTTTATAGGCAACAACCTTATACCCCCCTTATAGACCGACTTCGTGAATGAGGCGTACTAGCGGTAAGACGACTTGATCTTATACATATATAAATATTATTAAACTTATAATATTATAAAGTATAAGGGTTGAATTTTAACTTTTAAAATTCTAGGGGTTGGAACTAAAGTTTTTAATATGACTTTACATGTTCCAAAACTTGAGGGCAAGTTTTGTAAACTTTCAAAACTTTTCATTTCTCATAACTTATGAGTTAATGGTTATTAAAAATGAAGACTCTTCATTTCTTGTAACCTATGTGTTCTTTTCATGGTTGTTTATAAATGTGACTTTTGGTTATCCATAACTTAAGAACTAGTTATGGACTCCATTAAAACACATGAAGATCAAGAATTAATCTAATCAATTATTAGCACATAATTTCTATGATCTTCTAAACTCATATGTTTATGAATGTTCATATCAAAAATTTCAAGAATCGTAAGTACATATACAAAACATGAAATTTTGATACGAGCTTTTGAACAAAACATCGATTTTTAAGTTTTTTTTTTTTTTTTTTTTTTGCATCAAGTATCAAATAAACAAACCAGGCTCTGATACCACTGATGGGTTATCAGCATTCTAACACTCCTATGGTGTACATGCAACCCTAGAAACCTTGGATCTATGTTTGACTAAGATACATACAAATAATTATTTTTCCAAGGTTCTTATCCTATCTAGCATGGCATGGGGAACTTGAATCAAATAAAGCTAGTAGAATTACTTACCTTGTAGTTGTAGTTGATTGCTTGGAGTTTTAGAGCCTAGCACCAATAGTGTGGATGCCTCAAATGGAAATCACAAATCACCACAAACTTGGAATTTTGAGAGAATAGTAATCACCTTTCTTGAAATCGGCCCTCTTACTTTACTCACCACAACTAGTGTGATTTCAAGAACCAAAGCCTCCTTTATATAGTGTGGTGGATTAGGGTTACACCTATGTAAACCCTAATACCCATGTCTTTTCATTTCCATGACATCCATGGGTTAAAGCTCCATGGAGTATCCATGGACTTTCCATGCAAGCCTAGCCCATTCCAAATAAGCATTAGCCCACTCTATATAAATACAAGAGCCCATATTTAATTAGTCATACTTTTGATCTCTAAATTAATTCTAGATTAATTATAGATCAATACTAATTAAATAATATGATTTTATATTAATATATTAGGACTTATAATATATTAATAAATCATAACTTATACTATTCTCAAACGATTATCCATAAATTGTTCGGGTGAAGTGCAACCTAAATGGACCATGCCGGGTCGGGTCAAGTACATACCAAATATAGTTATCGACTTAGACACTATATCCAACAGATGTGACAACCCGAAATTTCTATCCTGTACAACATTTCAATTCATTAGAATTCAAATCAGATCCTGTTAATTTTCAAGCTTTTTGGAATAAGTTTGAGTATTTTAGGATTAACACTTTAGGAGATATCAGGAGAGAGGATGCCCTAGGGTTTATTGTGCAACACTGTTATTCCAAAACTCCAAGAAATTAGAGTTTACTGCCTAAACAAAATATTTACAGCCAAAAACCCTAAATTTGGGAGTATATATATGACACTTAGTCATTATTTACACTTTTTCAAAAATTCAAGATCCAAACCCATTTCTCTCTCAAGTATCACCCAAAAGTTTTTCAAGATCTTCAATCTAGTAAGTGTTTCTAGCCCTTTTAAGTTAGTATATCACATAATCTAGTGTTTTAACACACTTCCATCCGTGAAATTATTCCAAAAGGCTAGATCTTCAAGTTTCACAAAGAACACCAAGAACACACTAGTGTTCTTGGACTTTTGGACCTTTTCGAGCTTCTATCTTGTAAGTACTTCTATCATAGAGTATCTTAAGGTTTTTTTTACTTCTATACATGAAGAAAACACCCAAGAAAGTGAGATCAAAGGTGTTTACGGTCCAAGATGTTCTTGGACCGTAAACCCTAAAAAGTATGCCAAAGTGGCCCTAGTCCCTTCTCAAGCTTTGGAAACTAGCCTAGACCCTTTCCTTGATGTGTTTAGGACTTGAAAACGTCAAAATGCCATAGATCATATGTGTTTACGGCCGTAAACACATGGAGAAGTGGTCTATGGGCCGTAAACTACATATAGGAGTGAATTGATGCCACAAACACTTCCATAGGCTTATGCTTCAAGAAGAATTGCTTCTAAGGACTTATAAGGCTTCAATACACACAGTGGTCAAAGAAGCATGAGTTTACGGCCGTAAACTCATGAGTTTACGACCGTAAACTCAATGAGTTATGGTCTAAAAACCGTAAACTCAAATAGAGGGTTCCCTTAAACCCTAAACTCAATAGCAATGTCGTACAACACTTAGAATCAATCCTTAGGACTTATAGCACTTGTATAAGGTGTTTAACATGCCCCAGGATGTCTTAACTTTGTTATTTAATTGTTTAAAGACTAATTGGTTACATATATGTGATATTATATGTTAACTAGGATCATAGAGTGTGTACAAGTCTTCACTTGACACCTAGCATTCTATAGAGTCCATTCATCCCACCCACTTGCTACAGGTGAGTTCATACCCCTTAATCAATATTTTAAATGCTTTTAAATGCTTTTATGGGGGGATACAAGTTGAATCATGCTAGTTATTACATCCATCACATGTGATTAATAACTAGCATACAAATAGATTTACTACACTTTTAGCTATTTTACCAAACAGTGTACTTCAAATGGCTTTCCAAAACGTTTTTACTTGTTTAACACTCTTTATCAAACTGTCTTACATACTGAATGATTCTTTTCAAACTCTGTTACAATTGTGTTTCAAACAAAGGTTTTCTTATACTTAAAACTGTTCTTATCAAATATACTACTTTCAAACCGTTTTACAAACTGACATCAAGTCATCTTTTATTAGTGGTTAAACTTTTATAAGGTTTTACAAAACTTCTTTTATGCTTTTATATTGTCAATTGCATGCCTATATATGTATAGTTATATAAGTAATGTTTAAAGGACTTAGGAAGGATAGCTCGCTTTATCTCCTTTTCCTCGTTGGGATGTGGCTTTAGGGCATCGGTTATTCGTCCGAAGGTCGTCTAAATATTAGTTATATATTATGTATACATGTATAGACATAAAAGTTCCTTCCAGTCAATTTAATACCCTTGGGTAGCAAGGGTATACTTCCACATCATATTACTAGTAAGCTACTATAGGTGTAGCTTACAGAGTTACTAATACTCTTACTAGAACAATGAATCATACAATGAATCAGTTCATACATGAGTCAATACATGCTAGATAGAGAGAGAACACACATTACAGCTAGTACACACAGTACATTACGATACAATACAGAGTGATGAGAAACAAAACATATAGGCTAGACAAAGGGAGAACATACAATACAGCTAGCACATTCACTACATATACAGTTTTTCAGTTATGTGAGCCACGTACGGGGCATGACACTACCTGTCATGACCGTTCATGTATCCAGAATCTCCTTAATTGGGGAGCGTATGAGTTTGCGTATAGCTATACTGGATTGACTATCCTACACCTTGCTGCTAGCTACAGTGAGACTTTCCAAGTCTATGGGTGCCAAATGTCATTTTTCTCCGACATCTTACTTTGTCGCGTACTATAGTCGGCAGCAGGATACAGGCCGATCACATGGTACTTTAAATTATAATTGATTTAAGGTAATTAGTACAGCAATAGTTATTCATTATAATACTATAGTACTGTTTCATTTTCCCATTGCATTCATTTTGTGATTTTCACACAATAGGCAGAATTGCTAAAACTATATTTTGATAAATGATAGTCAGATTTGGGAAAATACACACTCTTACAAGAGACACATACAGATACTAGATGCCTTGGTAGAAGGCTACTTTCAGTAGGAAACATAGGGTTTTCTAGGTTATTCAAAACTTTTACATACTCACACTTCAAATACTTACAAATACATTCTTACAAATACAGACACTAAAATACTTATGATCTCACCAGCTTTAAAGCTGATACTCGCTTTCAAAATAACTTGTATCCTCAGGTCACCAGTAGACAGGTACAGATGCAAGGTTTAGAGAAGATGGAGCTCGTACAAGACTCATCTTTCATTTTGATTTATATTTTGGTGTCTATATAACTTGACAGAACACACTTGTATGAAATTATATTATTAATTCAATGGATGATGTTGTTGCTTGTTTACTACTATTCATTGTTGTGATACTGTACATGACGTCCTCCACCCCAGAACGTTTCCGTCGTTCTTAGGTTTTGGGGTGTGACACATACTGAACATAAAGTCGTTTTATGCAAAATAAGATAATTTGAGCACAAGTTTCCTTGTACTTTTGCTTGTATTCCCCCCTGAAAACATGAAAAAATCGGAAAAGGCGTAGGGGTATGAACTTATAGTTTATCGTAGGATCCGAAAGCACAATTGGTTACGAGTGTTGAGAGTCAACCGATGTTTCGTACGTAAGTAGATCCTATTAACATGTGATAACACTTATGTGAATATACTTAGGGCATATAACCACTAATAGACACATGGACACACCTTAGGGACATGAAAAACACTTAGAATTAATTGTTACAAACACCTATTGAAGTCCCTAAATAAGTGCGTCCAGGGTGTGCGGCCAGGCTATGTGTGCGGTTGCATACAGGAGTGTGCGGCCGTACAGAGGGTGTGTGCGGCCATACACAGGAGTGTGCGGCCGTACACTCCTCATTTGTGTTTGAAATGTCGATTTTGAGGTGTTTTCGAGGTGTTCTTGTGCTAATACCAAGTCCTATTAGTAGATGAATGCCAAAACTCTTCACTTTGGAGAGTTTGGTGTGTGTGCGGCCACCTTATGAAGGTGTGCGGTCGTACACCTTCAAAGGATGAAGAACACGAAGAACACTATGAGTTTTAGGCTTAGATTCAGGTATCTTACCAAGATAACAAGCTGAATGATGAAGTGGTTCGCGTTTTTGAGCCCTTTTGAGTGTTCTTCGATGAAGTTTTTAGAGAGAGAAAGTAGTGAGAGAAAGTAGGGTGCAGCCAAAAAAGGAAAAGAGTGAATGAAGGGGGTCTCCTCCTATATATAGGGTCGGGTGTGAGACTGGAGGGTGTGTGCGGCTGGGTGTGCGGCTGGCTGGCCGCACACGCGGGTGTGCGGTCGTACACACCTAGAAGGGTCCTATGTATCTTGGATTTAGCTTTCCCTAGCGAGGATCTCGAAGGGTCCTATGTATATTGGATTTAGCTTTCCACGCTTCCCAAAACGTATCATGCCTTTCCAGGGCGAGACCTTCAACATAACGCGATCTCCAACCTGGAATTCCAAGGGTTTTCGTCGTATATCGGCGTATGTCACACCCCCAAAACCTATGAACGGCGAAAACGTTCTGGGGTGGAGGACGTCATGTACAGTATCACAACAATGTAAAGTAGTAAACAAGCAATAACATCATCCATTACATTAATAATATAATTTCGTACAAGTGTGTTCTGTCAAGTTATATAGACACCAAAAATATACATCAAAATAAAAAAGGAGTCTTGAAAGAGCCCCAGCTTCTCAAAACCTGGCACCTGTACCTGTCTACTGGTGACCTGAGAATACAAGTTATTTTGAAAGAGTTTATCAGCTTTAAAGCTGGTGAGATCATAAGTATTTTAGTGTCTGTATTTGTAAGAATGTATTTGTAAGTATTTGAAGTGTGAGTATGTAAAAGTTTTGAATATCCTAGAAAACCCTATGTTTCCTACTGAAAGTAGCCTTCTACCAAGGCATTTAGTATCTGTGTGTGTCTCTTGTAAGAGTGTGTATTTTCCCAAATCTGACTATCATTTATCCAAAAATATAGGTTTTAGCATTTCTGTCTATTGTGTGAAAATCACAAAGTGAATAAATGGGGAAATGAAATAGTACTATAGTATTATAATGAATAACTACTGTTGTACTAACTACCTTAAATCAATTATAATTTAAAGTACCATGTGATCGGCCTGTAATCCTACTACCGACTATAGAACGCGACAATGTAAGATGTCGGAGAAAAATGACATTTGGCACCCATAGACAATTAAGTCTCACTGTAGCTAGCAGCAAGGTGTAGGATAGTCAATCCAGTACAGCTATACGCAAACTCATACGCTCCCCAATTAAGGAGATTCTGGATTACATGAACGGTCATGGCAGGTAGTGCCATGCCCCGTACGTGGCTCACATAACTGTCGAACTGTATATGTAATGAATGTGCTAGCTGTATTGTATGTTCTCCCTCTGTCTAGCCTGTATGTTTTGTTTCTCATCACTCTGTATTGTATTGTAATGTACTGTGTACT
Organism: Lactuca virosa; assembly: GCF_052849685.1. Taxonomy (NCBI): domain Eukaryota; kingdom Viridiplantae; phylum Streptophyta; class Magnoliopsida; order Asterales; family Asteraceae; genus Lactuca; species Lactuca virosa. Next base: position 156,349,015 of record NC_136434.1, read on the forward strand.
AGCTGTAATGTGTGTTCTCTCTCTATCTAGCATGTATTGACTCATGTATGAACTGACTCATTTTAATTCATTGTTCTAGTAATAATATTAGTAAATCCCTAAGCTACACCTATAGTAGCTTACTAGTAATATGATGTGGATGTATACCCTTGCTACCCAATGGTATTGAATTGACTGGAAGGAACTTTTATTACTATATATGTATACATGATATATAACTAATATTTAGACGACCTTCGGACGGATAACCGGTACCCTAAAGCCACATCCCAACGAGGAAAAGGAAACAAGGCGAGCTAGCCATTCTAAGTCCTTTAAACATTACTTATATAACTATACATATACAGACATGCATTTGAAGGATATAAGTGTAAAAGAGTTTAAGTAAAAGCATTTGTTATGTAAAAGAGTTTGTAAAACATTTTGAAGTAAAACAGTTTGAAAAGTAAGAAAACCACTTGTTTGGTAGTTATTAATCACATGTGATTGATATAATAACTATAATAGATCAACTTGTATCCCCCCCATAAAAGCATTTAAAAACATTTAAAAGGTTAATTAAGGGGTATTAACTCACCTGTAGTGAGTGGTTTGGATGAACTGAAGAGATAGGATTGCTAGGTGTCAAGTGAAGACTTGTACACACACAATGATCCTAGTTAACATATATGTATTCAATTAGTCTTTAAACAACTAATTAACAAAGTTAAGACATCCTAAGACATGTAAAACACCTTATATGGGTGTTATAAGTCCCCAAGATTGAATCTAAGTGTTGTAGGACAAAGCTATTGGATTTAGGGTTCAAAGGAACCCCTTATTGGAGTTTACGCTTTCTTGACCTCAACTCATTGAGTTTACGGTCGTAAACCCTTGAGTTTACGGCCGTAAACTCATACTCCTTTGACCATTTGTTGATTTGAAGCCTTATAAGTCCTTAGAAGTGTATCCACTTGAAGTATAAGCTTATAGAAGAGGTTAGGGCACCATTTCACTCCTAATTGGAGTTTACGGTCCTAAGACCATTTCCCTTTGGGTTTACGGTCGTAAACCCCTATGGATGATGGTATTTTGATATTTTCTAGTCCTAAACACATTAAGGTATGAGTCTAGACTAGTTTCCAAGGCTAAGGAAGGGACTAGGGCCACTTTGGCCCCTTAAGAAGGGTTTACGGTCCAAGATGTTCTTGGACCCTAAACACCTTTGATCTTGGTGTTTTCTTGTGTTTTCTTGATGTAAAGAAGTGTATCAAGCCTTAACATACTCTAGGATAGAAGTACTTACAATATAGAAGCTTGAAATGAGCCAAAAGTCCAAGAACACTAGTGTGTGTTCTTGGTGTTCTTGGTGAAACTTGAAGATTCAACTTTGGAAAGATCTAATGGATAGAAGTGTGTTAAATCACTAGATTAAGTGATATACGAACTTAAAAGGGTTAGAAACACTTACTAGACGAAGATCTTGAAGAAAATTATGGATGATACTTGAGAGAGTTTGAGATTTGATCTTGAAAGTTGGAAAAATGGTAAAAATGGCTAAGTGCCACTTATATACCCCTTTCTCTTAGGGTTTACGGCCGTAAACTCCTTGTTTAGGCCGTAAACTCTAAACTTTTGAAGTGTCGGGACTTTATTGTTGCACAATAAAACCTAGGGCATCCTCTCTCCTGATATCTCCTAAAGTGTTAATCCTAAAATACTCAAACTTATTCCTAAAAGTATGAAAATTAACAGTAACTGTTCTGACTTCTATTGACTTGACTTGTTGTACAGAATTGAAATTTCGGGTTGTCACAGCGTAGCTGTTTTGTCTATCTCGAGAGGCTTTCAATCGTTCTCAGATTTGGACGATCTTTTATGTGGTTAAACGGATGATTTCCGGACCAGTGAGAGTGCTGTCGGGGACTTGTCCCTTGACTAGCTGCATGTCGCCCACCTCAGCCCAGCACAGAGGGGATCTGCACTTGCGGCCATAGAGGGCTTCAAAGGGTGCAACCTTGATGCTGGTATGGTAGCTGTTGTTGTAAGAGAATTCGACCAAGGGTAAATGGATGTCCCACGACTTACCGAAATCGATGACACGTGCTCTCAACATGTCTTCCAAAGTTTGTATGGTTCTCTCACTCTGCCCGTCTGTTTGAGGATGATAAGCTGTACTCATGTCCAGCTTAGTCCCAAGAGCCTTCTGTAGAGACTGCCAAAATATCGAAGTGAACCTGCTATCTCGATCGGAGATAATGGATACAGGTACACCGTGTAGTCGGACTATCTCTTGGATGTAGATTCGTGTGAGCCTCTCCATTTTGAAGCTTTCCTTGATCGGTAGGAAGTGAGCGGATTTAGTCAGTCGATCGACTATTACCCAAATGGCGTCGTACCCACTCGGAGATTTGGGTAGTTTGGTGATGAAATCCATAGCAATCCTCTCCCACTTCCATTCGGGAATTTCCGGCTGTTGGAGTGGACCTGAGGGTTTCTGATATTCGACCTTTACTTTGGCGCAAGTCAGACACTTGCCCATGAATGTAGCGATCTTCGCTTTCATGTTTGGCCACCAATACATTCTTTTGAGATCGAGGTACATCTTATCCGAACCAGGATGAACGGAGTATCTGGTTCGGTGAGCTTCGTTCATGACAACCTCTCTATAACCACCGAACATTGGGGTACAGATCCGGTCCATGAAATAATAGACTCCATCTCCCTTGATCTCTAGTTTCCTATCCATTCCTCTTAAGGCTTCCTCCGTGACGTTCTCTGGTTTTAAGGCTTCCAGCTGAGCCTCTCTGATTTGCGTGGATAAGTAGGAATGGATAGTCACATATGATGCTTTCGCGTTGCGACTTGTGTACTCCTTGCGACTAAGAGCATCCGCCACCACATTGGCCTTTCCAGGACGGTAGCGTATTTCGCACTCGTAATCGCTGAGTAGCTGTCACACCCCAAAATCGAGAACGGCGGAAAACGTTCTGGGGTGGAGGACGTCATGTACAGTATCATAACAATGCGTAATAGTAAGAACAAGCAACAACATCCATTGCATTAATATAATAATTGTAATACAAGCGTGTTCTGTACAGTTTGTTAGACACCAAGAGTATAATCAAAATAAAGAGGAGTCTTGTATGTGCTCCATCTTCTCAAAAGCTGCATCTGTACCTGTCTACTGATGACCTGAGAATACAACTTATTTTGAAAGCGAGTATCAGCATAAAGCTGGTGAGTTCATAAGTATTCAGTGTCGTTGTTTGTATAAAAATGAACACATCAGTGTAGTATAATAATTGATCTCAGTGTAGGAAAAATAGTATGCTCCCTAGAAAACCCTATGTTTTCCAATAAAAGTAGTCTTCTACCAAGACCCGGTATTTGTATGTTTGATTCCTTAAAATGTAAAAGTTTTCCAAGTGAACTATCAGTATGAAAATATAGTTTTAAACTTTGTTCATGTAAAGTACTTAGGAAAAATAGTGTTTTACCCCAGCAGTATCACTGCCGGCTAATGTAATAAAAATGCAGACTCCAGGTAATATTAAAATGTACAATACACCTCGGGGAGTCTGTTTTGAATTTAATTCTTAATGTATTAATTAAAGGTCCGAATGTGAACTCGTATGTAACCATGCTGATTGACGATCGAATCCTTGTTGACCCTCCGAGTCATATGTAGAAATGTGACATTTTGTCACCCCTGGGCCTAGTCGGCTCGGACTGTAGCTAGCAGTCGGGATGTGGGAGTGTCTGTCCCGTATAGATCTATACACACAATGTCTGCTCTCCCTCCAGGAGACTCTGGTTACAAAGTGATACCACGGTGAAGTGTCGTATCGAGAAATAGTGTGTCACATTCTAGTTAGAGAAATCCTATGTTTTTTTAGTGTATCATAGGGTAGTGATGTTTTCCTTGTAATAATGTGTAGTGTTCCTTTTTTGTATAGAGTGTAGTGTTCTCTTTATATAGAGTATAATATTCTCTTTGTATAGAGTATAGTATTCTCTTTGAATAGAGTATAGTGTTCTCTTTGTACTTAGAGGTGGTGAGTAGTATTTCCTAACTATTCCCATAATAGTTACTAGTATTTTGGGTATATGAATGATGGATGTGTGCCTTTGCTACTCAAAGGTACCGAACTGAAGTGAAGACTTTTATATCCAACACAAATATATATGATATATAACTAAGAATTTAACGACGGTTGGACAGATAACAATATACCCTAAGTCCACAATCAAACAAGAACAGGAAGTAAGGTGAGCTATAAGTCCTAAGTCCTTCAAGTCTTACTTATATAAATATATTGGTGTAGATATGGTTTGAGAACAAAAGGAGTTTAAAAGAGTTTAGAAATAGTTTTATAACAAATTAACATGAAAATGAGTTTGAATAAACATTTAAAGCAATTTTGTTGGTAAAGCAGTTAAAAATATAGAAAATCCTTTTGGTTACAAGTTATAAATCACATATGATTGATACTATAACTTGATTGATTCAACTTGTATTCCCCCTCATAAAAGCATTTAAAAACATTTAAAAGGTTGATTAAGGGGTATGAACTCACTTGCAGTGAATAACTCAAATGAAAGGTCGATGTAGGATCGCTGGGTGTCAATTGCAATCTTGGGCACAAACGAATCCTATTTTTCCATGTAATAACACTTATATGAATACACTAGTAGATATAACCACTAATGATGATAGGGACATGTCTTAAGGACATAAAAACAGTTAGAATTTAGTGTTACTAACTCATATGGTTGCACATAAGGAGTGTATGGCCCTATATTCGAGTGTAAGGCCACAAAAACATGGATTTTGAGTGTGTGCGGCCAGGTGTGTGTGCGGCCGCACACTCACTATGGAGTGTGTCAAAATCGTGTTTCTAAGCCTTTAGGATGTTCTAGTGAAGGTGTTTTGACCATTGCTTAGCCAGATTGGGAGTTTGGTGCCATTTTGGACCCTTAAAAGGGTGTGTGCGGTTGCACATGGCGTGTGCGGCCAGGTGTGTGCGGCCAGGCCTGTGTGCGGCCACACACTCCCATACAAATGGGTCCGAATCGATTTTCCAAGGCCTTTTGATGGTCCTAAGAAGGTGTGTTGGTCGTTGCTAAGCTTTGTTGAGTGTTTAAGCCCATTTTAGGGCCAAAAGGTGTGTGTGCGGCCACAAAAGATGTGTGTGCGGCCGTACACATAATGAAGATCATCTAAAACGATGATTTCATGGATCAAACTCGAGGCAAAGGCTTTCTAACGAGTTGTAGTAAAGATCTAAGGGTGTTTACTTACTTGTTTTGATGATTGGAGATGGAAACTTGAAGAACTCTTGAGAGAGAATGTTCCAACTTGAAGGAGTGTGAAAAAGGGTGTAAGGTTGACTTAGGGTCCTTTATATAGGCTGGAGTGTGAGGCTAGGGGGGTGTGCGGTTGGCTGTGTGCGGCTGGCTGGCCGCACACTCGGGTGTGCGGCCGCACACACCTTGCATGGTTTGTTTGGCCCGATTTTGTGATATTTCGCACCTTCAAACCCTCTCTAAGACTCATATCTCGATTGTATTAAGCCTAAAACACTTATATAGACCCAAAACTTCATAATAAAATAGCAAAACGATGCTATTTTTGATAAAAATGAAGGATTTGTACAAGTTGAAAATTTCGGGTTGTCACATCATCCCCCCGTTAGAGGGAATTTCGTCCCGAAATTAGAGTTTAAGCAACTAAGTTAATACATAACTAAGTAAAAAGATGAGGGTATTTCAACTTAAACTGATCCTTGCGCTCCCAAGTGAATTCCGGTCCTCGCTTGGCGTTCTAGCGAACCTTCACTATCGGGACACGGCTTTGTTTGGTTCTTTTGACCTCTCGGTCCATGATCTCTACAGGTTCTTCCACAAAGTTGAGGGTCTCGTTGATCTCGATCTCATCGAGTGGGATTATAAGAGTCTCGTCGGATAGGCACTTTTTCAAGTTCGAGAAGTGGAAGGTAGGATGTACATTACTGAGCTCGCGGGGTAGGTTGAGTTTATAAGCTACGGGGCCGATTCTAGCGAGAATCTCGAAAGGCCCTATGTATCTTGGATTTAGCTTTGCACGCTTTCCGAAGCGTATCAAGCCCTTCCAGGGTGAGACTTTCAAAAGGACTCGGTCTCCCACCTGGAACTCCAAAGGTTTCCTCCGTTTGTCTGCGTAGCTTTTCTGTCGGTCTCTAGAGGCTTTTAATCGTTCGCGAATCTGAACGATCTTCTCTGTCGTTTCCCGAATGATCTCCGGACCTGTGAGAGTGCTGTCAGGAACTCGTCCTTTAGCTAATTGAGTGTCACCCACCTCGGCCCAGCACATAAGGGATCTGCACTTCCGGCCGTAGAGGGCTTCGAAGGGAGCAGCCTTGATGCTCGTGTGATAGCTGTTGTTGTAGGAAAACTCGACAACGGGTAAGTGGGTATCCCATGCCTTACCAAAGTCGATCACACAGGCTCGCAGCATATCCTCCAGGGTTTGGATAGTTCTCTCACTTTGTTCGTCGGTCTGTGGATGGTAGGCTGTACTCATGTCCAGCCTCGTTCCTAAGGAATGTTGTAATGACTGCCAGAACCTCGAAGTGAATCTGCTATCTCTATCGGAGATGATAGATATAGGAACCCCATGCAGTCGTACGATCTCCTTAATGTATGTTCTCGTGAGCTTCTCCATCTTGTCGGTTTCCTTGATGGGTAGGAAGTGTGCGGACTTGGTCAATCTATCGACGATGACCCATATGGTATCTAGTCCACCCGTTGTCTTGGGTAGCTTGGTTATGAAATCCATAGTGATCCGCTCCCACTTCCATTCAGGTATCTCCGGTTGCTGGAGTAGACCTGATGGGTTCTGGTATTCGACCTTGACCTTGGCGCAAGTAAGGCATTTACTTACGAAGGTAGCGATCTCCGCTTTCATGTTAGGCCACCAGTATGATTTCTTGAGATCCAGATACATCTTATCTGAACCTGGGTGGACGGAATATCGAGTGTTGTGCGCTTCCTTCATGACCAAATCTCTGAAGCCACCGTGCTTCGGTGTCCAGATCCGGTCCATGAGATATAAGGCTCCTTCACCCTTGACTTCCAAGTTTTTATCCATTCCTCGCAGGGATTCTCCCACCACATTTTCAGGTTTCAAAGCTTCGAGCTGAGCCGCCTTAATCTGTGCGGATAGATGCGAGTGGATAGTCATTGTTAATGACTTGACTCTTCGACTGGAATATTCTTTCCGACTTAGGGCGTCTGCTACCACATTGGCTTTACCCGGATAATAACGAATTTCGCATTCGTAGTCATTGGGTAGCTCGACCCACCGTCGTTGTCTCATGTTGAGCTCTTTCTGGTTGAATATGTGTTGGAGGCTTTTGTGGTCGGTAAAGATAGTGTTCTTCGTGCCGTACAGGTAGTGTCTCCAGATCTTTAGGGCGAACACAACCAGTCCGAGCTCGAGTTCGTGTGTGGTGTAGTTGACCTCATGTGTCTTCAGTTGTCTTGAGGCGTAGGCGATGACCTTACCTCGTTGCATCAGAACACAGCCGAGCCCCTGATTGGATGCATCGCAATATACTACGAAGTCTTCTATCCCTTCGGGGAGGGATAGTATCGGTGCGGTGCATAAGGCTCGTTTCAGGGTTTGGAATGCCTCCTCCTGTTTCTCCTCCCAGTCAAAGGCCACGCCTTTCTGGGTCAATGTAGTCAGGGATTTCGCGATTCGAGAGAAGTTTTGAATGAACCTGCGGTAGTAGCCAGCGAGGCCTAGAAATTGGCGAATTTCCGTAGGCGTCTTTGGTGCTGACCAGTTCTCAATAGCTTTAATCTTGGATGGGTCTACGTGGATTCCTTCTTCGCTAACCACGTGTCCTAAGAATTCGACTCTTCGGATCCAAAATTCGCACTTAGAGAACTTCGCGTATAGCTTCTCCGATCGTAGGCTTTCCAGGACTTGTCGTAGATGATCGCTATGCTCCTCCTTACTCCAAGAGTAGATAAGTATGTCATCAATGAAGACGATGACGAACTGATCCAAGTAAGGACGTCACACTCTATTCATCAAGTCCATGAAAACTGCAGGCGCATTGGTCAGTCCGAACGGCATCACTACGAACTCGTAGTGCCCGTAACGAGTTCGGAAGGCTATTTTCGGAACATCCTCCTCAAGTACTCGTAACTGGTGATACCCGGACCTCAGGTCAATCTTGGAAAAGTAACTCGCCCCTTGCAGTTGGTCGAATAAATCGTCTATGCGAGGAAGAGGGTAACGATTCTTGACCGTCAGCTTGTTGAGTTCTCTGTAATCGATGCACATACGGAACGATCCGTCTTTCTTCTTCACGAACAAGACCGGTGCTCCCTAGGGTGAGAAGCTTGGTCTTATAAAGCCCTTGCTGAGCAGTTCGTTAAGTTGACCGGATAGTTCTTGCATCTCAGCAGGCGCTAGGCGATAGGGCGATTTGGCTTCGGGGGTAGCTCCTGGAATTAAGTCAATTCGGAACTCTACTTGACGTTGCGGAGGTAAGCCCGGTAGTTCTTCAGGAAAGACGTCGGGGAAGTCGCGTACTACGGGGTAGTCTTTTAGGTCTTTCGTTTTCTGGCTCGTATCGACAATGTGCGCCAGGAATGCATGATATTCCTTACGCAAGTACTTTTGGGCTTGAATACTTGAGATGATACGAAGGCTCGTACTGGGTTTGTCTCCGTACATCATCAAGGTTTCGTTATTGGGTAGATGTAGACGGATGGCTTTGTCGAAACACAGGATATTGGTACGATGGAGACTCAACCAGTCCATGCCTATGATGACATCGAAGCTCTTGATTGCTACTGGTATGAGGTCGATAGGGAATGAGTGATTATCTAGTGCGAGGGTACAACCTATGTAGATTTCGTTAGAACTCTCTGTCTTGCCGTTAGCCATTTCTACGACGAAGGTTTCTTTTAATGGTTGCGGTGATTGTTTAAGTAAGTGTTTGAATTTTTGGTTAACAAAGCTTCTTTCTGCCCCACTATCGAATAGGATACAAGCATAAGAGTTATCGAGAAGGAACGTACCCGTGACTACAGTGGGGTCTGCCACGGCCTCATTGTGGCCAATAGCACGTAGTCTTCCAGCTCCTCCCGCGTTTCCAGCTTTCAGACAGTTTCTTTTGAAATGTCCTGTCTCGCCGTACCCATAGCAGGCTTGGCTTGCTCCTGCACTAGGTACCTGGGTGATAGGTTTGGGAGGTGCTCTGCAAAACCGGACGGTATGGCCCTTCCGGTCACAATTGGTGCAGTGCAATTCCCGGCAGGGGCCGTTGTGATGGAAAGAGCACTTATTGCACTTGGGTAGCCTCCCTGCGTATGTTTTGGCTGGTACAGGGGCAGTAGGAGTAGTGGCAGCATGGACAGCCACTGTTTGCTGGTTATTGGAAGAGGATTTGGCTCATTTACCCTTCTTTTGGTCTCACCGCTTTCTTTTGTTGTCGGATGTATGGGTTGGTGCAGGGGTAGTGGATGCAGTTGCTGATGGGGTAGAGGGAACTTCATGATCAATCAACCTTTGGGCCAATTCCTTGGCACTTTCAAAGATCGCAGGGTGTGATGCTAGAACATTCCCTCGATACGGGGGTAACAGAACCCAGATGTATCGTTCGATTTTCTTGCTTTCGGTGGGCACCATGTTAGGGCATAGAGCCACCAAGTCGCAGAACATGGCCGTATCGGCTACGATGTCGGAACCCTGCATTTTGAGGTTCCAGAGTTCCTCCTCAAGCTTCTGAATTTCGCCCCTCGGGCAGTACTCCCTCGTCATGAGGTCCTTCAGTGTGTCCCAACCTATGGCGTTGGCTATGACTAGTGAGAGGGATTTGACATGGCCATTCCACCATGTCAGGGCCCTTTGGGTGAAGGTGCAAGCAGCAAATTTTATCTTGCTTCCCTCGGGGCATGAGCACATTTCGAAGATTGCTTCGGTTCTTTCGATCCATTGGGATAGTGCAAGGATCCCTCCGGTTCCATTAAAGTAGGTAGGTTTGCAACTGATTAAGTCTTTATAGGTGCACTCCCGTGCACGTGGGTGGATTTCACCATCGCTAGAGTGAGTGCCCGTTCCACCTCCACTGGCGCCACCAGAATTTACTTGAGCCATGGCGGCGGTCACAACTGCGGTCACAGCTGCTTGAAACATCACCGGGTCAAACTGCGGTGGGGGAGGTGGTGGTGGAGTTTGATCAGCAGGCGTGTTTCTGGTCGGATGCTTGCGGGGAGGCATTTTTGACTGAAAAATTACAAAGATGATGACAATAGTGAGAATCAATTGGAAGCACGACGAGAGTCTATCATGGATTAAATCGCCATAGTCCAACTGTTAGATAGAGTCATAACAACAGAGTAGGGAAACATAAAAGTATAGACTTCCCCATAGAGTAGTCAACTGCCAATAATACTGGTATTAATAATGTAGAATGAGTTCAGGAGAACGACCTAACAATACGTCTTACATCAAACCATAAGGGAAAACGTTGGCAGTTTAGAAATCTAGTTAGAGTACTTTCACAGTTAGGAATGTTTACAGATAAGTGCTCTACCGAGCATAGAAAAAGAAGGGCTATTCCTTAATCAAAAGAGAAGGTTGATTTGACATCTTCTACTGGCGACGGGTATCCCTTGGGCGAACCCTAAGATCAGCCAGTTGGCGTACAATTTCCTGAAGATGTCGCTCATGCGCCCTCTGACGCACACAGAGTTCCATGACTTCAGCTCGGGATGCAGCTAGTTGTTGCTGCAGAGCCTCATTGGTCCTTCTAGTCCTATCCATAGCCTCTTCGAGTTGGCGGATACGAACAATGTTAAGGTTAGAGTTGGCGTCAATTTCCACAACTCTACCGATGGCTGCATGACTTTGTTCGACGTTCCTACCAATCCTACGGACCATGATGGGCAAGACTCGGTCAGCTGAACCTCGCTCGCTTATGTTGTAAAAGCTTCGGTCCCCGTTGAAAGGTAAAGGCTAACCCTATTCATTACTTTATCGATTCAGGGTTGTTGCCCACATAGGTATGGGACCGTGAAATGCCGGACGGGGGTTGGGGTTTGGAGCTACTGGGGGTAGGTTGTTGACTTCTGGTTCGGAGTTGGAGCTATCCGAAAAGCCTTCTGCACGGTGATCATCTAAAGGGATCAGGTGATCATCTTCTGGCTCTTCGTCAAGCCATCCTCCAATGCCTTGGTTCGGATAGTACGGATCGCCGGGAAGGTGGAAGCCAGCCATGCTATCTACGCGAGAATGGGGAAGGAATAGTTAATAGATGTACTAATCTAGGATACTTATAAGATGATCGTTATTAGTCGACCCAATACTTGCATAATGCATACCAATTACATGTAACCGAGACATGATAGACCTTCGAATAAGTGACCCTAACTCTAAATCCACAACCAGACAAGGAACAGGAAGTAAAGTAAAGATCACAGATTCTAAGTCTATAGCGTCTTAGTCACATGTAACCGTAGAGTAGACACTTAGCAACTATTGCCCTACTAGTAACGACCCTTTTTGTTCTCACATATGTAATTCATATAATGCAGAATACTCCTATAGTATTCTCGTTCTAGCGTTCTTGTAGTAGTGTTGGTAAGTTTTTAGACTTGTGGCAACATCACAACCATGCTTAGGCACATGCTAGTCACTCCTTGGATAATGTAGTTGATCAGGCTACATTCACCCAGATCTGACTATATGTCTCTAAGTCTAGTTGTGCTGTTCCAAAATCTTAATACTTTTGTTCTGTTCTAGTATGATACCGACCCTTTGTATGAATGGATGTACATATATACTTAGTTATATACTTTGTTATTTAAAAGTATATATTCTTGTTCAGAGTGTTTTAATCCCGATGTGTTTATAGTTCGTATATCTTTTATGGGTTGATATACTTGATTCACTATAAACAATGCTCTGATACCAATCTGTCACACCCCAAAACCGAGAACGGCGGAAAACGTTATGGGTGGAGGACGTCATGTACAGTATCATAACAATGCATAATAGTAAGGACAAGCAACAACATCCATTGCATTAATGTAATAATTGTAACACAAGCGTGTTCTGTATAGTTTGTTAGACACCAAGAGTATAATCAAAATAAAGAGGAGTCTTGTATGTGCTCCATCTTCTCAAAAGTTGCATCTGTACCTGCCTACTGATGACCTGAGAATACAAGTTATTTTGAAAGCGAGTATCAGCATAAAGCTGGTGAGTTCATAAGTATTTAGTGTCGTTGCTTGTATAAAAATGAACACATCAGTGTAGTATAATAATTGATCTCAGTGTAGGAAAAATAGTATGCTCCCTAGAAAACCCTATGTTTTCCAGTAAAAGTAGTCTTCTACCAAGACCCGGTATTTGTATGTTTGATTCCTTAAAATGTAAAAGTTTTCCCAGTGAACTGTCAGTATGAAAATATAGTTTTAAACTTTGTTCATGTAAAGTACTTGGGAAAAATAGTGTTTTACCCCAGCGGTATCACTGCCGGCTAATGTAATAAAAATGCAGACTCGAGGTGATATTAAAATGTACAATACACCACGGGGAGTCTGTTTTGCCTTTAATTCTTAATGTATTAATTAAAGGTCCGAATGTGAACTCGTATGTAACCATGCTGATTGACGATCGAATCCTTGTTGACCCTCCGAGTCATATGTAGAAATGTGACATTTTGTCACCCCTGGGCCTAGTCGGCTCGGACTGTAGCTAGCAGTCGGGATGTGGGAGTGTTTGTCCCGTATAGATCTATACACACAATGTCCGCTCTCCCTCCAGGAGACTCTGGTTACAAAGTGATACCATGGTGAAGTGTCGTATCGAGAAATAGTGTGTCACATTCTAGTTAGAGAAATCGTATGTTTTTATAGTGTATCATAGGGTAGTGATGTTTTCCTTGTAATAATGTGTAGTGTTCCCTTTTTGTATAGAGTGTAGTGTTCTCTTTGTATAGAGTATAGTATTCTCTTTGTATAGAGTATAGTATTCTCTTTGAATAGAGTATAGTGTTCTCTTTGTACTTAGAGGTGGTGAGTAGTATTTCCTAACTATTCCCATAATAGTTACTAGTATTTTGGGTATATGAATGATGGATGTGTGCCTTTGCTACTCAAAGGTACCGAACTGAAGTGAAGAATTTTATATCCAACACAAATATATATGATATATAACTAAGAATTTAACGACGGTCGGACAGATAACAATATACCCTAAGTCCACAATCAAATAAGAAGAGGAAGTAAGGTGAGCTATCAGTCCTAAGTCCTTCAAGTCTTACTTATATAAATATATTGGTGTAGATATGGTTTGGGAACAAAAGGAGTTTAAAAGAGTTTATAAATAGTTTTATAACAATTTAACATGAAAATGAGTTTGAATAAACATTTAAAGCAATTTTGTTGGTAAAGCAGTTAAAAGTATAGAAAATCCTTTTGGTTACAAGTTATAAATCACATATGATTGATACTAAAACTTGATTGATTCAACTTGTATTCCCCCCCATAAAAGCATTTACAAACATTTAAAAGGTTGATTAAGGGGTATGAACTCACCTGCAGTAAGTAACTCAAATGAAAGGTCGATGTAGGATCGTCGGGTCTCAATTGCAATCTTGGGCACAAACGAATCCTATTTTTCCATGTAATAACACTTATATGAATTCACTAGTATATATAACCACTAATGATGATAGGGACATTTCTTAAGGACATAAAAACACTTAGAATTTAGTGTTACTAACTCATATGGTTGCACATAAGGAGTGTAAGGCCACAAAAACATGGATTTTGAGTGTGTGCAGCCAGAGTGTGCGGCCAGGTGTGTGTGCGGCCGCACACTCACTATAGAGTGTGTCAAAATCGTGTTTCTAAGCCTTTAAGATGTTCTAGTGTAGGTGTTTTGACCATTGCTTAGCCGGATTGGGAGTTTGGTGCATTTTGGACCCTTAAAAGGTTGTGTGCGGTTGCACATGGCGTGTGCGGCCAGGTATATGCGGCCACACACTCCGATACAAACGGGTCCGAATCGATTTTCCAAGGGCTTTTGATGGTCCTAAGAAGGTGTGTTGGTCGTTGCTAAGCTTTGTTGAATGTTTAAGCCCATTTTAGGGCCAAAATGTGTGTGCAGTCACACAAGATGTGTGTGCGGCCGTACACACAATGAAGATCATCTAAAATGATGATTTGATGGATCAAACTCGAGGCAAAGGCTTTCTAACGAGTTGTAGTAAAGATCTAAGGGTGTTTACTTAATTGTTTTGATGATTGGAGATGGAAACTTGAAGAACTCTTGAGAGAGAATGTTCAAACTTGAAGGAGTGTGAAAAAGGGTGTAAGGTTGACTTAGGGTCCCTTATATAGGCTGGAGTGTGAGGCTAGGGGGGTGTGCGGTTGGCTGTGTGCGGCTGGCTGGCCGCACACTCAGGTGTGCGGCCGCACACACCTTGCATGGTGTGTTTGGCCCGATTTTGTGATATTACGCACCTTCAAACCCTCTCTAAGACTCATATCTCGATTGTATTAAGCCTAAAACACTTATATAGACCCAAAAATTCATAGTAAAATAGCAAAATGATGCTATTTTTGATAAAAATGAAGGATTTGTACAAGTTGAAAATTTTGGGTTGTCACAGTAGCTCAACCCATCGCCGTTGTCGCATGTTCAACTCCTTCTGATCGAAGATGTGCTGTAGGCTCTTATGGTCAGTGAAGATGGTGCACTTGGTTCCGTAGAGATAATGTCTCCATATCTTCAATGCGAAGACTACTGCTCCCAATTCTAGGCCATGCGTCGTTTAGTTGACTTCGTGTGCTTTCAGCTGTCTTGAGGCATAAGCAATGACTTTTCCCCGTTAAATGAGCACACAGCCCAAACCCTGGTTGGATGCATCGCAGTAGACAACGAAGTCTTCCGTCCCTTCGGGCAGAGACAGGATAGGTGCACTGCATAGGGCCTGTTTCAAAGTCTGGAACGCAGAGTCTTGCTTCTTACCCCAACAGAAAGGTACACCTTTCTGGGTCAAAGTGGTTAAGCGTTTGGCAATTCTGGAGAAATTTTGAATAAATCTGGGATAATAGCCAGCGAGACCCAAGAATTGGCGAATTTCTGTGGGTGTCTTCGGTGCTGACCAATTCTCTATCGCTTTGATTTTGGAGGGGTCCACGTGTATGCCTTCTTCGCTTACCACGTGACGTAGGAAGTTTACTTTCCGAATCCAGAATTCGCACTTGGAGAACTTCGCGTAAAGCTTCTCCGCCATTAGAGTTTCCAGCACGAATCTCAAGTGTTGTCAATGATCTTCCTCACTTCTGGAATAGACAATTATATCGTTGATGAATACGATGACGAACTTGTCCAGGAAAGGACGGCACACCCGGTTCATCAGGTCCATGAACACTGCTGGTGCGTTGGTTAGACCGAAGGGCATTACTACGAACTCGTAGTGACCATATCGAGTCCGAAATGCTGTCTTAGGAACATCACTTTTGTGGACTCGCAGCTGATGGTACCCCGATCTTAAATCTATTTTTGAAAAGTAGCTGGCTCCCTGAAGTTGATCGAAGAGATCATCGATTCGAGGAAGAGGGTAACGGTTTTTGACAGTGAGCTTGTTCAGCTCTCGATAGTCGATACACATTCGAAAGGATCCATCCTTCTTTTTCACGAACAAGATCGGTGCTCCCCAGGGTGAGGAACTCGGCTTGATGAATCCTTTGCTGAGCAGCTCATCGAGCTGGCTAGATAGCTCCTACATTTCTGCTGGTGCTAGGCGATATGGAGATTTAGCTACAGGGGTAGCTCCGGGGATTAAGTCGATACGAAACTCGACTTGGCGTCCGGGAGGGATTCCCGGGAGATCTTCAGGAAAAACATCGGGAAAGTTGCAGACTTCGGGGATGCTCTCGAGGTCTTTAACTTCCTGCTTTTCGTTAATGACGTGGGCTAGGAATGCATAACACTCCTTCCACAGGAGTTTCTGGGCTTTGATGCACGAAATGATGCGAAGGTTTGAACTGATTTTATCGTCGTAGATTACAAGAGTTTTATCCGGGGAAAGGTTGAGACGGATAGCTTTTTCGAAACAAAGGATATCAGCACGATTGGGGCTCAACCAATCCATGCCGATGATGACATCAAAGCTTTTTATGGATACTGGCATAAGGTCGATGGGAAATGAATGATCGTTCAAGGTAAGGGTACATCCTACGTATATCTCATTAGTGCTCTCCTTCTCGCCATTATCCATCTCGATGGTAAACGTTTCGGTTAATGGTTGGGATATCTGTTTAAGAAAGTGCTTGAATGCATGACTAACAAAACTTCTTTCAACACCAGAATCGAAAAGAATGCATGCATAAGAGTTATCGAGGAGGAACGTACCCGAAACAACTGTGGGATATATGTTTAAGAACATGCCCCTTTTTGTCACAGTTAGAACATGACATTTCACGACATGGGTCGGGGTTATGGTGGTAGTTACACTTGTCGCACCGAGGGAGGGTACCAGTATACCTACTGGTAGGTGCTTGAATAGCAGGGGCAGCGACAGGGGTAGTAGCTGTTGGATTAATGTCTAAGTCCATAACTATAATTGGTAAGACTTGACCCGACCCGGCATGGTCCATTTGGGTTGCATGGCATCATGCATTTGGATAGACTATAATGAGAGAAATAACACTTAAGGTTGGTTAATATATTATAAGTTCTAATATATTAATAAGGTTATTTAATTAGTATTGATCAAGAATTAATTTGGAATTAATTAAGTGATCAAAAGGAGACTAATTAAATGTATGGGTTGATTGTGTAAATCATTCAATCTTATATATGTGGGCTTGTGATCCAAGATTCCTTATGTTGGACTAAGTCCATGGGGTGACCCATGGATACTCCATGGAGGTTAAAATCCATGGAGCATAAGGAATGGGTAAAGTTATGAGTTACATGGTGTAACCCTAATAGCCACCATATAAAAGAATCCCATGGCTCAAGAAATCGTGCACTAATGTGTGAATATGAGGGCTAGACGATTTCAAGGAGTGTTCCATTTCTCTCAAGTCATTCCATGTGCATTTGGTGTTGTGTGAACCATTTGAGGTGTCACACTTGGGGCACTAGGCACTCAAGCTTCATGGAGACAAGCTACATCAAACAAAGGTATGTATTCTATCCATTTGATTACCCAAGTATCAAGTATTGTATGCTAGATAGGGTAATACCTTGGAAAGTTCATAATTGCATGTATAATAGAGAAAAACATAGATCCAAGGTATTTAGGGTTGCATGTACACTTAGGAGTGTTAGAATGCTCAAAACCCATCAGTAGCAGCGTGAAATGCTACCGTGTGTTGCTTCTTTGAGGGCTCCTGCAAAGATTGACCCTTTCTCTGTTTCTAGAATTTTCTCTTCTCACCACTCCCTTTAGCCGGTTCAGGTGTGGTGGTCACTTCATCGAGATCGACTCCATGATTGATCAGAGTCTGCGCCAGGCACTTAGTGCTGTCAAAGGTCTTTGGCCTAGCAGCCAAGACATTTCCTTTGGTCGGCTGGGTCATCCCCCAAATGTATCTTTCAATCTTTTTGCTTTCCGGGGTGACCATCCCCGGACAGAGAAGTGCTAGGTCTTCAAACCTAGACGTGTAAACAGCAATTTCGGAACCCTTCATCTTTAGGTTCCAGAGTTCGTGCTCCAGTTTCTGCATTTCGCCCCGAGGGCAATACTCAGCAAGCGAAAGCTCTTTCAAGCTATCCCAACCCATAGCATTCGCTATTGGCAGGGTTAGGGACTTGAACCGACCATTCCACCAGGTCAGTGCCCTGTTGGCGAAAGTGCAAGCGGCGAATTTCACCTTGTTAGCTTCGAAACAAGAGCAGATTTCGAAGATGGACTCAATCTTCTCGATCCATTGAGTCAGAGCAATGACACCTCCAGTGCCGTCGAAGGATGTGGGTTTTGCGTTCATGAAGTCTTTATAAGAGCACTCCTTTTGGTGTCCTTGACCACCTTCCTGATTCTGGGGACGAGTACCACTTCCTTGCCCACTAGATCCTACAGGATTCATATGTGACATCACGGCAGCCACAGCAGCAATAACAGCTGCCTGAAACATAGCAGGATCAAACTGAGGGGGCGGTGGTGGTGGTGGAGTGTCGTTGTTCCTCCTGATCGGTCTTCTTCGGGGAGGCATCTTGTTCTAGAAACAATCAGGAAGAAGAGGACGGTAAGTCCTCTGAATCGAACCAAGAGATATGAAGCAAGAATATATATCTCATTACGATGGTTGGAATGTTCTACTAAGCGATAAGCAAGGAAGAGCTATCAATGCAGTCAAGTTATCGCTAAAAGGAATAAGTAGCAACACTAGGAATAAATTCCTACAATGTATTTGGCTCTGACTAAAATACTCCTATAGTATTTTAAGTTGCATGGATACCAGGTAAGTTTTAGGCCTGTTGCAACACCAAAGTCACTCCCAAGCACATGTTGGTCATGTCTCGAATAAATATAGTTGATTAGGCTATATTGACCCTAGACATGATTACATAACTGCCCAGGTTTAACCGTAGTGTTCAACATCCAAAATACTTTTGTTTTGTTCCACTTACGACACGGATTCTGGTACTCGGGTATACTTTTATACTTTTTGTAAAAATACTTATATTTTTAGAAGTATACTTTTAGTTTAGAGCACTTAGGCCCCTTAATGTTTATAGTTGTATACCATGTAAGGTTCGGTATACTTAATTCACTATAAACAATATCTCTGATACCAATCTGTCACACCCCGAAACCGAAGGCGGAAACGTTCCGGGGCGGAGTGACGTCATGCGTAGTATCACAACAGTTGTATCATAGTAAGCGAAGTAAACACAACCATTACATTATAATATGAATATTTACATTGTTCAAAACATGATTTATACATAATAGTATATAGCAAAAGTAAAAGACGTGACTTCAGAATATTTCGTCTTCTCCAAGAGTCGGCAAGAGTACCTGTCTATTAATGCCCTGAGAATACAAGCAGTTTTAAAAATAGCAGCATAAAGCTGGTGAGTTCATAAGCGTTTAATTCTGGTGAAAGAAATGTTTCTTTGATTCTTTGAAAAGTTGTTTCCCAAGAAAATCCCATATTTTCTTATGAAAGAAGTTTGATTATCCTTTAGTTACATGATAAGCAGCCTGCTTATGAAAGGTTAAGTAATCCCAGGAAAACCCTATATTTTCCTTAAAAGTCGATAGTTGATTTCCGATTCTGATACGAGGTGTACAAGTATCTACCATACTTGTATCGATAGATGTAGTTTCTTTGAAAAACCCTAGTTACTCGCTGTGAGATGTATTAGCCTTATTACATAAATAAAACTAATAAAATAGGTAGTGAACTAGATCCTAAGGGCGTTACTGATGCCCTATAGTAATCAAATCGATTATTACTCTGAGGATAGTTCACTGATTTCATAATTACATAAGTAAATTCTCGTTACCTAAGTTATGAGTGCCATAACCGTACTTAGACTGGATAAGGCACGAACGGGGGCCAATATCGTTTATGACTTTGTCACCCCTGAACCTAACTGTTCCGTTGTAGCTAGCAGCGAGGGTGCGGGATAGTCAGTCCCATATAGATCTATACACAATAGTCACGCTCTCCCTCCAAGAGATTCTG
Source organism: Lactuca virosa (assembly GCF_052849685.1). NCBI lineage: Eukaryota > Viridiplantae > Streptophyta > Magnoliopsida > Asterales > Asteraceae > Lactuca > Lactuca virosa. Next base: position 156,368,716 of record NC_136434.1, read on the forward strand.
GTTATAAGTCGTAGTCCTCCACTCACGAATCCGGGGGAGTGTTACCAAGGACATGTCTCAAACTTAGCCTAACAAATTTACAAGTAATAGTACGAAAATCCTGTTTATGATTTGCATGAACCCTTTAGAAGATAATACATATTATGATGTGATTCACAAGTTTCTTGCTTTAGATTTGAAAACTGTTTCTACGAGTTGTGATCTTAATCGATTTGTAAAACGGTTTTCTGAGTTAAAAGCATACTGAACATAAAGTCGTTTTATGCAAAATAAGATAATTTTAGCACAAGTTTCCTTGTACTTTTGCTTGTATTCCCCCCTGAAAACATGAAAAACTTGGAAAAGGCGTAGGGGTATGAACTCACAGTTTATCATAGGATCCGAAAGCACAATTGGTTACGAGTGTTGAGAGTCAACCGATGTTTCGTACGCAAGTGGATCCTATTAACATGTGATAACACTTATGTGAATATACTTAGGGCATATAACCACTAATAGACACATGGACACACCTTAGGGACATGAAAAACACTTAGAATTAATTGTTACAAACACTTATTGAAGTCCCTAAATAAGTGTAGGGTCTTAGATTTGAGTTTAAGGCCACCAAACTGAACTTTTATGCGTGTGCGGCCTGGTGTGCAGCCAGGGTGTGTGGCCAGGCTATGTGTGCGGTCGTACAGAGGGTGTGTGCGGCCGTACACAGGAGTGTGCGGCCGTACACTCCTCATTTGTGTTTGAAATGTCGATTTTGAGGTGTTTTCGAGGTGTTCTTGTGCTAATACCAAGTCCTATTAGTAGATGAATGCCAAAACTCTTCACTTTGGAGAGTTTGGTGTGTGTGCGGCCACCTTATGAAGGTGTGCGGCCGTACACCTTCAAAGGATGAAGAACACGAAGAACATTATGAGTTTTAGGCTTAGATTCAGGTGTCTTACCAAGATAATAAGGTGAATGATGAAGTGGTTCGCGTTTTTGAACCCTTTTGAGTGTTCTTGGATGAAGTTTTTAGAGAGAGAAAGTAGGGTGCAGCCAAAAGTGGAAAAGAGTGAATGAAGGGGGTCTCCTCCAATATATAGGGTCGGGTGTGAGGCTGGAGGGTGTGTACCGCTGGGTGTGCGGCTGGCTGGCCGCACACGCGGGTGTGCGGCCGTACACACCTTCTTTGGTGTGTTTGGCCCGATTTTGTGATGCTACACACTTTCTAACCCTTCTAAGACTCATTTCTAGGTTATACTAAGCCTAGAGCACTTATATGGACCCACAATTTTGTTAAAAGATTGTAAAATGAAGGCTAACTTGATAGAAACGAAAAACGTACAAGTTAGAAATTCCGGGTTGTCACAGTATGTAACCATGTTGATCGACGGCTGAATAACTGATGACCCTCCAGGTCATATATAGTGAGGTAACATTCTGTCACCCCTTGGCCTTTTGGCTGGGACTGTAGCTAGCAGTCGGGATGTGGGAGTGTCTGTCCCGTATAGATCTATACACACAATGTCCGCTCTCCCTCCAGGAGACTCTGGTTACAAAGTGATACCACGATGAAGTGTCGTATCGAGAAGTAGTATGTCACATTATGTTATAGTACTTAATGTTTGTATAGTGTATAGTATGTTCTCTTACATAGTGTATAGTATGTTCTCTTGCATAATGTATAGTATGTTCCCCTGTATAGTGTATAGCATGTATTGCTACTCAATGTAGTACTTTTGTAGTGACTCATAAATGTCTTGACTCTTGTATAGGTCGTTGTAATAGTAGTAGTGAGTAGTAATCCCTTAACTATACCTATTATAGTTAAATAGTAAGGGTTTTTGGATACCTTTGTTACACAAAGGTACTGAACTGAAGTGAAAGCTTTTATATCCAACATATATATATATATATATATATATATATATATATATGATATATAACTAAGAATTCAATGACATTCGGACAATTAACAGGATACTCTAAGTCCACAACCAAACAAGGAACAGGAAATAAGGTGAGCTATCAGTCCTAAGTCCTTCAAGTCTTACTTATATAAATATACTGGTGTAGACATGGATTTGAAAATATTACGAGTATAAAAGAGTTTGAAAACAGTTTTAGCATCAAAAGAGTTTAATAAAAAGGTTTGAAAGCTTGAAAATCCATAAGTTTGATAGAAATTTGAAAGTAGTAGTAAATCTTTCTGTTTATTCTAGTTATTAATCACATGTGATTAAAGCAATAACTAGAATGTTTCAACTTATATTCCCCCCCCCCCATAAAAGCACTTAAAATCATTTTAAATGTTGATTAAGGGGTATGAACTCACCTTCAGTGAGTGGTTTGGATGGTAGTGCCGGATAGGATGCTAAGTGTCAAGTGAGGACTTGAACACACACATGGATCCTATGTAACATGCAGTGATACATAAATGTATCTAATTAGTCATTTAACAACTAATTAATCAAGTAAAGACATCCTAATACCTGGAAACACTTTGTTTCAAGTGATAGGAGTACTAAAGGGTTGCATCTAATAAGAATATGGCCTCACATTGGAGTTTACTTCTCATTTGGTAACCCTACATGTGTTTACGGTTTTTGGTCATTTCCCCATGATGTTCTAGGTTTGAATTCAAGGCTTAGGAAGGGACTAGGGCTCAAAATGGACCTTCTTTGGAGTTTACGGTCCTTGTACCACTCCTTGGGAGTTTACGGTCGTAAACCCATGAGTTTACGGCCGTAATGTGACTACCCGAAATTTCTACTCTGTACAAAATGTCAATTCAATAGAAGTCAGAACTGTTACTGCTAAATTTCAAGCTTTTTGGACTAAGTTTGAGTATTTTAGGATTAACACTTTAGGAGATATAAGGAGAGAGGATGCCCTAGGGGCATTGTGCAACAATACCACTTCAAAACTCCAAAAGATAGGAGTTTACGGCCTAAACAATCGTGTTTACGGCCGTAAACCCTAAGGAAGGGGTATATAAGTGACACTTAGTCATTTATACCACTTTTTCCACCTTTCAAAGAACAAAGCACAAATCCTCTCAAGTATCTTCGACTTTCCCTTCTAGATCTTCAACTTGTAAGTGTTTCTAACCATTTTAAGTTGATATCTACCTTAATCTAGTGATCTAACACACTTCCATCCGTGAAATCATTCGAAAAGGTTAGATCTTCAAGTTTCACCAAGAACACCAAGAACACACACTAGTGTTCTTGGCCTTTTGGTACCATTTCAAGCCTCTATCTTGTAAGTACTTCTATCCTAGAGTAGTATAAGGATTGATACACTTCATTACATCAAGAAAACACCAAGAAACACCAAGATCAAGGTGTTTACGGTCCAAGATGTTCTTGGACCGTAAACCATATAAAGGGTGCCAAAATGTCCCTAGTGCCTTCACTAGCCTTGGAAACTTGCATAGATCCATACCTTGTTGTGTTAAGGACTTGAAAACATCAAAAGACCATAATCCATGGGGGTTTACGACCGTAAACCCAAAGGGAAATGGTCCAGGGACCGTAATATCTATTTAGGAGTGAAATGGTGTCCTAATCCCTTCCTAAGTCTTAAGCATGAAGAGGGGATACTTCTAATGGCTTGTAGAGCAGCAAAACAACAAATGGTCAAAAGAACATGGGTTTACGGCCGTAAACTCATGGGTTTATGACCGTAAACTCATGGAGTTGTGGTCACAAAACCGTAAACTCCAAGGGAGTTTACCCTTGAACCCCAAACTCAATAGCAAGGTCCTACAACACTTAGATACATTCCTTATGACTTATAACACTTATATAAGGTGTTATACATGTCTTAAGATGTCTTAAACTTGGTAAATTAGTTGTTTCATGACTAATTAGATACATATATGTGTGATTATATGTTAACTAGGATCATTGAGTGTGTACAAGTCTTCACTTGACACTTAGCATCCTACATCATTCAGTTCATCCAAACCACCAACTACGGGTGAGTTCATACCCCTTAAATCAATCTTTTAAATGATTTTAAATGCTTTAATGGGGGGGGGGGATACAAGTAGAAAACAGTATGTTATAGAATCAATCACATGTGATTTATAACTGTGTTTTCAACCAACTGTGTTCACATACTTCAAAATGTGATACACGCAATGGTTTTCAATCCTGTTATACTTTGTTAATAAATGATTTACTTTTGAAATGTTTTTATAAAATGACATCAAGCCATTCTTATTTATGGTTCAAAACTCTTATATAAGGTGTTATACATGTCTTAAGATGTCTTAAACTTGGTAAATTAGTTGTTTCATGACTAATTAGATACATATATGTGTGATTATATGTTAACTAGGATCATTGAGTGTGTACAAGTCTTCACTTGACACTTAGCATCCAACATCATTCAGTTCATCCAAACCACCAACTATAGGTGAGTTCATACCCCTTAAATCAATCTTTTAAATGATTTTAAATGCTTTAATGAGGGGGGGGGATACAAGTAGAAAACAGTATTTTATAGAATCAATCACATGTGATTTATAACTGTGTTTTCAACCAACTGAGTTCACATACTTCAAAATGTGATACACGCAATGGTTTTCAGTCCTGTTATACTTTGTTTATTAAATGATTTACTTTTGAAATGTTTTTATAAAATGACATCAAGTCATTGTTATTTATGGTTCAAAACTCTTATATGTTTTACAAAACCTCTTTCAACTTATTGATCAAAACCATATCTATACACTTATGTTCATGTAAATATGTATTGATATTAGAACTTTCATTCTTCATTCAGTTTGCCACACTCTTGAGTAGCAAGGGTGTATAAACCTTCTTGGACATCAATTATATTCCAGTAAGCTATTATAGGGATAGTTTAGGGGATACAAAACATTATTCCTATTACAAGGAATTACACCAGAGTCAGTTCATTCATGAGTCTATACTAAATACTATATGACGAGATACACTTACATAGATCCTCTTACATGGATACACTTACATAGATCCTCTTACATGGATACACTTACATAGATCCTCTTATATGGATACACTTACATGATTCCTCTTATATGGATACACTTACATAGATCCTCTTACATGGATACACTTACAGGGATACTGTTACATAGATACTATATGATAAGATACTATTACATATTATATGAGTAGATACTATTATATACGTACGGGACTAACCATTCTACACCCAAGACTGTTAGCTACAGTAGGGAAAATGCACATCGATGGATGTCTATGGTTGTTACTTTATGGCGAGTTTCCACGTCGTGTTTATCCTAGTGCAAAAGGATAATACATCAATGTTTATATATTTTTCCCTATTACTTTTATTTTGTGACACATTCACATAAACGATGAGGTAGACTATATATTTATAATAATATTCACACAAGGGAAAAACCATCTTTGAAGTAGAATTACATCTTTCAAAGCATTCAAGTCTTGGTAGAAGACTACTTTTATACTAGTAGGAAATATGGGATTTTCTAGGGTTTTCACACTAATATCATATGTTTCATCAACAAATGCATGTTTTTCATAACAGCTTTCCAAATCAATGACACTTAAATACTTATGAATTCACCAGCTTTATGCTGATCTACTCGCTTTCAAAATAACTTGTATTCTCAGGTCACCAGTAGACAGGTACGATGACCAGGATTTGAGAAGACGGAGCACAGACAAGACTCGTCTTTTATTTTGATTACATATTTTGGTGTCTTATTACAATGAAAGAACACTCATGTATTAAAACTTTACTTTTAATGCAATGGATGATGTTGTTGCTTGTTTACTACTTTACACTGTTATGATACTGCACATGACGTCCTCCACCCCTGAACGTTTCCGCCGTTCTTGGTTTTGGGGTGTGACATATTGGTATCAGAGCATTGTTTATAGTGAATCGAGTGTATCAACCCATAAAAGATATACAGACTATAAATACAATGGGAATAAAATACTCTGACCAAGAGTTTATACTTTTAAATAATAAAATATTTAAGTAAGTATACGTGCCTGCATTCATACTAAAATCAGGGTCACAATGACAAGAACAAAAGTATTACGATTGTTGAATATCACAAGTAAGCCTGGGGATGTATGGTCAGTCCTGGGAGTGGCATAGCCTGATCAACTATGCTGGTCCGAGGAGTGATTAGCATATACCCAAGAATGGTTGTGATGTGGCAACAAGTCTAAAAACTTACCAACACGACCACTATGAAATACCATAGGGGTATTTACTGTTACTATAATTACTTATCTGAGAACTAAATAGATTTTTATTAGTATGTCAATAGTTGTTTAGTGGATACACTAAAGTTATATGTACTAGGATGTCATAGACTTAGAATCTGTGAATCTTTGCTTTATGTCCTGTCCTCGTTGGGTTGGGGGCTTAGGGTTAGGGTCACTTATTCGAAGGTCTATCCTGTCCTAAATACATATAACCAGTATGTACTAAACAAGTATTGGAGTAACTGATAAAGATCATCTTATAATTACCTTAGTTAGTTCGACTATTTAGTTAGTTCTTATATCCCTTTTCTCACATAGATATCATGGCTGGATTCCATCCTAACGGCAACCCGTACTTCCCAAACCAAGGCAATGCTGGATGGCTAGAGGAAGAACCAGAAGATGATCACCCAATCCCTTTGGATGATCACCATGCTGAAGGCTTTTCTGATAGTTCTGACTCGGAGCCTGAAGTCAACAACCTACCTCCAGCTGCTCAAAACCCAAACCTGAACCCTCGTCCCGCATTTCAAGGACCCACACCTCTGTGGGCCACAAACTTGAATAGATGGAGTCAGGAACAGGGTCAACTCATCCCCTACAATGGAGACAGAAGCTTCTACAACCTCACTGAGGGAGGTTCAGCTGACAGAGTCCTACCCATCATGGTTCGTAGGATTTCTCGGAACACCATACTGGGACAAGGGACTATCGATCGAGTCGTGGAGGTTGACGCCAACTCTGGCGTTAACACCGTCCACGTTCGCCAACTAGAGTCTGCTCATGAAAGGACTCTGGTCCGCAATACAGCTCTTCAGAGAGAACTTGCTGGAACCCAAGCCGAAGTCAGGGAACTTCGAGCTCAGCAAGTAAGATCTGAGAGGCGTATGAGGGACATAGAACGCCTTTTGTCGGAATCGAGAACTCACTCTACTAGTTCTCGTCGCCGATGAAATCTCACCTACTTCTCTTTTGGATATAACCTAGTTATGTAAAACTTTGGTCTGAATTCCCTATCTTTGTAAATCTTAGAACTGTTAGGTCTTGATTAGGTTGTAATCCTGTCAAAATTTTCCATCTTGGTTGATGTAAGGCCACCTTCGGTTGGCCATTTTTCCTGAACTTGTTACATCTGTAATTCCAGTAATATTGACGAATACCTAATTAAAAAGGGAATTATTATCCAATTGCTATGATCTGTTGTTGAACTATGGCAATTTAGTTCATGAGACACATTCATTTTATATACTATTGACTTCTTAACATTGCCCTTATCTTTTCAACTTATAGTTGAAAAATGCCGCCTCGAAGAAGTACAAGGCGTAACAATAATAACAAAACACCGATACAACCACCTCCTCCACCACCTCAACCACCTCCTCATTTCCACGCTGCTATGTTCCAAGCAGCCTTCACAGCAGCAGTAGCAGCTGCCATGTCAGCCACCAATACTCCTCTCCCTAGTGGATCGGGAACAGGTGCACCTCCTTCTCACCACGGCGAGAGCCATGGCCATCCTCGGGAATGCACCTACAAGGATTTTACGAATGCTAAACCTCGGAATTTCAATGGAACTGGAGGGGTTATGGTCCTAAGGCAGTGGATTGAAAAGACAGAAGCGGTCTTTGAAATCTGCGCCTGCCCGGAGGGCAATAAGGTCAAGTTTGCTACTTGTACCTTTTCTGACAGGGCTTTAACTTGGTGGAATGGCCACGTTAAATCTCTGACTATCGTAGTGGCAAATTCGATCAGCTGGGAAAACTTGAAAGCCTTGCTGATGAGAGAGTACTGTCCTCGAGGGGAAATTCAAAAACTCGAACAGGAACTCTGGGGTCTGGAAATGGTTGGTTCCAACATATCAACCTATACAAACAGATTTTGTGATCTGGCAATTCTATTCCCTGACATGGTTGCTCTTGAGAGCAAGAGAATAGAGAGATATATCTGGGGACTGTCGCCCCAGATCCAGTCAAGTGTGTTAGCTTCCAGGCCTGTTACTTTTGACAGCGCCAAAGAGCTGGCACAATCTCTAATAGATCACGGAAAACACCAGAACCCAACAATCCCTACACCCGACCCACAAAAGGGAAACAACAACAACAACAAGAAAAAGGGGTGGAACAAGAGGAAAAGCGGGGCTTCGCAAGAATCCTCAAAGAGACAACAACTAGTAGCAATCAATGCTGCCACGGTAATCCCTGTTGTCCCTGCCAACCCCTTCAAAACAAAGCCTTATGCCGGTAATCTTCCGAGGTGCAATAATTGCACTTTCCATCACAACGGACCTTGCCGAGAAATGCAGTGTTCTAACTGCAACAGGAAGGGGCATACCGCCCGTTTCTGCAAAATTCCAGCAAGGCCGACTGCTCAAGTTCCTAACGACGGTGTGGGCCAAGCTTGCTACAACTGTGGCAAGGTGGGCCACTACAAGAGGAAATGCCCTAAAGCAGGGATTGTTGGCGGTGTAGGGAGAGTGATGGCCATAGGCCACGAGGAAGCCGTAGCTGATCCTACTATAGTTACTGGTACGTTTCTCCTCGATAACTCATATGCTTGCATAGTTTTTGACAGTGGAGCAGAGAAAAGTTTTGTAAGCCAGAAATTTGCACACCTGCTTAAACAAAAACCTCGTGCATTAGATAAATCATTCACAGTAGAAATGGCAAACGGGAAAACGGAAAGTACTAACTGCATATACGTAGGTTGTACTCTAACTTTAGATGGCCATACTTTCAAGATAGACCTCATGCCGGTTTCAATTAAAAGTTTCGACGTCATTATCGGCATGGATTGGTTGAGTCTTCTTCGCGACGACATCATGTGCTTTGAAAAAGCAATTCGTCTTAACCTTCCTAACAACGAACACCTAGTTATCTACGGCGACAAACCTAGTACGAGCCTTCGCATCATTTCGTGCATCCAAGCCCAGAAGTGCTTACGAAAGGAATATCATTCATTCCTCGCACACATCGTCGATACGAGCCAAGAAGTAAAAGACATTCAGAACATCCCGGAAGTACGCGACTTTCCCGACATCTTTCCAGAAGAACTCCCGGGATTACCACCACAACGCCAAGTCGAGTTCAGAATCGACTTAGTGCCAGGGGCTACTCCCGTAGCCAAATCTCCTTATCGTCTGGCACCGGCAGAGATGCAGGAACCTTCCAGTCAGCTTAACGAACTTCTCAAGAAGGGATTCATTAGACCAAGCTTCTCACCTTGGGGAGCATCAGTCTTGTTCGTCAAGAAGAAAGACGGATCGTTTCGCATGTGCATCGACTACAGGGAACTCAACAAGCTTACTATTAAAAATCGTTATCCCTTACCCCGCATTGACGATTTGTTTGATCAACTTCAAGGAGCCAACTACTTCTCGAAGATAGATCTACGATCCGAATATCATCAATTACGAGTGCTAGAGGAGGATGTTCCCAAGACAGCCTTCCGAACTCGTTATGGACACTACGAGTTTGTAGTGATGCCATTCGGATTAACTAACGCTCCCGCCGTATTCATGGACTTAATGAATAGGGTGTGTCGTCCTTACTTGGATCATTTCGTCATCGTCTTCATCGATGACATACTCATCTACTCTCGAAGTAAGGAGGAACATAGTAACATCTCCGTAGAGTCTTAGAAACATTACGATCGGAGAAGCTCTATGCGAAGTTCTCTAAATGCGAATTTTGGATTCGAAGACTCGAATTATTGAGCCACGTAGTTAGTCAAGAGGGAATACACGTGGACCTTTCCAAAATCAAGGCCATTGAGAACTGGTCAGCACCGAAGACACCTACAGAAATTCGTCAATTTCTAGGTCTCTCTGGCTACTATCCTAGGTTCATTCAGAACTTCTCCCGCATAGCAAAACCTTTTACAACCTTGACCCAGAAAGGCGTGGCCTTTGACTGGGAAGAGAAACAAGAAAGAGCGTTCCAAACGCTCAAGCGATCCTTGTGCACCGTACCAATACTATCCCTCCACGAAGGGATAGAAGACTTCGTTGTCTATTGCGTTGCGTCAAATCAAGGACTTGGATGTGTTCTGATGCAACGAGGTAAGGTCATCGCCTATGCCTCTAGACAGCTGAAGACACATGACGTTAACTACACCACCCACGATCTTGAACTAGGAGCAGGTGTGTTTGCTCTGAAGATCTGGAGACACTACCTGTATGGTACAAAAAGCACGATCTTTACAGACCACAAAAGCCTACAACATATATTCGACTAGAAAGAGCTCAACATGAGACAACGATGGTGGGACGAGCTACTCAGTGATTACGGATGCGAAATTCGTTATCATCCGGGTAAAGCCAACGTAGTAGCTGACGCCCTAAGTCGGAAGGAATACTCTGGTCGTAGAGTCAAATATTTGACTCTAACTATCCATTCACACTTGTCCACGCAAATTAAGGAAGCTCAGCTCAACGCTTTGAAACCTGAAAACGTGGCGGGTGAATCCCTAAGAGGGATGGATAAGAACTTAGAAGTCAAGGGTGGCGGAGCTTTATACCTCATGGATCGGATCTGGACACCGAAACACGGTGGCTTCCGAGACTTGGTCATGACCGAGGCACACAACACTCGTTATTCCATCCACCCAGGTTCAGATAAGATGTATCTGGATCTTAAAAAGCTATACTGGTGGCCTAACATGACAGCAGATATTGCTACCTTCGTAAGTAAATGCCTTACTTATGCGAAGGTAAAGGTCGAATACCAGAAACCCTCCGGTCTTCTACAACAACCGGAGATACCGGAATGGAAGTGGGAGCGGATCACTATGGACTTCATAACCAAGTTGCCCAAGACAACGGGTGGACTTGATACCATATGGGTCATCGTCGACAGATTGACCAAATCTGCACACTTCCTACCCATCAAAGAAACGGACAAAATGGAGAAACTTACGAGAACCTACATTAGGGAGATTGTACGACTGCACGGTGTTCCCATATCCACTATCTCGGACAGAGATAGTAGATTCAGTTCTAGGTTCTAGCAGTCACTACAAAGTTCCCTAGGAACTAGGCTGGACATGAGTACAGCCTACCATCCACAGACCGACGGACAAAGTGAGAGAACTATCCAAACCTTGGAAGATATGTTGTGAGCCTGTGTGATTGACTTTGGAAAAGCTTGGGATACTCATCTACCCCTTGTAGAATTTTCCTACAACAACAGTTATCACACGAGCATAAAGGCAGCTCCATTCGAGGCCCTCTATGGCCGAAAGTGCAGATCCCCTCTGTGCTGGGCTGAAGTGGGTGATACCCAGTTAGCTAAAGGACTACTTCCTGAAAGCACTCTCACAGGTCCAGAGATCATTCGGGAAACGGCAGAGAAGATCGTTCAGATTCGTGAATGGTTGAAAGCCTCTAGAGACCGACAGAAAAGCTACGCTGACAAGCGAAGGAAACCGTTGGAATTCCAGGTGGGCGACCGTGTTCTATTGAAGGTCTCACCCTGGAAGGGCTTGATACGCTTCTAAAAGCATGGAAAGCTCAATCCAAGATACATAGGGCCTTTCGAGATTCTTGCCCGAATCGGCCCTGTAGCTTACAAACTCAATCTACCGTGCGAGCTCAGTAACGTACATTCTACTTTCCACGTCTCGAACTTGAAAAGGTGTCTGTCCGACGAGACTCTTGTTATCCCACTCGACGAGATCGAGATCAACGAGAGCCTCAACTTCGTGGAAGAACCAGTAGAGATCATGGACCGAGAGGTCAAGCAAACAAAACAAAGTCGTATCCCGATAGTGAAGGTTCGTTGGAACGCCAAGCGAGGACCTGAATTCACTTCGGAGCGAGAGGATCAGATGAGACTAAAATATCCTCATCTTTTTGCTTAGTTATTTGTAACTACTTATTTGCTTAAATTCTAATTTCGGGACGAAATTCCTTCTAAGGAGGGGATGATGTGACAACCCGAAATTTCTACTCTGTACAAAATGTCAATTCAATAGAAGTCAGAACTGTTACTGCTAAATTTCAAGCTTTTTGGAATAAGTTTGAGTATTTTAGGATTAACACTTTAGGAGATATAAGGAGAGAGGATGCCCTAGGGGGCATTGTGCAACAATACCACTTCAAAACTACAAAATATAGGAGTTTACGGCCTAAACATTGGTGTTTACGGCCGTAAACCCTAAGGAAGGGGTATATAAGTGATACTTAGTCATTTATACCACTTTTTCCACCTTTCAAAGAACAAAGCACAAATCCTCTCAAGTATCTTCGACTTTCCCTTCTAGATCTTCAACTTGTAAGTGTTTCCAACCATTTTAAGTTGATATCTACCTTAATCTAGTGATCTAACACACTTCCATCCGTGAAATCATTCCAAAAGGTTAGATCTTCAAGTTTCACCAAGAACACCAAGAACACACACTAGTGTTCTTGGCCTTTTGGTACCATTTCAAGCCTATATCTTGTAAGTAATTCTATCCTAGAGTAGTATAAGGATTGATACACTTCATTACATCAAGAAAACACCAAGAAACACCAAGATCAAGGTGTTTACGGTCCAAGATGTTCTTGGACCGTAAACCCTATAAAGGGTGCCAAAATGTCCCTAGTCCCTTCACATGCCTTGGAAACTTGCATAGATCCATACCTTGATGTGTTAAGGACTTGAAAACATCAAAAGACCATAATCCATGGGGGTTTATAACCGTAAACCCAAAGGGAAATGGTCCAGGTACCGTAAACTCCATTTAGGAGTGAAATGGTGCCCTAATCCCTTCCTAAGGCTTAAGCATGAAGAGGGGATACTTCTAATGGCTTGTAGAGCATCAAAACAACAAATGGTCAAAAGAACATGGGTATGCGGCCATAAACTCATGGGTTTACGGTCGTAAACTCATGGAGTTGTGGTCACAAAACCGTAAACTCCAAGGGAGTTTACCTTGAACCCCAAACTCAATAGCAAGGTCCTACAACACTTAGATACACTCCTTATGACTTATAACACTTATATAAGGTGTTATACATGTCTTAAGATGTCTTAAACTTGGTAAATAAGTTGTTTCGTGACTAATTAGATGCATATATGTGTGATTATATGTTAACTAGGATCATTGAGTGTGTACAAGTCTTCACTTCACACTTAGCATCCTACATCATTCAGTTCATCCAAACCACCAACTACAGGTGAGTTCATACCCCTTAAATCAATCTTTTAAATGATTTTAAATGCTTTAATGGGGGGGGATACAAGTAGAAAACAATATGTTATAGAATCAATCACATGTGATTTATAACTGTGTTTTCAACCAACTGAGTTCACATACTTCAAAATGTGATACACACAATGGTTTTCAGTCCTGTTATACTTTGTTTATCAAATGATTTACTTTTGAAATGTTTTTATAAAATGACATCAAGTCATTGTTATTTATGGTTCAAAACACTTAAATGTCTTACAAAACCTCTTTCAACTTATTGATCAAAACCATCTCTATACACTTATGTTCATGTAAATATGTATTGATATGAGAACTTCCATTCTTCATTCAGTTTCCTACACTCTTGAGTAGCAAGGGTGTATAAACCTTCTTGGACATCAATTATATTCCAGTAAGCTATTATAGGGATAGTTTAGGGGATACAAAACATTATTCCTATTACAAGCAATTACACCAGAGTCAGTTCATTCATGAGTCAATACTAAATACTATATGAAGAGATACGCTTACATAGATCCTCTTACATGGATACACTTACATAGATCCTCTTACATGGATACACTTACATAGATCCTCTTACATGGATACACTTACATGGATCCTCTTACATGGATACACTTACATAGATCCTCTTACATGGATACACTTACAGGGATACTGTTACATAGATACTATATGATGAGATACTATTACATATTACATGAGTAGATACTATTATATACGTACGGGACTAACCATTCTACACCCAAGACTGTTAGCTACAGTAGGGAAAATGCATATCGACGGATGTCTACGGTTGTTACTTTACGGCGAGTTTCCACGTCGTGTTTATCCTAGTGCAAAAGGATAATACATCAATGTTTATATATTTTTCCCTATTACTTTTATTTTGTGACACATTCACATAAACGATGAGGTAGACTATATATTTATAATAATAGTCACACAAGGGAAAAACCATCTTTGAAGTAGAATTACATCTTTCAAAGCATTCAAGTCTTGGTAGAAGACTACTTTTATACTAGTAGGAAATATGTGATTTTCTAGGGTTTTCACACTAATATCATATGTTTCATCAACAAATGCATGTTTTTCATAACAGCTTTCCAAATCAATGACACTTAAATACTTATGAATTCACCAGCTTTATGCTGATCTACTCGCTTTCAAAATAACTTGTATTCTCAGGTCACCAGTAGACAGGTACGATGACCAGGTTTTGAGAAGACGGAGCACAGACAAGACTCGTCTTTTATTTTGATTACATATTTTGGTGTCTTATTACAATGAAAAAACACTCATGTATTAAAACTTTACTTTTAATGCAATGGATGATGTTGTTGCTTGTTTACTACTTTACACTGTTATGATACTGCACATGACGTCCTCCACCCCTGAACGTTTCCGTTGTTCTTGGTTTTGGGGTGTGACACATAAACTCATGGTCACTCCTACCAGTTCGTGATTTGGGGTCTTTAGCTCATGCATGCAAGGTTCTAGTCCAATATCCAAGCTTTAGAAGGTGTTAGGGGCACTTAAACACCACTTGATGGTGTTTACGGTTCAAGGAGATCCCTTGACCGTAAACCCAAGTGTTCTTGGGGATTTTTGATGTTTTCTAATGGTTTAGCAAGTATACAAAGCAAACAAATAGATAGGAGGAGTGTACTTACTTATAGGAAGCTTGCAAGAGTGTTTAAGACCCAAAAACACTAGTGTGTGTTCTTGGTGTTCTTGAATAACACTTGAAGATCTAAGAAAAGAGGAGATTTCCATGGATGAAATCATGTATAAACACTAAATAAAGTGTTGTATCAACAAATCAAAGGAAGAAATACTTACATTTTTGGAGGATTTGAAGAAATGGGTTATGATACTTGAGAGAAAAGTTGATGTTCTTGAGTTTGAAAGTGGAGAATGAAGGAATGAAGAGTAAACTCATGCTATATGCATGAGTTCATGGTCAAAGGGGAGTTTACGGCCCAAACTACTCATGTTTGGCCGAAAACACCTAATTAAGGTGTTACTTGTTTTGTTGTTGCTCCAAAGTCCTAGAGTATACTCCATTTCATTCGTTCGTTTTGAAGAATAATTATTAAAAACACTCAAACGGACATTAAACCGGCTAAAAATTAACCGAATTGTATTTGACTATTAATTGTAGCGCTTGATTGTAGAGTTTATACAAATGAAAATTTCGGGTTGTCACATCATTCCCCCGTTGGAGGGAATTTCGTCCCGAAATTAGAGTTCAAGCAACTAAGTTATTACAAATAACTAAGTAAAAAGGTGAGGATATTTAAGTTTCATTTGATCCTCACGTTCCCAAGTGAATTCAGGTCCTCGCTTGGCATTCCAGCGAACCTTCACTATCGGGATACGGCTTTGTTTCGTTCGCTTGACCTCTCGGTCCATGATCTCTACAGGTTCTTCCACGAAGTTGAGGCTCTCGTTGATCTCGATCTCGTCGAGTGGAATTACAAGAGTCTCGTCAGATAAGCACTTTTTCATGTTTGAGACGTGGAAGGTAGGATGTACGTTACTAAGTTCGCGGGGTAAATTGAGTTTGTAAGCCATGGGGCCGATTCTAGCGAGAATCTCGAAAGGCCCTATGTATCTTGGATTTAGCTTTCCATGCTTTCCGAAGCGTATCAAGCCCTTCCAGGGTGAGACTTTCAAAAGGACTCGGTCTCCCACCTGGAATTCCAAAGGTTTCCTTCGTTTGTCTGCGTAGCTTTTCTGTCGGTCTCTAGAGGCTTTAAATCATTCGCAAATCTGAACGATCTTCTCTGTCGTTTCCCGAATGATCTCCGGACCCGTGAGAGTGCTGTCAGGAATTCGTCCTTTAGCTAACTGAGTGTCACCCACTTCAGCCCAGCACAGAGGGGATCTGCACTTCCGGCTGTAGAGGGCTTCAAATGGAGTAGCCTTTATGCTCGTGTGATAACTGTTGTTGTAAGAGAATTCTACGAGGGGTAAGTGAGTATCCCACGCCTTCCCAAAGTCGATCACACAGGCTCGCAACATATCTTCTAAGGTTTGGATAGTTCTCTCACTTTGTCCGTCGGTCTGTGGATGGTAGGCTGTACTCATGTCCAGCCTCGTTCCTAGAGAGCTTTGTAATGACTGCCAGAATCTCCAAGTGAATCTACTATCTCTATCGGAGATAATAGACATAGGAACACCATGCAGTCGTACAATCTCCCTAATGTAGGTTCTCGTGAGCTTCTCCATTTTGTCTATTTCCTTGATAGACAGGAAGTGTGCGGACTTGGTCAATCTGTCGACGATGACCCATATGATATCAAGTCCACCCGTTGTCTTGGGTAGCTTGGTTATGAAGTCCATAGTGATCCGCTCCCACTTCCATTCAGGTATCTCTGGTTGTTGAAGTAAACCTGATGGCTTCTGCTATTCGACCTTGACCTTCGCGTAAGTAAGGCATTTACTCACGAAGGTAGCAATCTCTGCTTTCATGTTAGGCCACCAGTATGACTTTTCAAGATCCAGATACATTTTATCTAAACCCGGGTGGACGGAATATCGAGTGTTGTGTGCTTCTTTCATGACCAAGTCTCTGAAGCCACCATGTCGCGGTGTCCAGATTCGGTCCATGAGATATAAGGCTCCGTCACCCTTGACTTCGAAATTCTTATCCATTCCACGCAGGGATTCTCCCGCCATATTTTCAGGTTTTAAGGCTTCGAGCTGAGCCTCCTTAATTTGTGAGGATAGATGCGAATGGATAGTCATTGTCAATGACTTGACTCTTCGGCCAGAATATTCTTTCCGAATTAGGGCGTCTGCTACCACGCTGGCTTTACCCGGATGATAACGAATTTCGCATTCGTAGTCATTGAGTAGCTCGACCCACCGTCGTTGTCTCATATTAAGCTCCTTCTGGTTGAATATGTGTTGTAGGCTTTTATGGTCTGCAAAGATAGTGCTCTTCGTACCATACAGGTAATGTCTCCAGATCTTCAGAGCGAACACAACCGCTCCTAATTCGAGATCGTGTGTGGTGTAGTTGACCTCGTGTGTCTTCAGCTGTCTTAAGGCGTATGCGATGACCTTACCTCGTTGCATCAGAACACATTTGAGCCCTTGGTTGGATGCATTGCAGTATACCACGAAGTCTTCTATCCCTTCGGGGAGGGATAGTATCGGTGCGGTGCATCAGGCTCGTTTTAGCGTTTGGAACGCTTTCTCCTGCTTATCTTCCCAGTCAAAGGCCACGCCCTTCTGGGTCAATGTAGTGAGGGGTTTCGCAATTCGAGAGAAGTTATGTATGAATCTGCGGTAGTAGCCAGCGAGGCCTAGAAATTGACGAATTTATGTAGGCGTCTTCGGTGCTGACCAGTTCTCAATGGATTTAATTTTGGAAGGGTCTACGTGGATTCCCTCTTCGCTAACCACGTGTCCTAAGAATTCGACTCTTCGGATCCAAAATTCGCACTTAGACAACTTCGCGTAAAGTTTCTCCGATCGTAAGGTTCCTAGGACTTGTCGTAAATGATCGCTATGCTCCTCCTTACTTCGAGAGTAGATAAGTATATCATCAATGAAGACGATGACGAACTGATCCAAGTAAGGTCGACATACTCTATTCATCAAGTCCATGAATACTGCGGGCGCATTGGTCAATCCGAATGGCATCACTACGAACTCGTAGTGTCCGTAACGAGTTCGGAAGGCTGTCTTCGGAACATCCTCCTCAAGCACTCGTAACTGGTGATACCCGGACCTCAGATCAATCTTGGAAAAGTAGCTCGCCCCTTGTAGCTGGTCGAATAAATCGTCTATGTGAGGAAGAGGGTAACGACTCTTGACTGTAAGCTTTTTGAGCTCCCTGTAATCAATTCACATACGAAACGATCTGTCTTTCTTCTTTACGAACAAGACTGGTGCTCCCCATGGTGAGAAGCTTGGTCTTATAAAGCCCTTGCTGAGCAGTTCGTTAAGTTGACCGGACAGTTCTTGCATCTCAGCAGGTGCTAGACGATAGGGCGATTTGGCTACTGGGGTTGCTCCTGGAATTAAGTCGATTCGGAACTCGACTTGACGTTGCGGGGGTAATCTTGGGAGTTCTTCTGGAAAGACGTCGGAAAAATCGCGTACTACGGGGAGGTCTTTTAGGTCTTTTGTTTTCTGGCTCGTATCGACAACGTGCACCAGGAATGCACGATATTCCTTACGCAAGTACTTCTGGGCTTGAATAATCAAGATGATACGAAGACTCGTACTGGGTTTGTCTCCATAGATCAACAAGGTTTCATGATTCGGTAGGTTCAGGCGGACTGCTTTTTCGAAACATAGAATATCAGCACGATAAAGACTCAAGCAGTCCATGCCTATAATGATGTCGAAACTATGGATAGCTACTGGTATGAGGTCGATTGGGAATGAATGATTATCTAGTGTGAGGGTACAACCTATGTAAATCTCTCTAGAACTCTCTGTCTTGCCGTTAGCCATTTCTACGACGAAGGTTTTTTTAGTGCTTGTGGTGCTTGATTAAGTAAGTGTTTAAATTTTTGGTTTACGAAGCTCCTTTCTGCCCCACTATCGAATAGGATATAAGCATAAGAGTTATCGAGAAGGAACGTACCCGTGACTACCGTGGGGTCTGCCACGACCTCATTGTGGCCAATAGTAAGTAGTCTTCCTGGTCCTCCCGCATTCCCAGCTGTCGGACAGTTTCTTTTGAAGTGCCCTGTCTCGCCGCACCCGTAGCAGGCATGGCTTACTCCTGCACTAGGGACCTGGGTGATAGGTTTGGGAGGTGCTCTGCAAAACCGGAAGGTATGGCCCTTCCGGTCGCAATTGGTGCAGTGCATTTCCCAGCAGGGGCCGTTATGATGGAAATTACACTTGGTGCACTTGGGTAGGCTCCCTGCGTATGTTCTGGCTGGTATAGGGGCAGCAGGAGTAGTGACGGCATGGACAGCCACCGTCTGTTGGTTCTTGGAGGAGGGTTGATTTGATTTTCCCTTCTTTCGGTCCCCAAGCTTCCTTTTGTTGTCGGTCGCGTTGGTTGGTGCTGGGGCAGTAGTTGTGGTTGTTGTTGGAAGAGAAGGAACCTCATCGTCGATGAGTCTCTGGGCCAATTCCTTGGCGCTATCGAAGGTCGCAGGGTGTGATGCTAGAACGTTCCCTCGATATGGGGATACCAGACCCCAGATGTATCTCTCGATCTTTTTGGCTTCGGTGGGGACCATGTTAGGACATAGAGCCACCAGGTCGCAAAACCTGACTGTATAGGCCACTATGTCGGAACCCTGCATTTTGGGGTTCCATAGTTCCTCCTCGAGTTTCTGAATTTCACGCCTCAGGCAGTACTCCCTTGTCAAAAGGTCCTTCGGAGTATCCCAGCCCATGGCGTTAGCTGTTACTAGTGAGAGTGATTTGACATGGCCATTCCACCACGTTAGGGCCCTTTGGGTGAAGGTGCAAGCAGCGAACTTCATCTTGCTTCCTTCAGGGCATGAGCACATCTCGAAGATTGCTTCTGTTCTCTCGATCTATTGGGACAGTGCAAGGATCCCTCTGGTTCCGTTAAAGTATGTAGGTTTGCAGCTGATGAAATCTTTATAAGTACACTCCCGTGCACGTGGATGGATTTCACCATGGCTAGAGTTAGTGCCAGTCGCCGTTCCACTAACACCACCAGAGTTTACTTGTGCCATGGCGGCGGTCACAACTGCGGTCACAGCTGCTTGAAACATCACCAGATCGAATTGCGGAGGGGGTGGTGGTGGTGGAGTTTGATTTGCAGGCGTGTTTCTAGTCGGACGCTTGCGAGGCGGCATCTTTTACTGAAAGTTTAGAAAGATGCTGACAATAGTAAGAATCGATTGTAAGTATGATGAGAGTTCTTCATGGACTAAATCGCCATAGTCCAACTATCAAATAGAGTCATAATAATAGAGTAGGGAAACATAAGAGTACAGACTTTCCCATAGAATAGACAACTGCCAATTTTACTGGTATTAATGATGTAAAATGAGTTCAGGAAGAACGACCTAACAGTAGGTCTCACATCAAACCATAAGGGAAAATGTTGGCAGTTTAGAAATCTAGTTAGAGTACTTTCAAGTTTAGTAATGTTTACAAACAAGTGAAACAGAGATACTGAAGAGGAAGGCTATTCTTTTAAGAAGAGAGAGGATGAGTAGATAATCTTCTACTGGCGACGGGCACCCCTTGGGCGAACCCTTAAGTCAGCCATGGTATCTACGCGAAGATGGGGAAAGAGTAGTAAATAGACGTACTAACCTAAGATAATTATAAGATGATCGTTATTAGTTGACTCAATACTTGCATAGTGCATACCAATTACATGCAACTAAAACAGGATAGACCTTCAAATAAGTGACCCTAACTCTAAATCCACAACCAAACAAGGAACAAGAAGTAAAGCAAAGATCATATATTCTAAGTCTATAGCGCCTTAGTCACATGTAACCGTAGAGTATCCACTTAGCAACTATTTCCCTACTAGTAACGACGTTTTTAGTTCTCACATATGTAATTTATAGTAACGCAGAATACTCCTATAGTATTTTGTTCTAACGTTCTTGTTGTAGTAGTGTCGGTAAGTTTTTAGACTTGTCGCAACACCACAACTACTCTTAGGCACATGCTAGTCACTTCTCGGATAATATAGTTGATCATGCTATATCTTCCCAAACTTGACTATATGTCTCTAAGTCGAATTGTGCTGTCCAACACTCGTAATACTTTTGTTCTGTTCTAGTATGATACTGGCCCTGGTATGAATAGATGCATATATATACTTAGTTAAATATTTTATTATTTAAAAGTATATATTCTTGGTCAGAGTGTTTTAATCCCGATGTGTTTATTGTTCGTATATCTTTTATGGGTTGATATACTTGATTCACTATAAACAGTGCTCTGATACCGATCTGTCACACCCTAAAACCGGAACGGCAGAAACGTTCTGGGGTGGAGGACGTCATGTACAGTATCACAACAATGCATAATAGTTGAAATACAAGGGTGTTCTGTATAGTTTATAAGACACCAAAAGTATAATCAAAATAAAAGATGAGTCTTGTATGTGCTCCATCTTCCCAAAAGCTTCATCTGTATCTGTCTACTGATGACCTGAGAATACAAGTTATTTTGAAAGCAAGTATCAACATAAAGCTGGTGAGTTCATAAGTATTTAGTGTCATTGCTTGTATAAAAATATTTGTAACAATGTAACATAGTAACCTATTTCAAAAGTTTGTAAATAGTATGCTCCCTAGAAAACCATATATTTCCTAGTAAAAAGTAGTCTTCTACCAAGACCCGATTGTTTGTATGTTTGTTCTTTGGTAAATGTAAGGGTTTTTCCCCAGTGAAAACTATTAGTATGAAAATATAGTTTTAGACTTCACCCTTGTAAGGTGATTTCAAAAGAAGTGTAATAAGGGAAATTAATGTTTTTCCTCAGCAGTGACACTGCTGGTCGTAAAGTGATAAAATACAGACTCCAGGTAGTACTATATGTACAGCACACCTCGGGGAGTCTAAAATAGTAATATGTAGACTCCAGGTGGTATTAAATAAACAATACGCCTCGAAAAGTCTAATTTTTCCTTAAATTCATATTTAGTTAATTTAAGGTTCGAATGTGAACTCGTATGTAACCATGTTGATCGACGGCTGAATAACTGATGACCCTCTAGGTCATATATAGTGAGGTAACATTCTGTCACCCCTTGGCCTTTCTGCTGGGACTATAGCTAGCAGTCGGGATGTGGGAGTGTCTGTCCCGTATAGATCTATACACACAATGCCCGCTCTCCCTCCAGGAGACCCTGGTTACAAAGTGATACCACGATGAAGTGTCGTATCGAGAAGTAGTATGTCACATTCTGTTATAGTATTTAATGTTTGTATAGTGTATAGTATGTTCTCTTACATAGTGTATAGTATGTTCTCTTGCATAATGTATAGTATGTTCCCTTGTATAGTGTATAACATGTATTGCTACTCAATGTAGTACTTTTGTAGTGACTCATAAATGTACTGACTCTTGTATAGGTCGTTGTAATAGTAGTAGTGAGTAGTAATCCCTTAACTATACCTATTATAGTTAAATAGTAAGGTTGTTTGGATACCTTTGTTACACAAAGGTACTGAACTGAAGTGAAAGCTTTTATATCCAACACACACACACACACATATATATATATATATATATATATATATATATATATATATATATATATATATATATATATATATATATATATATATATATATATGATATATAACTAAAAATTCAATGACATTCGGACAATTAACAGGATACCCTAAGTCCACAACCAAACAAGGAACAGGAAATAAGGTGAGCTATCAGTCCTAAGTCCTTCAAGTCTTACTTATATAAATATACTGGTGTAGACATGGATTTGAAAATATTACGAGTATAAAAGAGTTTGAAAACAGTTTTAGCATCAAAAGAGTTTAATAAAAAGGTTTGAAAGCTTGAAAATCCATAAGTTTGATAGCAATTTGAAAGTAGTAGTAAATCTTTCTGTTTATTCTAGTTATTAATCACATGTGATTAAAGCAATAACTAGAATGTTTCAACTTGTATTCCCCCCCCCCATAAAAGCATTTAAAATCATTTCAAAGGTTGATTAAGGGGTATGAACTCACCTGTAGTGAGTGGTTTGGATGGTAGTGTCGGATAGGATGCTAAGTGTCAAGTGAGGACTTGAACACACACACGGATCCTATGTAACATGCAGTGATACATAAATGTATCTAATTAGTCATTTAACAACTAATTAATCAAGTAAAGACATCCTAATACCCGGAAACACTTTGTTTCAAGTGCTAGGAGTACTAAAGGGTTGCATCTAAGGAGAATATGGCCTCACATTGGAGTTTACTTCTCATTTGGTAACCCTACATGTGTTTACGGTTTTTGGTCATTTCCCCCATGAGTTTACGGCCGTAAACTCATGGTAATTTGTACCATTGTGTGATTTAAGGTCTTATACCCCTCAAGGAAGTGTTCTAGGTTTGAATTCAAGGCTTAGGAAGGGACTAGGGCTCAAAATGGACCTTTTTTGGTGTTTACGGTCCTTGGACCACTCCTTGGGAGTTTACGGCTGTAAACTCATGGTCACTCCTACCATTTCGTGATTTGGGGTCTTTAGCTCATGCATGCAAGGTTCTAGTCCAATGTCCAAGCTTTAAAAGGTGTTAGGGGCACTCAAACACCACTTGATGGTGTTTACGGTTCAAGGAGATCCCTTGACCGTAAAACCCAAGTGTTCTTGGGGATTTTTGATGTTTTCTAATGGTTTAGCAAGTATACAAAGCAAACAACTAGATAGGAGGAGTGTACTTACTTATAGGAAGCTTGCAAGAGTGTTTAAGACCCAAAAACACTAGTGTGTGTTCTTGGTGTTCTTGAATAACACTTGAAGATCTAAGAAAAGAGGAGATTTCCATGGATGAAATCGTGTATAAACACTAAATAAAGTGTTGTATCAACAAATCAAAGGAAGAAATACTTACATTTTTGGAGGATTTGAAGAAATGGGTTATGATACTTGAGAGAAAAGTTGATGTTCTTAAGTTTGAAAGTGGAGAATGAAGGAATGAAGAGTAAACTCATGCTATATGCATGAGTTCATGGTCAAAGGGGAGTTTACGGCCCAAACTACTCATGTTTGGCCAAAAACACCTAATTAAGGTGTTAATTGTTTTGTTGTTCCTCCAAAGTCCTAGAGTATACTCCCTTTCATTCGTTCGTTTTGAAGAATAATTATTAAAAACACTCAAACGGACATTAAACCTGCTAAAAATTAACAGAATTGTATTTGACTATTAATTGTAGCGCTTGATTGTAGAGTTTATACAAATGAAAATTTCGGGTTGTCACAGATAAGATCCAAACTCACGATATGATCAATGAGTTTCTCACGTCGTGTGGGCCAAAAATCTTCCTATAAATAGCAACTTCGGCCATTTGCTTTCTCACACCTGATCTCCTTCCTTCTCTCTCATTTGCTGAAGCACTCTTACATCCTGAGCCCCGAGGACCTCGTACCGCTGACCGTTTCTGCTTAGATAACATAAAATCACGCTACTAAGGTGAGTTTCACGGCCCCACTTTCTAATATTTTCTGGGGAAAACGCATGCTAAATATTGTATATACGTTAATATTATGTCTCTATGATAGTATATCAGTATCAACATAGATAGTTATATTTACCGGGATATAGTTGTTTAAATATAATATTTTGAATATATACAACTATTATAACCTTATTAGCATGTTATTATAAAAATGTAGATCATGAGTTATACTTAGGATTCTATATATATGTTGTGTGCGATATAGTTCCGAAGTTATATTCGGAAATTCTATATGTTAATTTATAAAGTATGTTGCTATTATTAGTTTTATGTCAAGATAAAACTTGGTATCTTATATGTTGTTGTTGTTATTGGTTTTATGTCAAGATAAAACCTGGTTTTACTTCAAGTTATAGCTGTTATACTGCCTAAAGTAATATGAAGTTTGGAGTAATGTTTAAAAGCATAGTCTAGTAACTTAGGGTTTTAGACACGAAAATGCTTTTGTTGTTAGGACTATAGAACGCCGTCGAAGTCTACATGAGCTACCTCATTCATCAACTAAGATTGGGGATCTTAGTGGAAGTCCTCTGACCTGTAACCGTTAATCCTGTGTGAGTGAGGAAGTCGTGCATGAATATGATACGGGTTGACGACCCCACTCGTGGTTGTTAACTACAACCCAAGACAAGCGAGTGACAATCCGTTCCTTTTATTTTTTAATCCGGTGTCGATGAAGCATACGGTGTTGTCCTCATGGAAATCATGAGTGGGTTGTCCTCATGGAAATCATGAGTGAGTTGTCCTTATGGAAATTATGAGTGGGTTGTCCTCATGGTAGCAACTTGTTAGAAACATTATACTTTGTCGTATACAAGTATTAATGTTAAGTATAAGTTTCCCCCTACTTATACCCTAGGTACTACTTATATATTAAGTAGATAATTATACCTAACACACATACTCGTATATAATTGAAATAGATTTATACGTAGCGGTTTTACTCGTATAGAATTGAAATAAGATTTATACGTAGCAAATTTCGTTTGTGTGGAATTACAAACACTTATATTCATAGTATATGAGACTTATAGGTAAACTACTTATTTGGTAAGTAAAATTTGATACCTAGGATATATATGTACTAAACGTTGGAAAGTCATAATGATACTTTCAAAACTATACTTTTGAACTTGGAAAATGTATTATTTTATGGAGTCAAAACCTGTGAACTCACCAACTTTATGTTGACATATTTTTAAATGCATGTGTTTTCAGGAAGTTGATAACTATGATACGAAAAATGACGTTACACCGCCTGTTGTTTCTGCCAACGGCCGGGGTGTGACAGATTGGTATCAGAGCTATTAATTATAGTGAATTAGTACTTTCTTAGGAAAGCACGACTATAGTTTAGGGCTTACTCTGTTAGGTTTAGGTATATCCCTTAGCCTAGAAATAGAAAGTATTATTAATTATACTACTAAAGGACTACTTACAGGAGCGGTTACAAGGATAGACATGTCGATTTGGGTTGCTGGATTTCAGAACGGCTATATGCTAAAATAATCCTGCCCTTCAACTGTCCTGACTGGCCGGTGCCTTATCAGCTAGACCTGAAGTAACGAACAATAATTAATAGAGCATGAACACAACAAATAATAAATATAGAGTCATATATGAAGACTTAGACCCACGATGATAATACACCTAAATACCTGGAATGTTTTTGATCTCAAGGATTTAGATCAGATATTCCAACTAAAGTTCATACGTGCATAGATCTTATCACAACTAGGTGTAGGTGTACAACTATATTTTATTATGATCAGATCATATGAACTATTTAAATTGGGAGTAATATTTGATAGACTAAACACTTGGGGATCTAAAATGTATAGGAACTAAACAAAATGCCTAGAAGAAGTAGCGTTCGTCTAAACCTTAACCAACAACCAGAACCACAACAACAACAACTGCAACCACCTCCACCAGAAACAAACCCTCCAATAAGTTCAGCAGAACTTGAAGAAATCATAGCTCTGAGAATCGTTGCAGCTCTTTCTAATGTCACAAGAGGAGGAGTTAGAAACGAAGGTAATGTAGGGACCGTCAGAATGTGTGCCTACATGGATTTTATGAATTGCAAACCTAAGAGATTCCACGGAACGGAAGGGGTTGTTAGCTTGACCCGGTGGATTGAAAAGACAGAATCAGTATTTCAAATAAGCTTCTGTCCGAACGAATGTAAGGTACGATTTGTTACGTGTTGTCACACTCCCAAACCAGAATGGCAGAAACATTCGGGGGCGGATGACTTTACGTAGTATCATAACAGTTGAATATCGTAAAGAAAGTAAACACAACCATCATAAATATAATGAAAAGTTACATTCTTGCTTGTAATACTTGTTTCAAAAGAATATTACAAATATGATGATTTAAAATGTTTTGATAACAGACGCCTTAGCGTTCCTTCTCCAAAAGCTGATGGTTACCTGTATTACTGATTCTCTGAGAAATACGAGTAATTTTGAAAAAGTGTCAACAATTAAGTTGGTGAGTTCATAAGCGTTTTTGTACTGAAATTTGAATGTCTTTTAGTAAAAATAACTGAACGTGTTTTCCAGAAAATCCAGTATTTTCTATGTATATGTGACATTTGAAAAAGTTCCAAAGGCTGAAATGCAATAGTATCTTTCGTGTTAAAATTGTGAAAGTGGATTTTTACACATATAATGTAATTACTGAATGCATTTAAGAGTCTCGTAAATCAAACTTATTTTAATACTCCGTGTGAGTTTTATAACCATGCTATTGACCCAGACTGCCTGTAACAACGTTCTTCAGGCGTTGCAGTGTTATGACGTTTGTCACCCCAGACCTGCCGGTCTAACTGTAGCTAACAGTTTAGGTGCGGAATTGTCAATCCCGTATAGATATATACACAAGTATCACGCTCTCCCTCCAAGAGATTATGGTTTATAATACAGGACTTGAAATGCGTACCTGAGAGTACGTTGAAGCTGAATGTCTCACAACACTTAGTATTAATGGATTTATGAAAAGAAAAGTCTATATTTCTTGTAGATGAAAGTATTTCATTTTACAGTGTTTATGTAAAGATGTAATGAATAACTTGTAAACTATACCCATTATAGTTTTTCGAAAGCGTGTTCCGTTTGGTGATAAAACTAGATGTAATACCATCCTTGCATGTAAAGTGTAACATTGGTATCAATGTTATTTATCATTTATAAAGTATTTGAATCCGTATAAACTGATGCTTATCTTAAAACATAAGATTTCCTGAAAAGTGTGGTGATTCGAAGAAAACGAGATTTTCTCGGGCGGCACTTCGATCGGAAAGTGGTGAATTTCTCGGAAATCTCGGAGCTTTGGACCTTCGTCGGGACTTGGGTACGTAACCAGGGTGTCGGGGTCGTCTCGGGGTGCTAACCGGGGAGTAGAAATGAGAGAGAAGAGGGAAATGAGCAATGAGATTCGGAACCCTCGCACCCTTTATATAGGGGCTGGTCTCGGTGCGAACGCAGGGCGTTCCCCCTACGCAGGGCGTTCCCCTAAACGCAGCGCGTTCCGAAACCACATTACGTCATCGCTTACGAACCTCGGATGGGATGGCAGACTACGAGCACGAACGCGGCGCGTTCCCTCGGAACACAGGGCGTTCCCTTCGGATAAGCCTTGATATGTGTGCCAAAAAATTCAAAAATGTGTAACTTTCGCATACGAACTCCGTTTTTGATGTTCTTTATATCCACGCGTAGGTGAGAATATACTCTACAACTTTAATTTTTGACTCTGTTGGCTAATTTTGAATTCATTTTTAATTATATTTTATTTAATAGGCCGGGACAAGATAATTCCGTTAAAAATCCATAACTTCTTCATCCGATGTCCGTTTTCGTCTGTCTTTTTACCGTTGTACTACAATTGTAGAGACCTTCAATTCTCGTTTAGGTTGCGTCAGATAAAAATCGCTCGATCTTTATTTCGAGCTTATAGCTGCCTACTGCTGTTCTGAAACTTAGAAAAATCATAACTTGCTCATACGAAGTCAGATTTGGATGTTCTTTTTATGTACGCTCTCGGTTCGTTATTATCTACGACTTTCGTTTAGATACTTAAGGCTAAAAAGTATTTTATTGAAATTTCACTTTTTACACTTCACAGTGTTTTACCGGTTTTGTCGTGAATTTTCGATTAGTCATAACTTCTTCGTTATAACTCGGATTTGAGTGTTCTTTATATTTTTGAAAACCTTGACACTATATCTAACGTTTTATGCAACGCAATTAAGATTTTAGAACACTTCATTTTTTACCTCATTTTTATTGATTTCCAAAATAGATTTAACATTCGACTTTGAATATTACATGGATTTGAAATATCGGGTTGTCACATCATCCCCCCGTTAGAGGGAATTTCGTCCCAAAATTTAATCTAAGATAGAGTTTATGGAAAAGGAAAAAGATGCGGGTACTTTTGTTTCATCTAATCCTCGCGCTCCGAGGTGTATTCAGGTCCGCGCTTGGCATTCCAACGGACCTTCACATTGGGTATGCGACTTTGCTTAGTTCTTTTAAATTCCCGATCCATGATCTCCAGTGGCTCTTATACGAAGTGGAGACTCTCGTTGATTTCAATTTCGTCCAGAGGGGTGACGAGGGTCTCATCGGACAAGCACTTCTTTAGATTCGATACGTGAAAGGTAGGGTGTACGTTATTGAGTTCCTGCGGTAATCGAAGTTTGTATGCCACCGGGCCGATCCTGGCAAGGATCTCGAATGGTCCGGTATACCTAGGGTAGAGTTTGCCACGTTTTCCAAAACGTATTAGTCCCTTCCAGGGGGAGACTTTCAATAGTACTCGGTCCCCAACCTGGAATTCCAAGGGTTTCCGTCTTTTGTCCGCATAACTCCTTTGTCTGTCTCTTGAAGCTTTTAATCGTTCTCCGATTTGGACAATATTCTCAGTAGTTTCCCTTATGATTTCCGGGCCAGTGAGAGTGCTGTCTGGTACTTGACCTCTGGCTAGTTGCGTGTCACCCACTTCAGCCCAGCACAGGGGTGATCTGCACTTACGGCCGTAGAGGGCTTCGAATGGAGCAACTTTGATGCTAGAGTGATAGCTATTATTGTAGGAAAACTCAATGAGAGGCAAATGAGTATCCGAAGCTTTACCAAAGTCAATCACACAAGCTCTTAGCATGTCCTCTAACATTTGAATGATCCTTTCACTCTGCCCGTCTGTCTGTGGGTGGTAGGCTGTACTCATGTCCAGCCTAGTTCCCATGGCTTTATTCAGTGACTGCCAGAATCATGATGTAAATCGGCTATCCCTATCGGAGATAATAGATATAGGTACTCCGTGAAGGCGCACTATCTCCTTAATGTAGATCCTTGTCAGCTTCTCTAGTTTGTCTGTCTCTTTTATTGGTAGGAAGTGAGCAGATTTGGTTAATCTGTCGACGATTACCCAAATGGTGTCAAGTCCACCCATAGTCTTAGGTAACTTGGTTATGAAATCCATGGTTATCCGCTCCACTTCCACTCGGGTATCTCTGGCTGTTGAAGCAGTCCCGAGGGCTTTTGGTATTCTACCTAAACTTTGGCGCAAGTCAGGCACTTGCCTACATAGGTAGCAATTTCGGCTTTCATGTTTGGCCACCAATACAGTTTCTTGAGGTCGAGATACATCTTGTCTGAACCAGGGTGTACGGAGTATCGAGTTTTATGGGCTTCATTCATGACGACATCTCTGAATCCGCCAAACTTCGGCGTCCAGATCCGGTTCATGAAGTAACGAACTCCGTCCTCCTTGACTTCGAGATTTTTATCCATTCCTCTTAAGGCTTCACTCGCCACATTTTCGGATGTGAATGGATAGTCATGGTTAAGGATTTCACTCGGCGGCCCGAGTATTCCTTCCGGCTGAGAGCATCAGCTACTACGTTAGCTTTCTCGGGATGATAACGAATTTCGCATTCGTAATCGTTTAGTAGTTCTAACCACCGCCTTTGTCTCATGTTGAGTTCCTTTTTATTGAGAATGTGCTGAAGACTCTTATGATCGGTGAATATGGTACATTTCGTGCCGTAGAGATAGTGTCTCCAGATCTTTAGAGCGAAGACGACTGCTCCTAGTTCGAGATCGTGCGTGGTGTAGTTGACCTCGTGCGTCTTCAGTTGTCTCGAGGCGTATGTAATGACATTCCCTCGTTGCATTAGGACACATCCAAGTCCCTGGTTTGACGCATCACAATAGACCACAAACTCTTCTGATTCTTCTGGTAAAGATAATATAGGTGCGCTGCATAGGGCTCGCTTCAGTGTTTGGAACGCGACATCTTGTTTTTCTCCCCAGCTGAAGGTTACACCTTTCTGGGTTAAGGTGGTAAGTGGCTTAGTAATCTTCGAGAAGTTTTGTATGAACCTTCGGTAATACCCAGCGAGGCCCAAGAATTGTCGGATTTCTATTGAAGTCTTTGGAGTTGTCCAGCTTTCGATTGCCTTAATTTTGGAAGGATCCACGTGAATCCCTTCCTTGCTGACCACATGTCCTAGGAAATCTACTTGCCGAATCCAAAACTCGCACTTTGAGAATTTTGTGTATAGCTTTTCCGTCCGTAATGTCTCCAAGACCTGTCAGAGGTGCTAGCTATGTTCCTCTTTACTCCTTGAATAGATGAGTATATCATCAATGAACACGATCACAAATTTGTCCAGGAAGGGACAACATACTCGGTTCATCAGGTCCATGAACACTGTCGGTGCATTTGTCAATCCGAAGGGCATTACTACAAACTCGTAGTGACCATAGCGAGTTCGGAATGCCGTCTTGGGAATGTCTCCTTCCAGAACTCGATGCTGGTGGTACCCAGATCTCAAATCTATCTTGGAGAAGTAGCTTGCTCCTTGCAGCTGGTCGAACAAATCGTCTATGCGTGGTAAGGGATATCGGTTCATGATCGTGAGCTTGTTCAGTTCCCGGTAATCGATGCACATGCGAAAAGATCCGTCCTTCTTCTTTACGAACAGTACCGGTGCTCCCCAAGGTGAGAAGCTCGGTCTGATGAATCCTTTGTTCAGAAGCTTGTTCAGTTGGCTAGATAATTCCTGCATTTCTGGCAGCGCTAGACGGTAAGGTGACTTTGCCACTGGGGTAGCTCCGGGAATCAAGTCGATTCTGAACTCGACTTGGCGTTCTGGTGGGACTCCTTGAAGATCTTCAAGGAAAATGTCAGGGAAGTCGCAGACTTCCGGGATGTCCTTAATGTCTTTCGTTTCTCGTCTCTTATCTACCACGTGTGCTAGGAAGGCATGATATTCCATGCGCATATATTTTTGGGCTTTGAAGCAAGAGATCATTTGTAAATTGGTGCCAGGTTTGTCACCATAAATAACAAGAGTCTCGCCACTTCGCAGATTTAGGCGAACGACCCTTTCGTGACATAGAATATCGGCATGGTGAACGCTTAACCAGTCCATACCAATGATGACATCAAAGCTTCTTATGGTGATCGGCATTAGATCGATTTGGAAAAAGTGTTCGTTTAGAGCTAGTGTGCAGCCTACATACAGATCGTTTGTGTTTTCTGTTTTACCATTTGCCATTTCTACTGTAAATGTTCTATTGAGTGCTTGGGGTTTTTGATTAAGTAAGTGTTTGATTTTGAACTCACGAAACTTCTCTCCGCACCACAGTTAAAGAGTATGCATGCATAAATGTCGTTGAGGAGAAACGTACCCTTAACCACTCTGGGATCGGCTATTGCCTCGTTCTGCCCTATTGCCAGCACTCTTCCCACACCGCCAGCATTCTTTGCCTTTGGGCAATCCCTCTTGTAGTGCCCAGTTTCCCCACACCCATAACATGCCTGGCTCAATCCAATACCAGGAACTTGGGTGATTGGTCGCGCTGGCGCTTTACCGAAACGGGCAGTGTGCCCTTTCCTGTCACAATTTTTACAGTGCATCTCTTGGCCATTACCGTGGTGATGGTAATTGCATTTGTTGCACTTTGGTAGGTTCCCAGCATATTGTTTCGTCGGCGCAGGGGTAACGGGAATAGCAGGGGGGGCAGTTGCGGCATGGACCGCCACTATCTGTTGTTTCTTTGCAGGTTCTTACGAAGATTGACCTTTCCTCTTGTTCCAAAACTTCTTGTTGTTGTTGTTGTTGGCATTGCTATTATTGTTGTTGCTTCTTTTGGTTGGTTCTGGGATGACAGTCGTGACACCTTGGTAGACCCCATGATCAACGAGGGATTGTGCCAGTTCTTTGGCACCGTCGAACGTCGTGGGTTTGGAAGCTAGCACACTTCCCCGAAGCTGGGGTGACAGTCCCCAGATATACCTTTCCACCTTTTGGCTTTCTAGCGTCATCATTCCTGGACAAAGTATCGTCAAGTCACTGAACCTGTTTGTATAGCTTGTGATGTCCAAGCCTACCATAGTAAGGCCCCAAAGCTCCTGTTTGAGCTTCTGAATCTCTCCCCTTCGGCAGTACTCTCGCAGTAGCATCTGTTTCAGGTTCTCCCAACCCATGGAGTTTGCCACCACCAGAGTTAGTGACCTGACGTGGCCATTCCACCACGTTAGGGCTCGTTCGGAGAAAGTACAGGCGGCAAATTTTACTTTGCTCTCTTCGGGGCATGAGCATATCTAGAACACGACTTCCGTTTTCTCTATCCATTGGGATAGAGCCATCACTCCCCCAGTTCCATTAAAGGGGATGGGTTTGTTGTTGGAGAAGTCTTTGTAAGTACATTCCCCGGAACGTCCCTGGTTTTGGGCATTTGTAGAGCTGTTTATTCCTCCTCCTGATCCGTTGTTACTCATTTGCGCCATTGCTGTGGTTACGACAGCTGTTACAGCGGCCTAAAAGGTAGCAGCATCCATTGATGGAGGGGGTGGTGGAGGTGGTGTTGGTGCTCCTGTAGTATTGAAGCGTCGGGGATTCCTTCTTGGCGGCATGATTCTGCCACAAGTTAAGATACGAATTATTGATAAGTCTTTAGAAACGATTATGGGAGGTCTTAGTATTATATGTTTAGCGTTATGAACATTAGTGAATTTTGTAATTTTAATGGAAGCTTTCATTAATAAGTGTAGGATTTCCTTAGTATTTTAAGAACTTAATGGAATACTCAAAGAAATAATAAATGTGTGCCAATTTCATTGATATTAGTATATGATACAATGATCAGGAAAATTTGACCTTTTTATAGGTCTAGGGTATATCAATGATAATGGGAAAATTTGACAGCATTCCGGCCTCCGAATTGTGTACTCACAATCCGTCGGGTTAACATTTATACAAGAAAAGGTAACACCAACACTTAGCCGATAGGTATAAATATAGCGCCAGAAGTACGTGCTCCACTCCGAGCGGGTAGCACGCTACGGACCATCGTATGTGGTTGTGGAAGCCTTAGCTCGGGCTACTTGACGTTCAGCCTCGATGACGCGCCTTTCCAATGCGGCTTGGCCCCTACGGAACTCCCTTACCTCGGCTCTAGTAGCAGTGATGTCCTTCTACAGGGAAAAGGTGTGCTCTATTGTTCGTTCATGCTCCTCGTCCAGACAACGAAGGCGTACCGTAGTGACAGCAACGGTAGCCCCAATGTCCAAGAGTTGGCGGGCATTCACTCTTGTTTGCTCGCCTTGTTTGGCAATGCGACGAACCATGACAGGGAGTGCCCTGTCAGCCGAACCCCCGTTGTTGAGGTTATAAAAGCCTCGTGCCATGCCGTAGGGCGGACGTTGTCCTTGTTCCCTGCTCCATCACTTCAAATCCACCGCCCAGCGGGGCGCCGGGCCCTGAAAGTTCCTTTGGGGATTTCTTGCTACTCTGGGAGGATTGTAGATCTTTGGTTCCGAGTCAGTGCTCCCACCATCTCCTTCCTCTTCTGAATCCTCGTCTGGGTCTTCCTCGGGATCTTCTTCAGAATCCTCTTCTGGCTCTTCCTCGGGAATCTCTTCGGGATCTTCCTCTGGATCCTCCCCGATCCAGCCTCCATTACCCTGGTTAGGGTAGTAGGGATCCCCGGGGATGTAAAATCCTGCCATTTCGTCTGGTCGAGAATAGAGGTAAGAGAATTTTTATATAAAACTTGGGAGTAAGGAGAGAAATTTTTCGATAAAGATAATTTTTTTTATTCAATTGACGATTTTCTATTTCTAATTGAATACCGAGGTTCGCATGATTATAATAGTTCTTTTAGTTTTTACAAAATACTCCTATAGTATTTCAAATTTTGCAAGTTTGATTCTAGTATTTTCTTTGGTATGTTTTTGACTTGTTGCTCACTACGACCATTCCTCGACATATGTTGGTCACATCCAGGATAAATATAGTTGATCAGGTTATATTTATTCTCGATTTGATTACATACACCGAGACCTAGTCGTAGTGTCGCAACTTGCCTTAATACTTGTGTAAAATTTTTGCTATGATACGAGACCAATGCATGCGCGTATTTATACTTTTAAAATATATATATATATATATATATATATATATATATATATATATATATATATATATATATATCATTGTAATTTCCACTAAAAGTATCGCTTACGAAAACATTTTGTCAGAGGGTTTTGGTCTCTTTGCATTTATAGTTTGTATATCTTATGTGGTTCGATATACTTAGTTCACTATAAACAATGCTCTGATATCAATCTGTCACACCCCCAAACCAGAATGGCGGAAACATTCGGGGGCGGATGACTTCATGTTGTATCATAACAGTTGAATATCGTAAAGAAAGTAAACACAACCATCATAAATATAACGAAAAGTTACATTGTTGCTTGTAATACTTGTTTCAAAAGAATATTACAAATATGATGATTTAAAATGTTTTGATAACAGACGCCTTAGCGTTCCTTCTCCAAAAGCTGATGGTTACATGTATTACTGATTCCCTGAGAAATACAAGTAGTTTTGAAAAAGTGTCAATAATTAAGTTGGTGAGTTCATAAGCGTTTTTGTACTGAAATTCGAATGTCTTTTAGTAAAAATAACTGAACGTGTTTTCCAGAAAATCCAGTATTTTCTATGTATATGTGACAGTTTGAAAAAGTTCCAAAGGCTTAAATGCAATAGTATCTTTCGTGCTAAAATGGTGAAAGTGGATTTTTACACATATAATGTAATTACTGAATGCATTTAAGAGTCTCGTAAATCAAACTTATTTTAATACTTCGTGTGAGTTTTATAACCATGCTATTGACCCAGACTGTAGTGTTAAATCAAACTTATTTTAAATCAAACTTATTTTAATACTCCATGTGAGTTTTACAACGTTCTTCAGGCGTTGCAGTGTTATGACGTTTGTCACCCCAGACCTGTCGGTCTAACTATAGCTAACAGTTTAGGTGCGGGATTGTCAATCCTGTATAGATCTATACATAAGTATCACGCTCTCCCTCCAAGAGATTATGGTTTATAATACATGACTTGAAATGCGTACTTGAGAGTACGTTGAAGCTGAATGTCTCACAAGACTTAGTATTAATGGATTTACGAAAAGAAAAGTCTATATTTCTTGTAGATGAAAGTATTTCATTTTACAGTGTTTAGGTAAAGATGTAATGAATAACTTTTAAACTATACCCATTATAGTTTTTCGAAAGCGTGTTCTGTTTGGTGATAAAACTAGATGTAATACCATCCTTGCATGTAATGTGTAACGTTGGTATCAATGTTATTTATCATTTATAAAGTATTTGAATCCATATACACCGATGCTTATCTTAAAACATAAGATTTCCACGTATTTCACTTGTATTCCCCCCCCTAAAACACGACAAAAGACGTAAAAACGTAGGGGTATGAACTCACCTGGAAAGTGTGGTGATTCGAAGAAAACGAGATTTTCTCGGGCGGCACTTCGATCGGAAAGTGGTGAATTTTGTGGAAATCTCGGAGCTTTGGACCTTCGTCGGGACTTGGGTACGTAACCGGGGTGTCGAGGTCGTCTCGGGGTGCTAACCGGGGAGTAGAAATGAGAGAGAAGAGGGAAATGGGCAATGAGAGTCGGAACCCTCGCACCCTTTATATAGGGGCTGGTCTCGGTGCGAACGCGGGGCGTTCCTGCTGGGTACGTAGGGCGTTCCCCTCAACGCAACGCGTTCCGAAACCACATTACGTTATCGCTTACGAACCTCGGATGGGATGCCAGTCTGCAAGCACGAACGCGGTGCGTTCCCTCGGAACGCAGGGCGTTCCCTTCGGATAAGCCTTGATATGTGTGCCTAAAACATCAAAAATGCGTAAGTTTCGCTTACGAGCTCCGTTTTTTACGTTCTTTATATAAACGCGTAGGTGAGAATTTACTCTACAACTTTCGTTTTGAATCCGTTGGCTAATTTTAATCTCCTTTTTAATTATATTTTATTTAATAGGCCGGGAAATGATAATTCCGTTAAAAATCCATAACTTCTTCATCTGATGTCCGTCTTCGTCTGTCTTTTTACCGTTGTACTACTATTGTAGAGACCTTCAATTCTCATTTAGGTTGTGTCGGCTAAAAATCGCTCGATCTTTATTTCGAGTTTTTAGCTGTCTACTGATGTTCTAAAACTTAGAAAAATCATAACTTCCTCATGTAAAGTCAGATTTGGATGTTCTTTTTATGTACGCTCTCGGTTCGTTATTATCTACGACTTTCGTTTAGATACTTCAGGCTAAAAAGTATTTTATTGAAATTTCACTTTTTACACTTGATAGTGTTTTACTGGTTTTGTAGTGAATTTTCAATTAGTCATAACTTTTTCGTTATAACTCGGATTTGAGTGTTCTTTATATTTTTGAAAACCTTGACACTATATATAACGTTTTATGCAACCCAATTGAGATTTTAGAGCACTTCATTTTTGACGCTATTTTTATTGATTTCCAAAATAGATTTAACATTCGACTTTGAATATTACATGGATTTGAAATATCGGGTTGTCACACATGTACCTTCGCTGATGCAGCGTTAACATGGTGGAACAATCATGTTAATACAATAAGAATTGATGCTGCAAACTCCATGCAATGGGAAGAGCTGAAGAGGATGTTAATAAAGGAGTATTGTCCAAGAGAGGAAATACAATCTGGAACAGGAGTTGTAGAACCTAACAATGAAGGCTTCCGAGATAAATGCTTATACTGCTAGATTCAATGATCTTGCGGTGATGTGTCCAGCAGTTGTAACCCCGGAGTACAAGAAGATTGAGCGATATATCTGGGGTCTAGCATCACAAATCAAAGGAATGGTGATCGCATCGAAGCCTACAACATATGACAGTGCAAAACATATAGATCATCAACTAACCAGCACAAAAATCCAAGTGGGATTGATGGCTGAGTCTCCCAAATCTAGAACAAACAAGCACAAATTTAATGGGAAGAATCCCATACAATCATCT
This sequence comes from Lactuca virosa, assembly GCF_052849685.1. Lineage (NCBI taxonomy): Eukaryota > Viridiplantae > Streptophyta > Magnoliopsida > Asterales > Asteraceae > Lactuca > Lactuca virosa. The sequence goes on from NC_136434.1 coordinate 156,406,705, forward strand.
GAGGAGAGACAAGATGTGGCAACTAATTATGCAACCACAACAGCAATACCCTTACAACCAAGGATGTATGCTGGAAAACTCCCAAGGTGCACTCAGTGCAATCGTCATCACCTAGGTAACTGTTCATGGTGCAGTCAATGTAACCATCAGCATGCAGGTGACTGTTATATATGCATGAAGTGCAAAAAGAAGGGACACATTGCGAATTACTGCAGGAGCACAACACCTACGACAGAAACTCAAGGAACAAACACTGGAACAGGCTATGATGGAAGAAGAGCATCTTTTGAGTGTGGTGAAATTGGACATATCAAGAAGGAATGTCCAAAATTAAGGAGTCAAGGAGATTAGGCCAAGCCAGGGCATTCGTAATAGGAAGAAGGGAAGCTATCCAGGACCCTTCGGTGGTACCTGGTACAAAATCAATTTCGGGACGGAATTTTCTTCAATGGGGGGAGAATGTAACACCCGTCAAAATAGGTCAATAACAATCACATGTGATTATACCAATCATGTAATGTGATTTTGTCAAAACAAGTAATGTAGTAAAGTTACTATGTATTTCATGATAATTCTAATACAAATATGAACTTTCATACATACTTTATAGTATAAATCAAAGTATACGTCCATACGATTCCAGAAATATAGAGAACATCTAAATCTGACTTCGCGTGAAGAAGTTATGATAAACCGAACACTTTAAATCTCTATAATAAGATGAATTTAAAATAGACTTAGAATTAGCTATTGGATTCTAAAAGAGAATTGTAGTACTCATAATTACCTACGCGTGGATATAAAGAACGTCAAAAATGGAGTTCGTATGCAAAAGTTATGACTTTCTGAAGATGCAGCTGTCTTAGAGCAGGACACATGGCAGGAAACCCTAGCTGTCTGGATTCATGAGGTGAACCTTAGATTCACGACGTGAACCTTAGATTCATGACGTGAACCTTAGATTCACGACGTGAAAGTAGTCCATGACACATTTTCGGATCTAGAAGGTACGTGATGAGGCTACGAAGGGGATAAGTGCAATCCTCACGACGTGGACATCAAATTAACGACGTGAAACTAGAATCGTGACACCTTCGGAAGCTAGAAGACGGATGGAAAGTCTACGAAGAGATAAGATCCAAACTCACGTTGTGAACAATGAGTTTCTCACGTCGTGAGGGCCAAAAATCTTCCTATAAATAGCAAGTTCGGCCATATGCTTTCTCACACCTAATCTCCTTCCTTCTCTCTCATTTGCTGAAGCACTCTTGCATCCCGAGCCCCGACGACCTCGTACCGCTGGCCGTTTCTGCTTAGATTACATAAAATCACGCTAATAAGGTGAGTTTCACGGCCCCACTTTCTAATATTTTCGGGTGAAAATGCATGCTAAATATTGTATATACGTTAATGTATGTCTATATGATAGTATATCAGTATCAACATAGATAGTTATTTTAACCGGGATATAGTTGTTTAAATATAATATTTTTAATATATACAACTATTATCAACTTATTAGCATGTTACTATACAAATGTATATCTTGAGTTATACTTAGGATTCTATATATATGTTGTGTGCGATATAGTTCCGAAGTTATATTCTGAAGTTCTATATTTTTAAAACTTGGTATGTTATATCTTGTTGTTGTTATTGGTTTTATGTCAAGATAAAACCTGGTTTTACTTCAAGTTATAGCTGTTATACTGCCTACAGTAATATGAATTTAGTGATGGGTTTTGAGCATTCTAACACTCCTAAGTCTACATGCAACCCTAAATACCTTGGATCTATGTTTTCTCTATTATACATGCAAATATGATTATCCAAGGTATTATCCTAACTAGCATACCAAAACATTGATACTAGGATACTAAAATAGATAGAATACATACCTTGTTGTTGTTGCTTGACTCCATGAAGCTTGAGAGCCTAGTGCGCCAAGTGTGACACCTCAAATGGTTCACACAACATCATGAACTCTTGGAATAACCATGAGAAGAAGACATACATGTTCAAATCGGCTAGCCCTCAAAATGTGTATCGCTAGTGCCAATTTCTTGAACTAAAGGGGTTCTTATATAGTGTGGCTATTAGGGTTACACCATGTAACTCATAACTTTACCCATTCGTTATGCTCCATGGGTTTTAACCTCCATGGAGTATCCATGGATCACCACATGGGTTAAACCCAACATAAAGGAATCTTGGATCATAAGCCCACATATATAAGAATGAATGATTTACACAATCAATCCCCATATATTTAATTAGTCTCTTTTTGATCACTAAATTAAGTCCAAATTAATTCTTGATCAATACTAATTAAATAACATGATTTCATATTAATATATTAGAACTTATAATATATTAATATGTCACAAAATGTCTTTTCCTCATAAACGGTCTATCCAAATGTTCTGATGCCATGCAACCCAAATGGACCATGCCGAGTCGGGTCTAGTACATACCAATTATAGTTATGGACTTAGACACTAATCCAACAGTCTCCCACTTGGATAAGTCTAAAACTATTATTGCGTATGACTTCAGGAACCAACTGGCAATCGTAGCTCTCAAAAGCCGTTGTCGAACTCTGACCTTGTAGATGAACTCTGACCTTTGTCAATGACTTGTCCATTAGATAAGGGATCATATATTCCTCCATTCTAGATATCATATGGACTGAGACATGGATTATAATCATTCTCTCTGTCCATTTGTTGTTTCCCGATTTCCGATTTATGACGACTGACTAACTGAACAAATCAAATCAGTCCTGGCTCGGCCGAGCACTTCCATTTGTCATCATCAAATCATCGAGGGGCCCACAGATATCGCTTTTATCCCGAAGGTAAAAGGAATGGATAAACTTCGACTCATATGGCTTGTTCTACTACTTGTTGAATTATACACAAAGGCACATTTTATAACATCGAGTTACCAATGCGTTTTCGTGCAATCAATGTATAACCAACTCATAGTAACAACTCATATCTCTAGGTTTGAAGAATATAAGATATTATCGTCTCATGATCACTCGTGATAAAATCCATGAAGTGATTCCAATGAGCGCGGGTTGAATCCAATACTCAGAACTTATGAGCACTCATGAGTGTTGTAGCCCTTTGTCCAACATCTTAGACCTCTACAAGCCAACCCATGACAGTCTTAATTCATATCTACTTCCAACATATGACCGACTGTGGATGGTTTGAATAACTTAGTCATCCAGAACAATAACCTAGTTTATTCTGGAAGTCAAAACATGCAAAATGAAACACAAGAATAATTTAATCGAATATGGTATCAAAACCTATGAACATAAATAAAACACCTTTTATTTATCACCATATGATTTATACATTATTCATTGTATACTATTTCAGCTATCAACTTTATTCTTGAATTTAAAACAATAGTTGTCCCATGCTCCAAGCATGTACACTATGTTTTCTAAACACTAGTCATGCCATACACCAAGTATGCATACTACGTTTGTCTATGATCTTTACTTTGTGAAATAGATCAATTGAACATAACTCCAATGATCTTCTTTTCATAGTCCCAAATCCTTACTGCAAATGCAAGAATTCCAAATTCATGCCATTTACTGAAATCTGTTAGATTCTAAACTTATATGCATTGATCCTCTTGTAATGATTATGCACAAAGTCAGATAGACTTGACAACAAACATTACAGAGCATTCCAAAGGAGATCAACTCCTTGGAAACATCCTTCTTGCATTAAGTTTCCTAATCTTACACAGATTGAATAATTTCTAACTTTGAAACATTTCCATATTCCATTTTGACTATCACTTGTGAAAAAGAGTTTCCTCCTTACAGATTATGTCAATATGGTCCTTCCAGAATTATCACTATACTTCCAACTGTCCTTGAGCAACCAATCTTTGGTAAACCTTAGATTGTCCTCGACAATTGTTTAATCCTTTTAGTCATATCCAATTCTAGACCTTTTTCCTTCTTAATGCCCCAGGCATTTGGAAAATTTTAGAAAGGATGAATATAGCACATGCAATCGATCCTATATCCGAAGCATATGGGACACGATTCATGATGTATCACATAAAGACTAAACCAGTCTTTTGCTATAATATTTCCATTTCAATTTGCCAAGTTCTCATAATTCAGATTATGAAAAAGGGATGTCGTAATCATAATCGAATTTTAGAACGCAAATAATGGACCCTATATTAGAATTTTCTTATGTTGAGCCATTCCAACATAACATTCATATATATACTTGACTAAATACGATTAAAACCTCAATCTAAGCTTTTAGATTTGAGATGAAGTATAATTTCCTCTCCCTTAATTATAGCAAAACAACTTTTTCCCAATTGAAACCTTTTGTTTTCTATAATTAACATTGCTAACTTGCAACCTTTATCATAATTATCATGCTCCCACTAACATGATGATTATTAGCATAACACTTATGCTCCCACTAGCTTTGACATGTACTCAGAAATCAGTTGAACTTCTAGAAAAAACAATACTTTATTGACTTTCTTACCAAAGTTCAGATTTCTGATACTAGATTGCTTTGATAAAACTTTATCAATATCATACACCTTATCTTAGATAGCTCACAGGTGTGTCTAAACAGTTTCAGAACTATGAAAAGGGATGCCGTAATCATAGTCTCAATTGTTCAGACCTTTGCCACTTCACAAGTCCATGTTAGTGTGTCGGTTAACCACACAGCTCCACTAACGACTTTGAGAATGCAAATATCACAATTGCTATCTACTTCAAATCTACTTGGTGGAAGTGTTTCCTCACCATCATTTTCATGAATCGGAGAGAAACCTTATGACCCTTAGATTTAATGGTGTATGTGTTCTTATCCATGTGAATTGTCAAAACCATAGTCACAAGACAAGGATAATGACAAATCCAAACTCATATGGACTGAACTCAATCTTAATTTCTTGCCACCTGGCAGCTCAAGGGCCTGCCATTGCTTCCAAGTTGTTGTGCAACCAATTGAGAACTCTAAGAACTCATATGCAAAGCCAACTTTAACTGGAATGGGCACAGAATATGTCAACACGATAGGTTATAAACCTCAAGTAGTGTGCTAGTGAAGAACTTCAGGTTTTATTCTTGATTAGTTCTTGAGACTTTCAAGACCTTTAAGACTCCTACTGTCCTCTTGACATATAAGACTTTCTTGTTAGATATTCAAGAGATAGTGTGGATTCTAATCAAGACAAACACTTCACATAATTGGCCTTAGTTGGTCTTTGTTTTATCCAAAACATCACAACTTACCAATTTCAAATGTACAAGAGTAGAAAACTTTTACTCTTACATTTGATAAGTGTTTTAAACCTTCTTTAAGACATGTCAGTCAAGTTACAATCTTAGAGTATAACTCTAAGAATTGTTTTTGGAACGAAGTATGACTCATCTTCTTGATTTAACCACTTCAATAATTCATAACTCCTCTTCTTAACTATCAGAATGCACTTAGAGGATGAATTGTGATAAGGTCTCAAAATCATTAAGATGGTCTTAAAACATGATACTAAAGTACTCTCCCATCTTTTCAGATTTGAGAAACTTTTATCTTTCTGCCTAAATTGATTCTTCTTATTCGCTCTGCCATACATTGGAACCTTTTCCAATGTCTCAAAATTACACTTAAGCTTGTAAGTATAACCATATTTACTGAGCTATAGTAAATTATGACGAATAGTCTTATCGATCTTTTGTGGAGGACTCTGACCAGTGCACAAGAATGTGTACCCGATCCCTTAGTCCTTCACTTGACTCACACACCCATGTGAACAAGTTGTTAGTCTTAATTTTTCCAATGCTCGAAAGTTCTCATTCATCATGCTATACAACTTGCGTGATTCCAAGTTTCTATCCAACTGAAACTTGGGTGATGAGAATCTTTCCTTATTTGGTAAATTTAGACACTACCACAAATGAAAGAATCAAATTCATATTTCCACTCTTGCTCTTAATGGAATCTTATAAGCAACACAGATTTTCACAAATGCCATTGTAAGGATATTTTAAAATAAATAAAATCAAAAGATTTACCTTTTATTTTAAAACTTTGCGGAAAAACTTATCCTTACAATCCATATGAAAACTTGTTGTTATCTATTCCTAAGCAAAATATCATAACTCCTAAGAAGTAGCTCAAGAATCCGATCTTCAAACTATGCGATAGAAATCCATCTACGCGATCAGATTCAGCATATTCTTTCTTTAAGTTTCTTCACTTTTCTTTGATTCTTAAAACATCAACATGTGACCCAGTCACATCATGTATCAAGAATCTCAGAATAGAAACTTAGCAGAGTTAGATAGTGGACTTTACCTGAAGTAGAGTCAAACTTATTGACTTTAACATCCTTAGGTAAATTTGGCAGCTTCGCAACCAATGACCCTTTCTTTGGCAATATAAACATATGGACCCTTTGGTAATGGGACTATCTCAGACTTAGCTTTTCTCTTTACCATTTGGTCAACCGAGTTGATTATGGCCGATCCATTTCCATTGGGAAGAGAATGCTTTTTTGGATTCCCAGTGTCATCATTGTCAATGTCCATAAAGTTTTTAGGAAGTTGATCTTAGCAAATAGATAAGATCATTAAGGGTCTTGTCATAGTCTGTTTCATAGGTGTTCCAAAAGAACTCACTATGTGACTTAGAAAGTAGTTGAGCCACCAACTTTCTCAAGACTTTGACACCCAACTCTCACGGCTTGTCAATATGTGACTACATCTCCAAGATGTGATCACACATAGACCTTTGCTTGCCAATAGGGCTTGAGTGACCTTAAACTTTTCAGGAACTTGTGGGTTAGGGAGAATAATTGGAGGAGGTGAAAGAAGTATGATTTCCATCGGACGTCATCTTCATTTAGGAAAGCTTGTTTCAAGAGATTTGGGAAGATCATAAATGTCTAAACCAGACATCTTTTGGGAGATACTCAAGATAGCTGATTTAAAGTCCTTAATATAACACCCAATATGAAATATTAAGGCTAGGATCCAACACAATACTTTTATAACTTGGAAGAGGGATGTCGTAATCCAAGCTATAAAATATTTGAAGGTAGGCGAATGACGATTCACCAATTTCCACCATGAAAACGAAATATATATTATTAGGTTTTAATTAGTTTTTGAAACTCCTAGATCTTTGAGATTCATTGAACTGTTCAATGGCATGTTTCAATCTCGAGTGTGCCCTTCAGGTTTTGTGACTGGGATGCCGAGGATCACAAAACAAGGTGTGAAGTAACCATGCAAATTACTTGGTACCCTTAAGTGTTTACCCCTCAATCGATGTGCCGGTTAACCACACACGCTCCATCGATACTATGATAAACATTAGGTTACCCTTTGCCTACCTTGTTAAATACGAGTTAGTGTGCCGGTTAACCACACACGCTCCACTAACCGACTTAAACAAAGTGCAAAGTGTAATTTCATGGGTTAGCACCTTTTCACATTTTCCTAAGTAACTAAGATTGGGAATGTACAAGTGTTTAGTTACTTAGTATTTATCATTAATACTTTTAATGAATGGAGAATTATAGTCCTTTCCTACCCGTTCGGCTAACGACCCTCCACCAGTCAAGGAAGCGGTGGGTGAGAGTGGACACCCATTAAACTGCCATTTTATAGGCAGTAACCTTATACCCCCTTATAGACCAGCTTCGTGAATGAGGCCTACTAACGGTAAGATTGACTTTATCTTATACATATCTATATAATTAAAATTATAATAATAGTATAAGGTTTTAAATTTTAACTTTTAAAATTGTAAGGGCTGACTTGGAATTAAAGTATTCATAAGAGAAAACTTTTCAAATTCCAAAACTTGAGGGCAAGTTTTGAAACTATTCAAAACTAATTAATTCCCTAACTTATGTGTTTAAAGTAGTTTTAATTAAAAAAAAACTCTTCAAGTTCCATAACTTGAGGACAAGTTATGGAAGACTTTAAACTAATAAAAGAATGTAACTTTTCTTTATTTTGTAATTTATGGAATTAATTAAGGTTACACATTTTATTACTTAATGAAGTGACTCTTGAACCTCCATAACTTGAGGACAAGACTCTTCATTTTTGTAACCATTACCAACTATTATGAGTTTTATGAAACTTAAATGTGACTTTTCATATAACTTGAGGACAAGTTACAAAAACACATTTTAGAATCAACTCTTAGATTAAAATGGATTGAAAACACATAATCAATTAACTTTTCTATTAATCTAAGCAACTCATAAGAACAAGATAATTTAATCAAACTTTTTCATGTAATTAGCCTAATCACTAAACTAATACAAAACATGAATCTATTGACAATTATCTTTGAAATTGGATTAGTATGAACATTACCACATCAAAAACAGGATTATAGGTTCAAAAACAGCTTATGGTAATGTTCCTAGTCCATTTCTAGCCAAAAACTCGAAGATATGTTGTTAGGGGCTCCTACTCGTCGAGTGTATCAACCAACTCGCCGAGTAGGATGATTTTCTTCATGGACTCGGCGAGTTCATCAGTGGAAACAAGCCTAGGCTCTGACACCACTGATGGGTTTTGAGCATTCTAACACTCCTAAGTGTACATGCAACCCTAAATACCTTGGATCTATGTTTTCTTTATTATACATGCAAATATGATTATCCAAGGTATTATCCTAACTAGCATACCAAAACATTGATACTAGGATACTAAAATAGATAGAATACATACCTTGTTGTTGTTGCTTGACTCCATGAAGCTTGAGAGCCTAGTGCCCTAAGTGTGACACCTCAAATGGTTCACACAACATCATGAACTCTTGGAATAACCATGAGAAGAAGACATACATGTTCAAATCGGCTAGCCCTCAAAATGTGTATCACTAGTGCCAATTTCTTGAACTAAAGGGGTTCTTATATAGTGTGGCTATTAGGGTTACACCATGTAACTCATGACTTTACCCATTCCTTATGCTCCATGGGTTTTAACCTCCATGGAGTATCCATGGATCACCACATGGGTTAAACCCAACATAAAGGAATCTTGGATCATAAGCCCACATATATAAGAATGAATGATTTACACAATCAATCCCTATATATTTAATTAGTCTCTTTTTGATCACTAAATTAAGTCCAAATTAATTCTTGATCAATATTAATTAAATAACATGATTTTATATTAATATATTAGAACTTATAATATATTAATATGTCACAAAATGTCTTTTCTTCATAAACGGTCTATCCAAATGTTCCGATGCCATGCAACCCAAATGGACCATGCCGAGTCGGGTCAAGTACATACCAATTATAGTTATGGGCTTAGACACTAATCCAACAGTTAGGAGTAATGTTTAAAAGCATAGTCTAGTAACTTAGGGTTTTAGACACGAAAATGCTTTTTTTGTTAGGACTATAGAACATCGTCAAAGTCTACATGAGCTACCTCATTCATCAACTAAGATTGGGGATCTTAGTGGAAGTCCTCTGACCTGTAACCGTTAATCTCGTGTGAGCAAGGAAGTCGGGTATGAATAAGATACGGGTTGACGACCCCACTCGTGGTTGTTAACTATAAACCCAAGACAAGCAAGTGACAATCCGTTCCTTTTATTTGTTATTCCGGCGTCGATGAAGCGTACGGTGTTGTCCTCATGGAAATCATGAGTGGGTTGTCCTCATGGTAGCAACTTGTTAGAAACATTATACTTTGTCGTATACAAGTATTAATGTTAAGTATAAGTTTCCCCCTTACTTATACCCTAGGTACTACATATATATTAAGTAGATAATTATACCTAACACACATACTCGTATAGAATTGAAATATATTTATACGTAGCGGTTTTACTCGTATAGAATTGAAATAAGATTTATACGTAGCAACTTTCGTTTGTATGGAATTACAAACACTTATATTCATAGTATATGAGACTTATAGGTAAGTAAAATTTTATACCTAGGATAAATATATACTAAACGTTGGAGAGTCAGAATGATACTTTCAAAACTTTACTTTTAAACTTAGAAAATGTATTATTTTATGGAGTCAAAACTTGTGAACTCACCAACTTTATGTTGATGTATTTTTAAATGCATGTGTTTTCAGGAAGTTGATAACTATGATACGAGCAATGACGTTACACCACCCGGTTTTTCTGCCGACGGCCGGGGTGTAACATCGTAGGTCGATCTTCGAGTAGTAGCAGGATCCTTGCAGTTGGTCGAACAGGTCATCAATCCTCGGGGGTGGATATCGGTTCTTCATAGTGAGCTTGTTTAACTCTCGATAGTTAATGCACATCCTGAAAGATCCATCCTTCTTTTTCACAAATAATATTGGGGATCACCATGGAGATAAGCTTGGCCGGATAAAGCCTTTGTCGAGAAATTCTTGAAGTTGACTGGATAATTATTGCATTTCCGATGGAGCCAGGCCATAAGGAGATCACGCCATGGGTGCTGCACATGGGATAATGTCGATTCGAAACTCAACCTGTATGACTGGAAGTACTCCAGGTAGGTCTTCTGGAAATACGTCTGGGTAGGTCTTCTGGAAATACGTCTGGGTAGGTCTTCTGGAAATACGTCCGGGTAGTCGCACACTTGTGGTATCTCTTTGATTTCCTTACCCTTGCCTTGCATATTCACCACCTGGGCCAAGAAAGTGTAGCATATCTTCTGCAAATACTTCCTTTACTTCATGCAAGTAATGACTATTAGGTTCTTCCCTGCCTTGTCCCCGTAAATCACAAGGGCTTCATCATTTGCTAAGGGTAATCGCACAACCTTTTCGTAACATAGAATCTCTGCTCGATAGGCTGATAACCAATCCATTATGATGATTACATCAAAACTTCCAATGGTTATGGGCATTATGTCGATTGGGAACACGTGATTATTCAGGGTAAGAAGGCAGTTTGTGAGTATTTATAAGTTGCATTCTATTTGACCATTGGCTACTTCTACTGTGTAAGCATTATTGAGTTTGCATTATTCATGATTTATCATTTTTCTAAACTTGTGGGAAATAAAGCTCTTATCGGCACCAATGTCAAATAATACGGTAGCATAAATATTGTCGGTAGGAAACGTACCAGTAACCACAGTTGGTTCATGGTGTGCGTCTCCTGCACCTATCACAAAACGCCCATCCTTGACCACCATGTCTCTTCAGCTTAGGACAATCTTTCCTGAAATGTCCCGGTTGGTTGCACTCGAAGCAGTTTTGACTTTCTCTTGGGGTAGTAGTTAAGGATGCGCTGTTTGGGTTCTTTCTGCAAAATCTGGCGGTATGACCCCTTAATTTGCAGTTGCTACAGATCATGCAGTCTCCAACATGATGATAGTTGCACTTGGGGCAGCGAGGTAGAGCTCCGGCGTAGAGCTTTGTTGGAGTGGGAGTGTTTGTGATTGCAGCATACACGGTTACAGGATCTGGGTTTGGGTTACGACATTTGAAGTTCCCATTCTGCTTTCCTTGGAACTTCTTTTTAGTACTCCCATCTCTATCCTTCTCCTTTGATTGGGTCATGGTGCCCCGTCGGATGCATTGTTCAGTTAACTCATAAGCTAGTTGTATGGCGCTGTCAAAAGTAGAGGGTATGGATGCTGTAACCAGACCATGGACTGGTGATGCTAGTCCCCAAATGTATCTCTCCGTCTTCTTGCTTTGGGAGGGCACCATTCCAGGGAAAAGAGTTGCAAGATCCTCGAATCGGGAGGTATAAGCAGCTACCTCTAAATCATTGCATGGTTAGATTCCAGAGCTCTTGTTCTAGTGCATGAGTCTCCTATCGTAGGTAATACTTCTTGGTCATGATCTCTTTTAGCTATTTCCATCCAATGGCATAGGCTTCCGCGATTCCCATGGACTTGGTGTGGTTGTTCCACCAAGTTAAGGCAGAATCCATCAGCGTGCAGGTAGCGTACTTAACCTTGCAGTCATCTGCGCAAGAGCTGATATGGAAGACAGCCTCAATCTTTTGTATCCATCGGGACCGGCCAACAGCTCCTTCAGTGCCGTAAAAGGATCAAGGTTTAGAACCCATGAATTCTTTGTAAGAATAGTATCTGGGATTGTTTTGGGTAACTACAGGAGTACCACTTCCATTGTTTCCAGTAGACCCGTTTCGAGTAGCCTCATATGTTACCAAGGCTGTAGCAATCCCTTGGGAAAGCATACTTTGTATCATGGTGGGATCCATCTTGAAAGATGGATTGGTATTTGTCGTATTTGGGGCTTCTTCGGGGTCTTGAGTTCCTTCCATTGTTTGAGTTATTTCTGAAGTGCTTCGGGGAGTCGGTGGTGGACGAACTCGTGGTTCTTTTCGTCGAGTCATTATCCTAATATGTTAGATAAGTAGTTTAATTATTTTACGCCTTGTAGTTATAATAAGCATACATGTATTTTGTATTCATTCAATTTCTTTTTCCCCAAATTCTTGTCGGTTTTCTAGTCATAAAATAGAATTTATACTCGATATAGAGTCTTGCAAGCAATAAACACATAAACATTTCAAAAAATACTAACATATTTTCATTAGAACTACTTGTTTTGGTTACAAAGTTTTAACCGTACAAGGTTTGAAATAGAAAATATTTTCAAAAGATCTATTTGAAACCAGGCAGTGATAAACACTTGCAAAACAAAAGCTATTCCTCAAAAGTCCTAACCTTTTCCTAGGGCACAAGTCGCCCTAAATACTATACCTACCTCCCAAATCGGGTCATCACATAGAGGATGAAGTCCTCGAACTGGTCCAAGATGTAGCGCCGCTCCTGCGCAGAGACAACCGACTGATGTCACTCCGTAGCAAGCTCGCTATCTATGATCTGAATCCGGTAGTTTTGTGCTCTAACCTGAGCACTCAAGGCATTGACTGTATTGTGATCGGCACCAGAGCGATGATATAATTTCTGGATGGCGTCAGAATCCTCCTTCTTCTCTTCCTCGAGTGTCTCAACTCGGTGGTCGAGGGAAGTAGAGCCTGAACCTCTCACAAACGGCTCCAAGGATCCGATCCTACCCTCAGTCTGATCAGCCCGAGTCATCAAGCGGGGTATCGAATCATCCTCAGGGTTAACCCTGAGTGGTGCTCATGAAGATTCACCAACCTCAAACCATGGTGGTAAATAAGTAGCGTCCCTCCTGTTAAGGAGGTCTATGAACCAAGATGGCTCACTGGGTTGAGTATGTTTCCCTAATAGACCACTAGTGGGTCGGGAAACCTGAGCAGTTGGGTCCTAGGGGTAAATAGGGGATATAGTTGTCCATGTGGTCCTTATCATACAAGGGCCCTTGCCGCACAGAAGATACGGTTGGTAGTGGGGTCTCTGCGGTGACATTGGTGGGGTAAGGAGAGTGGGTTCCTCCTCGGAGAGATCTCCATCGTCCTCTATAGGACCATCATCATCGACCTCTTGGGCATCCTGCAGTACGCCCTCATCCTCAAGCTCATCCTCATTGGGATCTTCTTCGGGATCCTCCTCAGGATTCTCTTTAGGATCCTCCTCCTCAAAAGCGTCCTGGGGAAAGTATCGATCCCTAGCTAAGAGTAGTGGACGTGGATGTAACGGAATTCCAAATGGCTCATCGGGGTCCTCGAGGCGAAACCAGTTATCGGGGTTATTCGGTAGTCCAACCATCTACAGAAAAAGGTTTCAAGCGGGTTAGTAAAATTGTATAAGTTTTCACACGTGTTTTTGAGGTTAATACAAGGGTTCTAAGGTACTAAGCTTTAGCAACGAGTCTTGAGAACATTCTTCACCTTCTAAAATTCTCAACCGTTGTAGTCTGTCACACTCCTTGCTCAAGGTTGGCTGTGCACCGGCCCGACCATAAATAACATAGGTGCGCGTTCCAGGTTTATTTGAGGTATTACTTATGTACGGTACTAACCTTTAATTGAGGCGTTTGATCTAAAGGGTTGAGTTGGTAGTTTAAATTGAATGGATGTTTAGAATTTTTATTAAGTATTCTCATTGCGGGCCAGAGTATATATAAACTCATATATATTATGGTTGGTGAGGTTTGTAGTATTATTAATTTTTGTTTTGTACTTCCTCGCTACCGAACACATACAGGGGCAGACAAGAAACACTGGAGGACAGGACCATTTCGGCATTTAAGTTGTTCTGAAATCCAACAACCCTATGCGGCCCTTCAAACCATATTCCCCATACCATAAGTAGTCGAGAAGTAGTTTTATTATTAATAATACTTTTATTAGAAGCTAGTTGCTATAGTTGTATTCCTCCTTCGAGGATACGAGTTCTCTATAGTCAATTTAGCTCTAATACCAATCTGTCACACCTCCGACGAGGCGGCGGAACACGCCGGGCTGTGTAACTAAGTTCATGGATCACATATAAATTGAATATACAGCCCAAGTACAACAATTAACAAATAGCATTTGGATTAAAACTTTGATTTTTCATACAAGGTTCTTACAGATAGTAATATAATAATATGAGTTTGCCTTAACAGTTCAAAAGTAGAAAATTCAAGTACTTGCGAGCCATATTTTCCAACATCTGAGTGTAGCCAAAATTTCACTGATTTCCCGAGAATACATGTATTTTGAAAGTCAACACGAGGTTGGTGAGAGTCACAGCTTTTCTTCTAGACGCAGTAATATTACTTTTAAAAAGTCCAAAATTATTTTCTTTGTATAACAATAGTTGAAACAATGTTTGTCAGGAGTCTTTAAAAGCCAAAATATATCTTTATAAGTAAATTCTTGCTTTTAAAGAAAACATGTTTATGATTTGTAACATCCCAAAATTCTAGACCAAAAATTTCATTTTTGATATAACGATTCATAAACAATTAATAGAAAACATCATCAAGTTATTTCATTTCATAAAAACCATAGATCATATGTATGAAAACCATATCATAAAACAGTAATAACGTCAGAGTACAAATCCTAAGAATCTCATATGTGGAAAATCATGTGTGTGATGCGCTACTACCGTGATGGTTCCTTTCCCTTCGAAGAAGAAGGACCTGAAACAAAAACTAAAACTGTAAGCACAAAGCTTAGTGAGTTCCCCCATCATACCATATACCAAACCATAAACATTCTGCCAGGCATATCCGGGTGCCCGGCATACCCTGCTGAGCATATCTGCGTGCTCAACCTACCCTTGTCAGGCATATCGGGGTGCCCGACCTACCCACCGATTTATTTCAACCGACTATAGGGACTATTTCACCCCTACCACTACCATATAATTGATGGGTTTGAGCCATAAGAACTTTCCTATGTGCACATGCAAACCCTAATGCTTGGATCTAAGTTTCTCTAATTGAACATGCAATGTATCCAAGACTTTCAAACCTTAGATCTAGTGTAAACAATTCAAATTTATACAAGAGTTCAGATCTAGATGATTACCTTTAGTTGCTTGCTTGAATCTTCTTGTTCTTGGAGCTTAGAGTCACAATTGTCACTCCTCTAATGGCTTACAAACACCAACTAGCAAGATGATGATTTGGAGAGAGGAGAGAGAGGTAGAAATCAGCTCTAGGGTTCCCAAGGAAGCAAGGTGGCCGATTTCTACAACCCAAGGGGTTTATTTATACTGTGAGCTTCTAGGGTTTCACCCAAAACCCTAATGGAATAACTTAGGCCCTAAGCAATCCAAAGATCCTTCTAGATTGAGGCTTGGACGAATTCAAGGTGTCCAAACGCCTTAATTTCGTCCACCCTATAATGCATAAGGATCCATAGCCCAAAAACCAACTATCATACAATTGACAGTTCCGGTCCCCTTTATTTAACTAACCTCTTTTAATCACCAATATAATTCTTAATTAATCTATGACTAATATTAATTAAATAATATATTATTATCATAATATATTAATATAATAATATCTTCTCTCTCTTCATAAATCACGCTGTCAAGTTGCTATGGTGAAGGCAACCCAAAAGGACCATGCACAACCGGGTCAAGTACTTACCAAATATAGTTACGGGCTTAGACACTAATCCAACAGTCTCCCACTTGGATAAGTCTAGTAACTATAAATGCAAGCCTAATCCGATTAGCAATCGTAGCTCTCAAAGACGTTGTCAAACTCTGATCCTATCAGTAACCTGTCCTTCAGATAAGGGATCGTATAATCCTCTGTTCTAGATATCGTGTGGACAATTACGTGGAACATTGTCATACTTGTTGTCCAGCAATTGGTTTCTCGATCTCAGATTCATTTGACATAGAACTTAATTGAACACATCAATTCAGTCCTGACCAGGCCCGGCACATAAGTTAAATCAAATCATCGAGGGGCCCTGATAACGCTTTTACCCTCTTAGGATAAAAGGAACAGATAAACTTCGACTTATATGCATTTATTATCCATTAATCAAATCATACACAACAATGCGTTTTATAACATCAAGTTACTGATGCGTTCACACATTATCAATGCACAACCAATTAGCAAACAGTAAACCATATATCTAGGTTTTAAGACCATATGATATTACCATCTTGCGATCACTCGTGATAAATTCCATGAAGTGATTCCAGCAAGTGTGGGTTTATTCCAATGCTCAAATCAAGTTCATAAGCACTCATGAACGTTGCAACAAACCTTTGGTATGTATAATACAGTTTATACAATCTACATACCAATTCATGACAGTCTTCATTCATACCTACTTCCAACATATGAACGACTGTGGACCGTTCGAATAATTCGATTATTATCAAATAATTCAATTATTCAGGAAGTCAAAACATGCAAAAATGAAACAATAGGTAAATTATTAACATAAGATAGTAACATTACTAATAAATAATATTTTTTTATTTAATCATCGAATGTTAATTACAACTTATCTATTACACGTTTCCAAAATATCTAATCTAAACTAATATCGTCCTTCAGCCCGATGCTCCTAGCGTGCTGCAAATGCTTAAACCTACTTAGTCCCTTCGTAAGCGGATCTGCTGGGTTATCCTCTGACGATACCCTCTTAACAACGAGGAGTCCTTCTTCCACCCGATGTCGAATAAAGTGATATTTTCTGTCGATATGTCGAGATCTACCGTGATCTCTTGGTTCCTTGGTCAAGGCAACCACTCCTTCATTATCACAGAAAATATCCATGGGCTCCTTTATGACTGGCACAACTCCAAGGTCTCCAATAAAGTTCTTCAACCATATCGCCTCCTTTGAGGCTTCGCTTGCTACAATGTACTCTGATTCGCACGTTGAATCAGCTACGGTTTCCTGCTTGGAACTTTTCCAAGTAACTGCTCCTCCATTGAGGGTAAAGATGTAACGTTCCATTTTTCGAGTCCAAAAATTTTGATTTTTATATAATGACTTAGAAAACATTCATAAGAAAATATCATGAAGTCATATCATTTTGTAAAAACCATAATCTCATGTCTGAAAATCATATCGTAAAAGTAGTAACAATGTCAGAGTACAATCCCAAGAAATCTCATAATGCGGAATCCAGTGTGTGTATGATGTGCAGCTACTGCGCCGGCTCCTTCCCCTTCGCTGAAGAGGTACCTGAAACAAAACTGAAAAACTGTAAGCACGAAGCTTAGTGAATTCCCCCAATCGTACCACATACCATACAATCATATAGCATACATACTGTCGGGCAATTCTAGGGTGCCCGACCTACCCAGTGCGGCCATTCTGCGGTGCCGACCTACCCGGTATGGCCGTTCTGGGGTGCCGACCTACCTCTGTCAAACCATTCTGGGGTGCTGACCTACCCGTCGGTCCTAACAACCGACCCTCGGGGACTATTACACCCCCTACTGCTACTATCACATATATCATAACATAAACATATTATCAGACATATATGGGGAGTCCGAACTACCCTTCAGTACTAACAACCGAACTTGGGGACTATTCCCCTCCTACTACCACTATTACATATAACATATCATGCCAGCATATAAACATATCATCACATACTGTCAGACATATCTGGGTGCCTGACCTACCCTTCGGTCCTAACAACCGAACTCTACTACTATCACATATAACATGTCATGCCAGCATACAACATATCAGGTAGTAGCAAGCCTAGATGATATCACAAAGACGATCACCTAACATACAACTCTTACTGGTGGGCCGGCATTCTGGCCATAGACCCACCTCTACTGGAAGGTAACTCACCTTGAACGAAGCTGCTGATAATCTGGGCGGGGAAAATATCTGTCTGCTGCTGCTTCGGAAATCCTGCGGCTATAATCCCCACAAAATACTTAGTCAAAGTCTGATATCTATTCTCTGGGTAAAATGACCATTTTACCCCTGACCAAGTCCAAGACAAAGTCAAATTCAACTTCCAGTTGACCCGACTCTCCGAGTTGGGCCGCCAACTCGTCGAGTCCCTATCCTTTCATCTGTCCTTCTTCATGTCTCTACTCGTCAAGTTTGGCAACGACTCGACGAGTTCTCCTTCTATTACAACCCCGGATGAACCTTCATCCGACTCGCCGAGTTGTATGAACAACTTGTCGAGTTCATCCTCAAGAGTTGGGAGATTGCCTTGGACTCGCCGAGTCTATTCATGTACTCGCCGACCCTCTAAAACCTTTCATGCACTCCACTGGGTCTCCTTGACCCATAACAGAAAGAGGAGTCTAACGTCGGACTCGCCGAGTCCCAAGAACGACTCGCCGAGTCGATACAGTCCGAGTCTTATTTCTTCGATTTCTGGTGTACAACTCTTGTCCAAATGATAGATCTAGGTCCCTAAACTCGATCGAGCACGTAAAGTTACGAACTTTACGTGCATGCATGGGACTTTGAGTCTAAAAGGCTCTAAAAGAGACTCTTGGGTTGCATGGGGGCTTCCATGGGTGCAAAGCAGCCCCTTTCTGCCTTGTAATTCCTCCATGGACCTAGATCCGAAGTCTCAACCCCCCAACCATGCTTTCAATCATGGTTGGTTGCCAAGAATGGCTTATAAAAGCCCTAAATCTCCCCAAAAAGGGATCTAGCAAAAGAACAAGCAAGGTATCGACTTTATACCTTCTTTGAACTGCAAATGGTGCACAAAATTGAACTCCCTTAGCCTCCTCTTGATTCCTCTAGGATTTTCCTTCTCCTTTGAATTCAAAATCACCAAAAAGCACCACAAAAGCATTAGCTCTTATATAAACGGCTAGGGTTTGCTATGGGGGTTTTCTGGAAGAAATAGGGACGAAGGGTGGCTGAATGAGATGTTTAAATAGGGTGCAAACCCTTAAATTAGGGTTTTGTCCAGTCAGAGCCTACTAGTCGAGTCTGCAGCCGACTCGACGAGTCCGTCATTTAAATCCCGAATCAAATCCGTTTCTACTCGACGAGTTGGTCCTTCAACTCGCCGAGTCCCAGGCCAAAAATGCAAAATACTTAAATAAAATACATACCAGAACCAGGTGCTACAAATCTCCCCCACTTATTTTAGACTTCGTCCTCGAAGTCTGCTACTCGTTCCTGGAAAAGCTCTGGGTAATGCTCCATCATCTCATCCACCGGCTCCCAAGTCCATTCCGAGCCCTTCCGGTGCTGCCATTGCACCTTTACAAGCTCGACCCTCTTGTTCCTCAGATCCTTCGACTTCCGGTCGAGAATCGCTACAGGCCGCTCGATGTAATTCAGGCTGTCATCGACCTGAATATCCTCTAAGGGTACCACTGCCGAATTGTCCACCAAACATTTCCGTAAATGGGAGACGTGAAAGGTGCTATGAATCTGACTGAGTTCGGCTGGAAGGTCCAGCCTATACGCCACCTTGCCCACCCGGGCTATAACCCTGAAGGGTCCAATATACTTGGAACCCAACTTGCCCCGCTTCCTGAATCGGATGACGCCCTTGTTGGGTTTTGAGCATTCTAACACTCCTATGGTGTACATGCAACCCTATAAACCTTGGATCTATGTTTTCTCTATTATACATGCAAATATTAACTATTCCAAGGTTTCATCCTAACTAGCATATTATGAAGCACCTATACTACAAAGTTCTAGTTAGATGACATACCTTTTGATGTAGCTTGATGTCTTCAAGCTTTAAGAGCTTAGCCCCAATAGTGTGGAAGCCTCAAATGGAATCACAAATCACCAAAACACCTTGGAAGAACTTGAGAGAATATGTATGCACACTAAAATCGGCCCACTCTTATTTTCACACACTTGTGCCAATTTTGTGAGCCAAGGACCCCTTTATATATTCTGGAGGATTAGGGTTACATCCATGTAAACCCTAATACCCATGACCTTTCATTTACGTAGGATCCATGGGTTAAAAGCTCCATGGACCATCCATGAAAGCTTAGCCCAACGTAAATGAACTTGACCCATTCCATATATATAAGAGTCCATATTTAATTAGTTCTTTTTGATCACTTAATTAATTCTAAATTAATTCTTGATCAATACTAATTAAATAATATGATTCCATATTGATATATTAGAACTTATAATATATTAATATAAATCATAAATATACTATTCTCAAAAGACTATCCATATAAATTGTGCCGGTGAAGTGCAACCCAAATGGACCATGTCGGGTCGGGTCAAGTACATACCAAATATAGTTATGGACTTAGACATTAATCCAACAGTCTCCCACTTGGATAAGTCTAAAACTATTATTGAGTATGACTTCAAAACCTAACTGGCAATCGTAGCTCTTAAAGTCGCTGTCGAACTCTGACCTTGTCAATGACTTGTCCATTAGATAAGGGATCATATATTCCTCCATTCTAGATATCATATGGACTGAGCCATGGATTATAATCATTCTCTCTGTCCATTTGTTGTTTCCTGATTTTCGATTTATGATGACTGACTGATTGAACAAATCAAATTAGTCCTAGCTTGGCCAAGCACTCACATGTGTCATCGCTAAATCATCGAGGGGCCCACAGATATCGGTTTTATCCCGAAGGTAAAAGGAATGGATAAACTTCGACTCATATGGCTTGTTCTACTACTTGTTGAATCATACACAAAGGCACGTTTTATAACATCGAGTTACCAAATGCGTTTTCGTGCAATCAATGTATAACCAACTCATAGTAACAACTCATATCTCTAGGTTTGAAGAATATAAGATATTATCGTCTCATGATCACTCGTGATAAAATCCATGAAGTGATTCAAATGAGCGCGGGTTGAATCGAATACTCAGAACTTATGAGCACTCATGAGTGTTGTAGCACCACTTTTTCCACCAACTTGGACCTCTACAAACCAACCCATGACAGTCTTGATTCATATCTACTTCCAACATATTACGGACTGTGGATGGTTTGAATAACTTAATCATTCAGGAAGAGCGACTTAGTTATTCTGGAAGTCAAAACATGCAAAGTGAAACACAAGAATAAATGAATCAAATATGGTATCAAACCCTATGAATATAAATAAACACTTTTATTTATCACCATACTGATTACTCATTATTCATTGTTTCGGTTTTATCAACTTTATACTTGAATTAAAAACACTAGTTGTCCCATGCTCCAAGCATGTACACTATGTTTTTCTTAAACAATAGCTTTGCCATACACCAAGTATGCACTCTATGTTTGTCTATGATCCTTACTTTGTGAAATAAACCAATTGAACATAATTTCAATGATTCTAATTTCACACTCCCAAACCCTTATCGAAAAATGTGAGAATTTCAAATTCCTATCATTTATCGAAATCTGTTTGGATTTTAAACTTATATGCACTGACCCTCCTGTAATGAATATGTACAAAGTCACAAAGACTTGTCAACAGTCATTATAAGGTATTCCAATAGAGATCAAATCCATGGAAACTAAGTCTCATATTCAAAGTACATTGCTTTGGACATGCTTCTTGCATTAAGTTTTCTAATCTTGCACAGATAACTTCCACCTATGGAGACAACTCCATATTCTCATTTTGACTATCACTTCTGAATAAGAGATGCCTCTTTTCAGAATATGTCAATATGGTCCTTCCAAAATTATCACTATACTTCCCACTGTCCCTGAGCAACCAACCTTTGGTAAACCTCAGATTGTCCTCGACAATTGCTTAATCATTTTAGTCATATCCAATTCTAGACCTTTTCCCTTCTTAATGCCTCTGGGCATTTGGAAAAATTTAGAAATGACAAATATTATAGCACATGCAATCGATCCTGTACCCAAAGCAAATGGTACACGATTCATGATGTCTCACATAAAGACATGATTCTAGACCAGTCTTTTGCTACAATATTTTTATTTGCCATGTTTTCAAAATTTGACTATGAAGAGGGATTCCGTAATCATAATCGAATTTTGAGAATGCAATATATACAATTTCCTTAAGTTGAACCAATCCAACATGAAATTCATATATATATTCTTGACTAAAGATGATTAAGGTCTCAATCTAAGCCTTTAGAACTGAAATGAAGTATATCCTCTCCCTTAATTATAGCAAAACAACTTTTTCAATCCCTGTAGCCTCACGAATTGAAACTTTTGTTTTCTATAATTAACATTGCTAACTTACAATCTTGGAGTATGACTCTAAGAATTGTTTTGGAACGAAGTATGACTCATCTTCCTGATCTAACCATTTCAACAATTCAAGACTCCTCTTCTTAGTCATAAGAATGCACTAAGATGACCTTTAGAGGACTAATTATGATATGATTTCTAAATCATTAAGATGATCACAAACATGATACTAAAGTACTCTCCCATCTTTTCAGATTTGAGAAACTTTTATCTTTCTCCCTAATTTGATTCTTCCCATTCGTTCTGCCATACATTGAGACTTTTCCAATGTTTCAGAATTATACTTAAACTTGTAAGTATAACCATATTTACTAAACTTTAGTAAATCAAATAGTCTTAACGAGCTTTGTGGTGGACATGACCAGTGCACAAGAATGTGTACTCGATCCCTTTAGTCCTTCACTTGACTCACACATCCATGTGAACAAGTAATTAGTCTTGATTTTCCAATGCTTGAAAGTTCTCATTCATCATACTATTCAACTTGCATGATTCCAAGTTTCGGTCCAATTGAAACTTGGGTGATGAGGAACTTTCCTGATTTGGTAAATTTAGACACTACCACAAATGAAAGAATGAAATCCATTTTCCAATATTGCTGTCAGTGGAATCATATAAGCAACAATTTTCCACAAATGCCATTGTAAGGATACTTCAAATAAATAAAATTAAACAATTTTCTTTTATTTTAAAAATTTGTGGAAAAACTTATCCTTACAATCCACATGGAAAATTGTTGTTATCTATTCCTTAGCAATATATCATAACTTCTTAAGCAACTGCTCAAAATTCTGATGCGATCGAAATCCACCTTCGTGATCAGAATCAGCATATACTTCTTTAAGATTTCTCTCTATTCTTTGATTCTTAAAACATCAACATGTAACCCAGTCACATCATGTAATGTGGATCTCAGAATAGAACTTAACAGAGTTAGATAATGAGCTCTACCTGATGTAGAGTCAAACTAATTGACTTTAACATCCTTAGGTAAATTTGGCAGCTTTGCAATCAACGCCCCTTCCTTTGGCAAAATAAACATATGGACCCTTTGGTAATGGGACTATCTCAGACTTAGCCTTTCTCTTTACCATTTGGTCAACCGGGTTGACTATGGCCAATCCCTTTACATTAGGAAGAGAATGCTTTTTCTGGATTTCCAGTGTCACCATTGTCACTGTCCATAAAGTTTTTGGGAAGTTGATCTTCTAATCAAATTTGCTTTACTATCGTTCCAAATCATTGCTGATTCAGCAGCACCAAGAAAATAGATATGATCATTAAGGTTCATGTCATAGTCTGTTTCATAGTAGTCCAACTCACTATGTGACTTAGAAAGTGATTGAACATCCAACTTTCTCAAGACTTTGACACCCAACTCTCCCGGCTTGTCAATATGTGACTTCATCTCTAAGATGTGATCACACATAGACCTTGCTTGCCATTAGGGCTTGAGTGACCTTGAACTTGTGGGTTAGGGAGAATACTTGGAGGAGGTGGAGGAAGAGAAGTATCACTTCCATGAGCCAAACTCGGGAAGTCATATTCATTAGGAAAGCTTGCTTTAGGAAGATCGTTGTTGTCTAAACCAGACATCAACAATGGGAGAAATTCACGTAAAGTTGATTTAAGTCCTTAATATAACACCCAATATGATATATTAAGGCTAGGACCCAACAAACTATTTTATAACTTGGAAGAGGGATGCCGTAATCCAAGCTATAAAATATTTGAAGGTAGGTGAATGACGATTCACCAATTTCCACCAAGATAAACGAAATGTATTATTAGGTTTTAATTGGTTTTGAAACTCCTGGATTCTTTTGAGATTCATTGAACTTTTGAATGACATGTTTCAATCTCGAGTGTGCCCTTCAGGTTTTGTGACTGGGATGTCGAGGATCACAAAACAAGGTGTGAAGTAACCATGCAAATATACTTGGTACCCTTAATATTTACCCCTCAATCGATGTGCCGGTTAACCACACACGCTCCAACGATACTATGATAAACATTAAGTTACCCTTTGCCTACCTTGTTAAGTCTAGGTTAGTGTGCCGGTTAACCACACACGCTCCACTAACAGCTTAAACAAAGTGCAAAGTGTAATTTCATGGATTAGCACCTTATTCACATTTTCCTAAGTAACTTAGATTGGGAATTTATAAGTGTTTAGTTACTTAGTATTTATCATTATACTTATAATGAAGGGAGAATTATAGTCCTTGTCCTACCTGTTCGGCTAACGACCCTCCACCGGTCAAGGAAGCGGTGAGTGAGAGTGGACACCCATTAAACTGCCATTTTATAGGCAGTAACCTTATACCCCCCTTATAGACCGGCTTCGTGCATGAGGCCTACTAATGGTAAGACGACTTGCTCTTATACATATAATATATTAAACTTTTAATATTATAATAGTATAAGGGTGTATTTTAGACATTTAAAATACTTGGTGGTTTAATCTATTAATTAAACTAGACTTTTAATTTAATTAAACTCAAACCATATATTTATGGATTAATAATACTCTTTTAATTAAACGCTTTAATTAACTATTAATAAAGTCCATAAGAGTTTATTTGAACTATTCAACAAAACATCATAATTCCAATTATTAAACTCAAAATTAAAACCATTTAATTAATTGTTTAAGTTATGAACCCAAGAGTTTTAGAATTCAATTCTTTTTTTCATAAAAACTTTTCTCAAATTCCAAAACTTGAGGGCAAGTTTTGTAATTCTTGAAAACCTTTGGATTCCATAACTTATGGAATTAATGGTGTTTTATGATGAAACTTTCCATGTTCCATAACTTAAGAACAAGTTATGGAATTCTTTAAAACAGTAACACCAAATTTTGTAACTCCATAAAAACTTTGAATCAATTTTTTTTTTTTTTAAAAAAAATTCATATCCATAACTTATGGAAGTTTCAAAAACCCTTAAGATCATAACTTTAAAAAAAAAACTTTTGAGCTCCAAAATTTTATGACAAAATATGTAACTCCTTAAAACATTTAGATCAAACTTTTAAAACTCATAAAATAATCATATCATTTTATCTTTTACTAAATTTGAGCTAATTCATCTCATATAACAAATGATTCAAATTTTACAAATAATTCGTTTTTCACAAAACAAGTAATTATCTTAAAATTTGACAAACGTCATGTTTTTTTTTTCTTTTTTTTCAACTTGAAAATAAAACATTTGCATCAATATAACAGAAAACAACCCATGGCTCTGATACCACTGTTGGGTTTTGAGCATTCTAACACTCCTATGGTGTACGTGCAACCCTATAAACCTTGGATCTATGTTTTCTCTATTATACATGCAAATATTAACTATTCCAAGGTTTCATCCTAACTAGCATATTATGAAGCACCTATACTATAAAGTTCTAGTTAGATGACATACCTTTTGATGTAGCTTGATGTCTTCAAGCTTTAAGAGCTTAGCCCCAATAGTGTGGAAGCCTCAAATGGAATCACAAATCACCGAAACACCTTGGAAGAACTTGAGAGAATATGTATGCACACTAAAATCGGCCCACTCTTATTTTCACACACTTATGCCAATTTTGTGAGCCAAGGACCCCTTTATATATTATGGAGGATTAGGGTTACATCCATGTAAACCCTAATACCCATGACCTTTCATTTACATAGGATCCATGGGTTAAAAGCTCAATGGACCATCCATGAAAGCTTATCCCAACCTAAATGAACTTGACCCATTCCATATATATAAGAGTCCATATTTAATTAGTTCTTTTTGATCACTTAATTAATTCTAAATTAATTCTTGATCAATACTAATTAAATAATATGATTCCATATTGATATATTAGAACTTATAATATATTAATATAAATCATAAATATACTATTCTCAAAAGACTATCCATATAAATTGTGTCGGTGAAGTGCAACTCAAATGGACCATGCCGGGTCGGGTCAAGTACATACCAAATATAGTTATGGACTTAGACATTAATCCAACAGCCCTTCCATGGCGACACCTTCAGGAGAACCATATCCCCGACCTGAAACTCCAGGTCTGATCGGCGCTTGTCGGCATAACTTTTCTGCCGACTCTAAGCAGTCTGAAGTCTGCTCCGAACCTGCTGAATCCTCTCTGTCGTCTTGAGCACCACTTCGGTGCTCCCCATGACCCTCTGGCCAACCTCACCCCAACATATCGGGGTCCTGCACTTCCTCCCGTATAACATCTCGAAGGGAGGACGGTCAATACTCGTGTGGTAGCTGTTGTTGTACGAGAACTCAGCCAATGGGAGGTAAGCATCCCAACTACCACCGAAATCTAACACACATGCCCGCAGCATATCCTCCAGAGTCTGGATGGTCCGCTCGCTCTGACCATCTTTCTCCGGATGAAATGTAGTGCTAAAGTGCAGACGAGTACCTAGCTCGTCATGAAACTTCTTCCAAAACCTGGAAGTGAACCGCACATCCCTGTCTAAAATCACCGAAACTGGCAGCCTGTGCCTCGCCACCACCTCCTTGATGTAGATATCGGCCAACCTTTCGGCCGAAATACTCTCTTGAATCGGAATAAAATGGGCGCTCTTGGTCAATCGATCGACGATGACCCAAATTGAATCTACGCCTCGCGCGGTCCTGGGAAGTTTGGTGATGAAATCCATGGTAATATCTTCCCACTTCCACAGGGGAATATCCAATGGCTGCATCTTGCCGTGTGGCCTCTCGTGCTCGGCCTTGACCTTCCTGCAGGTCAAGCACCACTCCACATACCATGCTACATCCCGCTTGATGCAGGGTCACCAATAGTTAAGACGAAGATCTCTATACATCTTCGTCGCTCCTGGATGGATAGAAAACCTGGATTTATGCGCCTCCTCCATCAATGTCTGGCGCACGCCTCCATGATAGGGGACCCACACCCTACGGTGAAGAGTCAATAACCCTCGGCTATCATAGTCGAAGGAGGAAACCTGTCCTACTATACGCGCACTCTTCCGATGTTCCTCCTTCATAGCCTCCTGCTGGGCCTCCCGGATCTGTTCCAACAATGGAGTCGCTACTGTCATCCGCATGCAAATATCTCTGATCGGCGCTGCCTTATGGCTAAGCACGTCGGCCACCACATTGGCCTTCCCTGGGTGGTAAATGATCTCGCAGTCGTAATCTTTCACCACATCTAGCCATCGGTGCTGCCTCATGTTCAGATTCGGCTGATCCATGAGGTACCTCAAACTCTTGTGGTATGTGTAAATGGTACAACTGACCCCATACAGGTAATGATGCCAAATATTGAGGGCGAACACAACAGCCCCCAACTCCAAATCATGTGTCGGATAGTTCACCTCGTGGGGCTTCAGCTGCCTCGAAGCGTAGGCGATGACATGCCCTCTCTGCATCAATGCCACGCCCAAACCCGAAATAGACGCATCCCAGTACACAACAAAATCCTCTACGCCCTCTGGCAGGGCTAAGATCGGCGCCTCACACAATCTCTGTCTCAGTGTCTCCAACGTTGCCGCCGTGAGCCACCGTCGACCACCACCGCCCGAGGTGGCAGTGGGTGTGCTCGGCTTAGTGAAACCCGAATCGGCCCAATAGCTTAATCTTGGACAAATTGGCTCGTGTTGGTTTTGAAACCCTAATTAGGGTTTAGAAAACCCTTATTTTGTATATGTTAATTTGGAATTGTCAGGACCCGCAAGTTTGGACCATTGGATTAGAATCATGAATTAATCCCGACCACATTGTAAGTTAACCTAGTAGATTGATGGGATTATTGTATTAAGTCCTTAATGGGTTAAAGAATAAACATTTAACCCTAATTATCATTTTATGTGAAAACCCTAATATTGCTTGGGCCTTAAGTTGGGACTTTTTATTCGGTTTTGGTGATTGGGCTAGTGATGGGCCATCAAGACCAATTATATGGACTAGAATACTTGAATGGGCTTTAGGGTAAGGCCCATGTGAGGGGTTTGGGTCCAATTTGGAAAATTAGGCCATAGATGGGCCATAACTGGGCCTTGATGATTATGAGATGTTGGACCATTGGAATACCAAATGTTTGGACTAGAACAAATGGTTGGGCCTTAGGGTAAGACCATGTAAAGGTTTGGGCCCAATTGGGAAAATTGGGCCATATGTTGGGCTTTGGATCATAATTTGACTTTTGGGCCTTTAGATTGGGCCTTGGGCTTGAATAAAACAAAGTTAGGGGTAAGTTAGTCTTTTACCCCAAGCATGGACTTATGGTTATGTGTTGGAACCCAATTATTAATTGGGTGTTGTTTTGATGTTGACTGTTCGGGAATTTGTCATTCAGTAGCTAGGGTTTTGTCTGTGGGACTTCAACAGTGCGAGGTGAGTTACCTTCCAGTAGAAGTAGGTCTAAGGCACCAATGCCGGGCCACTAGTAGGTGATTATAGTTGAGATGATTGTCTTTGTGATAATTTTCTGGTATGCTACTATCTGTCATGCTTTATGTGCTAGTATGCTATGTTATTATGTGGTAGTGGTAGGGGGTGAAATAGTCCCCTATTACCGGTTGTAAGATACCGAAGGGGAGGCCAACACCCAGATATGCTAGCCAATATATGATTTATATGTATATGTTATGTTATTATGTGGTAGTGGTAGGGGTCAAATGGTCCCTAGTTACCGGTTGAAAGATTCCGAAGGGGAGGCCAGCACCAAGTTATGCTCGACAGTTACCCATTGAAAGATACCGAAAGGGAGGCCAGCACCCAGCTATGCTAGGCAGTTACCAGTTGAAAGATACCGAAGGGGAGTCCAACACCCAGATATGCTAGGCAGTTACCGGTTGAAAGATACCAAAGGGGAGGCCAGCACCCAGATATGCTAGGGATTATGTGTTTATATGGTATGTGGTATGGTGGGGGAACTCACTAAGCTTCGTGCTTATGGTTTATAGTTTTGGTTTCATGTACTTCGTTTTAATTATTGACACTTTGGTTTTGACATAGGATGTTTTTATGGATGTTTTTATACTGTTGGTTTTATGAATTATTAAACTAAAAATGAAATTTTTGGTCTTAAATTTTGGGATGTTACATATTCGTTACGATCAAGCCGAGCCCTTCCGTTTCGAACGGGAAGTACCTGAAACCATAAACCATAAACTGTAAGCACAAAGCTTAGCGAGTTCCCCAAAATACAACATACCATACATAACATACGCGCCATACATTTCATGCATACAATAGGAGGTGCTAACCATAGTCTTGACATTATGACATGAGCCGTATCATGGTCTTTCCTTGCCAGGCCGGGGGCCAAAACCCTAGGTCTTACATACAATTTCTAGGAGCCGCTTCCTGGTCTTCCATGCAAGCATCACCAAGACAACTAGCATACAATATACAACTACTTAACTAATTAATTGCCAGAGTTTGCACTCCGGTCTTGCATACATATTGCCAAGAGCCACCTCCTGGTATTTCATTCAAATTCCAAGGGCCACCCCCTGGTCTTCCTACAATACATAAACCAAACGGGCTGGCATTGGTGTCTTTGACCCATAGTACAATGAGGAGACTCACCTTGACAACTGAACCCACGAATAAATCTCTGATTGCCGAACCGCTAGAATCCCCGCGCTATCAAACAAATAACATCCAGTTAACAATTAAGTTCCAAACCGAATCCAACAATCCATATATGGGGCAAAAAGACCATTCTACCCCTCACCTAATTGGGTCTGAGACTAAGGCCCAAACTCCCAATCATAAATGCCCACAAACCACTAATCATCCAAAGCCCACTTATGGCCCAACTTTCCAAATTAGGCCCAAACCCTTACTTGGGCCTTACCCTAAAGCCCATTAACTTTTCTTAATCGAAAACACATATTCTCAGCTGGTCCAACAAAGCCCCATGCAACCAAGCCCAAAAGATATCCCAAACCGAAGCCCAAACATACGAGGCCCAAACAGACCGAGTACACGGGGCGTACAAGCACGTACGCGTAACATACTCGCTTGGAGGCTTGTACGCTAAGCGTACCTTCTTCTACACCCAGTGTACTCACACTATCTAGACCAAACTTGATTTGTCACTTAATCCATTAAGAAAAAGCTTCCAAAACACAGATCTGACCTCCTTAAGCTGGATTATCACGTAAAGTTACCAACTTTACTTCCATACATGACTAAATAAACCTCTTAAGCTTAAAAGGGACTTAATGGTTGACTTAATGCATGCATGACACCATTCTTCACATAAAGCTTGCACCTTTATGCTCAAAGGTACCAAAACAAACTCAGATCTTAAACAACAGGCCCTTGAACAACCCAACTCATCCATAGAACCAAAAAAGAGACCAATATCATAATAAACTAGCCATGAATAGATCTAATCATACAAAATCCAAGTTGAAAACTTGATACCTCAAAAATGTTCCCCACAAAATGATGATTCTAGATCCAAAGCCTCTCCACCAAGCCAAACAACTTCAAGCTTCTCTTATTTCCTTCCCAAGGGAAAAATGAGCACCAAAGCCTTCCAAAAGCTCAAGAACACCACCAAGAGGCTACGAGGTCGATTTAGGGTTTTTAGGGTGTGGAGGCTAGCTTAGAAATGAACCAAACGGACTAACATAAAGCTTATATACGATACAAAATGAACTATTAGGGTTTTTAACTCACCCTCGTACGCCCATCATACGAGGTCTCGCACCCTGATCCCATCTACACAGTATTTTAAGCGTACACTCCATTACACATGGCGTAACACCCTACACATCAGTACGCCCCGCGTACTCCCTTGGTACGCCCCACGTAGTAAGGTGTTTCCTCAAACCCTAATTCATTCCGAAGACAGTAACTTCTTTGATACAACTCCGATTCTGAGCATCCTTATATCCATGAAAAGGTATTGAGAAGCTCTACACTATTACCAAATCATACTTAACATAAAGTTCCCCAAACACAAAATCCAATTTCCATAAAAGACCCCAGCCAATTTACCAAAATACCCCTTGGCATAAAAACAAAATGTGAATGCCCAAACCATCTACATATCGTCACCCACACCAAATGGGTGACGATTAAGAACAGGGCATTATAAATCTCCCCCACTTAAATTTGATTTCGTCCTCGAAATCAGTCCTTACCTTTCCCACCATGCCAAACATCCTGAGAAACACAACCACAATCCCGAGAAAACTACAACGTTCCCAAGGCGACCGAAAGCAATCCTAGCAGAACTCACCAAACCTGAAGAAGAACGAACCTTAAAACCTTGCAAAAAACCATCTCTGCCTTTCCCAAAATCTGAAATCTTAAATTGGGCTGGCTCCCTGAGTGACCGCCCACACTGAACCGCTACCATGCCAATTCCACAATGAATTACAGACGAAACAAAACACTTCCAACCCTTGAGGCTTCCATAGGGAAACCAAAATCACTGACCTTATAATGCTGCAGAACGCTTATACTTGACAGAAGGCTCAGATAATCCTTCGAGTAGAAGATTCATCCTTGCAATGGTTAGACTCAAATGAGAACTACACGACATGGTCCAATCAACCACTCTGAGATTATTTAATCCAACTGGAAGTGACTTAGCATATTCCCCTAATAACAAGCGACTCCACACACGACTCCCAATTCAATGAAATCGCCCCGAATTATCTTGCTGCCCCCAGCTGCTTTCCAAAATCATTTGAGACCTCCCTAGTCCCAACTTGTCTGCCAACTACCTGAAACACCAGACTCCTGACTGGTTGCTAAGTCGAAAGAGATACATACACAGTCACCCCACACGACTCCTGAGAGAAACGTTATCTAACAATAATTGGGCAAACCATCTCGCCACTAAATCCAATGCTAAAATGATGCTACATGACCAACTGTAGTCTCATATCATACCCGATCTTCAACGACCTACCATTTCCCGATTCCAAGCATGTTATGGCCCTCCTAAATTCTTACGAGTTGACCCACTCTGGTCCTAACCATCTAAAGAAATCTATGACCAGTCGTGGATTTGCCACACTGTGACAACCGTCAAAATTCGAGTCGGTTCTAGATTTGAATAAACTTAGTTGCACATATACACACGACACATACTGGACTTAGTGACTAGAAGCTCAGTTATAACCTACTAGAAACTTGGAAGCAACTAGAAACAATGCATAATGTACTTAGATTTCACATTGATATGTGAATTCTACAACTACTTAGCGGTAGAGGCTATCCATATTCGGGTCACTCTTTGACTCGAACACCTTTTCATGAATCATATACACACATCATGCACTTGACCTAGAAGTAGAAATTATGTCAAAGTCTCATAGAAACTTAAGTCAAAGTTGAAGACTAGGACTAGTATACTTGATTCCTCAATTTCGCTTGAATCTCGGAATCACTACATAGAATGCCAATAAACCGATAAAAATAAATTACAAACATTATTTATAACTATAAAAGAGTTATAATACCATAAGATAATTTAAAGTCTCAAATATTCTATTTATTTTGATATCCAAATTTTTACAAACTCTCAAAAACCCTAAAAACCCTAAAACTTAAATTTTATAAAGTTTAACATCAAGAATTCTATAAAAATAGTTATGAAACTTATAATATTATCTTAAAACAATTAAATTCAGGGAAATATAATCAAGGAAAATAAAAATTTAAGTCATTAACATTCATCCTTAATTTATAAGTCAAAAATCAAGGTTTCATGAATAAAAACTTGATTTTAGTGCACATTTTATATAAAATTTAGATATTTTATAAAATAACTTAAATTTTATAAAACAAAATGAATGATAAAGGGTTATTATACTCAAAATTTCGGACCCCTCTCTTCCCATATCTCTCTCTCACACTCTCATTCTCCAACACACACACACATCTCTCTTTTTTCTCTCTCTAGAAAACTCTCTCTACCTTCTCTCTAATTTTTTTTTCTCCAAACACCACAACCACAGCCTATTAACCACGAAATTATGGAGATTCATAAGGGTTTTTCAAGCCACAAATAAATTTAAGGTAAAGAACATACATCTCTTGAAGATCCACAACAATGATTTAAGCCATGCATGTGCATTTTACTTCAAAAATCGACTTCTACTTCTTCATCTTCTTCAAACTTGTTTTCTTTTTGTTAAAATGGTTTTTAGAACATCATGGATGTGTTTTAACACCATGCATGTATGATAAACAAGGTTGCATGTTCATGATCTTAGTGCAAAAATCGATTTTAAGGATTAAAACATCAAACTCAAGTTAAGAGTTTTTGAGAAACAAAATTTTGTTCATAAATGAATGTATACATTTTGATAAGTTTTAATCTTTTGATCTCTGGAAACATGACTAGAATATAAGTTTATCATGATATCTTTTAAAATATTTCAAAAGATTTACTCAAAGAAATGATGAAAACTCATTTTTCTAACCAATCACCATGCATGCAATCTGCCAGATTTCTTTACCTGACTTTAAACTGTCATATCTCACTCATTTCTTAACCAAAATTCAGGATTATTTTTCTGGAATATAATATTTTGAGTTAGCTTTCAAACCCATCTGACCTCACTGGAAAATTCAAATATTTCGATTTTTAGCAATTTTTACAAAACTGTTGCTCAATCAGCACCTTTTTGTGAATACTAGTTTTGTATTGCATGTTCAAAGTTCTTATTCATCACTAAAAATCAAGGAAAAATTAACTTGAGCACTTAACATCATGTATTAAGAGGTATAAAAATATCTTGATTCAAAAGCCTTTGGAACATGTTGCAAAAATTCTCAAAGTAACATCAATAATTTTTACCAAAATCACAAGAATCAAGTTTTCTCTATAATTGTTTGAGCCTTTAGGCATGTTTTTCGACATCAAAAATAAGAAAACAATTTTTCATTGTTATTAAATTGTTTGAAGTTTCATTCTGGAAATTTTCAGCTCAATATATATTTTCTTTATTTTTACATGAAAATAATAATAAAATAGAGTGTTAAAGCATATAAAATACTTAAACTTGTAAATAAATTCTGGAAATATTTGTAGATGACCCTTTTAGTTAATAAACATCTCTCATAAAGTTTCATCGATTTTTGTTACTGTTTAGTATGGTTTTTAATTTTCTTTTTATTTAGCTCTAATAAATCATAAAACCACTTTAGGGAATGTGAAAATATTATTTCTTATTTTTCACAGCTTGTACCTTATATTTAAGACTCCGAAAAATATTTTGGGAATTTTTGAAAATGTATATCTATTTTTCTTGAATTTTTGTGTTTATAATGGACTAAAAACAGGAAAAATAGTTTTACTCATCCAAAATTCATGAAAGTTTACCAGAAACTCTTATAATATGTTAGGATGATACATAAAAATTTTGATGATTTTTATCTTCTGTATGCTATTTTTCTTCTATTTTCCCAAGATTTAATACACTTAAATGTACAAAAATCAGAAAAATTGTGTTAAACTTTTTGAAAACACATATTAATATTTTTCCTAGATTATGTACACTGTAAAATAGTTACACAAAAATTACAAGAATTTTTCATGATAATTTACTATTTTTCCATGATTTTATGATTATTCATGGAATTAAATGGTGAAAAATAGTTAGACAAATCAAAAATTCAAGAAAATTTATCTTAAGGTGTTTGACTTCAATTAAAAATGAAATACAAAGTTTGGGAAAGTTTAGAACTAAATTGATTTCGTTTTGAATATTTAATCAATGGAACACCTCTAAAATGTTAAATATTAACATTTCAATAATGGAAATTTTCCACTTAAATTGTTATATAACAATTGATTCTTTGAAACTTAATTTCCACAGAAAAATGTTTGTAACTTATCAATATTAAATTTTGACACATTATTGGCATAATTCTATTGTAGTAGTAGGTATACTAGTATTAGATTTCAATTAGGGACTCATTAGTGTGTAACGTCGTTGTAGGAAAGACGATAGTGGTACGAGTGGAGCGTAGATCAAGGCACCATTTGCATCATCTCAATGCATTGTGAGTATTCACGACTCCCCCTATTTTCGGTTTTTAAATGTTTTGGGGTGGAAAAGCATGTCCTAAACTATTTATGTTTGTTGTATTTAATTGACTCGTATAAACTTGACTACTATATTTTGCATATAGTGAGTATTCACGCACTCCCCTATTTTCAGTTTTTATGTTTTGGGGTGGAAAAGCATGTCCCGAAAAACTATTATTTGAATGTTGTATTTAAATTGATTTGTATCAAACATAATTGCTATTTTATTGCTATGTCTCTCTATGTATGTCTATGCAACACGGAACATGAGAACTTATCGTACTAAGGCCCTTCCCTTATCTCTAACCATTAACTCTTTGAGCCAATGGTCATTATGGATAGCGCTATTAGGAATTGACAACTCCTCACTCGCCCTATTGCTGGAGTGCATGATACCATATTCATCTATGGAACGATAAGCATAGATCTTGATAGGGCTTCAGTCATAGGTTTGGTTGAGACTCATTGTTTGCTCATACACATACAAACTCGTTACTTATTATAGCAATAAACTTGTTTATTAATTATAGCAATGAACTTTGTTTCTCATTACAACAACGAACAGTTATTACTGAAAACTTATATACATGTTTTAGCAATGAAATTGTTTGCTCCTTGTAGCAACGAAATTGATTGCTCATTTTAGCAATGAAACTTGTTTACTCGTTTGAGTAACGAACTTTATCTTCCATGAGAATATGAATGTTGCATCTTATTTGGGCAACATACCTTATCTCTCATGATGACAAAGAACTTTGTTTTTACAAACTTATTTACTCATTTTAACAATATACTTTTATTATTGGAAACTTTTATCAAAACTTTGATTTCAATTCATGGAACCAGTATTATTTTGTTTATCTGTGAGTACTCACCAACTATTTTTATAGTTGACGCTCGTTTTACATGCTTTTTCAGGAATCATCGAGTAAGTGGCACTTAGGGACACTTCACTTTTAGGAGCATTCACATGTGCTGTATTTCAATTTACATTGTAATTTCTTTTAAAAGTTGTTCAAACGCATTGTGAATTTGTAATGATTTTTAATACTATGGTTGGTGTTGTCTTTTAACTTTTGCGATGAAACCCTTTGTACTGCCACGCCCTGTGTTTCCGCTTTAGCGGGGTGTGACACATACCCTTACCGCTGCATTGGGACCGGTGAATGTTATGGGCTACCCCGCAGTCTTACAACACTCCTACACTAACTGCCAACCGGTGAATGCCACGGGTTACCCCGTAGTCTTACAACATTCCCACTCTAACTGCCAACTAGTGAATGGTACGGGCCATCCTGCAGTCTTACAACACTCCTACCTTGCCATAGACATCGCTAATCTATCAAACTGAACGCATTCAAGGTCGAACGCACACTCGACCAAGCACCCAAGCTGAACTCGAGTCATGACTGGAATCCCCAACCTGGGTCCACCAAAAACCTACTATCCAATGCCAAGATGACGTTAACCAAATGTTAGGAAGTTTCCCAAACTCTCAACTCGTATAATCCTCAATCCAGACGACCACTTGGACCGCCTCCCTCCCAGACGGGGATGTGAAACTCATCCTAGTTTCACACCTGCTTCTGCTCCCGGATATCCGAACGTTTCTCCCCCACTTTGATTCGACTAAGCTCTTACTGTTGGATTAGGTGTCTAAGCCCATAACTATAATTGGTATGTACTTGACCCGAGAGTAGCACGGTCCATTTGGGTTGCATATCATTAGGACAATTTGTTAAGATGGACTCTTGAGAAAAGGTTATATATGGTTTATTAATATATTATTAGTTCTAATATATTAATATGAAATCATATGGTTTAATTAGTATTGATCAAGAATTAATTTGGAATTGATTTTGTGATCTAAAGAGACTAATTAAATCTATGGGGACTAATTATGGTAATTAGTTATATTTATATGTTTTGGGCTTATGATCCATGTTGGACCAAGTTTATGTATGGATACATAAAGAGTTGGGCCACATGAAGCATGGATCATAACCCCATTGGTATGGATTTGGGTTATACCCATGACCCTTAGAATCCTACATATAACTATGTACTCCTGTAGTGACATAAGAACATGGTTTGGCATGCGGAATTAAAGTTTGCAGAATGAACATGGTGATTTGGGTGTTCAAGAGATGTATTGAATATGTATGGTGTTACAAAAAGGGACATAGATCTACATCTAAATAAATAACACACACTTACACACTCACTTTTACACCTCTCAAGCACACCTTCACAAGTGGACAAACCCACCTTATATAGAGGTGTTTACATGTCTCTCTCTCACTCTCACTAACACATGGGTCTAAAGGCTAATGCACCACATGCAAGTGGGTCTACAAGAGTCAAACCATTACAAAGTCATACATGAAGAACTTTGCACCCCAACATTCTCCCCCTCAAAGTTAGGAATGGATGACCCACTTCAAATCTTCCAAAATCGAGCAACTACGCGGTTCGAGCCTCAAAGGTGACACATGTCGAAACGAACTTAAATCTTCAATTCTTCCATGATTCTTCAATTTGGGCTCTAGGATGTGAGACCATACAATCCGAGCAGCAACGAATGATTAACTTCAAATAATCACCCAAAAGTTGCGCATAAAAACACATCCCAAAAATCTTCAATAAAACCAAACCCATTTCGAAAATAAATCATTTCCGAACTTCCAATTGCATCATTTCGTAAGCTTCAAAACTTCAAGATCACTTCGGTCTTCAAATCCGCGTAATATGAAAAATTCAAGTTCGAATTTCCATATAAAACTTCTCCCCCTTTTTATGATCGAAATTTGATTATAAAACTTTCAAGAAAAAAGAACGTGCTCTATTCGGAATTTTTCATGTCAAAACTCCCCCTTAACATGTGGCATAAACTTTGTGCTTCAATCCGGAAAATCCAAAAAATATTGAATTTCTAGCTTCGTTCATGGATCGCCTTTGACAAAATTTCTCAAAAATGGGTAGAAATTGTCAATTTCAAAATTCTGCAGTGACCCGGTGCGCCTAAAACAGCCAAATATGCAAAACTCTCCCCCTTTTCCAATGTTGGGTAGAAAGCGTCAATTTGCACAAACTGCAGGGGCCTGAAATGCGCTTTCTTCAATTTTCAGCAAAAACAGTCCTTTTTCGAGTTTGGGTGCAAACTGCCAAACATTCGAAGCCTCAGGGACTATTTTCGAAAATTCTTCCCTTTTTTCTCCAAACATACGAAGACTAGTCCCAAAGATACGAAGCTCCAAAAATTTTCGAATTTGGGTGAAAAGTGTCAAACATACGAAACTTCATTTAATTTTCATAGTGCCAAATATTCGAAGGTTCAGGGGCTGTTTTTGAAAAGTTTGCTTTTTCAATTCATACGAAGCTTTTTGATGAAACATACGAAGCTTTTTGATGAAACATACGAAGACAGTCAAAACTCAAAACGTACGAAACTTTTTCTTTCTCTCTCCTCTTCGTATGAAACTCCATCTTCCCCAATCAACAAAAAATTTCTCAGCATACGAAGCATACGAAGACTTATATATGAACAGTAATGAACAGTAACCATTCTTCGTTCGTTCAATCATCAACCCTTCGTATGAATCCACAACACCAAAAACCTAATCACAAATCGACTGTAAACAAACATTGACCCTTCGTTCTTTAACACAGTTCTTCTCCAATTCATTGATCAAATAACGAAGGCTTCGTTCGTTTGATTGAAACCAAAACCAAAATCGTCATCCTTTGTTTTTCAGAGATCAACCCAAATCATCAACAGTTACAGTTCTTCGTTCCTTATATTTCTTCCCAATCCCAATGCAAGTACCCTTCGAATCAATAAATCCCAAAATTATCAAAACCTTTGAAATCGATTCCATAATCAAATTCTTCAATTATCTTTCCTTCGCGTTTAATACACAAACCAAATCATCAACCATACTTGAACCCTTCGTAAATCAACGATCAAAATCCTTCGTTCAAACTCCCTTATACCCCTTAGAATCAAAATCACCAATCACAGTCTTTGAAAACTTCCCAAAAATTGATTATCAAAATCAAAACCCATGGATTCGCTTTTTGATGCTCGTTCAAAACATCATTGTATCTATCGATTTTAACCCCTTCGCTAACAGAAGACGAACATCAAAAACCCTGTGAATCGATCATCTGATTTCGAATAAGAACCACAAATCGAGTTTTGATTTGCAAATACCCATCCACTCGCTTTGAAATTACAAGAAACAATCAATACCAAATCAAAATCGATTCGCATCTTCTTTCATTTAAACAAACTTCGGTTCTCTTGACATAGATGAACGAAGAACATAGCAGTGATTCCAAACTCAAGAACCAAAATCAAGATTCAATTCCAGTTTGTTCTCAAAACCGATATTGACATTAACAAGTCGAGTTTATTACTTCCATTCACAGTTCATTTGATAAAAGGATATCAAAATCAATATCGATTTCACAGATTGAAAAGAATCTCACAACAATCGACTTCAACTCAATATCAGACTTATCTATTGATCTTAGCTTTGACTGTAAGAATCGATATTTACATCTGATGCTTAAGAAAGAAATAGAGTTTGAAGAAATCGAAATAAAAAATCGACAAATCAGATAAGAAATCAGACGAGGTGAACTGTGATGTAGAACAGATAGAAATGTCGGACTTATTTAATTGGAGTATAGTTGGGCTAAAAGATGAACAGTAACAGATCAGAATCTATGGGTTCGAAAATTGATCGATGAACAGTATGAATGTGAACAGAGCTTGAAATAAACAACAATGAACGGTAACCGAAATCACTTTGGGCTTAAATTTTGCTTTGATGAACAGTAACTAACTCAAGATTTTGGGCTTAAAATACGTGAGTAATAACAGAATTGTTTTCATGATTTGATCTAAAAAAAATTTTATTGGATCTTCAAAGGGTTTTGAAACGGATTAGATCCAACGAAACAAACCGATCAAAAGTCAAAAACGTTACGCATGATTTAAAGAGATTAAGAGAAATCATAGAGAGAGACTCACCAAAATTGTTCCAAATTGCGACAAAAGTTGCCAAACCGAGAATCGTTCTTCAAAAATCACATT
Organism: Lactuca virosa; assembly: GCF_052849685.1. NCBI lineage: Eukaryota > Viridiplantae > Streptophyta > Magnoliopsida > Asterales > Asteraceae > Lactuca > Lactuca virosa. The sequence goes on from NC_136434.1 coordinate 156,447,418, forward strand.
GATCTTGAAGACCCGCTCTGATACCAATTGTAGTGACAAAGAACATGGTTTGGCATGCGGAATTAAAGTTTGCATAATGAACATGGTGATTTGGGTGTTCAAGAGATGTATTGAATATGTATGATGTTACAAAAAGGGACATAGATCTACATCTAAATAAATAACACACACTTACACACTCAGTTTTACACCTCTCAAGCACACCTCTACAAGTGGACAAACCCACCTTATATAGAGGTGCTTACATGTCTCTCTCTCACTCTCACTAACACATGGGTCTAAAGGCTAATGCACCACATTCAAGTGGGTCTACAAGAGTCAAACCATTACAAAGTCATACATGAAGAACTTTGCACCCCAACATTCTCCCCCTCAAAGTTAGGAATGGATGACCCACTTCAAATCTTCCAAAATCGAGCAACTACGTGGTTCGAGCCTCAAAGGTGACACATGTCGAAACGAACTTCAATCTTCAATTCTTCCATGATTCTTCAATTTGGGCTCTAGGATGTGAGACCATACAATCCCAGCAGCAACGAATGATTAACTCCAAATAATCACCCAAAAGTTGCGCATAAAAACACACCCCAAAAATATTCAATAAAACCAAACCCATTTCGAACACATCATTTCCAAACATCCAATTGCGTCATTTCGTAGACTTCAAAAATCAAGGTCACTTCGGTCTTCAAATCCGCGTAATATGAAAAATTCAAGTTCGAATTTCCATATAAAACTTCTCCCCCTTTTTATAATCGAAATTTTATTATAAAACTCCCAAGGAAAAAGAACGTGCTCTATTCAGAATTTTTCGTGTCAAAACTCCCCCTTAACATGTGGCATAAACTTTGTGCTTTAATCCAGAAAACCCGAAAAATATTCAATTTTTAGCTTCGTTCACGGATCGCCTTTGACAAAATTTCTAAAAAATGGGTAGAAATTGTCAATTTCAAAATTCTGCAGTGACCCGGTGCGCCCAAAACAGCAAAATATGCAAAACTCTCCCCTTTTCCAAAGCTGGGTAGAAAGCATCAATTTGCACAAACTGCAGGGGCCTGAAATGCACTTTCTTCAATTTTCAGCAAAAACAGTCCTTTTTCGAATTTGGGTGCAAACTGCCAAACATTCGAAGCCTCAGGGACTATTTTCGAAAATTCTTCCCTTTTTGCTCCAAACATACGAAGACTAGTCCCAAAGATACGAAGTTCCAAAAAATTTCGAATTTGGGTGAAAAGTGTCAAACATACGAAACTTCATTTAATTTTCAAAGTGCCAAATATTCGAAGGTTCAGGGGCTAATTTTGAAACGTTTGCTTTTTCAATTCATACGAAGCTTTTTGATGAAACATACGAAGCTTTTTGATGAAACATACGAAGACAGTCAAAACTCAAAAGTCAAAACGTACGAAACTTTTTCTTTCTTTCTCCTCTTTGTATGAAACTCCATCTTCCCCAATCAAACAAAACATTTCTCAGCATACGAAGCATACGAAGACTTATATATGAACAGTAATGAACAGTAACCATTCTTCGTTCGTTCAATCATCAACCCTTCGTATGAATCCACAGCACCAAAAACCTAATCACAAATCGACTGTAAACAAACATTGACCCTTCGTTCTTTAACACGGTTATTCTCCAATTCATTGATCAAATAACCAAGGCTTCGTTCGTTTGATTGAAACCAAAACCAAAATCGTCATCCTTTGTTTTTCAGAGATCAACCCAAATCATCAACACTTACAGTTCTTCGTTCCTTACATTACAGGGACCCCAAAATCGATTTCCTTAATCCCATCTGTTCGATTTTTGGTCATCTGTTCCCAATCAATCATCGACAATACCAAGCCAACTGTTCGTAAATCAACCCAATCAACTAAATCATTGATAGCAAACCATTCGATTATTCATTCACAATCCAAGGTTCGTTCATTAATCGATCGTCGACTCCCAAACCAAATCTTTCCCAGTTCGTTCTTCGTATATCATCAACAGTCGTCGACATCAAGAGCACTAATCTCAACCAATTTTCGAGATAAAATCACAAATTGGACTGGATTTCGACATCTAAAGTTCATATACAACTTGTATCATTCAATTTCTTTCACCAATTCATTGATTTATCCCAAGAAAATCGACCTTGACTTTTTATGGACTTGACTTTTTGAAGTCAACATTCAACAAACTTCAAATTAATGATTCAAATAGCAAATTTTGGATCAAAAACTTGATAAACCATCAATTCTTCACTTGTTCTTCATGAAAATATCAATGTTTTTGATCAATTTCATCAAAATAAAAGACTCAAATATCGACTTCTCGCTATGACTTGAAGAAAGTCGATTTTATTGAATCATATGAAATTGAAAGTCATTTTCAGATAAGCATTATACATCAATTCGGATAGAAACAATAAGAAAATGAGATTTAAGAACAAAAGAACAACTGTGAAAATGAAGAAATATTATCCGATGGTACAAGTACACGATGCAAGTGTACAAGACAAAAGATGACCAGCCATATTCTTCAATTAAGATGCCAAAGTGATTTAATAAAATGAGTTTGGGCAAAAAGTATATGAATAGTGAACGGATTAAGCTTTTGGACTCAAATCGGACATGAACAGTGTCAGATCTACTCTTTGGGCTCAAGTATTCAAATCAAATTCAATATCATTTTGGGCTTCGAATATTCAGATCAACGAATAGTAATAAGATTGAGATTTGGGCTTAGGAATTGGATCTATGAACAGTAACAATTATTGATTTTGTTTTTGAGTCAAATTTTGATTCAAACGAACAACTGCATATTAAGAATCAAATCGAACAAAAGAATATGAGATTGGATCGGACTTGATCAACAAAAGAATTATTGGACCACAACAAATGGGTTTTTCAAAGAAAATTTGATCCAACGAATCAAACGATCAAAATTCAAAAACGTAACGCACGATTCAACATGATTAAGAGAGATCATAGAGAGAGACTCACCAAAATTGCTTCAATTGTGACAAAAGTTGCCAAACCGAGAATCGTTCTTCAAAAATCACCTTGATCTTGAAGACCCGCTCTGATACCAATTGTAGTGACAAAGAACATGGTTTGGCATGCGGAATTAAAGTTTGCACAATGAACATGGTGATTTGGGTGTTCAAGAGATGTATTGAATATGTATGGTGTTACAAAAAGGGACATAGATCTACATCTAAATAAATAACACACACTTACACACTCACTTTTACACCTCTCAAGCACACCTCTACAAGTGGACAAACCCACCTTATATCGAGGTGTTTACATGTCTCTCTCTCACTCTCACTAACACAGGGGTCTAAAGGCTAATGCACCACATGCAAGTGGGTCTACAAGAGTCAAACCATTACAAAGTCATACATGAAGAACTTTGCACCCCAACAACTCCGTAGTCTAAAAACGCCTACAACATGTTCTTGGAGTTCATAGAGGAGTTTTGGTGCATGGAAATTCTCTCTCAAGAGTCACCTTTGTCCTAGGTGTGTTGTGAGCCATTTGAGGCATTCATACTTTTGGTGCTAAGCTCTTAAGGCCAAATACAACAAGGTTTCAAGCTACATAAAAAGGTATGTCATCCTAACTAGTATTTCATATTGTTTATGTCATTTGTATGCTATTTATAGGCTTAATGCTTTGGAAACACTGTTACATGTATAATTAGAGAAAACATAGATCCAAGGCATTTAGAGTTGTATGTGCACCTTAGGACGTTGTAGTATACAAAACCCAACAATGGTATCAGAGCCATGGGTTGTTTTCTATTATATTTGATGCTTGTTTATTATTCCAAAGCTTAAAATCTTTTTTTGGACTCTTCCTTATCACCACGAGGTGGTCAAAATTACCACGAGGTGGTGACAGGCCTGGCAGTTTTTTTGATTTTCCTGGCCTAATTTGGATTTGGATAATTACTATAAATTGTTTTCTTGATAAAAATTTCATTTATTATGTTATGAAAATAATTATACTCATCCAAATACAAGGTAATTGTCATAATTTCAAGATTTGTATTAGTTAATATGATTATGCTAATTTCTTGAAGATTGATGATATGAATTATCTTGTTCTTATGAGTTTAGAAAGATCATGTAAGAATTATTTGATTATTGTTTTAATTAAAATAATAATCTTAATGGTTTTTATGAACTCCATAACTTTTCCTCAAGTTATGGAAAATGAAGTGTTTTTTCTTTTAAAAGCACATTAAAATTCATAGGTTATGAAAAAATGAAAGGTCTTATTTTTAAGAGTCATTTTAATGGTTTTAGTGTCTTCCATAACTTGTCCTCAAGTTATGGAACTTGAAAACTCTTCCATAAAAACCATATTAAACTCATAAGTTATGCAAACCAAAAGTTTTTGAATTGTTCAAAACTTTCCCTCAAGTGTTGGAATTTGTAAAGTTACCCCCCCCCCCCATGTATACTTTAATTCCAACCCTTAGAATTTTAAAAGTTAAAATTCAACCCTTATACTATTATAATATTAAAAGTTAATATATATATATATATATATATATATATATATATATATATATATATATATATATATATATATATATATATATATATATATAAGAGTAAGTTCGTCTTACCGTTAGCAGGCCTCATTCACAACGCCAGTCTATAAGGGGGGTATAATGTTACTGCCTATAAAATGGCAGTTTAATGGGTGTCCACGCTCACCCACCGCTTCCTTGACTGGTGGAGGGTCGTTAGCCGAACGGGTAGGACAGGACTCTAATTCTCCCTTCATTAAAAGTATAATGATAAATATAAATTAACTAAACTTTGTTAAATTCCCAATCTTACTTACTTTAGGAAAATGCGAATTTAGTGCTAACCCTTGAAATTGCACTTTGCACCTTGTTAAGACGTTAGTGGAGCGTGTGTGGTTAACCGACACACTAATCTGGGACTGATAATGCGTGGAAAACGGTAGCTTGATGTTAATCATAGATTAATGGAGCGTGTACCAAGCTAATTTGCATGGTTATTCACTCCTTGTTTGTGATCCTCGGCATCCCAGTCATAAACTTGAAGGTCACAATCGAGATTTAAACATGCCACTGAATAGTTCAATGAATCTCAAAGGATATAGGAATTTCAATTCATTTAAAACCTAATGTTAAATTTTGTTTTTCAAGGCGAAAATTGGTAAATCATCATTACCTAACTTCAAATATTTTGTAGCTTGGATTACGGTATCCCTCTTCCGAGTTATAAAATATTGTGTTGGGTCCTAGCCTTAATATTTCATATTGGGTGTTATATTAAGGACTTAAGTCAACTTGCTTGAATTTCTCCCCTGTAGATGTCTAGTTCAGACAACTTTGGTCTTCCTTACCGTTTTGGATAAAGCTTTCCTAGTGAAGATGATATCCCACATGGCGATCAAGGTGAAAGATTAATCCCTTTGTTGTGCATTAATGGGATTGGAAATCATACCTCACCTCCTCCACCTCCTCCAACTATTCTCCCTAACCCACAAGTTCTTGAAAAGTTCAAGGTCACTCAATCCTTATTGGAAAGAAATGTCTATATATGCTCACATCTTGGAGATGAAGTCACATATTGACAGGCTGGGAGAGCTAGGTGTCGAAGTCTCGAGGAGGTTTGGCTGTTGACTGGGTTCTTTAGTCACTCCCTGATGACAGACCACGACATGGCCCTTATCAATCTTACCAATTTGCTTGTTGCTGCTGAATCAACAATGATTTGGAGCACTCGTAAAGCAAATTTGATTGGAAGATCTACTTCCCAAGCATCCATGGTGTTAGAACAAAGTTCTAGTAGGATCGATAGATTCTAAGCAGAAAAACAATTAAAGACGTAATGATGAACACAAGAATGGTTTAACTGATGTCGAATGATTAAACTTTAACACCTCAGAAGAGCTCGATTAAGAACTTCGACTGTGGAGGTGTTTAGGGTTACAAAACAATAAGAATAATAATCAAGAACGTATCTAATGCATACATGCATGTACTATTTATAACATAACTTGTTGGATTAGTGTCTATGTCCATAACTATAATTGGTATATACTTGACCCGACCTGACATGGTCCATTTGGGTTGCATGGCATCATGCATTTGGATAGACTAAAATGAGAGAAATAACACTTAAGGTTTATTAATATATTATAAGTTCTAATATATTAATAAGATTATTTAATTAGTATTGATCGAGAATTAATCTAGAATTAATTAAGCGATCAAAAGAAGACAAATTAAATATATGGGTTGATTGTGTAAATCATCCATACTTATATAGCGGGCTAATGCTCCATGGATTATCAAGTTGGGCTAAAACCCATAGGATGCTCCATGGATGCTCCATGGTGTATTTGAACCCATGGATCCAAGGAAATAGAAAGCCATGACAATTAGGGTTTACCCTAATTGTGACTAACTATATAATGATCCCATTATTGAAGAAATCGGCCACTAGAGAAACAAGTGAGGGCAAACCGATTTTAGAAGTGTTCTACTTTCTCTCAAGTTATTCCACATGTTCATGATATTGTGTGAACCATTTGAGGAGTCACACTTGGGGCACTAGGCTCTTGAGCTCCATGGAATCAAGCACCAAACAAGAGGTATGTAATTCTACTAGAATTAATATTATGTGTACTTTATATTGTGCTAGTTAGAACAATACCTTGAAAATTTGATATTTGCATGTATAATAGAGAAAACATAGATCCAAGGTATTTAGGGTTGCATGTACACCATAGGAGTGTTAGAATGCTCAAAATCCAACAGTGGTATCAGAGCCTAGGCTTGTTTTCACTTATACTTGATGCAAACTGCTTAAAAAAACGAAGTTTTGTGCTGTCTGGACAGGGGACTCGACGAGTCCATGAAGGGACTCGACGAGTCCAAGGCAAAATGCATCCAACTCGCCGAGTTGGTTCATGCACTCGACGAGTTGGACCCCCAAACAACATATCTTTGAGTTTTGGTGCTGGAATTGGTCTAGAATCATTACCTTTGACTGTTTTGGACTTATAAAACCTGTTTTTAATGTGGTAATGATTATGTTAAACCAATTTCAATGCTATAATCGAAGTTTCAAGTTTATATGTGTTTATGTAATTCTTGAAAAATGTTGATTATGAATGTTCATGGTGATGAGTTTTTGTAGATCATAGGAATTATGTGCAAATTGTTTGTTAGTATAATTCTTGATCTCAATGAAATTGTATGGAGTCCATAACTTGTCCTCAAGTAATGGATTACCAAAAGTTTTTTGTGTTACCTTGTTTATAAGTTGATTTAGATTAATGTAAAAAAATTATGTGTTAGTTGTTTTCAATCCATATTGATCTAAAAGAAGTTAATAAAATATGTTTTTGTAACTTGTCCTCAAGTTATATGAAAAGTCATATTTATGAATCTTAAAAATCATAAAAGTGCCATAGGTTACATAAAAATGAAGAGTCTTTTTCATTTAATTATTTTATGACTCCATAACTTGTCTTCAAGTTATGGATGTTTAAGAGTCACTTCTTTAAAAGTGTTACTAAAGAATAAGAGGTTACATAAAAATGAAGAGTCTTCATTTTAATGAACCATTAAACTCATAAGTTATGAAATGAAAGGTTTTGAATAGTTTCAAAACTTGCCCTCGAGTTTTGGAATTTGTAAAGTCTCACACACATTAATGCTTTAATTCCAAACTCTACAATTTTAAAAGTTAAAATTCAAACTTTATGGACTTCATTAAATTAATTAAAGTGTTTAATTAAAAGAGTTAATAATTCCATAAAGACATGGTTTAAGTTTAATTAAATTAAGAGTATAGTTTAATTAATAGATTAAACCACCAAGTATTTTAAATGTTTAAAATACACCCTTATATTATTATTATAATTTTAATTATATAGATATGTATAAGATAAAGTCAATCTTACCATTAGTAGGCCTCATTCACGAAGCCGGTCTATAAGGTGGGTATAAGGTTACTGCCTATAAAATGGCAGTTTAATGGGTGTCCACTCTCACCTACCGCTTCCTTGACTGGTGGAGGGTCGTTAGACGAACGGGTAGGAAAGGACTATAATTCTCCCTTCATTAAAAGTATAATGAAAAATACTAAGTAACTAAACACTTATAAATTCCAAATTTTAGTTACTTAGGAAAATGTGAAATAGGTGCTAACCCATGAAATTAGACTTTGTACCTTACCAAGTCGATTAGTGGAGCGTGTGTGGTTAACCAGCACGCTAAAAAGGACTAGTAAGAGTGGCAAAGGGTAAGTTGACCTTATTATAGATCGGTGGAGCTGTGTGGCTAACCGACACATCGATTAGGTGATAAAGTTAAGGGTACCAAGTCAATTTGCATGGTTATTCACACCTTGTTTGTGATCCTCGGCATCCCAGTCACAAACTTGAGAGGGCACAATCAAGATTCAAACATGCCATTGAAAGTTCAATGTATCTCAAAAGATCTAGGAGTTTCAAATCCAATTAAAACTTAATTATATTTCGTTTTTCATGGTGGAAATTGGTAAATCATCATTTACCTACCTTCAACTATTTTATAACTCGGATTACGACATCCCTTTTCCAGTTATAAATAGGTTGTTGGATCCTAGCCTTAATATTTCATATTGGGTGTTATATTAAGGACTTTAAAACAAGTAACTTGAATTTCTCCCTTATAGATGTCTAGTTTAGACAACTATGGTCTTCCCAAATCTTTAGGAACAAGCTTCCTAATGAAGATGATATCCCAAATGGCAATCAAGGTGAAAGACCAATCCCTTTGTTGTGCATTAGTGGGAATGGAAATCATACTTCACTTCCTCCACCTCCTCCAATAAATCTCCCTATCCCACAAGTTTCAAGACTTGATAATCTCTAAGTCACTCAATCCCTATTGGCAAACAAAGTCTATATGTGCTTAGGTCTTGGAGATTAAGTCACATATTGACAAGCCGGGAGAGTCGAGTGTCTAAGTCTCGAGGTAGCTGGCTGTTGACTTGGTTCTTCAGTCACTCCCTGATGACAAATCACGATATGACCCTTTTAATGATCTTATCTATTTGCTTGGTGCTGCTGAATCAGCAATGATTTGGAACACTGGTAAAGCAAATTTGATTAAAAGATCGACTTCCCAAAACTTCATGGACATTGACAATGGTAACACTGGAAATCCAAAAAAACTTTCTCTTCCCAATGGAAAGGGATCGGCCATAGTCAACTCGGTTGACCAAATGGTAAAGAGAAAGGCTAAGTCTGAGATAGTCCCATGTACCATTCCTAAAGAGTCCATATGTGCCTATTGCCAAAGAAAAGGGGCATTGGTTGCGAAGCTGCCGAATTTACCTGAAACCTCATAAGGATGGTAAAGTCAAAAGTTTGACTCTACTTCAGGTAAAGTCTGTTATCTAACTCTATTAAGTCTCTTTTGGAGATTCTTAATACATGATGTAATGTAATTACATTTTGATGTTTTTGAAGAATCAAAGGAAGCTTAAAGAAAAGGTGTGTTGATTCTGATCGCATGGTTCGATGACCAGAATTTTGAGCCACTGCATAAGAGTTATGAGATATTGTTTAGGAATAGATAACAACAAAGTTTTCATATGAATTTGCATTGTAAGGATAAGTTTTTCTGCAAGTTTTAAAATAAAAAGAGTAGTTTTAATTTTATTTATTTTAAGTATCCTTACAAAGGCATTTGTGAAAAACTGTTGTTTATATGTTTCCATTGATAAGCAATATTGGAAAATGAATTTGATTCTTTCGTTTATGCTAGTGTCATAATTTATCAAATAAGGAAAGATTCCCATCACCCAAGTTTTAGTTGGATAGAAACTTGGAATAATGCAAGTTGTATTGTGTGATGAATGAGATTTTTCATCTTTGGTAAATTAAGACAAATTCCTTGTTCACATTCGCATGTGAATCAAGCGAAGGACTAAAGGATCGGGTACATTAGGTTGTGCACTAGTCAGGTCCACCACAAAGGTTGATAAGATTATTCGTTATGATTTACTAAAGTTTAGTAAATATGATTATGCTTACAAGTTTAAGTGTAATTCTGAAACATTGGAAAAGTTTCAATATATGGCAGAATGAATAAAAAGAATCAAATAAGGCAGAAAGATAAAAGTTTCTCCAATCTGAAGAGATGGGAGAGTACTTGTGTATCTTGTTTTATGATTATCTTAGTGATTATGGAACCATATCACAATTTATCCTCTAAGGACACCTTAGTGAATTTGTTTGCCTAAGGAGAGGAATCGTGAATTGTTGAAATGGTTAAATCAAAAGATAAATCATACTTCGTTCCAAAAACAAATCCTAGAGTCAACTCCAAGATTAAGCCATGAGTGACATAATCTCAAGAAAGGTTTAAAACACTAGTCAAATGTAGAGTAAAATGTTTTCTTACTCTTGTACATTTGAAATTGGTAAGTTGTGATGTTTTGGATAAAACAAAGACCAACTAAGGTCAATTGTGTGAAGTGCTTGTAAAAGAATCCGCACTATCTCTTGAATATTGGGCAAGTGAGTCTTATATGTCAAGAGGACAGTGGGAGTTTTAAAAGATCCTGAAATAGTTTCAAGAACTAATCAAGAGTTTTGTTAATCACTAGCCCACGACTTGAGGTTTGTAACCTATCGTGTTGACATATTCTTATTTCTGTGTCTATTCCAGTTAAAAGTTGACTATGCTTGTGAGTTCTATGAGTTCTCAATTGTTTGCATAACAACCTGGAAGCAATGGTAGGCCCTTGTGCTGCCGGGTGGCAAGAAATTAAGATTAAACAAGTTCAGTCCATATGTGTTTGGATTTGCCACTAACCTTGTCTTGTGATTATGGTTATGAAAAATTCACATGGATAGGAACACATACACCATTAAATCTAAGTGCCATAAGGTTTCTCTCCGATTCATGAAAATGATGGTGAGGAAACTCTTTCACTAAGTAGTTTTTAAGTAGATAGCATTTGTGAGAATGACAAAAGGTCTAAATATTATGATCATGGCATCCCTCTTCATAATTGTTTAGACACACAAGTGATCCATCTAAGGAAAGGTGTATGATTTTGATAAAGTCTTATCAAAACATCTCGTATCAGAAATCTGAACTTTGGTAAGAAAGTCAATAAAGTATTGTTTTTCTAGAAGTCCAGCTGATTTCTGAGTACATGTCAAAGCTAGTGGGAGCATAAGTGTTATGTTAGTAAGATAATAATCATTATGCTAGTGGGAGCATGATGATTATGTTGCAAGTTAGCAATGTTAATTATAGAAAACAAAAGTTTCAATTCGCATTGAAAAGTTGTTTCCCTATGATTAAGGGAGAGGATTTTATACTTCATTCCAATTCTACAAGCTTAGATTGAGATTTTAATCAACTTTAGTCAAGGATATATATGAATGTTATGTTGGAATGGTTCAACATAAGGAAATTCTATATATGTTGCGTTCTCAAAATTTTGATTATGATTACGACATACCTCTTCATAGTTCGAATTGTGAGAATATGGCAAATAAAAATTTATAGCATGAATCGTGTCCTATATGCTTCGGGTATAGAATAGATTACATGAGCTATAATAGTTATCCTTTATAAATTTTCCTAATGCTTAGGGCATTAAGAGGGGAAAAGGGATTAGAACTAGATATGACTAAAATGATTAATCATTTGTCGAGAACAATTTGAGGTTTTCCAAAGGTTGGTTACTCATGGACAATTGGAAGTATAGAGTAAGGACTATATTGACATATTTTGAAAAGAGGCAACTCTTGTTCAAAAGTGATGGTCAAAATGGGAATATGGAATTGTTTCCATAGGTGGAAGTTATTCTTTGAATCTGTGTAAAATTAAAGAACTTAATACAAAGAAGGATGTTCAAAAGAATGTACTTTGAATTTGAGACTTCATTTCCGTGGAATTGCTTTCTATTGGAATACCTTGTAATGTCTGTTGCCAAGACTTTATGACTTGTGTGCATATTCATTACAAGAGGATCATTGCATATAAGTTTAGAATCTAACAAGATTACGGTAAATGACAAGAATTTGGTGTTCTTACATTTATTGTAAAGGATTTGGGATTGTAAAATGAGCATCATTGAAATGTTGTCAATCGTTCTATTTTACAAAGAGAGGACCACATGTAAACGTAGTGTGCATACTTGGAGTATGGCATAGCTATTGTTTGGACGAACATAGTGTGCATGCTTGGATCATGGCATGTCTATTGTTTCAATTCAAGTATTAAGTTGATTAATCAAAACATGAATAATGAGTAATCAATATGGTGCTTAGATAAAAGGTGTTTTTATTTACACTCAAAGTTTTGGGGCCATACAAGATTAGTATTATTTTTGAGTTTCACTTTGCATGTTTTGACTTCCAGAATAACTAGGCCATTCTTCCCGAATGACTAAGTTATTTACACTCAAAGTTTTGGGGCCATAGTCGGTTATATGTTGGAAGTAGATATGAATCAAGACTGTCATGAATTTGGCTTGTATGATTTGTCTAATGTGCATTATACATAGCAGTGGTTGCTACAACATTCATGAGTGCTCATAAGTTCTGAGTATTGGATTCAACCCACACTCATTTGAATCACTTCATGGATTTTATCACGAGTGAATCATGAGACGATAATATCTTATATTCTTCAAACCTAGAGATATGAGTTGTTGACTATGAGTTGATTATACATTGATTGCACGAAAACGCATTGGTAACTCGATGTTATAAAACGTTCCTTTGTGTATGATCCAACAAGTAGTCAGTACAAGCATATGAGTCGAAGTTTATCCATTCCTTTTACCTTCGAGATAAAAGCGACATTTGTGGGCCCCTCGATGATTTAGTGATGACAAAATGTAAGTGCTCGGCCGGGCCTGGACTGATTTGATTTGTTCAATTAGTCAGTCGTCATAAATCGGAAATCGGGAAACAACAAATGGACAGAGAGAATGATTATAATCCATGTCTCAGTCCATATGATATCTATAACGGAGGAATATATGATCACTTATCTAATGGACGCGTCATTGATTTGTTCAGAGTTCGGCAGCAGCTTTTAAGAGCTACGATTGCTGGTCAGGTTGTGAAGGCGTACTTGCAATAATAGTTATTAGACTTATCTAAGTGGGAGACTGTTGGATTAGTGTCTAAGTCCATAACTATAATTGGTATATAATTGACCCGACCCGACATGGTCCATTTGGGTTGCATGGCATCATGCATTTGGATAGACTAAAATGAGAGAAATAACACTTAAGGTTTATTAATATATTATAAGTTCTAATATATTAATAAGATTATTTATTTTGTATTGATCGAGAATTTACCTAGAATTAATTAAGTGATCAAAAGAAGACTAATTAAATATATGAGTTGATTGTGTAAATCATCCACACTTATATAGTGGGCTAATGCTCCATGGATTATCAAGTTGGGCTAAAACCCATAGGATGCTCCATGGATGCTCCATGGTGTATTTGAACCCATGGATCCAAGGAAATGGAAAGCCATGACAATTAGGGTTTACCCTATTTGTGACTAACTATATAATGATCCTATTATTGAAGAAATCGGCCACTAGAGAAACAAGTGAGGGAAAACCGATTTTAGAAGTGTTCTACTTTCTCACAAGTTATTCCAAGTGTTCATGATGTTGTGTGAACCATTTGAGGTGTCACACTTGGGGCACTAGGCTCTTGAGCTCCATGGAACCAAGCACCAAACAAGAGGTATGTAATTCTACTAGAATTTATATTATGTGTACTTTATATTATGCTAGGTAGAACAATACCTTGAAAAATTGATATTTGCATGTATAATAGAGAAAACAGAGATCCAAGGTATTTAGGGTTGCATGTACACCATAGGAGTGTTAGAATGCTCAAAATCCAACATAACCCTACATAATAATCATGAATGGACAGGCCCAATCCGGATATACAAAAACAAGCCCATGACGCAACATAAAATACCCAACAATCTCCCCCTTTGCGTCAATGGAGCCGAAAGCTCAGTTCGGTTGAGCTACTGAAGACTTCTTGACAGTCTTAAACACCTTCGGTATGATGGCCAAAAGAGTATGATGAAATGTGATATACCACCGAAGCATGTCTGTGAAGTTCTTCATGTCTGCATTAGAATTCTGCTTGCACCGATGGATGATATTGATGATGTGCTCTAAGCAGTCCGTGGAGAACAGATGTTTGTCAACAAGAGCAAAAAGAAATCGATTAGCTTCACCTTTCGTAAACATCACTGTAAGATGTGTTGAATCAATTTGGCCCATCCTCATTTTATTCACATCTCCAGGTTTTTCAGTTGGCTTGATAGTGGGTTTCTTCTTCAATACTTTCACAATCTCTTGATCTATTGTAGCAACTTCATGGATATAAGAAGCCAACGTCCTATTCAAATGATCCAGGATCAGCTCATATTCTCTCGCATTAGTGGGCAGAATGTTAAATAACAGGATCCAATCATGAGGAATTAAGTTTGGAAGATCTGCCAGGGAGATAACCGAAACCTAGTTTGCTGAACCTTGGGTTATTTTGAAACTGACATTAATAAACTTCCCTGCATGTGAAGGCTTAAGCACCTCGACAGTGATAATCTTCTGAGAACTCCATGTGAAGTACCGAGGCTGACCAAACTTGAGATAAAAGTCGATGAGTTCACGATCAACTTTGGGATGAGGGGAGGGAACTTGAACAGTCGAATCAAAGCAATGAAAGATAAATGTCTTTGGCGTTATAGGCATATCGAACTTTGAGTCCCTTGAATTCTAACAATCAAAAGAGGCTACAGGTTCCAGCCAGTATACGCTAGGAAACTCTATTGCTTCTTTGATGAGCGTTTGTCTCGTCCAAAGAGGAAACAAGGCCTTTTTGTAGTTCAAGGCATCTTGCTCTTCCTTGTTCTTTCTCTCCCTTTCCTCTGCTTCCTTCGCAACCCGAAGGGTTTCATCCAATTCCTTATCCCTTTTCTTTCTTTTCAGGGCTTCGACAATTGTTTCTTCTTCTTCTTCACTGTCATCATCCCGACCCTTCTTTTTATCTTGAGTACCAGAACCCGATGCTTCATTACCCTTCGGTTCGGTTTTGACATTGACCACCTTCGGTTGAGTAGATTCGGTTTTAACAATAACCTTCGCTTGGTTAGATTGAACACCTTCTCCCCCTTGTTTTGGATGTACGAATCTCTCCGAAACAACCTTCATTTCATGTAGCAGTGCTAGAGCCGGAAGGAGCTTGGAAGTCAAATGATTTCTGATGGTCAAAGTAAGGATCGGATCGTGAGCACTAAGAATATCTGTAAGCATAGTCTTTACATCACCAGCACAGCTTCTGAATACAGCTCTCTCAGTCTTCAATAGGGAAATTTCCTTTTCAGCTTTAGCCAATTGAACTTTTTTGACTTCAATGGTGGATGCTTGTCGTGCAAGATCTTCTTTCAAGGCACTCTCCTTAGCTAAATCAGCCTGACGTGTTTCAAGGCGAGAAGTCACTGAGCTAATTAGTGAAGTGTTCTCAGCCTGAATAGAAGAACGAACAGCTTCAAATTTAGCTTGCTCCTCTTGAAGTGACTTGGATAAAGAATCAACAAAAGCGTTTACTTTGGCTGCATTTGCATCAGCATGGCCTTTGAGGGATTTGTGAAAAATTTGAGAACTATGAACAAGTTCTGTAACTTCTGTAGTAGCCTTCTTGCAAGAAAAAGTAGATGCTTCAACTGCTTGGGTAGATTTTTCAATGGCTCCCGTATATTGCTCAAGAGCTGTGTCAGGAAAAGCTTTGAGCACAACATCATTATAGGACTTAGAAGCAGCAAGCAATTGGTCAAGCTTGACATCAATACTCTGCAACTGTTGGCGAGTGACAGGAGTCTCTTCATGTTCATTTGTTGGAAGTCGATAGGGACTGTAATAAGTCGAGTCAAACTCAACATTATCACCTCCTAGAGTAGCACCAGAATCTGATGAAGGTGAGGGTGAAAGAGGTGTAGAAGTAACTGGTGGTTTGGTTTCAGGATGTGCCCCCGTATCAGATACGTTGACAGTGACTGGAGGTTCTGTTGTTGTGGTGGTAAGAGTGGTTGTAGTAGTTGCAGTTGAAAAGATAGGTGGTGGTAAAGGAGTTGTAGAAATAGGAATAGTGCTAACTTGTGGTGGTAGTGGAACATAAGTTGTGACTTCAGATGTATTGGGTGTTGGAACGGGAGCAACCGAAACTGGAACAGTCGTTCTTGGTGGAGATGGAGGAGGAGTAGGAATCTTATCCTGAATGTGTGACAACCCGAAATTTCTATTTTGTATAGCCATTCAATTCCATAGAAGTCAGAACAGTTCTGCTAACTTTCAAGCTTTTTGGAATAAGTTTGAGTGTTTTAAAGTTAGTAATTCAATAGATATCAGGAGAGAGGATACCCTAGGGTTTATTAAGTAGGTATAAGGTCCCCAAAACTTCAAGAGTTTGGAGTTTACGGCCCAAATGGTATGAGGGCCGTAAACCCTAATGACTATATAAGTGAGACTTAGTTTATTTTTCACTTTTTTTCACATTTCCAAGACTAGAGCCATTTCTCTCTCAAGTATCATCCAACTTTTCTTCAATATCTTCAACTTGTAAGTGTTTCTAAGCCCTGGTAAGTTGATATCTACCTTAATCTAGTGATCTAACACACTTCCATCCGTGAAATCATTCCCAAAGTGTAGATCTTCAAGTTTCACCAAGAACACCAAGAACACACACTAGTGTTCTTGGACTTTTAGCACCTTTTCAAGCTTCTACCTAGTAAGTACTTCAATCCTAGGGTATTATAAGCCTTTTTACACTCCTAAACATCAAGAAAACACCCAAGAAAGTCAAGATCAAAGGTGTTTACGGTCCAAGATGTTCTTGGACCGTAAACCCTAAAAATGGTGCCAATGTGTGCCTTAGTCCCTACCAAGCCTTGTAAACTAGTTTAGATCTTAACCTTGATGTGCTTAGGACTCAAAACAATCAAAAGACCATAATCTATATGGGTTTACGGCCGTAAACCCAAAGACAATTGGTCCAGAAACCGTAAACTCCATTTAGGAGTGTATTGATGCCACAAACACTTCCTAAGGCTTAGACTTGAAGTTAGGATTCTTCATTATGACTTTTAGGACTTCAAATCACAAAATGGTGGGAGTACCATGAGTTTACGGCCGTAAACTCATGGGTTTACGACCGTAAACTCCAAAGGTGATGGTTACAAAACCGTAAACACCTTTTGATGCCATTTCACTTCCCTTTGATGAATCACATGTGATTCCAACACTTGATCAAGGTGTTTCCTAGTCCCGGAAGGCGTTTCCTTTCATATAGTTGTTTATAAACACTATATTCATGTCAGTATGTGTCCTTATATGTCATTTAGGACTTATTGTGTCTCGGGACTTCATTCGTGGAACTTCTCATCCTTACACGCATACCCGATTGAATCACCCACATCAGGTGAGTTCATACCCCGTAATGAATCTTTTAACTGTTGTAACTGTTTTAAGGGGGGGAATACAAGTTGAACACAATGATAATTGTGTAAATGTTTGTTATAAACATCTTTCAAAATGTTACTTATGTCATTTATAAGTTGTCAAAACATTTCAAAACTCTTTTAAAGTTATGTTACTTTTTAGTTATACAATACTCCGTTTTAAAGTACAGGCATAACTTAGTAGATAAATGAGTCTTTTCAATAACAGTCCAAGTAGAACATTAGTAAACTATAATAGGTATAGTTTAGGAGAATGCTATTCATTACTTCTAGTACAATGAAGCACACAAAGTAACAATACCATACAGAACATATAGTGAAGAGAATCAAACAATACCATACAGAACAATACCATACAGAACAAACAAGTTAGGTTGCTATAGCATGAGAACACACTTACAGGATCTAATTATACCAATGAATCACTAACTCATTGTTTTAAACAAAAGGTGATAGTTATATTGGGTATACATGATCATATACTTTAATGTGAATTACATGGCTTGCAAGAATTTGCAGAGGTCGTGTTTGGTTCCCCTAATCTCTTGACAAGGAGAGCGTATAGTAAGGGTTCTAGCTTTCACATTATAACCATAATAAAACACTTATGTTTTTAGGTTATTAGTACATCCGCAAGTCATTATAAATGACAACTGTGTACTTAAAATTCCCATTACTTTCATAAAGTGACAGTACCACTGGAAAGTTAAACTCCAACTATGTTAGAGTTATAAACTAGGGAAAATATACTTTTTACAAATCGACAAATGGATCAGTCGAGTCTAGCACAGAACAGAAGATACCTTGGTAGAAGGCTACGATTAAAGGTAGGACCATAATGCTATTCTTTTGATTCCTTAATGAATACATCACAGGATACATATATACCAATAGGGTCCGACAGCTAATAGGATGTGTGTTCTCCGCTTCATTTCCTGTTCCTCGTTGGGTTGTGAGGTTGGAACAGATTCACCCAATCTATTATCTACCCGATTCTATATATATGTATGCTTAGTATACATTAAGTCATCATAAGGGTACCAGGTATGGGTCAGGTTATAGGACACAGAGTCAAAGCACAGATTTTCTAGTACAAATCATACTTTCCAAAGTCAGTACTTTTGGTATACAAAACTAGAAACTTCCCAGAAAAGGGTTTAATCCATTTTATTAAACCGGTACAATTTTAAAGACTTTAGGTGAGTAACTCTATAATACCTCAGTTTATACACCATGTTTATATATAAAACTAATACCCAATAGGTAGTTAAATGTGTGTTTTCCGCCTTACTTCCTGTTCCTCGTTGGGTTGTGGGCTTAGGGCAGATTCACTCAATTAACTTTATATCTGATATTAGATTATATATAGCAGTATAAACTAAGTTATTATAAAAGTAGTCACTGTGGTCATCATTTTTACTATAAGAAATATAGGTTTTCTTAAAGAACTTTTCATTAGATATAAAGGAACCATTACAATTAACTCAATGAGTAACAAGTGAATACACCAGGGTTATATATGACAACGATCTAACAACCAATGGGATGTGTGCTATCCGCCTTACTTTCTGTTCCTCGTTGGGTTGTGAGCTTAGGGCAGATGCACACAATCGATTGTTTGTTTACTCTGAGTCTTATATAACTTGTACCCACTTAGTACCCATAGAAAGGCTTGTAGTGTCATTTTACTTAACTTTCATCAAAGTAGGAAATATAGGATTTTCTAGAGGAACAGGCGAACTTTTCAAAATAGAACTTACAGCTTACACCACTTTTACATATACATTTTCAACCACATTTTACAGCTTACTCACATCACTAAAATCTTATGAACTCACCAACTTAATTGCTGATCAACTCTTTCAAATAACTTGTATTCTCAGGAGACTATTAGACAGGTGCTCGTGCTGGGAATTCAGAAGATGGAGCATTATAGCTTCAAGTCTTGTTTTGTTATTTGTTTATGAATTCTATGTTTTGTGAACATACACATTGTAAACACTTTCTTTCTAAATGAAATGGTTGTTCATTACTTGCTTACCATATACATATCTCGTGATACTAAACATGACGTCCTCCACCCCTGAACGTTTCCGTCGTTCCGGTTTTGGGGTGTGACATATTGGTATCAGAGCATTGTTTATAGTGAACTAAGTATATCAACCAATAAAAGATATACAGCTATAAATACAATGGGGCTTAAGTGCTCTGGATAATGATATATTTTAGAGTATAACTACAAGTTATAAAAATATACCTACTTGCTCATACAAGTACATACTAGCACTAGTGTCACGAGGAGAACAGAACTAAAGTATTTAAAGGTTGGGTACTATCGTCAACCTGAACAGTTATGTAATCATAGCTATGATCAAAATATCATGATCAATTATATTCATTCGAGATGTGACCGACATGTGTTTGGGATTGATGGGGTGTTGCAACAGTGTTCAAACTTACCAGAACACCAGAACAAGTACATTCAGAGTTAGAATACTATAGGAGTATTTTAGTCCAGATAAATAACTTATGTGAGAACTTAAAAGACCCTTGCGGATAGGTCTATAATCTTGCAAGGTATATTCCTAAAGTTTAATATATAATCAAGATCTTATAGACTTAGAATCCGTGGCCTACGCTCCACTATCCATTTCCTCTTAAGGGTGTAGTGTTGAGGTAGGACCACTTATTCGAAGGTCTATTTAATCTTCTATTATATACAAAATTGTGTACCTTGTACAATTATAGGAAGACTCCGTAAGGATCACCCAATAAAGATACCTTAAAGCTCATCGATTCTCTAGTCACTTTCATTCTCGCGCGACAAGCACAGATAGATGTAACCACTTCCTCATAGTAGACAACAGAAGAGTTCAGGAGGAACAAGAACAAGTTAATGAGAAGTTTGCAAACAGAGATCAGCCGAAGTAACCAAAACGTCTTACACGTCACACTAATAAATATTAATCCTGTTAATTTATCGAGCGAGTGGTAACAGTTATTCAGGAAACATATATTCATTCGAGAATAGTTATTTCAAATTCATAGAGTTTATTTTCTTACATGCAACTTGTAACAGTTATTCAGGAAACAGATATTCATTCGAGAATAGTTATTTCAAATTCATATAGTTTATTAGGTATAGACTCATTTATGAATTGTTTCTAGAACCCTGTGGAAGTCAGGACCCGATACATCCAGAACTAGGATAACCTTGTTTTTTCCGCTTTTGGCTTGTGTCCATTGCTTTAGACTTATTTCGTCTCAACTTTGTATTCTTTTAGCAAAGATGCCTCCTCGCAAATCACCCAGACACACTACCCCGATAACTCCAATACCGCCTCCTTCGCAAGTCGATATGGCAGCTATAAACGCTACAGTGACTGCGGCTGTGGCAACAGCCATGGCTCAATATCACTCCATCAGTACCAGTGGAGGAGGAACTCCTACTGATTCTACTCGGGGTGAGGTCCCTGTGCACCAGGGAGAGTTTTCCTACAAGGACTTCACCAGATGCCAGCCATTGTCCTTTAATGGGACTGAAGGAGTCATTGCCCTCATGCAATGGTTCGAGAAAACAGAGTCGATCTTCGAAATTTGTTTATGCCCAGAAGGAAGCAAAGTGAAGTTTGCTGCCTGCACCTTCTCTGGCACAGCCCTAACATGGTGGAACAGCCATGTTAAGTCACTGACCCTATCAGTGGCAAACTCAATAGGTTGGGAAAACCTAAAAGAGTTAATGCAGGAGGAATACTGCCCGTTAGGCGAGATTCAAAAACTAGAACAAGAGCTGTGGGATCTCATTATGGTCGGCTCAGACATAGTGACCTACACGGACCGGTTCAGCAAACTAGCAGCTCTATGCCCCGGAATGATTACCTCGGAGAGCAAGAAGATAGAAAGATACATTTGGGGTCTGACTGCTCCGACCCAAGGAAATGTGTTGTCTTCTAACCCAGCCACGTTCGATAGTGCTAAACGCCTGGCTCAGCGACTCATCGACCATGGAGCCCGCCATGCTGTAAAAGTCCCTATTCCTGAGCCATCGAGGGAAGAGGACTATAATCAGAAGTCGGGGAACAAGAGGAAGAAGAAGCGAACAACACAAGACACCCCACAAGAACAACGAGTGAGTATTATGTACACCGCTACGACACCTACTGCTTCAGTACCTACCGGCCGATATGCTGGGAACCTTCCGGAGTGTGGAAAATGCAACTTTCACCACACCGGAGTGTGCCGGGAAATGCAGTGTCTGAACTGCTACCGAAAGGGACACACCGTCTGTTACTGCAGGGCACCGGCTCAACCGATCTCCCAAGTCCTCGGAGCTGAAGAAAACCAAGCCTGCTATGGCTGTGGTGAGACTGGACACCGACAGAGGGACTGCCCAACAGTAAGGAACTCAGGAGCGGATGGACGCATTCTGATGATCACCGCAGGAGAATCTACCCCGGAGTCGTCGACGAGTAGTGGTACGTTTTCAATAGTAATTACTTTTAAAATTACTTGATATTCATATAAGATTAAAATTTGGGGATAACACTTAAAAGTAACTATAACAACTCACATGTTGAAATAGGTCACAGTATTCAAGAGAACTAAAACATCCGTTTAGAGAAGCTATTATGGCTTACCATATACATCAGGTTTGTGCACAACTAAGATGTCGCAGACTAAGAGTGAGTGACTCCGCATAGGTCCCCATCCCTTAATTGGTTGGGGGATTTGAGGCAGGGTTACTCAGTCGACTGCCTAGTACATCTTAAATATTAATAACTTGTATTTGACAGGCGATGGTAGTGGTACCAAGGAGGATCATGATATAAAGTATCCCCACCAGTTGGTAGAACACTTTTGTTCGTATGTATGCGCACATAGCACTACGATACGTAGGAGTGTTAACTTCAATTAGAAAGCAGGAAACACGAGAACAGTTACAAAGAGTACATTGTCGAACCTACTAGGAGTACAGTATCGAGCATACCAGGGATACATCGTCGTTTATCAGACGTTTCTTTCATTTGACCAAAACTTTGTTCAGTAAAGAGTTCGTTGCTTTCATTCGTCATGAGTTGGCGTGGTCCTCACCATACTGAGTTCATATGTTTCTATCCCCCCGATCGGCAAGTTCTCGAAACTTTCGTCATTCGTATCGAAGGTCCGACCTAAACCTACATTTTATCTTTCGTATTTTAAACCCCCGAAGTACTCATGCGAAGAGCATTTTGTCCTCCGAAGCCTAATCGTCAGATGTCCGCAGACCGTCACGAAATACCACTCGTCCAGCAGACCAAGTTCGAGCACAGAGGTTTGTTGGATTAATGTCTAAGTCCATAACTATAATTGGTAAGACTTGGCCCAACCCGGCATGGTCCATTTGGGTTGCATGGCATCATGCATTGGATAGACTATAATGAGAGAAATAACACTTAAGGTTGGTTAATATATTATAAGTTCTAATATATTAATAAGGTTATTTAATTAGTATTGATCAAGAATTAATTTGGAATTAATTAAGTGATCAAAAGGAGACTAATTAAATATATGGCTTGATTGTGTAAATCATTCATTCTTATATATGTGGGCTTGTGATCCAAGATTCCTTATGTTGGACTAAGTCCATGGGGTGACCCATGGATACTCCATGGAGGTTAAAATCCATGGAGCATAAGGAATGGGTAAAGTTATGAGTTACATGGTGTAACCCTAATAGCCACCATATAAAAGAATCCCATGGCTCAAGAAATCGTACACTAATGTGTGAGTGTGAGGGCTAGACGATTTCAAGGAGTGTTCAAGTTTCTCTCAAGTTATTCCAAGTGTATTTGGTGTTGTGTGAACCATTTGAGGTGTCACACTTGGGGCACTAGGCACTCAAGCTTCATGAAGACATTCTACATCAAAGAGGTATGTATTCTATCTTGTTATATTTATTATTTTGTATGCTAGATTAGGATAATACCTTGGATGTTCATAATTGTATGTATAATAGAGAAAACATAGATCCAAGGTATTTAGGGTTGCATGTACACTTAGGAGTGTTAGAATGCTCATAACCCAACAGTGGTATCAGAGCCAGGTTTGATTTCTTGTTATACTTGCAAAAGTAGCTGAAAAATTGAGTTGGATGCATATATTCGATTGTTTTGGCTGGAATTGGACTAGGAACATTACCCTAAGATGTTTTTGGACTTATAAACTTGTTTTTGATGTGGTAATGTTCATGCTAATCCAATTTCTAAGATAATTGCCATAATTTCAAGATTTGTATTAGTTTGTATGTTCATGCTAATTTCTTGAAGATTAATGATTTGAATTATCTTGTTCTTATGAGGTTCTTAGATTAATAGAAAAGTTGTGTGAAATAGTTGTTTTCAATCCTCTTTAATCTAAGAGTTGATTCCAAAGTGTGTTTTTGTAACTTGTCCTCAAGTTATATGAAAAGTCACATTTAAGAATCATAAAACTCATAGAAGTTGGCAAAGGTTACAAAATGAAGAGTCTAGTTCTAATTAAATGGTTTTATGAATCCATAACTTGTCCTCAAGTTATGGAGGTTCAAGAGTCTCTTCATTAAATTAAAAAAAAAGTGTAACCTTAATTAGTTCCATAAGTTACAATAAAAAAAAGTTATTTTTTTTATTAATTAGTTTAAAGTCTTCCATAACTTGTCCTCAAGTTATGGAACTTGAAGAGTTTTTTTTTTTTTTTAATTAAAACTACTTTAAACTCATAAGTTATGGAATTAATTAGTTTTGAATAGTTTCAAAACTTGCCCTCAAGTTTTGGAATTTGAAAAGTTTTCACTTATGAATACTTTAATTCCAAGTTAGCCCTTAGAATTTTAAAAGTTAAAATTCAACCCTTATACTTTATAATATTATAAGTTAATAATATTTATATATATGTATAAGAGTAAAGTCAGTCTTACCGTTAGTAGGCGTCATTCACGAAGCCGGTCTATAAGGGGGGTATAAGGTTACTGCCTATAAAATGGCAGTTTAATGGGTGTCCACTCTCACCCACCGCTTCCTTGACTGGTGGAGGGTCGTTAGTCGAACGGGTAGGACAAGGACTATAATTCTCCTTTCATTAAAAGTATTAATGATAAATACTAAGTAACAAAACTCTTATTAATACCCAATCTTAGTTACTTAGGAAAATGTGAATTTGGTGCTAACCCATGAAATTACACTTTGCACTTTGCTTAAGTCGTTAGTGGAGCGTGTGTGGTTAACCGGCACACTAACCTGGACTTAACAAGGTAGGCAAAGGGTAACTTAATATTTATCATAGTATCGGTGGAGCGTGTGTGGTTAACCGGCACACTGATTAAGGGGTAAATATTAAGGGTACCAAGTATATTTGCATGGTTATTCACACCTTGTTTTGTGATCCTCGGCATCCCAGTCACAAAACCTGAAGGGCACACTCGAGATTGAAACATGCCTTTGAACAGTTCAATGAATCTCAAAGATCTAGGACTTTCAAATCCAATTAAAACCTAATAAATTATTTCATTTTTCATGGTGGAAATTGGTGAATCATCATTCACCTACCTTCAAATATTTTATAGCTTGGATTACGGCACCCCTCTTATAAGTTATAAAATAGTTTGTTGGGTCCTAGCCTTAATATTTCATATTGGGTGTCATATTAAGGACTTTAAATCAACTATCTTGAATATCTCCCAAAAAGATGTCTGGTCTAGACATTTATGATCTTCCCAAATCTCTTGAAACAAGCTTTCCTAAATGAAGATGATGTCCCATGGATATCATACTTCTTTCACCTCCTCCAATTATTCTCCCTAACCCACAAGTTCCTAAAAAGTTTAAGGTCACTCAAGCCCTATTGGCAAGGCAAGGTCTAGATGTGATCACATCTTGGAGATGTAGTCACATATTGACAAGCCGGGAGAGTTGGGTGTCAAAGTCTTGAGAAAGTTGGTGGCTCAACTACTTTCTAAGTCACATAGTGAGTTCTTTTGTGAATCCTATGAAATAGACTAAGACAAGACCCTTAATGATCTTATCTATTTGCTAAGATCAACTTCCTAAAACGCTATGGACATTGACAATGATGACATTTGACATCCAGTAAAGCTCTCTCTTCCCAATGGAAAGGGATCGGCCATAGTCAACTCGGTTGACCCAATGGTAAAGAGAGAGGCGAAGTCTGAGATAGTCCCATTATCAAGGGTCCATAGGTAACTATTTCCAAAGGAAGGGGCATTGGTTACGAAGCTGCCAAATTTACCTAAGGATGTTAAAGTCCATAAGTTTGGCTCTACTTCAGGTAAAGTCCATTGTCTAACTCTATTAAGTACATGCTGATTCTGATCGCGAAGATGGATTTCAATCGCATGGTTCGGTGATCAGAATTTTGGGCTATTACTTAAGAGTTATGATATTTATATTGCTTAGGAATAGATAACAACAAGGTTTTCATATGAATTGTAAGGATAAGTTTTTCCGCAAAGTTTTAAAATAAAAGAAAAAGGTTTTGATTTTATTTATTTTAAGTATCCTTACAATGGCATTTGTGAAAAGTTGTTGCTTATAAGATTCCATTGATAGCAATATTGGAAAAGTGGATTTGATTCTTTCGGTTGTGGTAGTGTCTAATATTACCAAATAAGGAAAGATTCTCATCACCCAAGGTTCAATTGGACCGAAACTTGGAATCATGCAAGTTGTATAGTATGATGAATGAGAACTTTCAGCTTAGAAAATTAAGACTAATTCCTTATGTGAATAAGGAAAGGACTAAGGGATCGAGTACACATTCTTGTGAACTGGTCCAGTCCACCACAAAAGATCAAGAAGACTATTCGTCATGATTTACTTAAGTTCAGTAAATATGGTTATACTTATAAGTTTAAGTATAAGTCTGTAGCATTGGAAAAGTTTCAATGTGAGACAGAACGAATAAGAAAAATCAAAGTATGGCAGAAAGATAAAAGTTTCTCAAATCTGAAAAGATGGGAGAGTACTTTAGTATCATGTTTATGATCATCTTAATGATTAAGATACCATATCACAATTGGTCCTCTAAATTCATCTTAGTGCATTCTTATGACTAAGAAGAGGAGTCATGAATTGTTGAAATGGTTAAATCAAAAAGATGAGTCATACTTCGTTCCAAAACAATTCTTAGAGTCATACTCCAAGATTGTAACTTGAGTGACATATCTTAAAGAGGGTTTGTTAACACTAGTCAAATGTAAGAGTAAAAGGTTATCTACTCTTGTACATTTGAAATTGGTAAGTTGTGATGTTTTGGATAAAACAGAGACCAACTTAGGCCAATTGTGTAAAGTGTTAGTCTTGATAAAGAATCTGCACTATCTCTTGAATATTTGACAAGGGAGTCTTATATGTCAAGTGGACAGTGGGAGTCTTAAAGCTCTTGAAAGTTTCAAGACTTAATCAAGAATAAAACCTAAAGTCCTTCACTAGCACACGACTTGAGGTTTATAACCTATCGTGTTGAAATTTTTGTGCCTATTCAAGTTGGCTTTGCATAGGAGTTCTGAGAGTTCTCAATTGGTTGCACAACTACTTGGAAGCAATGGCAGGCACCTGAGTTGCCAAATGGCAAGAATTTAAGATTGCACAAGTTTAATCAATATGAGTTTGGATTTGTCACTAACCTTGTCTTGTGATTATGGTTTTGACAAATTCACATGGATAGGAACACATATACTATTAAATCTAAGTGTCATAAGGTTTCTCTCCGATTCATGAAAATGATGGTGAGGAAACACTTTCACTAAGTAGATTTTAGCTAGATAGCAATTGTGATATTTGCATTCTCAAAGTCGTTAGTGGAGCGTGTGTGGTTTACCGGCACACTAACATGGACTTGTGAGACGTGGCAAAGGTTTAAACAATTGAGACTTTGATTACGACATCCATTTTCATAGTTCTAAAATTGTTTAGACACACATGTGAGCTATCTAAGAGAGGTGTATGATTTTGATAAAGTTTTATCAAAACAATCTAGTATCAGAAATCTGAACTTTGGTAAGAAAGTCAGCTGATTTCTGAGTACATGTCAAAGCTAGTGGGAGCATAAGTGTTATGCTAATAATCATCATGTTAGTGGGAGCATGATAATTATGACAAAGGTTGCAAGTTAGCAATGTTAATTATAGAAAACAAAAGTTTCAATTCGTGAGGTTGCAGAGGTTGAAAAAGTTGTTTTGCTATAATTAAGGGAGAGAAAATTATACTTCATTTCAATTCTAAAAGCTTAGATTGATATTTTAATCGTATTTAATCAAGGATATATATATGAATTTCATGTTGGAATGGCTCAACATAAGGAAATTCTATATATGGGTCCATTATTTGCGTTCTAAAATTCGATTATGATTACGGCATCCCTTTTCATAATCTGAATTTTGAGAACTTGGCAAATTGAAATGGAAATATTATAGCAAAAGACTGGTTTAGTCTTTATGTGAGACATCATGAATCGTGTCCCATATGCTTCGGATATAGGATCGATTACATGTGCTATATTCATCCTTTCTAAAATTTTCCAAATGCGTGGGGCATTATGAAGGGAAAAGGTCTAGAATTAGATATGACTAAAATGATTAAGCAATTGTCGAGGACAATCTAAGGTTTACCAAAGATTGGTTGCTCAAGGACAGTTGGAAGTATAATGTTAATTCTGGAAGGACCATATTAACATAATCTGTAAGGAGGCAACTCTTGTTCAGAAGTGATAGTCAAAATGGAATATGGAAATGTTTCAAAGTTAGAAATTATTCAATCTGTGTAAGATTAGGAAACTTAATGAAAGAATGATGTTTCCAAGGAGCTGATCTCCTTTGGAATGCTCTGTAATGATTGTTGTCAAGTCTTTCTGACTTCGTGCATAATCATTAAGAGGATCAATGCATATAAGTTTAGAATCTAACAGATTTCAGTAAATGGCATGAATTTGGAATTCTTGCATTTGCAGTAAGGATTTGGGACTGTGAAAAGAGGATCATTGGAGTGATGTTCAATTGATCTATTTTACAAAGTAAAGATCATAGACAAACATAGTATGCATACTTGGTGTATGGCATGACTAGTGTTTAGAAAACATAGTGTACATGCTTGGAGCATGGGACAACTATTGTTTTAAATTCAAGTATAAAGTTGATAAAAACCGAAACAATGAATAATGAGTAATCAGTATGGTGATAAATAAAAGTGTTTATTTATATTCATAGGGTTTGATACCATATTTGATTCATTTATTCTTGTGTTTCACTTTGCATGTTTTGACTTCCAGAATAACTAAGTCCCTCTTCTTGAATGATTAAGTTATTCAAACCATCCACAGTCGGTCATATGTTGGAAGTAGATATGAATCAAGACTGTCATGGGTTGGTTTGTAGAGGTCCACGTTGGTGGAAAAAGTGGTGCTACAACACTCATGAGTGCTCATAAGTTCTGAGTATTGGATTCAACCCGCACTCATTTGAATCACTTCATGGATTTTATCACGAGTGATCATGAGACGATAATATCTTATATTCTTCAAACCTAGAGATATGAGTTGTTACTATGAGTTGGTTATACATTGATTGCACGAAAACGCATTGGTAACTCGATGTTATAAAACGTGCCTTTGTGTATGATTCAACAAGTAGTAGAACAAGCCATATGAGTCGAAGTTTATCCATTCCTTTTACCTTCGGGATAAAAGTGATATCTCTGGGCCCCTCGATGATTTAAAGATGATACATGTGAGTGCTTGGCCAAGCCAGGACTGATTTGATTTGTTCAATCAGTCAGTCATCATGAATCGGAAATCGGGAAACAACAAATGGACAGAGAGAATGATTGATAATCCATGTCTCAGTCCATATGATATCTAGAATGGAGAAATATATGATCCCTTATCTAATGGACAAGTCATTGACAAAGGTCAGAGTTCATCGACAAGGTCAGAGTTCGACAGAAGCTTTTGAGAGCTACTATTTGGTGTATACGCGACGGTGGTATATGATTATGATTACGCAGACTTAGTATGTGTGTTTCCGCCCTTTCTCCTGTTCCTCGTTGAGTTGTGGACCTGGGGCAGAGTCGCACATCCGACCGTCTTACTAACCCTAATTATATACGACTTGTGTACGCGAGGTAATGATAGATGGACCAAGTATGAATCCTATCAGGAACACCAGGGCAAAAATTGCCAGGTCTACGAGTGGGTATTCTACAGATCAGAGAAGCGCAACCCCAGTAGTAATGCTAAGAGAGATAATTTCGGGACGAAATTCCTTCTAACGGGGGGATGATGTGAGAACCCGAAATTTCTATTTTGTACAGCCATTCAATTCCATAGAAGTCAGAACAGTTCTGCTAACTTTCAAGCTTGTTGGAATAAGTTTGAGTGTTTTAAAGTTAGTACTTCAATAGATATCAGGAGAGAGAATACCCTAGGGTTTATTAAGTAGCTATAAGGTCCCAAAACTCCAAGAGTTTGGATTTTACGACCCAAATGGTATGAGGGCCGTAAACCCTAATGACTATATAAGTGAGACTTAGTTTATTTTTCACTTTTTTTCACATTTCCAAGACTAGAGCCATTTCTCTCTCAAGTATCATCCAACTTTTCTTCAAGATCTTCAACTTGTAAGTGTTTCTAAGCCCTAGTAAGTTGATATCTACCTTAATCTAGTGATCTAACACACTTCCATCCGTGAAATCATTCCCAAAGTGTAGATCTTCAAGTTTCACCAAGAACACCAAGAACACACACTAGTGTTCTTGGACTTTTAGCACCTTTTCAAGCTTCTACCTAGTAAGTACTTCAATCCTAGAGTATTATAAGCCTTGTTACACTCCTAAACATCAAGAAAACACCCAAGAAAGTCAAGATCAAAGGTGTTTACGGTCCAAGATGTTCTTGGACCGTAAATCCTAAAAATGGTGCCAATGTGTGCCTTAGTCCCTACCAAGCCTTGTAAACTAGTTTAGATCTTAACCTTGATGTGCTTAGGAGTCAAAACAATCAAAAGACCATAATCTATATGGGTTTACGGCCGTAAACCCAAAGACAATTGGTGCAGAAACCGTAAACTCCATTTAGGAGTGTATTGATGCCACAAACACTTCCTAAGGCTTAGACTTGAAGTTAGGATGCTTCATTATGACTTTTAGGACTTCAAATCACAAAATGGTGGGAGTACCATGAGTTTACGGCCGTAAACTCATGGGTTTACAACCGTAAACTCCAAAGGTGATGGTTACAAAACCGTAAACACCTTTTGATGCCATTTCACTTCCCTTTGATGAATCACATGTGATTCCAACACTTGATCAAGGTGTTTCCTAGTCCCGGAAGGCGTTTCCTTTCATATAGTTTTTTATAAACACTATATTCATGTCAGTATGTGTCCTTATATGTCATTTAGGACTTATTGTGTCTCGGGACTTCATTCGTGGAACTTCTCATCCTTACACGCATACCCGATTGAATCACCCACATCAGGTGAGTTCATACCCCGTAATGAATCTTTTAACTGTTTTAACTGTTTTAAGGGGGGGAATACAAGTTGAACACAACGATAATTGTGTAAATGTTTGTTATAAACATCTTTCAAAATGTTACTTATGTCATTTATAAGTTGTCAAAACATTTCAAAACTCTTTTAAAGTTATGTTACTTTTTAGTTATACAAAACTCCGTTTTAAAGTACAGGCATAACTTAGTAGATAAATGAGTCTTTTCAATAACAGTCCAAGTAGAACATTAGTAAACTATAATAGGTATAGTTTAGGAGAATGCTATTCATTACTTCTAGTACAATGAAGCACACAAAGTAACAATACCATACAGAATATATAGTGAAGAGAATCAAACAATACCATACAGAACATACAATGAAGAGAATCAAACAATACCATACAGAACATATAGTGAAGAGAATCAAACAATACCATACAGAACAATACCATACAGAACAATACCATACAGAACAAACAAGTTAGGTTGCTATAGCATGAGAACACACTTACAGGATCTAATTATACCAATGAATCACTAACTCATTGTTTTAAACAAAAGGTGATAGTTATATTGGGTATACATGATCATATACTTTAATGTGAATTACATGGCTTGCAAGAATTTGCAGAGGTCGTGTTTGGTTCCCCTACTCTCTTGACAGGGAGAGCGTATAGTAAGGGTTCTAGCTTTCACATTATAACCATAATAAAACACTTATGTTTTTAGGTTATTAGTACATCCGCAGGTCATTATAAACGACAACTGTGTACTTAAAATTCCCATTACTTTCATAAAGTGACTCTACCACTGGAAAGTTAAACTCCAACTATGTTAGAGTTATAAACTAGGGAAAATATACTTTTTACAAATCGATAAATGGATCAGTCGAGTCTAGCACAGAACAGAAGATGCCTTGGTAGAAGGCTACGATTAAAGGTAGGACCATAATGCTAGTCTTATGATTCCTTAATGAATACATCACATGATACATATATACCAATAGGGTCCGACAGCTAATAGGATGTGTGCTCTCCGCTTCATTTCCTGTTCCTCGTTGGGTTGTGGGCTTGGAACAGATTGACCCAATCTATTATCTACCCGATTCTATATATATGTATGCTTAGTATACATTAAGTCATCATAAGGGTACCAGGTATGGGTCAGGTTATAGGACACAGAGTCAAAGCACAAATTTTCTAGTACAAATCACACTTTCCAAAGTCAGTACTTTTGTTATACAAAACAAGAAACTTCCCAGAAAAGGGTTTAGTCCATTTTATTAAACCGGTACAATTTTAAAGACTTTAGGTGAGTAACTCTATAATACCTTAGTTTATACACCATGTTTATATATAAAACTAATACCCAATAGGTAGTTAAATGTGTGTTTTCCGCCTTACTTCCTGTTCCTCGTTGGGTTGTGGGCTTAGGGCAGATTCACTCAATTAACTTTATATCTGATATTGGATTATATATAGCAGTATAAACTAAGTTATTATAAAAGTAGTCACTGTGGTCATCATTTTTACTATAAGAAATATAGGTTTTCTTAAAGAACTTTTCATTAGATATAAAGGAACCATTACAATTAACTCCATGAGTAACAAGTAAATACACCAGGGTTATATATGACAACGATCTAACAACCAATGGGATGTGTGCTATCCGCCTTACTTTCTGTTCCTCGTTGGGTTGTGAGCTTAGGGCAGATGCGCACAATCGATTGTTTGTTTACTCTGAGTCTTATATAACTTGTACCCACTTAGTACCCATAGAAAGGCTTGTAGTGTCATTTTACTTAACTTTCATCAAAGTAGGAAATATAGGATTTTCTAGAGGAACAGGCGAACTTTTCAAAACAGAACTTACAGCTTACACCACTTTTACATATACATTTTCAACCACATTTTACAGCTTACTCACATCACTAAAATCTTATGAACTCACCAGCTTAATTGTTGATCAACTCTTTCAAATAACTTGTATTCTCCGGAGCATTATAGCTTCAAGTCTTGTTTTGTTATTTGTTTAT
Organism: Lactuca virosa; assembly: GCF_052849685.1. Lineage (NCBI taxonomy): Eukaryota > Viridiplantae > Streptophyta > Magnoliopsida > Asterales > Asteraceae > Lactuca > Lactuca virosa. The sequence continues at coordinate 156,480,532 of NC_136434.1, forward strand.
GAATTCTATGTTTTGTGAACACACACATTGTAAACACATTCTTTCTAAATGAAATGGTTGTTCATTACTTGCTTACCATATACATATCTCGTGATACTAAACATGACGTCCTCCACCCCTGAACGTTTCCGTCGTTCCGGTTTTGGGGTGTGACAGAATGTAACATTCGGATTCCCAGGTATCCTATTTTAAGTATTTTATATTGAATTTTAGAGGGGGGACTCGGCGAGTAGGCGCCCAGACTCGCCGAGTTGGATCGCGATGTGTTGGCCTGATTTAATGAAGGACTCGGTGAGTCCATACGTGGACTCGGCGAGTCCATACGTGGACTCGGCGAGTCCACGCTGTTTAATGAAACCCTTATTTCTCGGGTTTGGGACCGATTTAAGGAACCTTATAGCCACCATTTGCGGCTACCAGACCCTTGAGAGAAACCCTAATAGTGCTTGAGTGTTTGTGAGAGAGAAGAAGCCATTATTGGACCTTTGTGGGTTGGTTTTTCAAGAAGAACTTGATTCCAGCTTAGAGGAGGCCAAAGAGGTTTTTCAAGGAGATCATCCTTGAGGTAGAATATCAATCCCCTTTCTGTTTTGTTAAAGAATCTATGGATCTACGGTTTCTATACCCTTTGTTGGGATGATTTGATGGAGATATGGTCCCTTATCATGTTTAGGCTTCAGATCTGGACCCATAGTGGTCCAGAGGACCTTATCCATCTTGCTTTATGATGAGATATGAAAGAAATGGACTTAGGATGTTGTATTTAGGGCTAAATCATCAAGTAGACTCATTTGGACGTTGCATGAGTATCAAGTTCAAACCTTTACGTGTTTATTGAGCTTGGGAAGGTTAGATCTATGGATTAGAGGAACAGATCTGACCTCAGAAGGTCATTTGAGTGTGAGCATGGAATGAACTCGCCGAGTCCATGAGCGGACTCGACGAGTCGAGTCGGGTTGCCCCGCGACTCGCGACCTGTGACGACCCGTGGAGTATAGGGTTGACTCAGCGAGTCAAGAGAGGACCAGGGACGAAGAGGGCAGGCGTGTACTCGCTGAGTCACCCTAGTGCACTCGGCGAGTCGGGTCAAAGTTGACCGTTGACTTTCGTTGACTTTAGGGTTCTGGTCAAGACTGATTAAAGAGAGTTCAGGGAAGGGTAGAATGGCCTTCTACCCAGTCTGTAGAGATGAGAGCATGAGAAAGTATTGATCGGGTATGTTATTGAATAATAGGAGGACGCTAGGTCGGGACGTTGAGCACGAGAGTTTATCCGACTTCATTGAGGTGAGTCTTCTCACTATGCTATGAGATGTATGTGCTATATGCGGTTATGTGATATGTATGTGCTATGAATGTTATGTATGGTATGGACCGGAAGGTCAAGATGATATGGACCGGAAGGTCAAGAGATTACGGACCGGAAGGTCGATACAGGTAGGACCGGAAGGTCTACCGGGATTTGGGACGGAAGTCCATGAGACATATGGATCGGAAGATCCTACAGAGTTATGGCCTGGAAAGGCGTATGTGTGGTATGTGGTATTTTGGGGAACTCACTAAGCTTTTATGCTTACAGTTGTTATGATATGTGTTTCAGGTACTAGCGAGGATCGCGGGAAGGGGCCGGCATGATTCGTACATAATAACAGAGTTTATGTTATTGAGATTCTGGGACATGTTTTGTTATGACACAGTGAATACATTATCTTTTATGATTATCGTGTGATTGAAAGTGTGATTTTAAAATGAAAAATTTGTTTTGAAAAATTACGTCGTTACACTGAAGTGGTTCAGTTGGAGTTGGAGAACCAGGAGGTGTATTGCCTCGCTAAACTTTCTCTTCCTCGTCTTCTGTTCGCTCCTCATCATTGTTTGAGCTAGAAGGAGAAGGACTTTTTGTTTTCTTTGCCATCTTCTTAACCTTCTTAGGAGCCGAAGAATCACCCTTTTAAGCCTTTCGCTTCCTAGACTTTGCAGGCTTGGACGAAGGACCTTCGGTTGTCACTTTCTTGGTAGTTGCCCTTTTGCCTCGGTTGGCTGGCTTCTCCACAGCATCTAATGCAGCTTGTTGTTTAGGAGTCAATACTCTCAGTCCTGTGGGAGGAAGCTTTCTGTAGTCGGCCATCACATTACTTTTGGCTGACACACACCGGTACATCGTTTCAGGAATAGAACCATTGTGAATGAACTTGGAGGCATCGGAGAAGATGATTTTATTCATATGGAAAGTGGCCACTGAAGCGACTAAAGCATCCTTCATGACTGGAATCTGTAAAGAGTCAATGGCTCTCCTTGTGACGATGGTCCAGAAACGACCACAAGGGATTTCAGAGTGCCTCGTCGAGGTATTAAGACTTTGCACCAATTGCGACCAGATGATGGACCCATAATCTAGGTTAAGTCCATTGTATAGACCATAGAGAATGGTCAGAAAACCCTTACTGGTACCGTCAGACCCAACAACCCTCTCCGCTAAACCCTTATTGATAAGAGTTAACAACCCATTCCACTGCGGCGACAAGCATGATTTATTAATTTTTGTGACTGTGGTAAAAACACGGGTGTATCCCATCTCGTAGAGCATCGTAAAGAGTTCGGTTGTGGTTATGAAATCAGGTGAAATTACAGAAGCATCCACAGCCAACTGTAACAGCGAAAAGAATCGCCCTTTCAAAATCGAAGCCTTGTGAGAGAAGATTTGGAAGTAGATCCTCTGCTTGTTCTTGTCATATGATGCAGTAGTGTAGACTTGGGATAGGAGTGACATCGGGACGGATTCCACCTGTGTTAGTGCGAGAACCAGAGGAGAGTACTTCAAGCATTCAACAACTTGAAGCATGTATGAATCATACAGAAAAGGGTTGAGTTGAATGATCATGTTTTGGTTTGGTTTGATCGCGAGCAATGAAGACGAAGAAGTTTGATCCTGAGCAGATGAGGAATTCGCCATTGTTGAGGTAAGGAAGAAGATGAACAGTTGCAAATCGCCTTGTGTATAGAGAGAATTTGATGCTGGTAAAAGAGACAAATGATATTAGAAACCCTTTATATACCGTTGCCAGGAGAGAGAAAGAATCTGCGTGATAATGATGCGGTCACTGAATCGTCGCCTGAAAAAGCGCGATGTGACAGGTTGGTTTCTCCTAGGTATACGTCAGCACGCGTGGGTTTAGGAACCTTTCAAATTCACGCGCCCAAAATCTTACCCACAATTCGTCGTTTGAAATTCATCTTTGCTCCAAAAATTAGGATGACCAATGTTGCTCCAAATATGAAACAACAAACGAACCATTAGTAACAGCAAACAGAATGTTGGAAAATCACAAAGAATTTTCGTGCAATAGTGTGTCAAAAGATAAAGAAATAAAGCAAAATATGTATAGGATGTGAGTGATGTCTGTTAGAAGACATAAAGCAGATGATTCCGAGCAAGAATCGCTTCCTTCAAAGTCAAGAGAGACTTGAAGTGCTTGCTTGGTTTCCCGAGAAAATACGATCGAGTGCTTGTAAAGAAACACCGAAAGGCTTCTTTTAAATAATGGTCAATGGGTGACTTATCTACAACCGAACATCGATTCTCAACATAAGACCGAATGCTGGATGAAGTACTTATGAGACCGATATAGTCTGTTGAACAAGTAGGTTGGATATAATTTGTAGTGACTAAAGATATTATAAAAATCTCAAAAACAAAATTAAACTAGATCTTTTTGGGTAGAAATGCCTTGGTGTTAGACAATTTCATAAAAGACCACTCAAAAATAAAATGAGATTTCATTAGGTAACAAGTAAGATCTTGAATATAAACATTCATCATCAATTCATTGTTGGTGTTGGATTTTGGGTTTCACTCAACACGTGGTGTACGTATCTAAGATCATAAACACAGATTTTATGCAACCATAAACCTCAGTGGTAAAAGCTGAGAGTCTCAAGGGTTACAGTGGTGAACCAAAAGTTGATGGAGAAAATAAGGAAGGTGGTTAAGAAACTGAAAGTACCTCTGCTATATTAACGTGACAAAGCAGAAAACTCTTAACTCTTGTGAGAAGAGTAAGGTAGCTCTTGACTAGAGTATGTTTAACAGCCTGATTGGGAAGAAACGATAGGTACAGATCGTATCATGAAGGCCTTTTCTTAGTCTTAGAGGCTTCGGTCGACATACAGCAGCATGCTTCTAGGGACACCTAACTAGTTCTTATGAAAAGAATCATACCTGCCTTAGCTCCAAAATTTGTTGCACTGACGTACTTGGGACCTAGGAAAAAGAACAAGCAAACAAACACACCACACAAACAAAACAAACAAAACAAAAAAGAACAGAAAATATTTTTGGATTTTTGAAGTTTTCTGAAAAATAATAAAAACAGAAAAAATAAACAAAAAGAAAGTAGCACAAAACACTCTTAAAAAAATAAAAAAATGAAAGTGAAAATAGAAAAAAAAAGACTTAAAAAATAAACATAATTTACAGCTGAAACCAAACCTTAGAAGAATGAAGTGAAATAATATGAGCGATCGGTTCATTTCGGTTCCCTAAAAATCCAGAGCCAAAATAGACCTAGCGTTCGGTTCATTTCGGTTCCCGAAAATTATGGAAGCCGAAATAGGCCGAGCGTTCGGTTCATTTCGGTTCCCGAAAAAAAACCGGAACCGAAATAGACCGAGCGTTCGCTCTATTTCGCTTGTCTAATTTAAAGAGAGATTTGAGGGTTCGGTACCGACTCTGCTTCCATCATTCCCAAACCTTGTAAAATTTTATTGAAGCTTGTAAGTCCCTTGAAAGAAGGATCTTCACCAGTGATCAATCAAGCATAAGAAATAAAGAAGAAATGGAGTAGAAGATGGAATGAAACTTGAGCTTGCATACAATTCACACAAGGAAATTTCTGATACAACTCAGGGACCGAAAACTGCAAAATGAACAACTCTCGGATCTGACAGCCTGACATCCTATATATACCCACAAGGACCGAAAATAGTTTTCTGTCAGCAGACCGAAAACTGGTTTTCGGTCACACCTTAACCGAAAGCTTCCTAGACCGAAAACATCAAACATATACAAAAGACTCCAAAATACAAAGACAAATGCCCTAACTCATCTATACATTTGATGCCTAGCCCAAACCATATATATTGGCCCTTCAATCTCCCCCTTGGTTTGGGGCTAGCATAATTCAGTCTTTGTCAACCACCAGCACATCTGACTTTCCCATAGCTCCATTCTACATCTTCTTTTGAATGATATCAGCAACCATGGCAGTGTACTCCTTAGCAGCAGACTCAAAAAGGTCTTCAGCCACCTTGATCTGATGATGAGAGAGCTGATGTATATCCCACCTTCCAAATTTTAGCAGATCCCTCTTCTCATATAAACGAATACATCCATGATCAAGTTTGATGACAGTGGAAGCTGTAGTTTCATCAAACATCCAGTATTGCATAGATTTAAGAGATCCATCTGGATGGTTCTGAAGGATAGGGATCTGCTTTACTTGATTAGTTGCAGGCCACATCACAGATCGAAGGGGCTGATTGGTTTTGGGATCAATGACACTCGGGTATATCATGGTAATAGACTTTGCAGTCTTCATTGAAGGAAAGCCCTTAGCCACTTGATCCTCCAAAAATAACTTGAATTGAGTCGCCTTGGGGTCATTTGATGGATTAGCAAAAGGAGCCTTAGACAACTCCGTAAGATCAATCCTGGTCTAGGAGTGGAAGTCGTGAGCATCTTTATACAGTTTGGTATTTCCACTCTTCCTTCTCACGATCCACATGTTCATGGTGTCGTGGAATCCCCATGAGATGATCCCGGACCTATCACCATATATGTATCTGAAGCGATGTTCTCCAAGATCCGTAATGGTGATGTTTGGTTGATCCTTGGGAGCATTTTGATCCGAGCTCCTCTTGAATAAGAGTTGACCCTTTTCAGCAGACTTGGCTTGTTTAGCATGTTTTAAAGCCACGACGTTTGGAGCCTGCGCTGGTTCTTTGTCAAATCGATCGACAATGGTAGTTGTTTTTGTAGGAGGTGGAGCCACGAGAGGGTCTTGATTGGGAAGATAGACTCTTGGCTCATCAACAGATGACTTGAATTTATCGCCAAGTTCTTCTTCCAGCTTCTTCTTCAGATCATAATAGCTGGCGGTTAACAATCCAAAATGCGTCTAAAGATCGGTGATCTGTTTTGTCTTCAGAGCTTTATTTGCTTCGAGATCATCGGTACGAATGGTGAGCTGAGCATTGGTGGCCTCAAGATCAGCAATACGAGACTCGTGCTGACTGATCATGAGGTCTTTCTCAATGAGTTTTTGCTTCAGCACACCAATCTCCTTTCTCAGCTCGGGCACTGAGACATCATCATCTCCAGATATACCCTCCTCAAAGGATATTCCTTTTCCGCGGGAGGAGTGTATTGGGCTTAAGTTCTGAGCCATATGCATGGCTAGCCTCTCAGAGGCAGCATCATGATAAGGCCTTGGAGGAGGCAAACTCGGGTCAGCAGATGAACCACCAGGTTCATTAGTAGAACTGGGCCTTCTTGAATGGGCACAGATGAGGAAGGGGTAACAGTTGTAGATGGAAGAGTCTATGTTGTTTGAGTTGTGTCAGGAAAAATTACTCCCACCCTTGGATCAATTCTGCGTCTTGTCATCGGGGGCTGGGAGGTCAAGATTGTCTGGGTATCACTTGTAATTGGCTCGGATGTAGGAACCACATTATCGAGGGGAGGAATCCCTGATGATGTGTCCTTTTAAGTTGAAGAATCAGCCGCTTGAACGATAACCGGAGGCTCAACTTCTTGATCGTCAGCTTTCTCCCTTATCTCCGGTGTTTGATTGGCACCATCATCGATATCGTTTAGGAAGTCATCGAGGTTTTCATTTGACAAGGGATGCTCAAGTCCAGTAAACTACATCGAAACATCATCTTCGTCGTAACCGGACAAATCAAGATCTTCATATTCATCCTCTCCTCCTTCACTGAAATCACTTTGAACTATCACATCTTCAAGATCATGATATTCAACAACAATAGTGGATGGAGTAACAGTTTCCTCCTCATGGTCTGATGTATCGATAACATCGTCATTCACATTTGCATGTGCTGACGATGTTTGATCAGTTGACATTTGATCAGACAACCCATGGGATTCTGAAGATTCTGACAGTTCAGCAAACTTTCCAAATTTTACAAAAGGGTACTTTCCGTGAAACATTATTTTCCCTTTACGGTTCTGCTTGATGAGGCTCACAGTGTTTGGTCTGAAGGCTTTCAAGTCAAGTGTTTCTCCTGTCTTGACCAGATCGGAAATAGGCTATTGATGAAGATTTGAATAAATCTTGGATAGAGCAGGAATTGATCATTCGACTTCTTGTTAGCATTAGAAATCATCTCCTCCAAGATAAACCTTGAGAAGTTGAAGTCAATCCCGGCAGCCAATGCAACGATCGCCTGATTATTTCTCGAGGATATTTCGTCTGCACCACCCTTTTTCCAAGATACACAGTTGACAAAAATGTGGGCTAGAAACCTCCAGTAAGGAGGTAACAGCTTCTTTAGGGTAGTTGGAAAGACTCCTTCGTATCCCATCTTCTCGAGATACTCATCAACCAGTCTCAGATCTATATCAGTCGGGAAGGTAGCTTTGTCATCAATCTTCAAGATATCTCTGATGACTTGCTCAGAGATAACAACTTTGCATCTTCTGACAGAAGCTTCAATTGTCGTTGATCCATTTTCTCCATTGTTCACACTTGCAGATCTCCAAAATTCGTTGATCAGATTCAGATAAATGACTGGATTCCAGGTTAGTGCAGTGAAGATGCAACATTCCCTTAGCCCGTGTATCATTGATTTGAATTCGTTGTGTGCTACTGGAGGATCATCAAGAAGAATGGACACGTTGTGACTTTCTGCAACTTTGAGACTTGCCATTTTACCTGTACAAAACAAGCCAGGTGAGAAAACATTTGATTATAACAAATTAAAATTATTTTCTCAATTATGTCAATTAATTTTGGCCATTTTAATTGAATTTTACTAGTCAAACATGGGTTTTCGGTCAAGGCAGTTAGACCGAAAACTCATGGACCGAACACAGTGAAGACCGAAAGCCACATTGGACCGAAAACAACTTTGACTGAAAGCCGTCCAAGCCGACTTGACCGAAAACGGCTCGGCTCGACCGAAAGCCGGTTTTCGGCCGAAAGCTTGGACCGAAAGCTGATGAACCGAAAGCTCGTTGACAGTTCATATTTTCGCGATTTGTTCTCGATTTCACGGTCGATTCTCGGTGATAAACACATAGCTGGAGTCGGAATCTTCATACCTTCAAGAAAATCAAGTTGATTCGAAGAAATAACACAAAAAAATTTTCGAGAGTTAGAGAGGATTTTAGAGGATTTCGGCTAGAGAGGAGAAATGAGAAGGGAAGAACTGGATTCGGGCTTCCCTTTCCTTTATATATCCGGCCCAAACCCGGAATTTCACCCATGGGCTAATCCCAATTTCATTAAGCCCAAAACTCACAAGATACCAGCCTATCTCCTAGAAATTGACATCCTCCTGAAGTCGATTTCCTGTCAAGCTCGCAACCGCCATAATTGCTGTCTGCAAAAGCATAAAGATCAAATTCGGAATTTTTCGGATACCAAAGACCCAGTTTTGGGCTGCCTTTGAGGTACCGAAAAATTCTTTTAACAGCAATAAAATGAGACAGTTTAGGATTAGCCTGGTAGCGCGCGCATTGACAGACCGCAAACATAATGTATGGGCGACTGGCAGTCAGATACATCAGCGATCCGATCATCGATCTGTAGTACGTTTGATCTACGGATTCGCCTTCAAGATCAGGAGTCAGCAGTGGTCTCTCCGCCATGGGCGTAAAAGCATGTTTGGCGTCTCTGAACCCGAACTTCTCGAGCATATCATCCACATATTTGGCTTGATGAATCAGGATTCCGGCTGAAAATTGTTTGACCTGAAGCCCCAAAAACGTGGTCATTTCCCCCAAAGAACTCATCTCGAACTGCTTTTTCATAACGTCCTCGAACTCCGTGCAGAGTTGAGGACTCGTCGACCCGAAAATGATGTCGTCCACATAGATTTGAACAAGAATTTGATCTGGACCGACATGCTTGATAAATAGGGTCTGATCAATAGTGTCGCGTGAGTAGCCATGATTGACCAAGTGCTATGTTAGGGTAGCATACCAGGCTCTAGGAGCTTGATGCAGCCCATACAAAGCCTAGTCTAACTTGTAGACATGGTTGGGAAGTTTTGAGTTAACAAACTCAGGAGGTTGGTCAACATAAATCTCCTCCTTCACTTTGCCGTACAAGAAAGCCGTTTTGACATCCATTTGATAGACACTAAAGTTCATGTAGGAAGCATAAGCGAGGAAGATACGAATAGCCTCCAAGCACGCCACCGGAGCATAGACTTCTGTATAATCAAGACCTTCAATTTGCCTGAACCCACGGACTACCAATCTCGCCTTATTACGGACAATGACACCCGAATCGTCTTGCTTGTTCCGAAACACCCACCTGGTTTCGTGAGATTTCTTGCCTTTAGGCAGCTCCACCAACTTCCAAACCCCGAGCTTTTCGAATTGATTGAGCTCATCATGCATGGCATCCACCCAGCTGGGCTCATTCAAAGCCATTTCGACGTTCTTGGGCTCTATTTGAGAAATGAAGCAAGAATAGAGACATGTGTTGACGTCTCCACTCTGACTTCTCGTTTAAACTCCGTCGCCCAGCTGGCTAATGACGTTCTCTATCGGATGATCGCGCTGTATGCGAAATGGGATTTCGTGACTGATGTCATTGACTGAAACGGGAAGATTATGGATATTAATAGCTCCTTAATTTGCTGAAGAATCCACGGTAAAGGTACCAGCTTCGTTTGGTGGATTTATTACAAACTCATCAGCGATTTGTTCGGCAAAGAGAAGTTCCATCAGATTTTGAGTGACAGCAGAAGCATCTTGGTTCATGAACTCTCTTTCGACTGGAGTTAGAGGAGTAGCATCAGCATCTGGAGCAGATTGTTGCGTTGATGACTCAGGAGAAACGATTGGAACAGTAGACTCCACCGGAGAATCAGTAGTAGAAACCAATGGTGGTCTGTAGACAACCTCTTCATCTTCATCTTCAATGATAGTCTTCGAGCCAGAGGTAGACCCATCTTGGTTATTAGACGACACACTAAAAGATTTGAATAGCGATGTGTAGTCAAATAGCCAATCCGGACCCACCCTAGCGTCCGTTTCATTCTCTTCAAGCCAGCGAACATCGAAAGACTCTACTATTTGTTTCGTCTTCTTGTTGTATACCCTGTAAGCAGTACGAGCAGCGTATCCGACAAAGTAACAATCATCGGCTTTTGCATTGAATTTTGGGTTGGATTCCAAGTGGAGAAGAGTGCAAGGGCAACCAAATACTCGGAAATGGCTGACAGATGGCTTGTGTCCATAAAGAATTTCATATGGTGTTTTCATCTGGGCTTTGTTGATCAGGACACGATTTTGAATGTAGCACGCAGTGTTGATCGCCTCCACCCAAAAGAAAACTGGAAGTTTAGAATCACAAAGCATCATCCTTGCAGCGTCTTATAACGTCCGATTCCTCCGCTTAGCAACACCATTTTGTTGTGGTGTCCGAACAGAACTATACTAACGCACAATACCCTTCTCAGCGCAAAAATGATCAAGAACAGCGTTCTTGAACTCTGTTCCATTATCTGTGCGTAGCGCTTTCACTTGGTGGTTGGTTTGGTTCTCGATCATTACAATGAACTTCTTGATGAGGTCAGCGATCCCAGCTTTGTTGGACAGAAAGAAGACCCACGTGAAATGAGAGAAATCGTCTATCACAACAAGACAATATGAATTTCGGTTGATACTGAGGATGTTGACCGGACCAAACAACTCCATGTGCAACAACTGGAGCACCTGATTAATGTAGTTGACCTGCTTTGGCAGATGTGTTTCCGATGGTGTTTTCCTTGAGCGTAGGAAACACATTTTTCAAAAGTAATAAAATCTCTGACAGGCAGACCGCGGACCATTTCGTTCTTAGCAAGCCGGTTCAGGTTCTTTGCATTTGCATGGCCAAGACGACGATGCCACAACATTGCATTTTGTTCTGAGACTCTGGAAAAGAGACAAGTGACTTCATGGGGTACATTACTGTTCATGTCGATAATATAGGCATTCCCATCCCGCTTAGATTTAACTAGAATCCACTCCTCCGGAAATGACAATGTCTGGCTTTAAGATTAGACATTCTTTATCGTTGAAGTGTGTTGAGAAACCCTTGTCACAGATTTGAGAAACGCTCAGCAGACTGTGCTTTAGCTCAGGAGCATAGTTGACATTCTCAAAACTGAGCACTCTGTTCGTCACCGTTGCTTTTTGCGTTATCTTTCCGCCTTCTCCGCCCGCGAAGGAGACATATCCCCCATTAAATGTCTGAATGTCATGCAGTTGGGAGATATCTCCAGTCATGTGCCGGGAACAGCCGCTGTCGACATACCACTGTCTGACGATATTCCTCCGCAACTGTCCCTGCACGATGAGCGAAATTATTTAGATTTGGGGACCCAGGTCATTACAGTCCTGGGTTGACCCTTAACTTTCACAGATTCATCTTTTAATTTCTCTTTTGATTTTTCTTTTTCAACAGGTACAGACGATGATGATGACTGATCAGATTTTAATTTTGGCATCCATTGATATTTTGGTTTTGAAACAACTTTCTTTTCAGTTTGTTTGGAGCCGGTGGATTTTCTACTCGAAGAGTTTGAAGATCCAGACCTACTCTTTGACGAAAGCGACTTTGGCTTAGCTTGGGTTGATTTTGGCAAACTGTTTGTGAATTTATTAAAAACCTGTTTGTTCTTTTGAAAACCTGCCATTTTCTTGTTTTGATTTGCTTTCCAGTCATCATCTCGAGAGCGAGTTCTGGAGGATTTTCTAATTAAAGATCGTCCTCTAGACTCATTATCTCCTCTTTTAGACATGTGGTGCACAAACATTCAATTTAAACAATTTCTGGCAATATGACCAGCAGTACCACAATTGAAGCAAATTTGTTTATTATCATTGGATTGGGTACTGCTCTTGTCAGATTTCTGGTTTTTATTATCTTTTCTATCATTTTCACATTTGCAAGAACAAGCACAAGCACTAGATTGTGTAGCAAACGTGGAAGATGTAGAAGCATTCAAATCAGATTTAGCAACTTTATCAGAATTATCAGTCTGAAACAACACACCACCAGAAACAACACACCACCAGAAACAAAAACATTAGTGTTTGAATTTAACACATAATCATCACAAAATTCAACACCAAATTTAGACACAGAGTTATTCGACTCAGACTTTTCAGCTTGTGGCCCCCCCTGAACTACTGACATATTTGCACTTGAGGTAGAAATGTTAGTATCCAAAATTTTATCATTTGAGCATGTTGCTTGTTCAGAAGCAGGCTTTCCATAAACTAAGAAAGGTTCTCTATCAATCTCATCTTGAGATAGAGGAATGACATTATAAGTATGATTGAATGGAGGAGGGACACTCTCAAAACCTAATCCTACTTTCTTTTGGTTTCCACTTGTAATGTCCTTCCACTGCATCTGTCCCTCTATCATTTTTGCAACTACTTCACTTGACCCATCGAATTTATTAAAAATAAATTCAGTATTTTCAAGACGATTTTTCAATGAATCAAGTTCAGCGGTCACAACAGTAAATTTTATTTTGAGATGATCATAGTTCCCGCATTTGTTGCTGTAATCCTCTTGTAATTTCTTAAAGTCCTTTGTTTTATTCTCTAATTGTGTTTTTAAAGGCTTTTGATTTTTTCTAAGTGTGTAACCCTCATACTTAAGGTCCTCATTCTCTCTCTTGAATAATTCAATTTGGTCACGTAAGAATTTAACAGTCTTAATGCAAGATTGAGAGCAAACAAGTTCACTGACCTCGAGTTTGGCTGGCTCAGGAGTAGTTTGCACCATGAACGTGATCTGAAGATTCATCATCTCTTCTTCTGGGTCTCTCTCTGCTTCTTCCTCCACACCATCCTTGATCTGGGCAAGATGTGCATTTTCAGGTCCTTAAATATTCAAAGCATGAATTTGATCTTCCCAATCAAAGGATTGGGCCACCATTGCCAAGTTAGCAGTCTGATTGCTTGAAGAAGATCCCTTGTTGACATAGGTCACCGGCACCATGGTTCGATCAGAATTCTCTCTTCGGTCTGGCTTTGGACACTCTCTTGCAAAATGACCAGCCTCATGGCAGTTGTAGCATCTCAGCTTCCCTTTGTTGAACCCCACTTTCGTGTCAGAGTTCACACTCTAGTTGTTTTTCCCTGTCTTCTTGGAGAACTACTTTGCGCTAAAGACAGCCATGGCCATTTGCCAAGTGATGTCCATCTCCTCCACATCCTCAGGATGGATCTGGTCTAGGTCAGCAAAAGATAGTTGTGGGGAAAGCTCTCCGGTCATAAAAGCGTTGTAACAGTTCACCAGACCAGTAGCGAGGGCCAAATTTTCTTCCTTCTCTTTCAATGATGAAGCTTGAGAAATGAATCCATGAGATTGAACGGGTGTAGCTGTTGATGAACCAACACTAGAACCAACTTGTTGAGATAAAGTTTGAGGTTGAGGGACTTGAATGTGATGCATTTGAGGGATCACGTATGAGGTAGGCTGATGAGTCATATAGGGTTGAATTTGTGAAACATGAGAAACTGAAGGAGCTTGAGGGGTTGAAAAGCTTGAGAAATCTGTGTTGTTGGTGGTTTGAATCCCAAGATTTGTTGTGGAGTATGAATTGACATGGTTAATCTCCCTCTGCTTGTCATCAAGATCGCAAGCCTTAATGATTGCCATTGTTTCTGCCAAACTCAAACGGTTCAAATCTTTGGTCTTTTAATCACTGAGACATTAATATCCCAAGATTTTGGCAGAGAGTTTAGCAGCTTCTTGTTGATCTCAGATCTTGTAACCATAACACCAGCAGAGCTCATTTCTGTGGTAAGTGTAATAAACCTTTGCAACTGATTCTCAAGAGTTTCTCCCAAGACACGGTTAAACTTGTTGAACTTTTGTCGCAGCATGTCTTGGCGACTCTGCTTCATGTCTTCATTCCCTTCATAGACTTCAATTAGTGCTTCCCATAAGGCCTTTGCTGAAGTGTACTCACGGAAACCTTGAGCAATTTCAGGAGATAATGCCATGGTAAGTGTAGCAAGAGCCTTTTCCTGTTCCTCGACTCTTTCAAAATCATCGTCAGTGTAGTTCTCAACTTGCTTATCCATTACTGTGCCATCTTCCAATGTTGTTGTGATGCGGATTGGACCTCTCAGAATGCTTCGCCAAATCTTGAAATCTTTCATTTTGATGTACTTTTCAATCTGATATTTCCATTCTGGAAATCCTTCCGCGGATAACAGTCTGGGAATTCAAGAAGTGGTTTCCATAATTGCATCCAATTCATGGTGAGCTGACATGCTTTGAGATTCCATTTTTTTTAATTTTTGTTGTTTTTGTTTTTGTTGTTTTTTTTTAATTTTTAATAAAAATTAACTTGAAAAACAAATCAAAAGATCAAATAGAATGGGTTTTCGGTTGAGGAGTGTGACAGAAGATCAAAGAATTCGGTATGATGAAAGGATATGGTTTTCGGTTGAGAGATGATGACCGAAAACAATGAATTCGGTTGAAAGAGGGTTTTCGGTTTAGGGTGATAAAGGGGGTTTTCAGTTTATGAAGATTAATAGATTTCAGTTTATGAGTGGTGTTCGGTTTCTGAAGATTGAGAGGTTTTCGGTTGAAGAACAGTTTTCGGTTGATGAAGATTCAAAGGTTTTCGGTTGAAGAAAAGTTTTCGGTTGATGAAGATTCAAAGGTTTTCGGTTGAAGAACAGTTTTCGGTTGATGAAGATTCAAAGGTTTTCGGTTGAAGAATAGTTTTCGGTTGATGAAGATTTAAACCGAAAACTAACAGATTTCAATGAAAAACTTGGTTTTCTGATACGATTCTGATTTCCATGCAATGAGAATACCAAATGAAACTTCAAAACACACTGGATCTGACAGAAATTGGTTGAATATATGTTTTCGGTTTATGAAAATCCAACTGAAAACAGTGAGAATTTAATGAAAAACTGATTTCTAGGCAGATTTCAATTCCACACGATGCAGTTTCTGATCTGATCTTCAAAACACTAGCAAACAGAAGGTTTCGAGACACCGAAAACGTGAAGAACAAAGCTGTGAAAAATCGAAAAGCTGAAGAACACACTTGATTGACACCAGATTTGCTTTGATACTAATTGTAAGTCCCTTGAAAGAAGGATCTTCACCAGTGATCAATCAAGCATAAGAAATAAAGAAGAAATGGAGTAGAAGATGGAATGAAACTTGAGCTTGCATACAATTCAAACAAGGAAATGTCTGATACAACTCAAGGACCGAAAACTGCAAAATGAACAACTCTCGGATCTGACAGTCTGACATCCTATATATACCCACAAGGACCGAAAACAGTTTTCTGTCAGCAGACCGAAAACTGGTTTTCGGTCACACCTTAACCGAAAGCTTCCTAGACCGAAAACATCAAACATATACAAAAGACTCCAAAATACAAAGACAAATGCCCTAACTCATCTATACATTTGATGCCTAGCCCAAACCATATATATTGGCCCTTCAAAGCTTGCTTCTGGTAAGGCTTTAGTGAATATATCAGCCAATTGATCAGAGGACCGAACGAAATGTACTTCCACGTTCCCATCTTCTACATGGTGCTTGATGAAATGATATCTCAGTGCAATATGCTTTGTCTTTGAGTGTTGCACTGGATTGTGACATATTCTTATCGCACTTTCTGAGTCACAATAGAGAGGTACTTTCTTCATACTTAGTCCGTAGTCTCTTAGTTAGCTTTGAATCCATATCACTTGAGAGGTACATGATGCTGCAGCTATGTACTCAGCTTTGGCTGTTGAAAGAGACACACAAGTTTGCTTCTTGGACTGCCAGCTAACAAGTTTACCGTCAAGGAATTGGCATCCACCGGTTGTGCTCTTTCGGTCCAGACCACATCCTCCAAGATCAGCGTCAGAAAACGCTTGAATAAAGAATCCAGATCTAGCAGGCTACCAGAGACCGAGAGACGAGGTTCGCTTCAGATACCGAAAAATGTTTTTCACTGCCACCATGTGAGGTTCTCTTGGATTTGCTTGAATCCTGGTACAATAACAAACAGAAAACATAATGTCCGGTCTGCTAGCTGTCAGATACATAAGGGACCCTATCATTTGACGATATAGTGTTATGTCAACAGCAGGTTTTTCCAGAGATGGTGTTAACTTAGTGCCAAATGTCATAGGAACCTTTACTTTCGAATCTCCCGTCATACCGAACTTTGCCAGCAAGTTCTTTGTGTAGGCCTCCTGGTTGATAAAAATACCTTCTGGTCCCTGTCTAATATTTAAACCAAGGAAAAAATTAATCGGACCCAATGCACTCATTTCAAATTTAGTCTCCATCAAATTCCTGAATTCAACCGTTAAGCTAGGATTCGTGGAGCCGAAGATGATGTCATCGACATAATTCTGAACTATCATTAGATGTTCGCCTTCTTTCTTTCGTAACAAGGTTGGGTCAACCGAACCTTGCTTAAATTTCGACATTTTCAGAAAGCGAGTTAAAGTTTCATACCAGACCCTCGGTGCTTGCTTTAGACCATATACAACTTTATCTAACACATAGCAGTGATTAGGGAATTTCTCGTTCACGAACCCAGGTGGCTGCTCAACATACACCGTTTCTTCTAGTTCTTCGTTTAAGAAAGCGCATTTTATATCCATTTGGAAAACTTCGAAGTTTTTATGAGCAGCATATGCCAGAAAGATTCTAACTGATTCCAACCTTGCTACAGGAGCGAAGGTCTCCTCATAATCTATTCCTTCTTCTTGGCAATATCCCTTCACCACCAACCGAGCCTTATTTCGTATAACAATTCCCTCTTTTTCCAATTTATTTGTAAAGACCCATTTAAGCCGACCACTGAAGCATCCTTTGGAGTGGGAATCAGCCTCCAAACTCGATTTCGTTCGAACTCATGGAGTTCATCTTGCATTGCTTGTACCCAATCAGAATGATCAAGTGAAGCATTAACTGTCTTCGGTTCGACTTTAGAAACAAAGGAATTAAACATACAGAATTCAACATTAGAGAATAATGCAATTTGTTTCGCTTTCAATTGAGAACGTGTGAGAACTCGCTCAGATGATTCACCAATTATTTGTGCTTTGGTATGATCCTTAGTCCATTTTGTTAGAGGAGGTAATTTGGGTCATAGGCTGGATCCAACTCTGCATTTACCTCTTCTTCAAGTTCTGATTGATCACCTTCGTCATTTGTATTCTCATTCTCCCCCTCAAATGGCGAAGCGTATCCCTTGTCAGGTTCAGAATGCGCCTCCTGTGTTGGAGTAGGATCCTCCCCCTCGATTTGACTATCATTGGTTGGGAATGAAGTTGGATTCTCCCCCTCGACTGGACTTTTATGGGTTGAGGCTTGAGTTAGATGCTCCCCTTAGAAAGACAGAACGGCAGGTTTAGGTGTAGACGAACCCTCCCCCTTGAACTTTGAGCCGCTATTTGGAGGGTTATTTGAGGGTTGACCACCAGTTGGTTTAGGAGGTTCATTTTCCATTTCTTTGGCAGCTTCATCAATGATCTTCATTATATTGTCGATGTTGTTGTCTGCTGCTTTCGCCTCTAAGTGCACAGCCTTCTCTGGTTCATCAAATAGCCTAATCTACTCTTCAAACAAGTTGGAAATGGGAACCGAGACTTGTCCTGATTCAGGAAATATTTCCCCCAATGCACTTTCGCTCCTTTGAACTTTCTTCATGTAGTTGTCGTCAAAGGTTACATAATATGTTTCTTCAATACGTTTGGAGCGTTTGTTCAAAACTCTGTATGCCTTTGAAGTTAGTGAATAACCAAGAAAAATTCATTCATCGGCTTTGACGTCAAACTTGTTTCGGTTCTCTTTCGAGTTGAAAATGAAGCACCTTGAACCGAACACGTGGAAGAATTTAACGTTGGGCTTTCGATTGTTCAGAATCTCATATGGAGTGATGGAGAATCGCTTGTTAAGCAATGATCGGTTCTGAGTATAGCACGCGGTTGCAACTGCATCAGCCCAGAAGTATAGCGGAAGAGAAGCGAAACTTAGCATGGTTCGGGCTGCCTCACATAAAGAACGATTTCGCCCTTCAACAATTCCATTCTGTTGTGGTGTATAGGGGGCTGAAAAGTTGTGAGATATCCCCTTGTCAGCCAGAAAATCCTCAAAATCTTTATTCTTGAATTCAAGCCCATTGTCGCTTCTAATGTTTCTCACCAACTTTCGCAGCTGCACTTCCACTTGCTTGATGAACGTCTTCAACTTGGGAGTTGCGTCTGATTTCTGTTTAAGAAATAAAACCCAGGTGAAGCGAGAAAAATCATCTACTATGACAAGAATGACCTTACTACCACCGAAGCTTTCGATAGCCGAAGGTCCACATAAGTCAATATGCAGAAGTTCAAAAGCTTCAACAATCTTTGTATTGATACGTGTAGGGTGGCTCTGTCTACTTTGTTTTCCCATCTCACATGCTGCACATAGGTGTTCCTTATCAAAATTGAGAAGAGGAAGGCCTCGAACATGATCACCAAGCACCAACTTATTAATGTCTTTAAAGTTCAGGTGCGATAAACGTCGATGCCACAACCAGCTTTCATCAGTGTTCACCTTTGACAATAAGCATATAACTGGTAATCCTCGAATTGGGTTGAGATTTAAAGGATACATCTCTCCCTTTCGTTGAGTCTTCAACAGAACCCTTTTGGATTGCTTCTCAATTATTTCAGATCCCTCATCATCGAATGAAACCTTAAACCAGTTCCCACAACTAATTGAGATACACTAATGAGGTTGTGCTGCAATCCTTCCACATAAGCTACTTTTCGTATCGAGAAGTCTCCGTTGGTTATCATTCCATATCCTTTGATTGTTCCATAAGAGTTATTACCATACTTCACACATCCACCATCCTTAAGGGACCGAAACTCCCTCAGCTCTTCCTTCCTTCTTGTCATGTGACGCGAGCAACCACTGTCTGTGTACCATTCGTCATCGAAATGCTCGTCACTTATAACCAGCAAATTCAAGCAGATTTAGGAACCCAAAGCTTCTTGGGTCCAGGTGAGTCTTTTACAGAAAAAGGAATAGCAACAGAAAGATCAACCAAGTAAGTTCTTTTTATTAGAGTGGTTTCATTCTTTCTTTTGATTGTACACACCTTGATTTTGTTTTTATCTAATTTAGATTTTGGTGTTTCAGATGGTTTGTTGTTAGATGGTTTTAGAATTTTCTTGTTAGTCCTAGAGTTAGTTGACTTATTCTTATTATTGAAATCGGAATCTGAATCAAGCTTTCCCTTTCCTTTGATGTCCTTTTTTGAGTTTGGTTTTCTTTGGTAAAAGGAAGGACCGAAACTAGACTTTCGGTTGTTAGTCTTGACGTTATGACTGAAACCAGACGTTCGGTTCTGAGCTTTGGTGTTGGGACCGAAACTAGTCGTTCGGTTCTGAGCTTTTGAATAGTAAGAGCTTGGACTTAAATTTTCTCTTCCTTTCGGCTTTTCCTTTTCTTTGATGATTGACGCTTTCTTGGAAGAAACATAGTTGGGGTTTTGAGATTGCCAATACCGTTTTTGCTCGTTTAGATTTTTCATATATCTTTGATTTCTTTGGCGTTTCTGTTCAGCCAACTGCTTTTGAGATTTATGAATATTAAATCTTGAGTTTGGCTTCTCCTTTTGAGTTTCTGCAGTCTTGGAAGGAACATTCGGTGTTTTCTTTGGTTCTTCAGGTATCTCTTTTGTTCCACTTGTGCTTGGTTTGTCAAAACTTGAGGGTTTTTTGATGGGTTCAGCAACATATATTCCTTTTACCCTCCACGAAGTTTGCTCAGATAAGCCGATGGTTTCATCTGCATTATCTATAGGAGCGGACCAGAAATAATCATCGCATCCTTCAGCGTTGTCCTCGTCTACCAAGATTTTCAGTTCTGCTATTTGTTTTGCAGTGACCCTTGTAACAACATATACTTGATTGGGCACAGTTTGAACCTTTTGATAAACCATTGCCTTCTCTTTGAGTTTATGTGGCTTGTCCTTTGACATGCGAGTGTATTCAACCGAGTTCTCAGATATGAGGGGTTTCTCACTTTCGGTTTCGCTCTTCGTGAATTAAGAGCAATCAACCACATCTTCTACCGAGATTTCGCTCATCTCACTTTCCTCATCAAATTCAGACGTGTTTTCTATATTCATTTTATGTTCTGAAATTAATTTGTCGTTAGACGAGTCAAATGATTCAATGGTTTCAGACTTAATTTTTAACCTATCATTTTCATCTAAAATATTTTTGAGCATACACTTATGTTCCTTAGAGTCAAAGAAGGTCTCTATCTTGTCTAGTCCGATTTTATAAGCGATGGATGTTTCTTCTGAGGACATTATGGATTCACATTCAGCGATGACCTCATCCTCCTTAAATTCAAGGAAGGGTATGATCATCTTATGAATCTTTTTCCCTATTTCACAACTTAGGTGCAACTGAGCAATATTTGTATATAGGCATTTAGCAATTAAACAAAAAACATTCCTTTGTTTCAAAAACTTTAAATTGTCCTGTTGTACATAAATAATTTCATCCCTAGCCCTATTTAACTCCGTCTCCTTCAGCTCAATCCACATCCTTCTCTCCTCACTCTTTGAAGACACCCTGCTGAGTTGGTCAGTTAGGTTAGAATTCGCTAAGCGAGTTTGCATGAGACTACCACTTAAGTTAGAAAATTTAAATTTTAATTCATTTAATTCTTCTTCATAATTTGTTACTGGAACATTAAGTGATTCAAGGATGGATTGTACCTTTGTGATCAGCCGATCGCAGTCATCGATCTTCTCACTTACGGGCTTGGCTGCAAAGCACTTGTCCTCAGTCAGGTTTGACTTCTTGCACTCACTTTCGGTTGGTCTACCAGCTGTAACCATCAAGCATTTTCCAGCCGAACCATTATCCTTCGCCACATAAGCTCTTCCATGAGTGGGATTTCTTACCTCTTCATCCTCAGAATCGGTTGACCAGACTTCTACGCCACCGAACTCATCTTCATCCATATTTTCCTGCACTATCAAGGCGTTCATAGAGCTGTTAGTTGCCTTCTTTTTCTTGATTTCTTCTAACTTTCGCATGTAATATGCTTCATCATCTTCACCATCTCTTTTCTCAGCCATCTTCTTCAGCATGCAATCTTTGGCAAAGTGGTTCTTGCCATGACAGTAATTGCATTCGAATCCAGAGCCTCCTGCAAGCTTGCTTTCCTTCTTGTTGTCATCCTTCTGAGAGGTATTCTTCGTTTCTTTTTTCACCTTCTAAGAACTATAACTTCCTTGCCAGTTTCGGTTCTTATTTGCAGGGAACTTCTTTCGTGCAAACTTCTTTGGTTTGGTGACCATCATTGCATATTCTTCGCTTGTAAGGTCACACTCAGACATATCTGACTCCTCCTCTTCTTCTGTAACACTTTTGCCTTTTGAGACAAGGGCCAACGATCCAACGCCAGGGACTACCTTCGCCTCCTTGGTTACCACACTTTCATGGGATTTAAGTATACCCACCAGTTTCGCTAGCGAGTACGATTTGAACTGTTCATGAGCTTTCACTGTAGAAACCACTGCCATCCATTTTGGTCTCAAACCGTTCATGAAAGTTACCTTTTGCTCGATCAGTTTTCTTTCGATTCCATGCTTGATCATCTTGCTAAGGAGATGATTGAAGCGATCGAAGGTTTGTAGCGGCTTCTCTTCTGGTTTCTGTTCGAAAACTCCAAATTCTAAGAGCAACAAGGTTTGAATGGAGTGTTCCAAATCCTCATCGGTTGAGTAGAGTTCTTTTAGCCTATCCCAGATTTCTTTAGCCGTGGTGCATGAACCAACCAACCGAAAAGTGTCAGATTGCAATGCGAATCTGATCATTCTCATGGCTTTTACATTACAAAACAACTTGTCCTTTTCATCCTGAGGCATCTTATCTACGTCCTCCATAAGCTTGTTATATTCTTTTTGAGTCTTCACTGTCGTGTTCGTTCCTGAGTGAACAAATGGCCCAAGTGTGATTGCTTCCCAGATGAGATAACCATTATCTTCAGATCCAACTACGTAATCTTCAAAGTGATGCGCCCATACTTCAAGTCCTGAGTGTAAAAAATGGGAATCCTTGTAGTGAATCCAATGCTGTTAGAGATGTTGATGGGATTAGTTTGAGAATCTTCATGAGACATGGTGAGCCTTTCCTTAGAACCGCTAGAATCAGACCTGTAATTTTGAGATTAAGGTTTTATCAAACACAAGAGTTACCGTCGACAGGAAGAAGACGACTTCTTTATATTCGATAAAAGCGGAAACCCTAAAGAATTCTTAACATAGAAGGAATGTGTATTGATCACACAGTCTCCTGCTCTGATACCAATTGTTAGAATAAAGTTCTAGTAGGATCGATAGATTCTAAGCAGAAAAACAATTAAAGACGTAATGATGAACACAAGAATGGTTTAACTGATGTCGAATGATTAAACTTTAACACCTCAGAAGAGCTCGATTAAGAACTTCGACTGTAGAGGTGTTTAGGGTTACAAAACAATAAAATAATAATCAAGAACGTATCTAATGCATACATGCATGCACTATTTATATCATAACCCTACATAACAATCACGGATGGACAGGCCCAATCCTGATATACAAAAACAAGCCCATGACGCAACATAAAATACCCAACACATGGACATTGACAATGGTAACATTAGAAGTCCAAAAAAGCTTTCTCTTCCCAATGGAAAGGGATCGGCCATGGTCAAGTCATTTGACCCAATGGTAAAGAGAAAGGCTAAGTCTGAGATAGTCCCGTGTACCATTCCCAAAGAGTCCATATGTTTTTTCCAATAAAAGGGACTTTAGAAGCAAAGCTGCCCTGACTACCTGAGAGATCTAAGAGGTGATAAAGTCAAAATGTTTAACTCTACTTCAGGAAAAGTTTACTATCTAACTCTATTATGTTCCTATTTGGAGATTCTTAATACATGATGTAATGTGATTACATTTTGATGTTTTGGAGAATCAAAGGAAGCTTAAAAGAAGAGTAAGCTGATTCTGATCATGAAGAGATGGATTTCGATCGCATGGTTCGATGATCAGAATTTTGAGCTACTGCTTAAGCGTCATGATAGATTGCTTAGGAATAGATAACAACATGTTTTTCAGTTGTAATTGCATTGTAAGGAAAAGTTTTTCCGCAAATATTTTATAAATAAAGAAAAGTTTTTTTATTTTTATCTTATTTTATGTTTCCTTACAATGACATTTGTGAAAAATTGTTGTTTATATGATTCCATTGATAGAAATATTGGAAAATGGATTTGCTTCTTTCATTTGTGGTAGTGTCATAATTTACCAAATAAGGAAAGATTCTCATCACCCAAGTTTCAGTTTGATAGAAACTTGGAATCATGCAACTTGTATTGTATGATGAATGAGAATTTTCATCTTTGGGAAATTAAGACTAATTCCTTGTTCACATGTATATGTGAGTCGAGTGAATGAATAGGGGATCGAGTACACTTGGCTGTGCACTGATCAGGTTCACCACAAAGATCGATAAGACTATTCTTCATGATTTACTAAAGTTTAGTAAATGTGGTTATGCTTACAAGTTTAAGTGTAATTCTGAATCATTGAAAAAGTTTCAATGTGTAGCAGAACGAATAAGAAGAATCAAATTAGGCAGAAAGATGAAAGTTTCACCAATCTGAAAAGATGGGAGAGTACTTTAGTATCATGTTTTATGATTATCTTAGTGATTATGGAAAACCATATCAAAATTGATCCTCTAAGGATATCTTAGTGCATTTGTATGACTAAGAAGAGGAACCGTGAATTGTTGAAATGGTTAAATCAAAGGTTGAATCATACTTCGTTCCAAAAATCGAGTCTTAGAGTTATACTTCAAGATCGAGCCTTAAGTGACATCATATTAAGGAAGGTTTATAACAATTGTCAAATGTAGAGTAAAATATTTCTTACTCTTGTACATTTGAAATTGGTGAGTTGCGATGTTTTGGATAAAACAAAGACCAACTAAGACCAACTATTTGAAGTGTTTATCTTGATAAGAATCCACACTAACTCTTGAATATTTGATTTGTCAAGGAATGGTTCTTGACAAAGAGAATCTTATATGTCAAGAGGTCAGTGGGAGTCTTAAAGATCTTGGAATAGTTTCAAGAACTAATCAAGAGTAAACCTATTATTTATCACTAGCACATGACTTGAGGTTTGTAACCTATCGTGTTGACATATTCATATTTTTGTGCCCACACCAGTTAAGGTTGACTATGCTTGTGAGTTCTATGAGTTCTCAATTGTTTGCATAACAACCTGGAAGCAATGGTAGGCCCTTGTGCTGCCAGGTGGAAAGAAATTAAGATTGAACAAGTTCAGTCCATATGAGTTTGGATTTGTCACTAACCTTGTATTGTGATTATGGTTTGACAAATTCACATGGATAGGAACACATATACCATAAAAATCTAAGTGTCATAAGGGTTCTCTCCACTTCATGAAAATGATTGTGAGGAAACGCTTTCCCTAAGTAGATTTTATGGAGATAGCAGCTGTGTTATTTTCATTTCTCAAATTCAATTATGATTACAACATCCCTCTTCATAGTTCGAATTGTGAGAAATGGAAAAAGGTCTAAACATTATGATTACGGCACCCCTCTTCATAATTGTTTAGACACACATGTGAGCTATCTAAGGAAAGGTGTATGATTTTGGGAAGCTTAGATAAAGTCTTTTCGAAGCATCTCGTATTAGAAATCTGAACTTTGGTAATGAAAGTCAATAAAGTATTGATTTCTAGAAGTCCAGCTGATTTCTGGGTACATGTCAAAGCTAGTGGGAGCATAAGTGTTATGCTAATTAGGATATAATTATCATGTTAGTGGGAGCTTGATTATTATGTTAAGTGTTGCAAGTTATCAATGTTAATTATAGAAAACAAAAGTTTGAATTTGCAAAGTTGCAGGGTTTGAAAGGTTGTTTTGCTATAATTAAGGGAGAGGAAATTATACTTCCTTCCAATTCTAAAAGCGTAGATTGAGATTTTAATCAAAATTAGTCAAGTATATATATGAATGTTATGTTGGAATGGTTCAACATAAGGAAATTCTATATATGGAAATGTTAACTGCGTTCTCAAAATTCGATTATGATTACGGCAGCCCTCTTCATAGTCCGAATTGTGAGAATATGGAAAATAGAAAAATTATAGCAAAAGACTGGTCGAGTATCATGTCTTTATGTGAGACATCATGAATCGTGTCCCATATGCTTCGGGTATAGGATCGATTACATGTACTATAATATTCATTTGTTCTAAATTTTCTAAATGCCTAGGGCATTAAGAGGGAAAAAGACTAGAAGTATAGTATTAATTTTGGAGGAACCATATTGACATATTCTGAAAAGAGGCAGCTCTTGTTCAGAAGTGATAGTCAAAATGGGAGTATGGAAATGTTTCCATAGGTGGAAGTTATTCATTAAATTTTTGTAAGATTAGAAAACTTAATGCAATAAGGATGTTCAAAGGAATGTACTTTGAATGTGAGACTTCATTTCCATGGAATTTCTCCCCATTGGAATACTTTGTAATGTCTGTTGCCAAGTCTATGTGACTTTTGTGCATAGTCATTACAAGAAGATCATTGCATGTAAGTTTAGAATCTGACAGATTACAGTAAATGGCAAGATTTTGGTATTCTTACATTTACGATAAGGATTTGGAATTGTGAAATAAGCATCCTTGAAATGTTGTTAATTGATCTATTTCACAAAGAAAGGACCATAGGTAAACATAGTGTGCATGCTTGGAGCATGGCATAACTATTGTTTTAATTCAAGTATAAAGTTGATTATTCGAAACATTATACAATAAATAATTAGTAATCAATATGGCTCAAACGTTTTGGGGCCATATAGGATTAGTATTATTCTTGTGTTTCACTTTGCATGTTTTTGTAAGGGTGTTAAGTCACTCTTGGATGTTATGAGGGCTTACTCCTTTGTGTGTACATAATGAGTTGTCTTTCCTTTATAAGGAAGTGAGTGGCACTCATTTTATCTAATGAACATTTTTTAGAGATTAGTTTAGAGAGAGAATTTACAAAACCTATTTTGTACTCTTTCTATGAAACTAATGAGAGCTTAAAAGAATTATTTAGATATTGTGTTCATGTTCTTGATTTTACTTGATGATTCACTAAATCATTCTTAATTTTGCACATGCCATCATAATCAACACCACTACAATTGGTATCAGAGCGGGTGTTCTTGATTGGATCAAGAATTGATCCTTGATGGCTATCTAGATTTGGTGATTCTTTGTTTTTGATCTATGATCTTAATGATTTAGAGATTTTTTAGATTCTAGAAATCGAATTCATCTTTGATTCTATTGAAAATTCAATTTTCTTCACTAGAATTCAAGTGATTTTTACTTTCTCTCTCTAGAAAACCCATTCAAAATCACTTTCTCTCTCTAGAAATCTTCAAGTTTTTGTGATCATGGTGAATTTGCCTTACAATTCTTGGATTGTGATCGTTGAAGATATCAAATACAAAGTCAATAAAGATCAATATTATGGGTTCGTGTTAAACAAGTTGATATATTGGGAAACTATGGTTTCTTATGGAGGATTGAAGGATGATCATGGAAGCTTGATATTTCAACCACTTTGTGAGATCAAATGGTTGGCTGATATTACATGGTCCATATCAACACATAGTAGTGATAAGAATGGAGAAGAAAAGTATTTGTTCAAAAACAAATATGTTTCTCTTATTGAAGACCCAAATGATCTTCGTGCTCTTAAGTTTGTTGAAGTTCTTGACAATGGAGTTCAATGTGGTGTTCTTGATGTTCAAGAAAAAGGAGTTCAAGTTGATTCTCATGATGAAAAAGTTTTTTTCTCGATTATAGTTCAAACTGATGATATTTTGTGTTCTTGTCATTCGTTTGAAGGAACGATTCCTTATCGGAAGCCGGTGGTTCAAGAAATTCACAAATATCAAACTCCAAAAGATTTGATTCAAACTCACAAAGTTGATGTTGTGGAAAGTGGGTTTGTTCATGAGATCAAGTCTTCAAGATGCAAAAAGATGAGAAAGAAAAAGAAGAAGAAGATCAATCGCAAAAACAAGCGGGTTTACTTAAAAAAATTGTCAAATGTTGTGAAGTTGAAATCCGTGAAACAAATTTGGGTTCCAAAGCAACAATCTCCAAGTGTTGCATTGAATTTGAAGTCAAAAACCAAAAGTGTTGGTGGTTCTTTTGAATATGTTCTTGGTTTGATGAAGAACACGAAGAACGTGTTGTACATCACGCATCGTGGGTGGTACAATGTTCGATTTGGAAACGGAACTCAATTCATAAAAAAGGTATCTCAAATTCTCAAATGGATTCCAAAACATCCATGATTTCGATTCGTGATTTACGTTTTTTTTTTGATCGATTTGTCTCATTGGATCAAATTCGTTTCAACCCCGTTGATTGATCCAATTATTTTTTTAGATCAAGCCCAAATCTGAATCCAAAAGATTTAATCCATTACTATTCATTGATCCAAACTATGAAGCCCAAATTTTCGATCTGTTACTGTTCATATATTTGATTTGAAGTCCAATCCATTCATTTAATCCATCAGATTTTTTTTACCCAAAATCAGTACATTCGCATCCAGATTTTCGAGTCAAAAGAGTTCTTTATTTCACAACTTTGAGATAGATTCAAATTGCTTCCGATTCACGAGTTCACTGGAATTTGTCTTCGCCAAAGTTAAATTCGATCCAATATTGTTTATAATTGAATCGATTCATTTGATTTTCAGTCAACAAGAAAATCATACTTTGAAGAATCGATTTGGTTTTTGGTATGGAAGTTGTTTTAGAAATCGATTGATAAATTGATTTTTATGCGTAAACGATGATCAATCGATGGTGAAGATGAGTTCAGTAGATATTTGGTTTTACTCAGAATTGATGATGAATGATTGTTGACTTGGATTCGATTTACATCGATTCCAGAAAATCACTTCTGTTGACTTGGATTCGAGGTTAATCTGATTTTGACCGAATTCGTTCTTGATTTAGAATCGATTCAACTTAAATTCAATGTTCAATAAAAGTTAATGATTGGATTTTGTTCATTGGGTGAGTTCGAATCGTATGTTGAATAATAAATTGGGAAGACTTGAATCGACTTCGTTTTGGATTCATGGTTGAAAAGTCATTCCCTGAAATTGACATCAGATAGGTCAAGAATTCGATCCGATTGAAAATCGAAGTTCGAAGACTATGAAATCAAGTACGGTCGTTGTTGTCGATGTCAATTGTTTAGTTGATTGAGAAAGTCAATGTTGACTTGAGATTGAGAATCAAAGGTCTGATAAAGATGAATGAATTCGAAATTGATATTGGGAACGAGATGTCAAAGATTGAAGAATTTGTTGTCGATGAAAATTTGGAGTCGATAGGTGTGACAACCGTCAAAATTAGAGTTGGTTCTAGATTTGACTAAACTTAGTTGCATGTATAGGCACGACACATACTAGACTTAGTAACTAGAATCTAAGTTATAACCCACTAGAAACTTGGAAACAGTTAGAAACAATGGATAATGTTCTTAGATTTCACATTGGTATGTAAATTCTACAACTATTTAACTGTAATGACTATCCATATTCGCGTCATTCTTTGACTTGAACACCCTTTCATGAATCTTATACACACATCATGCACATGACCTAGAAGTAGAAATTAGGTCAAAGTCTCATAGAAACTTAAGTCAAAGTTGAAAACTAGGACTAGTATACTCGATTCCTCAATTTCGCTTAAATCTCGAAACCACTACATAGAATGCCAATAAATCAATAAAAATAAATTACAAACATTATTTTTAACTAGAAAAGAGTTATGAAATTCTAACATAAACTGAAATCTCAAGACCCTAAAAACCCTAAAAACCCTAAAATCTCAAATTTATAAACTTTAACACCTAAAAATCCATAAAATTTGGTATGGACTTTATAATATCAATTTAAAGTAATTCAAATTAGTAAACTATAACCAAGGAGAAATAAAATTTAAGTCATTAGTATTTAACCTTATTTTCTAAGCAAAAAAAAAAATCAAGGTTTTGTGAATGAAAATTAAGATAAGGTGCATATTTTATAAAAACTTGATATATTTATAAAATAAAGTTATAATTTTATAAAATTTAAGAGAGGGAGACCCTCTCTCCATTCAATAGTCGGATTTCTATCTCTTTCCTCTCTCCTCTTCCCAAGACACTCAATCAATTCCTCTCCACACTCCATTTCTCCATACTTCACTTTCTCTCTCACACTCCCTCACTTCAAGTTCTCTCTATTCTTCCTCTCTCTCAAAACCATGAACTGTTCCAGAAAATAGGTCCAAGAACACACCTTAAACTCGAAATCTTCATCATATTGTAGTGTTCTTGAAGGTAAAATCGATTTCTACTTCACTTTTCCTTCAAGTTTTGTTATTTTTCTTACACTTTCTCCTTCTTCTACTCCATTCTATGGTAATATAATGAACATTTGCTCATACTCACGGTTTTGATGATGATGGTGGTAGGATTTCACCTTAAAACAACATGCATGTTGTAAATGGTGAAATCCAAGGACCAAAACCTAAGTCAAAATCAACATAATGCACTTTTCTACAAGTTTTGGGTGAAAATCACCACATGCACCCTATGTTTTCTATCAAAAACGATTTTTGAACATTTCAAACTCATGATTGGTCTTCAAACCAACATGAATGTGATGATCTTCAAGCTTAGAAGTTAGATCATCAAAGTATGTTGTTAAAAGCATTCAAATATGTTCATGAAGGATTTATTTCCAAATAAATATCTAAAACTCCTTTTCTGACCAAATCCGATTTTTCCCAGATTCCCACCAACAAAATGAGATGTTCTACAAATTCTCAGAAATTAATACTTTTTGCTCGAATTATTATAATTATTGCAATAAAATAGGGCCATAAATCATATAAAATACTTTCTGAGGTCTATAAATTCTAGAAAAATTCGTGAACGACACCTAGGGTAAATAATGAACAGTCATCAAGTTTCATCGATCTTTGTTACTGTTTAATATGGTTTTGAATTTTCTTTTTGTTTAGCTCCAATAAATCATAAAACAACTTTAGAAAATTTACAATGAATACCTAATAATTTTCGCATCTCCTACTCTATGTGTAAGACTCATAAAAATATTTTCATAGTGCATTTCTATTTTTCACCGATTTTTGTATTTATAATGGATTAATAATGGGAAAAATATTTTTACTAATCCAAAATTCATAAAAATTTACCAGAAGACCTTAAAATATATTAGAACTCTAAGTAGAAATTTTGATGATTTTACTATTCAGTATACTATTTTTCTCCTATTTTCTAAGATTAAATACACTTAAATCCACAAAATCGGATTACACTATATCAAAATCACCATTGGTATTTTTCCCAGATTATGTACACTGTAAATGAAGTTTACAAAATTTTTGGTAATTTACTTTAACTGTTTATTAATTGTTTACTAATTAATGATTATTTAAGAGGATAAAACAAAGGAAAATAGAAAGACTAATTGAAAAATATCTTTTATATTTTTCACAGCTTCTATATGTATAATAACAGCAATACAATAAGTTTGGACAATTTTGGAAACTGTTTTCTATTTATTTCATTTTTTATTATAAAAAATGAACAAAAATCATAAAATTCGGTTAAACAGTTTAGAAATCCATTTTAATATTTTTCACAGCTTAATAATGTTTAGTAACAGCAATACAATAAGTTTAGGCAATTTTGGAAACTGTTTTCTATTTATTTCAATTTGTATTAGAATAAATGCACAAAAATCATAAAATTAGATTAAACAGTTTAGAAATCCTTTTTTATATTTTTTCCAGCTTAAGTATTTTCAATGGAAGTATTATAAAAAGTTTGGGAATTTTTATCATCTGGATACTATTTTTTCACGAATTTATATTGTTATGAAGGCTTAGAAATTGGGAAAAATAGTTAATCACATCAAAAATTCAAGGGAAAATTACTGGAAGACCCCTACTACATTTGGAACAAAAATGTAAAATTTGATGAAATTTGGAAACTGTTTGATCATATTTTTGGATTTTTATGAGTTTAAAACACCTTTAAATGTATTGAAAAACCCTGAAGTAATATTACAAAATTATGGAAAATAATATCCAAAATTATCTTATTCACATGAGTTATGAAATTTCACCATTTAAGAAAAATGTTTGTAACTTAACAATATTAAATTTTGTCGCATTATTGGCATAATTCTATTGTAATAATAAGTATACTAGTATTAGATTTCAATTAGAGACTCATTAGTGTGTAACATCGTTGTAGGAACACGATAGTGGTACGAGTGGAGCGTAGTTCAAGGCACCATTGGCATCATCTCAATGCATAGTGAGTATTCACGACTTCTCCTATTTTCGTTTTTAAATGTTTTGGGGTGGAAAAGCATGTACTAAACTATTTATGTTCGTTGTATTTAATTGACTCGTATAAACTTGGTTGCTATATTTTGCATATTGTGAGTATTCACCATTCCCCTGTTTTCGGTTTTTAAATGTTTTGGGGTGGAAAAGCATGTCTTAAACTTTTTATGTTCGTTGTATTTATTTTGACTCGTATGAAACTTGGTTGCTATATTTCGTATATATGTGTATGTTACTTTAATTCATGAGGACTGTATCGCGGTTAAGTCCCTGGAATCTCTAGACACAACTCATTAACTCTTTTGAGACTATGGTTATTATGGATAGCGCTATCAGGAGGTAGACAACTCCTCACTCGCACGATTCGCTTGAGTGCATTTTACCATTTTATACACTATGTTTGTGATACACATAGTAGTCAATAGGGCACGATTCGGTCATTAGGCTTGGGTTGTGAACTCATGAATGGAAACTTGATGCACATACGAATCTTACATCGCATTTTAGCGACGAAACCTGTATACTCATTTTAGCAACAAAACTTATATACTCATTTTAGCAATGAAACCTTTATGCTTATTATCGCAACGAACTTTGTTTCTCATTATAGCAACGGACTTTTATTACTGAAAACTTATATACTTGTTTTAGCAATGAGATTGTTTGCTCCTAGTAACAACGAATATTATTTCGATTCTTGAAAACTCATTTTAGCAATATACTTTTATTTATGGAAAGTTTTATCAAAACTTTTATTTCGATTCTTGAAACCAATATTGTTTTTAATCAGTGAGTACTCACCAACTATTTTTATAGTTGACGCTCGTTTTACATGCTTTTTCAGGAATCATCTAGTAAGAGGCACGTAGAGACACAAAACTTGTAGGAGCATTTGCATGTGTTGACTTTTAAATACGTTGTAATTTCTTTTAAAAAGTTGTTCAAACCCATTGTAAATTTGTAATGATTTTTAATACTATGGTTGGTGTTGTCTTTAAACTTTTGCTATGAGACCCCTTTGTACTGCCACGCCTCGTGTTTCCGCTTTAGCGGGGTGTGACAAAAATGGTATCAGAGCCGAAGGTTATAGAGAATACCGGTTTTCCTTTGGAGAACCACAACTATAGCAAAAAAATTTCAAAATGTTTTTAAAATACTGAACATACTACTGGTATAACTAATTCGAGTTCGCATTTTTGGACTTTAATTAAGTATAGCCTGGCCAACTATGCTTATTTAAGGAAAATTAATGCGAGGCTGGAAACGGTTATAGTAGAATTATGTTCAAAACAAGTTTCAACTTAAACTTTTGAAAAACAATTTTTTTTTCGGTGTGCGTACGGGCATTGCATATTATAGGCATTCATCTAGATACACTTAGAAACTAAGTGCACTTTTATAACAATGCCTATATTTAGAAATACTCTTATCCATTATCAAGTGCTAGGTTAACCATTTATGTTATATCACTAGCCACTTTAGGAGCAATCTACTTAGTACTGAGAATGAGTATTCCTCGGTAGCTATTGACTTTAGATGTAAGGTTAGTAGCTAGATAGACACTAGTAATAATCTTAAGTCAAAACCTATTCCAATTATTCCTCAATACCTCTTCATCGTCTTAGTACTAGAGTTACAACTAGGAAAAAGCGTTTCGATACCGACACGAATGATAATTGGAGCATCGTGTAAGGAGGTAGATGAGTCGCCACTAAGTAATCACTTGGATACCATTGGCAGGCATTTCGAGTTCGACTCATGAGGAGACACGGAGGTTTAACCCATAAGTGAGACTTCTCTACTACACTACGATTTAGCTCTACATTGTTTCCACCTTGAGCTTAAAATTTAACATAGGATGTCCCTTTGACCAATATAAAAGGTCGTAAACTGAATTGACACCATAAAACGTTTTTCAAATAATTTTCTTGTCCTTTATCTTGGGGAAAAGACATCGGTACTCGCCTTATACTCGTCTTGTACTCGCCTTAGTATTTAGGTACGATCAACTACACTAACATACTTATTCCTTACTTCTTAATCTTCCATCGAAAAGTTATTTCGTTTCATCGGTTTTATTTATCATCGATAAAATATTTTATAGACACATCATACAACTTACTAGACCTTTCCTAACAATGTAAGCCATATTCTCGCTAAAAATCTTTTTGACAACTTGCTTTAACTTAACACTTTTCTTCAAAACTCAATTTAACCAATATTGTTTTTAATCTTGCTATTACAATCTCATTTCAAATCCATTTCAATGGATAGATGTGCCTTTGAGGGCACATAAACCATTTTAAACATTGCTTACCATTTTGACACGTTTTCGAAAAACTAGAAACATTTTCTTTGATAATCGTGTTTAAACTCTTTGCTACAAAACATAGACCTATGACATTGAAGTTCATTTTATGTGTAAAAGCTTCATTGAATCTTCAAAACACTTTTGTTTGATATTTTTAACAGCTTTCTCACTTAGACATTGTACTTTGCTTTAATGTGTGTTCTCGAAACCCAACATGATATTTATGTAAATTTCTACTTCAAACATGTTTATAAGACATCTCTAATGCTTGTATTTCAAAACATAAATTATTTGTGTACTTTGCTTCAATATAGTTTTATAATCTATAAAGTTTTTTTTTAAATTTATAGCATTTGAAAACTTAGTGTTCACTTTTAAATTTCCAGTGATACACTCTCAACAATGAATAATTATTCTTCTAAATATATTGAGTTTTTACCTTATCCATTTTAATCATTGTTGGACTTCCGTTTAAAAAGTCAAAATTGTCAGATTTTCAATTGCTATTTGTAGGGATTCTTCTTTTTCACAAATGGAGTTTAACTTAATAGATAACTTATGAATTTTTAGCAATCCTTAGCAAACACTTTAGAACTCCCGCATGTCTTTTTAATCATCAATATACATCAAATATTGAAGTTTCAAATATATCTCAATCTGGTTTTATATCTACCTATAGGTATTGTTCTTATAATTTTAACAATAACAAACATTGTCGCCGCTACCTTCCTTTTTCTTTCTCCCGAACTTTATTTCTCGCCCTCCTTCTGATTTTAGATCTCGCACGCCATAATATTAACATAATATATTGTCTAACTTTGTTTTTGTATATTTTGCTTCTCTTGGTACCATGTTCTTACACATGCAGACTAGAAGTCTACCCTTTCGTTTTGAGCGATTAATACATGTATAGTCGTGAGGCATAATTTTGATTTAGTCAACTTTGATATATTCAATTATGCCTTTTATCATATACATCTTGTTTTTATTTTGAAATCTCTATAAACAAGTGATCCTTATTTACATTTGCTCTTTCGTTTTAAATTCAGAAACTTGATTTAAAATGCAATTTTCATTGTATTTTTCCTTATAATTAATACACAAGATGAACACTCTTATGCTTATCAATTTTCTATATTCGGAAATTATATGTGAAAAATATGTTTCCTTATGTTTTTCTTTTCTTTAAATACATCAAAAGTTTTGAATTTTACGATTATCTATTCTCTAAATGATTGTTTTTGTAGAAACACTAAACTAAGAATGAACTATTTTCAAAGATCGACATTTTTACACCTTTCTGAAAATAGCATTTTACTTTGCAATTTTCAGTGAGTTCCTATACTCTCAAACTTTTTTTCATAAATATTCTGACTCGTAAGCTTGAATTTGTCCTGACTTAGACAATTAGACAATTTTTCAAAAGAGTAATCAAAATATTTTTGTATAAATTCCCTTATTGATGACTTAAACCTATAACCTTAATTAATCTTTATATTATTTTACTACTTCGTTTGATCGCCACACATGTATTTTCATTATCTTGGAATTAATACACATTTTGATAATAGTGAGATTACTTATCGTTTCTAAGCACTCAAAATGCTATCTACACAATGTGATTTAATTTATCATAAACTTTCATCGCCTCCATCTGCAACAATGACTCTCCAATTATATATACTCTTCGAAAATGGTTCTATTATTGTAAGAGGAACCGTAGTAGTAATTATATCCTCGAAGATCCTAAATCATTTTGTAATTTATTTTGTAGACGACACTTAAATAGTCTTTACGTTTGAAATGAACCAAAACTTCGTTGGTAACCCTTAGCACTATCTTTAGGAACTTACCCTCGATTGATTCCCTTTCATTCGTGTTACTCCTTCTTATTTCGGAATATATATTTTCCAGATATAGTAGCTAACCCGGAAGTGAACAAATTGTTCCTAATCTCTTCTTTATTAGGCGGCAAATTTACACTTAGTGCTAATTTAGAATGCGACTTGAGGATCAATGCGGATTTAACGCACAATGCAGTTGGTGCTTCAGCAAAACTTATAACGTTCTTTTAAGGTAGATAATATCTAACTATATAATCTTTTTCAACTAGGTCGCCATGGTTGGATCATGATTTCCATGATCCTAATTTCTCGCAATCTAGACTGTAGAACTCGAATTAGGGAAACATTAATTTGATTATAGCTAAAGAGTTGGGCTCTTCCCTGGAGGAATTAACCCAAAATAATCAAAGAGCTCTTCGAGTCACCATCTCTCCAATTATACAATTTTATTCGGCTGAGTTCTAATAGAATGTGTCACGAATTGAATTTCGGGTCGAAATTCTTTCAACCGGGGGAGACTGTGACAACCGTCAAAATTCGAGTTGGTTCTAGATTTGACTAAACTTAGTTGCATGTATAGGCACGACACATACTAGACTTAGTAACTAGAATCTAAGTTATAACCCACTAGAAACTTGGAAACAATTAGAAATAATGGATAATGTGCTTAGATTTCACATTGGTATGTGAATTCTACAACTATTTAACTGTAATGACTATCCATATCCAGGTCATTCTTTGACTTGAACACCCTTTCATGAATCTTATACACACATCATGCACATGACCTAGAAGTAGAAATTAGGTCAAAGTCTCATAGAAACTTAATTCAAAGTTGAAAACTAGGACTAGTATACTCGATTCTTCAATTTCTCTTGAATCTCGAAACCACTACATAGAATGCCAATAAATCGATAAAAATAAATTACAAACATTATTTTTAACTAGAAAAGAGTTATGAAACTCTAACATAAATTAAAATCTCAAATAATTCAATTTATTTTGATATCCAAATATTTATTAAATCTCAAGACCCTAAAAACCCTAAAAACCCTAAAATCTGAAATTTATAAACTTTAACATCTAAAAATCCATAAAATTTGGTATGGACTTTATAATATCAATTTAAAGTAACTCAAATTAGTAAAATATAACCAAGGAGAAATAAAATTTAAGTCATTAGTATTTAACCTTATTTTCTAAGCAAAAAAAAAATCAAGGTTTTGTGAATGAAAATTAAGATAAGGTGCATATTTTATAAAAACTTGATAAATTTATAAAATAAAGTTATAATTTTATAAAATTTAAGAGAGGGAGACACTCTCTCCATTCAATAGTTGTATTTCTATCTCTTTCCTCTCTCTCCTCTTCCCAAGACACTCAATCAATTCCTCTCCACACTCCATTTCTCCATACTTCACTTTCTCTCTCACACTCCCTCACTTCAACTTCTCTCTATTCTTCCTCTCTCTCAAAACCACGAATTGTTCCAGAAAATAGGTCCAATAACACACCTTAAACTCGAAATCCTCATCATATTGTAGTGTTCTTGAAGGTAAAATCGATTTCTACTTCACTTTTCCTTCAAGTTTTGTTATTTTTCTTATACTTTCTCCTTCTTCTACTCCATTCTATGGTAATATCATGAACATTTGCTCATACTCACGGTTTTGATGATGATGGTGGTAGAATTTAACCCTAAACCAACATGCATGTTGTAAATGGTGAAATCCAAGGACCAAAACCTAAGTCAAAATCAACATAATGCACTTTTCTACAAGTTTTGGGTGAAAATCACCACATGCACCCTGTGTTTTTTTATCAAAAACGATTTTTGAACATTTCAAACTCATGATTGGTCTTCAAACCAACATGCATGTGATGATCTTCAAGCTTAGAAGTTAGATCATCAAAGTATGTTGTTAAAAGCTTTCAAATATGTTCATGAAGGATTTATTTCCAAATAAATATCTAAAACTCCTTTTCTGACCAAATCCAATTTTTCCCAGATTCCCACCAACAAAATGAGATGTTCTACAAATTTTCAGAAAATAATTCTTTTTTCTCCAATTATTATAATTATTGCAATAGAATAGGGCCATAAATCATATAAAATACTTTCTGAGGACTATAAATTCTAGAAAAAGTCGTGAACGACTCCTAGGGTAAATAATGACCACTCATCAAGTTTCATCGATCTTTGTTACTGGTTAGTATGATTTTGAATTTTCTTTTTGTTTAGCTCCAATAAATCATAAAACCACTTTAGAGAATTTAAAATGGCTACCAAATAATTTTCGCATCTCCTACTCTATGTGTAAGAATCGGAAAAATATTTTCCGAATTTTTCATAGTGCTTCCTATTTTTCACCGATTTTTGTATTTATAATGGACTAATAATGGGAAAAATATTTTTGCTCATCCAAAATTCATGAAGATTTACCAAAAGACCTTAAAATATATTAGAACTCTAAATAAAAGTTTTGATGATTTTACTATTCAATATACAGTTTTTTTCCTATTTTCTAAGATTAAATACACTTAAATCCACAAAATCGGATTACACTATATCAAAATCACCATTGGTATTTTTCCCTGATTATCTACACTGTAAATGAAGTTTACAAAATTTTTGGTAATTTACTTTAACTGTTTATTAATTATTCTCCAATTAATGATTATTTAAGAGGATAAAACAAAGAAAAATAGAAAGACTAATTGAAAAATATCTTTTATATTTTTCACAGCTTCTATATGTATAATAACAGCAATAAAATAAGTTTGAGCAATTTTGGAAACTGTTTTCTATTTATTTCAATTTTTATTAGAATAAATGAACAAAAATCATAAAATTCGGTTAAACAGTTTAGAAATGCATTTTAATATTTTTTTACAGCTTAATAATGTTTAATAACAACAATACAATAAGTTTGGGCAATTTTGGAAACTGTTTTCTGTTTATTTCAATTCTTATTAGAATAAATGCACAAAAATCATAAAATTGGATTAAACAGTTTATAAATCTATTTTTATATTTTTTCCAGCTTAAGTATGTTGAATAGAAGTATTATAAAAAGTTTGAGAATTTTTATCATCTGAATACTAGTTTTTCACGAATTTATATTGTTATGAAGGCTTAAAAATTGGGAAAAATAGTTAATCACATCAAAAATTCAAGGGAAAATTACTGGAAGACCCCTACTATATTTGGAACAAAAATGTAAAATTTGATGCAATTTGGAAACTGTTTGATCATTTTTTGGATTTTTATGAGTTTAAAACACCTTTAAATGTATTGAAAAACCCTCAAGTAATATTACAAAATTATGGAAAATAATATCCAAAATTATCTTAATCACATGAGTTATAAAATTTCACTATTTCAGAAAAATGTTTGTAACTTAACAATATTAAATTTTGACGCATTATTGACATAATTCTATTGTAATAATAAGTATACTAGTATTAGATTTCAATTAGATACTCATTAGTGTGTAACATCGTTGTAGGAAAACGATAGTGGTACGAGTGGAGCGTAGTTCAAGGCACCATTTGCATCATCTCAATGCATAGTGAGTGTTCACGACTTCCCTTATTTTCGGTTTTTAAATGTTTTGGGGTGGAAAAGCATGTCCTAAGCTATTTATGTTCGTTGTATTTAATTGACTCGTATAAACTTGGTTGCTATATTTTGCATATTGTGAGTATTCACCACTCCCCTATTTTCGGTTTTTAAATGTTTTGGGGTGGAAAAGCATGTCCTAAAGTTTTTATGTTCGTTGTATTTATTTTGACTCGTATGAAACTTGGTTGCTATATTTCGTATATATGTGTATGTTACTTTAATTCATGAGGATTGTATCGCGGTTAAGTCCCAGGAATCTCTAGACACAACTCATTAACTTTTTTGAGACTATGGTTATTATGGATAGCGCTATCAGGAGGTAGACAACTCCTCACTCGCACGATTCGCTTGAGTGCATTTTACCATTTTATACACTATGTTTGCGATACACATAGTAGTCAATAGGGCACGATTTGGTCATTAGGCTTGGGTTGTGAACTCATGAATGGAAACTTGATGCACATACGAATCTTAAATCGCATTTTAGCGACGAAACCTGTATACTCATTTTAGCAACAAAACTTATATACTCATTTTAGCAATGAAACTTTTATGCTTATTATCGCAACAAACTTTGTTTCTCATTATAGCAACGAACTTTTATTACTGAAAACTTATATACTTGTTTTAGCAATGAAATTGGTTGCTCCTTGTAAGAACGAATATTATTTCGATTCTTGAAAACTCATTTTAGCGATATACTTTTTTTATGGAAACTTTTATCAAAACTTTTATTTCGATTCTTGAAACTAATATTGTTTTTAATCTGTGAGTACTCAGCAACTATTTTTATAGTTGACGCTCGTTTTACATGCTTTTTCAGGAATCATCTAGTAAGAGGCACGTAGAGACACAAAACTTGTAGGAGCATTTGCATGTGTTGACTTTTAAATACGTTGTAATTTCTTTTAAAAAGTTGTTCAAACTCATTGTAAAATTGTAATGATTTTTAATACTATGGTTGGTGTTTGTCTTTAAACTTTTGCTATGAGACCATTTGTACTGCCACGCCTCGTGTTTCCGCTTTAGCGGGGTGTGACAATAGGTGGTGAAATTGGTCTACTGATGTTGTTGACGTTGCCTTTGGATGTCGACAAGTCTGAGTTCGAATCAAAGTGTGTAGAATCGAAGGATTTATTTTTGATTTTGGATGTTTGTTAACTGATGTTGATGTTGAATGAAAAACGAATGAGGGTATTTGCTTTGGGTTGATGAACAAAAAGCGAATGGCTATGTGATTTCGTTTGGGAAGAGGAACGAGCGTGTGAAATGAAAGCAAATCAGTTGCTTGGGATCGAAATCCATCTTGACTGACTTTGTTCGTTCTCACAAAACTTGTGTTTGCACTAATTGAAATCAAAATCAGATTTTTGAATTGGAATCGTTTTGGGTTTGTAGTCGGGAATCTGATTTCGAAGTTTTTTGTTCTCAGAGAATCTGTGTTTGGGTTAATTGAAGTCAAAATCGCAATTGCTATTAAGAATCGCTATTCGATAGTTTGATGATGATGGTTAAGAACGAACTGGGAGGATAATTTTGGAGTCGACAGTCGAAGTGTGGTCGGTTTATGTTTCGTTAGTATTGATTTTGGAGTTGTAAATGTCGATAACTTTGAGAAGTGATGATAATTACGAAGGTTTTGATATTGATTTTGGAATCGATTGCTTGTATTAACGAAACAAAGAATTTTCTTAGATCGGGAAGAAGAAAAAAAAATCGTTAACAATGTTACTGTGGATTTCGTTCACTGGGTAACAAAATGGGAAGGATTCGATTTTGGAGTGCCAGCCTCGTTAACGAATTTTGGATTAATAAAAAGCGAAGCGTGTAGATGTAAAAGGCGAATTCGTTGTCTGTGTAATGAATTGGGGAAGAAGAAACATCAAGTTTCGTATATGGCCCTTGACACTTCGTATGTTTGTCACTTTTCACCCGAGGAAATTTCATAAATATGAGCAACCTTTCGTATGTTTTGAAGTAAAATGGAAAATGTTTCGAAATTGGTCCCTGAAGTTTCAGACATATGGCATAAATGGTCCAGTTTCGAATATTGAGCAAAAATTGTGAAGAATGCAGAAGTTTCATGTTTAATCCCTACAGTTTGTGCGAATTTACGCTTTATGCTCAGTTTCACAAATGGGTTAGAGTTTCGCATATTTGGCTGTTTTTGGCTCAACAGGTCCCTGCAGAATTTTATTAGTGACGGTTTTTACCCGGTTTTTGGAAAATCTTGCAACTCTCACCCAAAAGTAAAATAACTTCACGAATTTGGAAAATTTTTGAGGCTTTTTCGTGATTGTTTTTCCGTGCAATATTTTTGGTGATTCACTTTTGGTACACATCAAGGAGGAGTATTGTATTGTTCATTCCTCGGGCGCTTCTCATCCTTAATGGGTTTTATAATCATTTTTTGATTATAAAAAGGGGGAGAATGATGGGTATTCGAAGCTGATCTTTCATTTGCGGATTTGAAGACCGGTGTTTACTTCGAGGGGGAGTTTGGTCTTGATCGCACGTGCTCGTTGGAGATTGAAGCCGGACATCCAATCCTAACTTTGAGGGGGAGAATGTAAGGGTGCAAAGTTACTCTTGGATGTTATGAGGGCTTACTCCTTTGTATGTACATAATGAGTTGTCTTTCCTTTATAAGGCAGTGGGTGACACTCATTTTATATAATGAACATTTTTAAGAGATTAGTTTAGAGAGAGAATTTGCAAAACCCATTTTGTACTCTTTCTATGAAACTAATGAGAGCTTAAAAGAATTATATAGATCTTGCGTTCATGTTCTTGATTTTACTTGATGATTCACTAAATCATTCTTAATTTCGCACATGCCATCATAATCAACACCACTACAGTTTTGACTTCCCGAATAACTACGTTATTCAAACCGTCCATAGTCGATCATACTCTGGAAGTAGGTATTGAGGCAAGACTGTCATGAATGGGTCTGTAGTTTGTCTAGGTGTGTTAGACATAGCTGCAATATTCATGAGTGCTCCTGGAATAAGATTGGAGTATTGGATTCAACCCACACTCATTTTCATCACTTCATGGATTTTATCACGAGTGATCATGAGATGATAACATCTTATATTCTTGAACTAGAGAGATAGGAGTTGCAGTCTACAAGTCGGTTGCACATTGATAATGTGAAAACGCACCAGTAACTTGGTGTTATAAAACGCATTGTTGTCTGTGATTCAATGAGTAGATAAAGTAAGCATATGAGTCAAAGTTTATCCATTCATTTTACCCTTGGAGGGATAAAAGTGATATCTGTGGGCCCCTCGATGATTTAGTGATGACAACCCTAAGTGCTCGGCCGGGCCTGGATTGATTTGATTTGTTCAATTAGTCGGTCGTCATAAATCGTAAATCGGGAAACAATAGATGGACAGAGAGAATGATTATAATCCATGTCTCAGTCCATATGATATCTAGAATGGAGGAATATATGATCCCTTATCTAATGAAATCATATGGTTTAATTAGTATTGATTAAGAATTAATTTGGAATTGATTTTGTGATCAAAAGAGACTAATTAAATCTATGGGGACTAATTATGGTAATTAGTTGTATTTATATGTGTTGGGCTTATGATCCATGTGGGCCAAGTTTATGTATGGATACATAAAGAGTTGGGCCACATGAACCATGGATCATAAACCCATGGGTATGGATTTGGGTTATACCCATGATCCTTGGAATCCTACATATAAATATGTACTCCATAGCCTAAAAACGACTACAACATGTTCTTGGAGTTAAAGTAGGAGTTTTAGTGCATGGAAACTCTCTCTCAAGAGTCACATTTGTCCTAGGTGTGTTGTGAGCCATTTGAGGCATTCATACTTTTGGTGCTAGGCTCTTAAGGCCAAATACAGCAAGGTTTCAAGCTACATAAAAAGGTATGTCATCCTAACTAGTATTTAATATTGTTTATGTCATTTGTATGCTAGTTATAGGCTTAATGCTTTGGAAACACTATTACATGTACAATTAGAGAAAACATAGATCCAAGGCATTTAGGGTTGTATGTGCACCATAGGATGTTGTAGTATATAAAACCCAACACTTACAGCACACAAGCTTTGAAGGATTCCCAATCCATCTTACCCTCTAATGATCGAACTGCTGCCAACCTGTGCCTACCAATGCTAGTGTTCCAGTACTAGCCAATGCCAAAGACCGCACAACCCTTGAAGACCAAATGAACACTCCCTGAAATCTCAGTAAATCTGATAACTCTAGATGATTTCTATGATACAACACCCAACTCTTGAAGTACTTTACACCGATGACAAGACCAAAACCTTAGCAATAGACCCCTTCTCTTGGCACTCCCAATGACTAACCGAGCACCAAAAGCTAAAACCACTGCACCCTGGCGAGTCTAGAGAATTAACCCGCTGATCTTGGCCATAAACAGTCCACACAATACCCCTGAACCGATCCCAACTAAGAACCATAATAACAATTAGACATGATGAAACCCGCTCAACAAGATGCAACCCATTCTGACCCACTAATGATTCATGGCATGCGAATGGCATATAACAATTGTTAATGATACAGCATAATCAATTACCGAGAATTAAACCACAAACGATGCTTACCCAAACCTATACAAATTCAAAAAAACATAATTACTGATAATGACCCAAAGAAATCAAAAGATAACTTACCCACAATATCGCCTGCTAGAGTCCTGACCTCCCCTGTCTCATACTGTAATGCTCGGCTCATCTCTGCTGGGGCTCCAAACCTACCCTCACGACCATCAGTGATCCTCAAGGTAGGCGGAGCAGACGCACTCACTGCTCCCCCCCCCTCAACATCACACAGTCGGCCTTCTTGTGGCCCACTTGGTTGAAGTGAAAACATAACATGATTGCCCCATGAAAACAATCCTTCCTGACATGACCAACCCTTCCACACTTGTAGCAGCCCATACCCCTGCAACGAAAAACTCCAACGTGCACTTTCCCGTACGTGCTGCACTGACTCCGTCCTGATAGCCTCTCAAATGCTGATCAGAAGTCTTGAGTCTCTTCCCGACCCTCCACTACATGCACCTGATCTGTCCCC
The DNA here is from genome assembly GCF_052849685.1 of Lactuca virosa. NCBI lineage: Eukaryota > Viridiplantae > Streptophyta > Magnoliopsida > Asterales > Asteraceae > Lactuca > Lactuca virosa. The sequence continues at coordinate 156,525,181 of NC_136434.1, forward strand.
GTCTTCCCTAGGTGCTGTAAATCTATCTCCCCCTCTCGGGCTCTAGAAATCATATCATTCAGGTTCTTGCACCCTGAAATACTCACAAACTCCATGATATCATCCCGCAACATATCATGATACCTCACTTTCTTTATTTCCTTATATACTGCATACTGTGGAACCAATAAAGCCCTCTCCCGGAACTTGTCGGTGATCTCTGCCATAGTCTAAGCAATCTAGCGGATATCCTGAAACTCTCACGCCAACTACTGCACCTCGATCACCGGTGCAAACTCAGCTCGGAACCTGGTTGAAAAATCATCCCATGATATAGCCTCAACAACATCATCACCCACCTCACGACCAACCTCTTCCCACCAATCCCGTGCCCTGTCCTTCAATAGTGTAACATCCCAAAATTCAAGACCAAAAATTTCATTTTTAATTAAGTAATTGTAAAACCAGTAGTCTGAAAACATCCATAGTGTCATCCCATATGAAAACCAATATGTCAATAATCAAAAGATGTCATAATAAAACAACATCAGAGTATAACTCCCAAAGATCTCATGTGGGGAAATCATGGTGTGATGCGTTGCAATCATGTCGGCTCGTTTCCTTTCGAAGAAGAATTACCAAGAACCAAAACTGAAAACCGTAAGCACGAAGCTTAGTGAGTTCCCCCATCATACCACATAATCACATACCGCCAGGTATATCTGGGTGCCCGACCTACCCTGTCAAGCATATCTGAGTGCTCGACCTACCCTGTCAGGCATATCTGGGTGCCCGACCTACCCTACGGTATATTTCAACCGGTTACGGGGTCTATTTCACCCCCTACCACTACCACATAGCATAAACATACTGTCAGACATATCTGGGTGCCTTACCTACCCTCTGGTGTATTACAACCGGTTACGGGGTCTATTTAACTCCCTACCACTACCATATAATGACATATCAATAAGCACATAAATCATAACAGATAGTGGCATACTAGACAATTATCACAAAGACAATCATCCCTAATATAAACAACTACTAGTGGGCTGACATTGGTGCCTTCGACCCCCTCATACAGGAAGGTAACTCACCTCACAATCGAAAGTCAAATACTGCTGCTCACGCTATCAGCTGCACCGATCTACTCTGCACCTAAGAAATCATGCAATGAAACCCTTAGACTTACCCTTCTTCTCAATATTTGACAAAAAGTCAACTTAGTTCAAAAGTCGACGCCTCAGGTCAATGGTCAACTTTCCTTATCATTCTGTCCTTACGCCGTGACCTTCCTTGGATCACGTCGTGAGAGTCAACTCGACTTGGCTCGACACAGTGAGTCAACTCGGTTCACTCGCCTCATGGTTTCAGATCCGGGCAGTCTCCATGCTCACGTTGTGAGACTATACTTCTCACGTCGTGAGATATGATCTGTGAGCATTATGCTCTTAATCCTTTAAGATGTGCGTTGGGACTTTCCAGAATGCCATATCTAGCCTAAAGGACCATAAAAATCATATCTTTTCAGTCATGCATGTCCCATGCATGACTTAAACACTAGTTAGGTCAAAATATGGGTGTAAACATCAAGATTCAAACTTGGAGTCCAAACCTCGCACCAAAATCCAGATCCAAGGGTTCTAATAAAAAAATGACTCAATGGTCCCTAAAGTTGCCAACTTTATGGACTTCATGCATGGTAATCCAAGATCCCATGCAAAGAAGGCAACCATAACCTAGATCTAGCAAGCTTAACTGAAAAAGATAGGATGTTTATGACTTAAAGAAGCTCACAAGCTCAGCAAATCCACAAGGAAGGGTTTATCTCGCCAAAAAGAACCACCACAAGAGTTTATTCTTCTTCTTCTTCTTCAAGGAAAATCAAAACACCAATAACACCAACAATGGCTCAAGGGCTCAAGAGGGCCGAATGTAGGGTTTTTCAGTCACTTGGGAGTGAAAGAGGCTGGGGATGGGTAGCCTCCTAACTCTATTTTATACTCGATTTTTAGGGTTTGGAACCATCAGGCCTGACTCACGTCGTGAGATCTTATGCCTCACGTCGTGAGGTTCAAAAACACGGGTCAAACGGTCAATGGTCCTACTCACGACGTGACCACTATGGCTCACGTCGTGAGCCTCTTCTTAACACAAAAATTAATATTTTTAATACCTAAGGATTCGGACGCTACAATTCTCCCCCACTTGAATCAGACTTCGTCCTCGAAGTCCGCTGTCGCAAATAATCCTGGATAATGCTCCCTCATCTCCTCATCTGGCTCCCACGTCCACTCTGACCGCTTGTGGTGCAGCTACTGCACCTTCACTTACTGCACAACCTTGTTCCTCAAGGTTTTTGTCTTGCAATCTAGAATTGCCACTGGCATCTCAACGTAGTTTAGGCGGTCGTCCACCTGAATATCCTCTAAGGGCACAACTGCGGAGTCATCCACTATGCACTTCCGTAGCTAGGATACGTGAAAAGTCTTGTGGATCTGACTAATCGCAGTTGGCTGATCCAATCGATATGCAACCCGGCTCGGCCAAGCCAAAAACCTGAACGGACCAATGAACCTGGGGCCCAGTTTGCCCCGCTTCCTGAACCGGATGAAACCTTTCCAAGGTGACACCTTCAAGAGAACCATATCCCCCACTTGAAACTCCACGTCCGATCGGCACTTGTCGGCATAGCTCTTTTGCCGACTCTGAGCAGTCTGGAGCCTGCTCCAGACCTGCAGGATCATCTCAGTAGTCATGAGTACTACTTCGGTACTCCCAATGACTCTCTGACCGACCTCGCCCCAATGGATTGAGGTCCTATATTTCCTCCCATAGAGCATCTCGAAGGGATGTCGGTCTATGCTAGCGTGATAACTGTTGTTATATGAAAATTCCGCTACCGGAAGATACGTATCCCAACTCCCATCAAAATTTAACACACATGCGTGTAGCATATCCTCCAGATTCTGAATCTTTCTTTCACTCTGCCCATCCGTCTGAGGGTGAAAAGCTGTATTGAAGTGAAGACGAGTACCCATCTCGTCGTGAAACCACTTCCAGAATCTGGAAGTAAAGCAAAGATCTCGGTTTGACACAACCAGATCAGCACCCCATGACGTGCCACCACCTCGCCGACATTGATCTCGGCTAGCTTCTCAGCCGATATACTCTCCTAGATCGGGATGAAATGTTCACTCTGGGTCAACCGATTCGTGATGACCCAAATAGAATCTACTCCTCGTGCGGTCCTGGGAAGCTTTGTGATGAAATCCATAGTGATGTCTTCCTATTTCCTCACGGAAATCTCCACGACTGCATCTTGCCGTGAGGTCGCTGGTGCTCGGCCTTGACTTTACTGCAAGTCAAGCACCGTTCCACAAACCAATATATATCTCGCTTCATGCAGGGCCACCAATAATCAGGGCGAAGATCCCGATACATCTTCTTCGCCCCGAGATGAATGGAGAATATCAACTTGTGGGCCTCCGCAATCAGAATCTGGCGTACACCGCCCCAGTAAGGAATCCAAACCCTTTGATGCAGGGTCAACAACCCACGACTGTAATAGTCGAATGAAGTCACCTGCCCTGTGATCCGCTCACACTTTCGACACTCCTGTTGGAGCATGGAAATGCTCTACAAGTAATGAGTGATAGCTAGGTTATTTATTTGCCTTTATTGTATTTTAGGTGTATTTTCTCTCCCTCCTATATAAAGGGAGAGGTGGTCATTTTTCTAAGTGCACTTTCTAAAAAATGTAATTTTGGCCGAAAGCGAGTCTTCGGTCAGGAACGAGTGTTTGCGGTCTACGTTTCTCGGTGGAGCATTGTTTGAGGGTTCTCGGTCCAGAGATTCTCGGTTCAGTTTTCAGCTTTGCTTTCGGTCCACGTGTTCGGTTCCGACATCGATCTTCTCATTCTCGGTCAGCAGCCCTTGTCGATGCGAGACTTCTCAGTCAGCTTGAGATGCCTCGCGTTTTCGGTCCAAAATTTGGATTTTTCTAGTTTTTACTTATTTTCGTTCCAAAAGCCATTTTCGATCCAATAACTTCGTTTTCGGACATAAAGCTTCGTATTTGGTCAAAAAGTCATGTTTTTCGTCAAATATTCTCGTTTTTTTATCAAATCTCTTTTTTTTAATCCTAGAAACTTTTGTTTTCGGTCAAGGTTGTTCTTTTTGGACAAAGAATTTTGACTTTCATTTTTGACTTTCAAGTTTGATTTTTCACTTTCAAGTCCGACTTTTGAAGTTTGACTTTTCAATTTTGACTTTCAAGTTTGACTTTTGAGATTTCAAGTCAAAGGGCATTTTTGGTAAACAATGAGTTGCTCAATCACCAAGGTTAATGAAACTTCATGTTCTCAGTCTTGTGAAGCTATAATTAAGTTTCTTCGTGATTAAATTGATATATTACATAGAGAAAAAGAGGACCTTAAATATGAAGGATATACTCTTACGAAGGCCCAAACACCCTTAAAAGAACAACTAGAGGCTAAAACCAAGGACTTTAGAAAACTTCAAGCAGAATATAGTAATAAATGTGAAAACTATAACTATGTTAAGAGATAGCTTGCCAGCTTGAATAGCGAGCTTAACACAATGAAAAATAAATTTGAAAATGAAGATTTTAACTTCAAAAATTTTGATGTGTCAAGTAAGAAAGTTGAGACTATGATTGAAAAACAACTAAAATTTAAAGATAATCAAAATAAGGGTCTAGGCTATCACAGTGTTCCACCTCCCTTTAATGACAACTATACCACACCCCTTGAAACCAATGAGGAAGAAATACCTACTCAGTATGACCAACCCTCTGTACCAACTTCAGTTAAGACTGAACAATCAGGCCAAGCTGAGAGTGAGGTGAGCGATACTAAGGCCTCTATTTCATGTGCAGGAAAAGTAGTGGAAGACGAGGACAAGGAGAAGAAAACTAATTCTAGTTCTGCTAATTCTGTTGATTGTCAAACCAATGTCTCCTTGAACTCTTAATCTGTTGCTTCCAATTTAGTTATTTCTAATAAACCTGCTGTTGGTAAATACATGCCACCAAAACAAGCAAAAAAATGCTTGTTGCAAGTGTGCATGTGGGAACAATCAGAGACAAGGCATGGGCATGCTTCCAGGGATAGGTAGAAACAACTTCCAAGTGAAGAAACAGACTTGCTTGCACTGTGGAACACCCGGACACATTGCCAGAAATTGTCCAAATCGTGTGTATGTTCCCTACTATGCACAAGAATGGTAGAACACGCCAAGAGGGAGATTCTCCAAAATAAATACTTTGAAGTCAAAATCGCGCAATGGTGATTGGAGCGTGAAAAAGGCCAGGAGTCAAAATCCCAAGAACAAAAAGGAAATATCTGCCAAGAAGCCCAATTCAAGAGATGCTCTAGTGAAACCAAGATAGGTTAGATCGAAGTCATCTCGAAGATCGGTCTCAAGTTCAAAAGCAAGTGCTAAGGCATCCATCAAATCGAACAAGAAATGGGATAAACCCGACTAAAGATGGGTACCAAAGGTTCATACTCCCAAATCATCTAATGATTCTAACGTTTCTTTAATTTCTGTGTGTAATAAGCAGGATATGTCATGGGAGAGAGTACCTTGCGTAGATGATAAAGGTCAACCCAGTTTCAAAATGGACTGGGTTCCAAAGACCAACTAATCTCGCGTAGATGGTAAAGGTCAACCCAGTTTCAAAATGTACCTTACGTAGATGATAAAGGTCAACCCAGTTTCAAAATGGACTGGGTTCCAAAGACCAACTAATCTCGCACTTTGTGCTGGAGTAGCTAAGGAGGAATATCATTAGACTTCGGTTTGTTGATAATGGTTGTTCTAGGCACATGATAGGAGACATATCTGAACTGTACAACATTCAGAACTTTATTTGAGAGTATGTGTCCTTTGCGGGAAAGAAAGAAAGAAAAGGATCTCAAATAGGGATTGTACTTAGCGATGTGAAGAATTTTCGGATCTATTCCGAGATTGAAATATGCATGATGTTCTCAGATAATTTAGATGCAATTTCCATTGATGAATTACGGTTTGAGTTTTCTTCTCGATACTCCTGCTTTTTCTTAAAATGATTTGTTTTGAAGACAATTTTTTAAATTTGAGCATTTATTTTTTTTCTTTCTTCCCCATGCCCAAATTAAGGGGGAGAAATCAAAATGCAAAAATTAAGACAAATACAAAATTAAAAAAACATGTCTTTCTTTGGTAGGTGTCATTTGGTAAGTGATATTAAGAACGAATGATAACAGACAGTTTAAACAATGTCTAAGGTACTAAAACTGAATTATCTAGACTCTGTTCTCAATGTGCTGGTAGGCACAAAGGATTCAAAAGGATTACACATAGCTGACAATGAAAGGACTTGAAAGTGTGGACTTAGATAGTTTCATTTGGTCTGACCATATGACGCTTGGGTAGATTGAGCAGTGATTAACATTAAAGTCACATGTATCTAGAACTGTGGTTAACATTTCCTTGATGTACGAACTTATGTCCTTATTTCCGGTACTGATAGGGTGACTGAGGGGTTCTGATAAAGTAGGTCTGTAGGAAATTATTTTCTTTCTCTTTATCTGTCAGTCATATGTTGCCTCCTCTGCTTGATTGGAAGAGATCCGACCTGGAATGCAACATATGTAATTCTATTTCTATGAATATTCTTATCTATGAAATTCTTTCTATCTGTTAGCCATATGCTGTCTCCTTTGCATGATTGGAAGTGATCTGACCTGGAACACATCACATGCATCATTCTACCTCTTAATCCCTCTATTCGGGTTAGTCATATGTTGTTCCCTATGTGTGATTGGAAGAGATCCGACCTGGGTATACAACATATGCATTTCTAAATTTGACTTCTTTCTTAATGATTGTGTACTTACTTAAAGTAAGGAGTTCTTTGGAAGTTCTTGATTACCGGGGTATATCGGGAAGTTGGAAACACGTTCTAGTACATCTAAAATTGAATCATTTAATAGATTGTCTGTAGATCTCGCTGCTAAATTTAAATGGACAATAATATCCTTGGCCACCGTCAGCTAAATGGTCTATTTAGGAATATAAGTGCAATGTCTTGTCACTTATTATCTGTCCAATTTGTCAATATTCTTTGTGTTTAAGTGAGCACAATACCGGTAATTGACCAGATCTAAACATGCAAGTGTGTGCTGATAAATGATATTGAATTGCTTGACAACTTTGATCCCAAAAAGTTTTAAATTTAGTTATTATTTTTGTTTTTGTTAAATTTGTTCATAGTTTTCCTCTATGCACAAATTTAAGGGGGGGGGGGGGATATTTAAAATAAAAAAAATAAACAAAAATCTTAAAATTCAAAAATACAAAAGTATTTTTATTTCGGTTTTATTTCGGTTTTATTTCTTTTTCAGAAAATAGGAAAAATCTAAAAATATTGTGTGCTAAGTTTGTTTTTAGTTTTGTTTTTATCTTAAATTTTCATTTGTCTTAAAAATTGAATTCAAAGGAAGATGGGATTGTATCAGCAAAATAGACTCAAGGAGGCTGTACTTTCACATATACTACGAGAAGTCTCCATCTGAGCCAGGGTTGGGTCCTTGAACAACTATGGTGAGAAGGTTACTTATGATTCTGTGATCCACAAGACTTTTTAGTCAATGGTTACTTTTCAAGGCGCAACGATGATCATTGAAAAACGTTTATTCGAAGGAACAAGAAGTGAAGATTATTTTTCAACATTCAATCTTTCAACCCCAGAAGCTAGGTGAAGCTGTGATTGAAGATTATGTGATGAATTGCATTGAAGCATCCTCAATCAATATTTTTCAATCTATGAACCTGTTGAAGTGATCCAGATGAATCGATCTCTCTATTGTTCTCTCTGAAGATTCTCGAAGCTGCAAGTGCTGATTTTAAAGAATCTTTACAAGAAGCCACCTCACCCAACGTGTGTTCAAAGCCAAATTTTTGAAGAAAGGCCTAACTGTTCAAGATGAAGTTATTCATATAGAAGATTCATATGTTCATCTTAAGGTTGTGAAGAAATTGAAGATAAATGCTTAAGCCAAGCACAAAGTGATAATTGACAAGAAAAGCAAGATACAAACCCAAGGGGACTTTATTGGGTCATAAGAAAAGAAAGATATAAACCAAGGTGGAGATTTTTGGGTCTAAGTTTATGGTTTATACTTTGCTTTTCTAGGCATTTATAGTTTTCGGTCTATGGCCGAAAACAGTCTTAGGTTTAGTTGTAGCTTGGACCAAAATCACATGTGATTTTGGTCAGGCCTTTGGGTTTTGTGTAACACCCCGATTCTCAGGTATTGATTTATGTATGAATCTTTTTAGTTTTCGGGTCTACTCGATGAGTTGGCCGCCCCACTCGTCAAGTAGTAGCGGGTTGTTCCGCGTGTTTTAGTGATCTACTTGCCGAGTCCAAGAGCGGACTCGACGAGTAGGAGCTGGCAGATGAAACCCTAGATTCCGGGGTATTGCACCCTATTTAAAGGATCATTGGCCTCCCCCAGCCTCCCCTTTTACTGCTTCTTGTCCCTCTCAAACCCTAAATCGAGTGTGTGTGTTCTTTTGGTGTGTTCAAGCTTGGAGAAGGAATTTTAGAGGAGGAAACACTTGGGGAAAAACAAGCAAGTAGAATCAAGAACTAGTGGTGTTGAATCATAAAAGTGACCTTCTTGAACTCAGCTACCACAACCATCTCTCTACCGTAACGGTTCAGTACCCGGAGTCAATTTTGTTCATCAGCAACCGCATCAGCAACCGGAGTCAGCTACCACAGTCAACTTAACTAGATTACTTTGTTTGTCGTTTATGTAATACACTCTATTGTCCAGTATGCCTTGCACGGCTGCTTATAGAGTTGTAATCTAGTGTAGTTTCTAAGTCTCTATAAATAGAGACTTACTCTCTTTGTATTCAATACCACAGAATCCCCGATAACTTATGCATTCTATCTGAATACACATTCTAAAGTTATCTCTCTATCTTTCTTAACTCATCTCTTCTTACTTAAATCTTATCATAATTCTGCTGATCAAAATCCCTCTTCGGAGCAAGTCTTTAAGACTTAATCACTAAGCTTGATCTTCCTTATTAACTTGGAGTGAATGCATTCCTTGTTATGAATCAGCTTAAGTGTCTTCTTGATATAACAATTGCTGTCATTTCCATTCCTTTACATTTCCGCAACTAACTCTCTAACTATCTAACTATATTATTGTTGAGCTTTTAGATCCTTTGAGATTAACTATTTCGCATTATACTTGTTCTAACCTTTGTTCAAGTGTGTCTCCAAGTTTTTCTCTCAACAATTGGTATCAGAGCCAAAGTGGTTGCTTTTTGAAAACGGAACTCTGACTTTTCAAAGAGCCTTCTATACCACTAAAGCTCATTTCTTCAAAACAGAAAAAAAAACAATTTCAAATGGCACAATCATTATCTCTGAATGTTTCCAACAGTGTCGGTGGTTCTAACCGAGCCCCAATACTAGCGAAAGAGATCTGGGATGTTCTCAAGAACCTGTACGAAGGCTCAGAATAAGCACAAGACAAGAAGCTTACAACCGCACTCAACGAGTTCAACAACTTCAAAGCTCATACTGGCGAAAGTTTGGAAGACTCCTTCAAAAGGTTCAACCTGATAGTCACCAAGTTATCCAATGCGGGCACCATCCCCAGTAACCATGAAACCAATCTTCAGTTTTTGAATGGTCTAGGAAGACATTGGACTACGACCAAGATGATAGTCCAAGGCGATAGAAAGATTCACTCCTTGTCACTTTACAAGCTCTATGGAGAGCTGCAAGCTCAAGAATCCACCGTACTCAAAGACTGTGCTGACTTCGGAGGACCACTTGCTCTCATAGCACAAGCTCCACCGTAGTCACCTTACTCTTCCTCGTATGACACTCCACCGCAGTCATACGAAGCGGATTCTGAATATGATGATGAAGAAGAATTTCAGAAGGCTATTGCTCTGGTTAGCCAACAGTTCAACCGTCCACCACCTCCTTCCTTCCGCAAGAATCAGCAGTTCAACAAACCTCCATTCAACCGTAACTTTGGTTCCCAGAATAACCACTCTCGATTTCCCAAAAGTTCTCATCCACCACCGCAATCTCAAAACAATCAACCAAAGGAGGTACCGCAGTCTCCTCAAATCACTGACTCCGGTACTCCTTCAGAAGACAAGACTGATGTTGTAATTTGTCACAAATGCAACAAAGAGAATCACTTTGCACGAGATTGTAAGGCCAATGTAGTGAAAGACAGAGCATTCTACCATAGAATGACTCAAGAGTTGGAAGACAAAGAAAAAGCTGAAAAGGCAAGGGCATACGTGGCCCATGTCAAAAGAGACCATCAAGTCTGGTCATCCAGAGACGAAGATGAGGCCATCAGCAGTGTCAAAGGAAAAGGGAAAATTTGCATGCTGGCCACTGCGGATGATGATGGGTCTACAATGTTGAACAAGAACTACTGCTACATGGCAACGGATGGAACTCTAAGCATCGTCGAACAGGTAAAACTCATGATCCAAACTCTAAATTATAGCATGCATGACTGTCAGCCTTACATAGATGATCTTAATGACACTTGTGATGCCGTCCTTACAGACTATAATAAAGCCTTAGATGAGAAGAACATTGCGTCCCAAGAGATGTTCCACGTGAGAGGACGACTGGATAACAAAAGACTTAAGATGGCTATGTTAGAGAAGGACCTAGAGTTAGAAAAGGATGCAAGAATGTTAAGTGAAACCTAATTAGAGATAACTTTGAATCAGAGAGATTTAGCTCAGAGAGAAATTATACGCTTAAATCTCTTAATTGAAAAATTGTTTAATGAAAGTGAAGCTATTGAAAATTTGGTAAACAATGGAACCATGGACAATACATACAATTGGGGTTGGTCAAATGGATATCCTACCGCAATGGATTCCTCACCCCGGTTCAACAAAGACAGACTGTATGTCCCTCCAGACCGAGAATTTCATTTCCCTGTCAATGACAAGACTTTTCCCGAAGATATTAAAACTCACTTCGGTAGACTGCACAAATTAAGCAATAATTAGGTCATTGAGGAAATTGTGCCAGAGGTTTCGGGTCACACATGTGATCAAATTTCTATCTGTGGCACCATCTATCCAAATTCTCAAACTTCATCCGTAGTTGATGAAGAGATTGTTGTTAATGGTCCCGAAGTCTCAAAAGACTTTCCATTTCTGTCCTCAGACCGCAGTGTCTCTCACTGTAGTCAAATGTCCCACAAATGTCCCACCGAAGTCCCATCTAAGACTTACTCAGCGGTAGTCAAGTCATCCCTACCACAGTCATCAGTTGAAGGAATTGTAACTCTTCAGCCAATATTTCATGAACTACCTATAGAAAATTTTGAAGTAGGTCAATGTTCCCAAATTCCAGAATCCTCAAGTTCTGATGACTCAAGTCTGCGTTTTCAAAATCATTCTAAGAATTCCAGGAAACCGCAGTTGAACAACAATGACTGCGGTTCACCAAAATCTTTGGCAAAAAAGGCTTTTAAAGAAGAAATCAGATCTCGTGGTACTAATAGACAAACTTTTTCAAAAAACAAGAAGCAAGTCAGATTTCCTAAATCCAAAAGTCCTGAAAAATTTGTTTTCTCTCACTACATTTCAAAAAACTCTTCTTTCATGAAAACAAACAAAAAGGAAAGTCCAATTTCAAAAGTCATTCCTACTCCTTCTGACACAACCCAAAAGGGTGTTCAGTCTTTTCGAAACTATGTTTTTCAGGTCTATTCCTCAAATGATCCTAAATGGAAAGGTATTTTACCCACTCCAACACTTTTAAAATCACGTCAAAATTTCAAATGGAAGGGTATCTTACCAAATCCATCAAAAAGAATTCAGAAATCTACACGTGCTAAAACCTTTCAAAAATAGACTTTTTCAAAACCCAAAAACACTCGTGTCAGGAATTACCCATCTCGGACCGGTAACAGATCCAAAACATCCTTAAAACCGCTGAACAATCACAGTGTCAGATCAAAAGACAAAATCTCCTTTTGTAAATGTCAGTGTAGTTGTCAAAAGGTTTTATCTCATGTCAAATCGAGTCAGAGTCAGAAACCTCGTATTTTTTCAAAAAATCACAACACTCCAAATCTACTCAAACACCCAGGACTAGGCTCAAAATTTGACAAGAGACCTATCCCTGCAACCTCGGACCATGCATCATTCAGCAACACATCAATTGTCCCAGGCTCCAAACTTGTTTGGATGCCTAAACTAACCGTGTAATTCTCAGGCTTTGTGCAAGGAGGAACAAGAATGACGAGTAAAGCCTTAAACACAATCTCATCAGTGTTGGCCAACTATGTAAAGCAGGACATCGTGTTGAATTTGATGATCAGTTTTTCTACGTAATGACGAGTGATAGAAACACTTGCTTGATCAAATCTCGATCCGAAGGTACCATGTACCCTTTGGATGTTTCTCTAATCATTATTAGACCGCAGTTGTGTTTCTTGTCCAAAGTTGTATCCGAAGTCAGCTGGCTATGGCACCGTAAGCTAGCTCATCTCAACTTCCGGTAGATCAACAACTTAGTCACTGGAGAACTAGTCCGCGGTCTCCCTATTCTCAAATTTAGCAATGATACTCTCTGTCCGGCTTGTGAATGTGGTAAGCAGTCTAAAGCAAGTCACCCTCTGATAATGGACTCTTCTATTTCTGAACCACTGGAGCTATTGCACATTGATCTCTGCGGTCCATCAACCGTAGCCAGCCTCCATCACAAGAAGTATATACTGGTTATTGTGTTGGATTAATGTCTAAGTCCATAACTATAATTGGTAAGACTTGACCCGACCCGGCATGGTCCATTTGGGTTGCATGGCATCATGCATTTGGATAGACTATAATGAGAGAAATAACACTTAAGGTTGGTTAATATATTATAAGTTCTAATATATTAATAAGGTTATTTAATTAGTATTGATCAAGAATTAATTCGGAATTAATTAAGTGATTAAAAGGAGACTAATTAAATATATGGGTTGATTGTGTAAATCATTCATTCTTATATATGTGGGCTTGTGATCCAAGATTCCTTATGTTGGACTAAGTCCATGGGGTGACCTATGGATACTCCATGGAGGTTAAAATCCATGGAGCATAAGGAATGGGTAAAGTTATGAGTTACATGGTGTAACCCTAATAGCCACCATATAAAAGAATCCCATGGCTCAAGAAATCGTGCACTAATGTGTGAGTGTGAGGGCTAGACGATTTTAAGGAGTGTTCAAGTTTCTCTCAAGTTATTCCAAGTGTATTTGGTGTTGTGTGAACCATTTGAGGTGTCACACTTGGGGCACTAGGCACTCAAGCTTCATGAAGACATTCTACATCAAAGAGGTATGTATTCTATCTTGTTATATTTATTATTTTGTATGCTAGATTAGGATAATACCTTGGATGTTCATAATTGTATGTATAATAGAGAAAACATAGATCCAAGGTATTTAGGGTTGCATGTACACTTAGGAGTGTTAGAATGCTCATAACCCAACATATTGTTGATGACTATACACGCTTCACATGGGTCTTCTTCCTCATACTCAAATCAGAGACACCGCAGATCTTCATCAACTTCATCAAAGAAATCAAACTTCAGATCAAGCTTCCAGTTAGACGCATCCGCAGTGATAATGGAACCGAGTTCACTAATCATCTTCTCAACAGTTTCTTGGTGTCCAAAGGCATTTGTCACAACTTCTCAGCACCCTACACACCGCAACAAAATGGTGTAGTAGAAAGAAGGAACCGCACACTGGTAGAAGCAGCCAGATCCATGCTTAACTTCGCCCAACTTCCTCTCTACTTTTGGGCTGAAGCTGTAGCAACCGCATGCTTTGTACAAAATCGAAGCATTGTGTGCAAACGTCTCAACAAAACTCCATATGAAGGTCTTAACAACCGCAAGCCCAATGTTCGCTTCTTTCATATCTTTGGGTGTAGATGTTTTGTGATCAACAAACGAGACCAGCTTAACAAATTTGCACCGAAGTCTGACGAAGGCATATTCCTTGGTTATTCCACTAACAACGTTGCTTATCGAGTGCTCATCAGGCGTACAAGGCTGATCATTGAAAGCTTCGATGTGAAATTTGATGATTCTCACATCCGCGACGCCCCTCCATCCACTGAAACCAACGCAATCATGGAAAGTGACATTCCTGCCCCTTCAGGTCCCTTGAATCTAGTTGAAGTCAACTATGAGGATCTTTTTGATCCTGTTGAAACGGCGAAACTATCCGAAGTTCTTGTGTCACCCGCAGCTCAACAACAACATGCTGATGTTTCTGGACCATCTCTATCTGAAGTAGCCTCTCTCAATACTTCCACCTCTCCGGTTGAGGGGGAAAGCTCTACTCCGGATCTAGCCACAACCGTCGAGGTTCCAGTACTTGATGTTGTTCAAATTCCTGCCCGCAGAGAAGCATTACCATCAAACGTATCTTCGGATTCGGATGATGAACTCATAGAAAATATCGACACTAGAGATGATCCAAGGATTGTCATTCTCCCATCCGCAGTCCAGGGGGAACCTTTTCAGGTTCCAGAGGAACTCCCATCTGCAACCCAGGGGGAACCTCTCCCAACTGCTCAAGAAAATTCCGTTCCAATAGATCAAGATGACTCAGCAGGATGTTCTCAAGTCCAGGGGGAACTGCCATCTCCAACCGCAGATTCCTCTGACATTCAAGATATTCCCTCTACCGCAGCTGCTGATCATCTGCTGCCACGTCTTCATGTATGGACAAAAGACCACCCACCATGTCAAATCATTGGGAACTCATTCGCAGGCATCCAGACTCGATCTTCCAAGGACCTATCTGATCACTGCCACTATGCAGCATTTATGTCCTCGGTAGAACCCATAACGATCAAAGAAGCATTGCTTGAACCTGACTGGATAGCCGCAATGCAAGAAGAGCTTGAAGAATTTCAAAGAAATAAAGTTTGGCAGCTCGTTCCGAAGCCACGTGGTCACTCCATTGTTGGCACTAGATGGGTGTTCAAAAATAAGTTGGATGAATCTGGTGCGGTAGTCAGAAACAAGGCAAGGCTAGTTGCAAAGGGGTATAGTCAACTTGAAGGCCTTGACTACGATGAAACGTATGCTCCGGTAGCACGCATGGAAGCTATCCGGATCTTTCTAGCATACGCAGCCCACAAAAACGTCAAGGTACACCAAATGGACGTTAAGAGTGCCTTTCTCAATGGGGAACTAAAAGA
Source organism: Lactuca virosa (assembly GCF_052849685.1). Classification (NCBI taxonomy): domain Eukaryota; kingdom Viridiplantae; phylum Streptophyta; class Magnoliopsida; order Asterales; family Asteraceae; genus Lactuca; species Lactuca virosa. The sequence goes on from NC_136434.1 coordinate 156,540,463, forward strand.
AGAGGTTTATCTTCAGCAACCTCCAGGCTTTGAAAATGTTGAACTCCCAGACCACTGCTACAAGCTTGAAAAGGCAGTCTACGGTCTGAAGCAAGCCCCAAGAGCATGGTATGAGACTCTTTATGAATTCCTTGTCTCATCCGGGTACAAGTGAGGAGTGATTGATCCCACACTATTCAGAAAAGCAAATGGCGACCACCTCATGATGGTACAGATATATGTGGATGATATCATCTTCGGTTCGAATGATCAAGGCATGGTGGATGAATTTGCTAAGCTCATGACCAACAAGTTCAAAATAAGCATGAATAGAGAGATTAATTTCTTTCTAGGTCTTCAAGTGAAACAAGTACCGCAAGGCATATTCATTCATCAAGAAAAATACACCACTGAACTATTGAAGAAATATTCTATGGACAACTATTCATCTGCTAAGGTCCCCATGGCCTTCGGTTATAAGATCTCTGCTGATCCCTCAGGCGAATCTCTGGATCACAAGACTTATAGAGGCATCATCGGCTCTTTGATGTACCTCACTGCAAGCAGGCCAGACATTGTCTTTGCAACTGGTGTATGTGCAAGGTATCAGGCTGACCCAAAAGTTTCACATATGACCGCAGCCAAACAGATACTACGGTACCTGAAAGGAAGCAAATCTCTTGGTCTATGGTACCCCGTAGGCAATGAATTCAGCCTGCAAGCTTTCACAGATGCGGATCATGCCGGATGCAAGCTCGATCGAAAAAGCACTTCAGTAGGATGTCAATTTCTGGGCGAAAGACTTGTCAGCTGGTCCTCAAGAAAACAAAGTTGTGTCTCTCTATCAACTGCAGAAGTCGAGTATGTGGCCGCAGCCAACTGTTGCTCTCAAGTCCTTTGGATGAAAACTCAACTAATGGACTACGGGTATAGAATGCTGCGGATACCTATCTATTGTGACTCTGAAAGTGCTATTTCTATTTCTCACAATCCAATTCAGCACTCCAAGACTAAGCACATTGAACTACGGTATCATTTTATCAAAGACCACATCTTAAAAGGTAATATTGAACTCATCTTTGTCCCTTCTCATGAAGAAATTGCTGATGTGTTCACAAAAGCGCTCGATTCAACAAAGCTTAACACCTTCCTACAAATGTTAGGAATGATGAATCCAGACCCGCAATTCTTTTTGAATTGTTAGCTACCGCAGACCATCCGTGGTCTCCGTTGCGGTTCTAACTGAGAATTACATGTGATATATGATTTTGGTACCGCAGTCTAGGTACCGCAACCATATATCATACGTATCTCTCATGGGTCTTTATGGTCTATTATTACTAATCTTTGTGCAAGTGTTTTCCTCTCAGTTTCTCACTGCAGTCTTTCCTTGTTCATCCGCAATGACGTTTCTCAACCGCAATGAAAGTTCCATCCGCGATGACGTTTCCAACTGCAATGAATTTTCCATCCGCGATCATCGTGATAATTTCTCAACTGTTTTATCAACTTTTGAATCTTTGTGTGCTATTTAATGATCCTTCATTAAGTTAAACATTAAAGACAAAAAAGATTCTCTTTAGAAACTGTCACATTCTCATTCTGAATAATCCTTGTATCAGACCTATTTTAGGGATGATGACAAAAAGAACATTTTTCCAATAAACTCATCCTTAATTTGTCCTTTCCTCTCCCTAATACGTCCCATCCGTTACAACTTCCTCTCCCATCACCCCCACGATCACCTGACGTATTGACATGCGTCTGACTTTACATTAAATGCAAAACCCCTTTTGGAAATCTCCCAAAATCTTTTCAAACCCGTTTTAATTATGTGTGGCTGAGATTTAATCCAAAATTCATAGATTCCCCCCAAAACCCCAATCGACGTTTTACCCTATCCTTACCATTTACCTAGGGTTAAACATTTTTCACCCCCCTTTATAAACCCATCTTCTTCCCCAACAATACTTTACGTTTTCTGAATATCGATTCTTTCTCCCAAATCCTTCAAAACCTTCAAAACTTTCAAGAACTCTGTTTTCTTCTTTCAAATCTTCAACAATGGTGAAATCAGGTGCATCAAAGAAGCAATCCAAGGCTTCAGGTTCTGTAAATCCAACAGGTTCCGACTCTCCAACAATCGCTTCAAGTAATTTCAGAGCAATATTTGAAGATCATCCTTCATATAGTGCTCCCATCAAGCTTATGATCAATTTTCTCAAGAACCACCCTCTGTTTGGTCCATTCGATGCATTTACAGACGTTGTTCTAGTTTCTACTCTATTCAAATGTGCGTTCTCTGCATATCGCCCAATGGAAAACCCCCAAGAAGTTCACCTCAATCTCATGAACGATTCTTTGGTCATCTTGTCCAAAGAAAAGTTCTTAAATGCCATTAATCTTCTGGTTCACCCTTCCATCAAGATTTTCTCACCTTCAATGGCAGACGTTACATCCGCACTATACCATATGGGGTATCAGAAACCAATTCGAGGGATTGGTGAGTTCAAAAAGAATCAGCTGCCTGCGGTATCGCAGTTTGTGTGTCACTTTGTCATCCGCTGCTTATCCGGCAGAACCGGAGGCATCAACAACATGGGACTGAAGCTACTGGAATTGGTATGGAGCATCTACACAGGCCACGACGTAAAGTATGGACAAATCCTTTGGGACGACTTCCTTCAATACATTCCCAAAGAGCACCCAAGGGAGAACCCAACCGAGCTCACATTTACACGGTTCTGGTCACTTTGCATCTCAGACTTACATGCGGATGCTGGAATAGACATGGGTAGTGACATCAACTTTTTCGTCACTAAGGATCTTAAAAGGTACAACCCTACTTCTGATCAAACTGTATTTGGCCCGATCCGCAGACTCCCTACTCATATCCTTTCTTCTCTTGGTCTTGAGACTGCTGATGTCTCATACCACATTGAGGCTACGGAGGGTATTGCCCCATACCCTTCTACCCCGCCTCTTCCATCCGCAACCATTATCCCTGAGGGTACCGCAGTCCCCTCTTCCACTACACTATCCAATCTTTCTCAAAGAAGAAAGCAGTTGGCAACCAAGAAACAAAGAACACCCAAGAAGGATGCTCCTAAACGAACCGCATCCACCAACAAACGCAAAACAAAACCTGCCCCAACCGTATCTAGCAGTGATTCAGATGAGGATAGGCAACCGATTTCTATCCTCAAGAAAAGGAAAACAGCCGATACCACTATCCATATGCATGACCGGACCGATGCTGAAGCCTCTCAACAGGCTCTAGTAGTCCTTGGGGTGCCCACACACCCATTCGACACCACCATCATTTTCCAGTTAGACTCAGAAAGTGAGTCTGGTTGTCAACTACGTGGAGACTCCCCCCCAGTGCACTCCCAAGAGGACGGCACTGGTTCACGCCCTAAGGTCTCCATGGCTTCCCGAATGCATTTCTTTTCACCAGAGGAGTTGCGCTCCATCCTTCTTTCTGTCACCCAAACACTACAAACACCTTCCCACCCGCAGGGCACTTCTTTCGCCCATGCCAGAACTGAGCACAGCCCACACTTGACCACGGGTCAAGGAGGCCGAGGAAGCTCAGACTTCACAGGTGGTTTAGGCACGGTGAGCACAAATATGCAAGGATCCGTGGATCCGAAGGACACTTCGGTGCGCTTTGAAGGATTTGACGGTGATGCATCCAATGACTCTTGGTTACAGTACAATCCGGTAACTGAGTCAGACAAGAAGAAGTATGCTGCGTTCCAAAGGGCTTTTCAAGCCCGCAAGGAACAACAAATCAAGCAGCAACAACAGAAAGAACAGGAGATCCAGTCCGTGGCAAGGTATTGGGAAAATGCCATCATCAATGCCAGTACCGTAGCCACCATTCAAAAAGTTCAGAACTGGATGGATCAGATGGCTGAAACAATTTCAAAAGCTCAAGCTTCAGGTGCAGCCGCAGGTATCTCCAAAGTTCCTCCTACTCCAACTCCCATTCTATCTCCCACTCCTACAGTGAATCCATCACAAGACGAAGAACCTGCAATCGAACTCAGTTCAGCTCCCACCTTCGGTCTTGATGATGAAGACATCCAAGAGGTAAACAAGCCAAGCCCTTCTGATGATGACCTCATGATGTTTGAAGAAGAGGAGTCCAGCGGTTCTGAACATTCGACTTCCAAGCCTAAAGAGAAGAAGAAAAAAAAGAAGAATGTTGTCACCCGGAAGGAGTTCATGAGCCTTCAAGCCAAAATCGATCAGATCTTGGCTGCGGTCCAGCCTACTCAACCGCAACCTGAAGACACTCCAGGACCGCAGTCACCGATTGAAAGAATAGAGTGTCTAGAAACAAGGGAACGCATGGCTGCTGAACGAATCTCTCTCAAAGTAGAGATGGGGATCCGGTCCCTTGACAGTAATCGCAAGGCTGACCACAAGGACTTCATGGCTGCAGCGGAACGCCTCATCACTGAGGTGACCGCAATAAAAACGGATCTTCAAGCGGCCATCACGGATCAAGCTTCTCAGTCTCAGAAATTGATAGATGAGACTCATACTGCTTATGAGTCCACTATCTCTGTTCTTCAAGCAACCATCAACAGACTGCAGAAATCCCTCTCCTCCAACTTCCATGGCCCTGAGATCCTCCAGCTCACCAAAGAAATCCACAAGTTACTCTTCAGCTCCTCCACTCCAAACAACCAACAATTGGCAGAAGCTCTCAAAGCTCAGTTCCAAGAAGTCTTCAACAAGGTGGATGGACTTAATAAATGGCTTGAGGAAGCACCGGAGTTGCATCCCTCAAGAGGGGGAAGTGATGAAGAACAAGAAGTCCATCACTCTGATACTTCTATTCATCAGAGTCCCCCCATCATCACTGAAAAAATTCCCACACCACCGCAACCATCTCAACATACTCTATCTCCTCACACTTCACCTCCAAAAGATACTCCCAAAAAGCCAGAGACTCCTCCGCACTTCAAGAACTTGGCTGAAAACATGTCTTCTCCAAGCACCACAGACTCCCCTGTCACCGCTCAAAGGAAGCATGATTGGAAAGCAGCCATGATGGCAGAGTTAATTTTGAGAGAATGCGGGTTTGACACCATGATGGATGAGTCCTTCATCAATTCTTGGATTAATCCTCACCACAGGCTCCTAGACGAAGATTACAGACCGCACCTCGCTTATGCTGAACCCCCTGCTGATGGATACTGGGATATACCAATTTCTCCAAATGCCAAGTACTTCACTGTGTATGAGCAGTTTAACCAAAGCCTTCCAGATCACAAGAGACTGCCAATGGAGTTTGAGAGACTTAGTCTTTTTCACGCTAAACATGCCTCCTCCATTGAAAACATATGGTCTAACGACAGACCATCCGCAGTCAAGAACTACAAAGTCAGGAAATTTCTGAAGGCTGACTACATCCAGTATACCCTCACCAGAAGGGAGCATGACTACATCCGCACCCGGGCAGACTTTCCTTGTATGAATCCGGAAGAAATCTTCCTTATTGCCAGGGTGTTCCAAAACAAGTCAGAAAAGCACCCTAAAATGCAGATAGCGCTTGAAAAAGCCAACTCTTTTCTAAGGGATACGGTCTGTGACTTTGCCAAGATAGATGCGGATATCTACCCCACCATCCTCAAGAAGTTTGATCTCCCACCTTTTGAACCTGTGCCAATGCCTACCGAAGGCTTCCAAGAAAGATCTCTAGGCGCAACAAACTACCCTGAACTTGGAGTCATATTGAAAAGGAGACTGACAACGTCAAATATTTCATTCCTATGACTGCCATGCACCGCCTGACCAAGAAACAACTTGACATCTGCCGGACCGCAATTGAAAGATCAAAGCATACTACCGCAGAAGTCAAGTTCGAGATCACAAGAAGAATCACATGGTTGGAAAACCTCAGGAAGTTTTGGTGGATTTTGATCAAGTTCCTCAAACTTGATAGCTGAACCGGAGTTAAAGAGGTCACTTAGGGGGAAATTGTTGAATCATAAAAGTGACCCTCTTGAACTCAGCTACCGCAACCATCTCTCTACCGCAACGGTTCAGTACCCGGAGTCAATTTTGTTCATCAGCAACCGCATCAGCAACCGGAGTCAGCTACCGTAGTCAACTTAGCTAGATTACTTTGTTTGTCTTTTATGTAGTACACTCTATTGTCCAGTATGCCTTGCACGAATGCTTATAGAGTTGTAATCTAGTGTAGTTTCTAAGTCTCTATAAATAGAGAGTTACTCTCTTTGTATTTAATACCACAGAATCCTCGATAACTTATGTATTCTGTCTGATTACACATTCTAAAGTTATCTCTCTATCTTTCTTCACTCATCTCTTCTTACCTAAATATTATCATAATTCTGCTGATCATAATCCCTCTTCGGAGCAAGTCTTTAAGACTTAATCACTAAGCTTGATCTTCCTTATTAACTTGGAGTGAATGCATTCCTTGTTATGAATCAGCTTAAGTGTCTTCTTGATATAACAATTGTTGTCATTTCCATTCCTTTACATTTCTGCAACTAACTCTCTAACTATCTAACTATATTATTGTTGAGCTTTTAGATCCTGTGAGATTAACTATTCCGCATTATACTTGTTCTAACTTTTGTTCAAGTGTGTCTCCAAGTTTTTCTCTCAACAAGTGGGATTCAAGATCTACATCAGTGAACATTCTCTTGAAGGTATTAGACTGTTTACCTTGGCTCATGTTCATAAAAAATCTCTTTTGGATGGGTTTTATGAAAGGCTTCTTATGTTTGAGCTAAGATCTGAAGTTGTAACTTCAGATCTGAACTCCCTTTGGCCTCTAGATCCATAAAGTTATCAGCCTTGCCTAGTATGAGCCTTCCCTCAAGTGTGAGACTTCATTGCAAGCTTAGTTTTGTCATTTAAGGGTTGTAAAGCCTTGCATGCACGTAAAGTTTGCAAGTTTACATGATAAGAATGCCTAAGGAGGTTGGATCTGCAATCTGGAACCTTTCCACGGCTTAAAAAGCATCTGTATGGATGAAGGATAGAAGGGACTCGGCGAGTGGCATGGTTGACTCAGCGAGTCATATGACGATGGTTCAGGACTCGACGAGTTGGATGAACAACTCGGCGAGCCTGATGAAGATTGTCGAAGACTCGGCGAGTGAGTAGAGTGACTCGGCGAGTCGGTTAGGGTTTTTCCCAACCGTTGGATGCGTGTGAACTTGTCGAGTTGCAAGGGGGAAAACTCGACGAGTGGCCATGGAGCTTCGACCGCGAGCCTTAGGAACTCGACGATTCACTTCGGTGACTCGGCGAGTAGCTGACGGTACTCGACGAGTTGAGGTCAACATGGACTGTTGACCTTGACAGTTGAATTTGACTTTGACTATGGGTTAACCAGTTGCCTTTTGGAGGACATTTTGGAAAGATTGGAAATTTGCAAGTATGGGTTACAATGAATATAGGTGGTGGATTTCGTGGCAGTAGTACAAGAGCTTGAGTTTATCTTCAAGTCGACAGTACGAGGTGAGTTATCCTCACTATATTAACAGGCTCTGAGGCACCAAGGCCGACCCTTTATGGATTGTATCTAGTTATGGCATGATATGTTTATTGATTACATCCCGGTAGTTAGGATGGTGATATGCTTATGCGTAGTAACCTGGTTAGGTCATTGTTTTGGTTATATGATGATGCTATGTTAGTGACCAGTTAGGTCAATACCCCGGTTGTTGGGGATGTTGTAACATCCCAAGTTCCAGAGCAAGAGATTGAGGGTGTAAAAGTGTAAATGGAGGCTTGGACTCGACGAGTTGGGAAGGTAACTAGGCGAGTCGAGTCGCGGATGGACCGCGTAAATAAGTGACCCGACTCGGCGAGCCGGGGATGGACTCGGCGAGTCCGTGCTGGAATATGAAACCCTATTTTCAGGGTTTGCACCCTATTTAAAGAACAATATGCCTTCATTTCAGCCTCTATCTTCCCTGAGTGTTCTAGAGAAACCCTAAATCGTGAGAGACTCCATTGTTGAGAAGAGTGAAGCTTGGAAGAAGAAATTGGTAAAGAAAAGTTGGAGGAAGTTGAGGATAACATCAAGAGAGCTTGTGGATCTGAAGTCTACATCAGTTTAGACTCATCTTTGGGGTAAGAAGTCACCTCCTTAAGCCTTTTTCCTTATTTTCATCCATGGTGGTTGTTTTGGGGATTCTTTAGCATGGTTGAGATCCATTTTGGGTATAGAGACTAGATCTGAGGTTGCAACTTCAGATCTAGGTTGTATTGGAGCTATGAGGGCAGAAAGCATCAGCCTTGGGGCTTGATTGAGAGTGCCTTTGTCCCAAAACCTTCTTGTAGCTTGGTTGGAGCTTGTTGAGCCTTGCATGCACGTAAATTTGGAAACTTTACGTGTGAATCTGGCCCTAGGAGTCCAGATCTATGTATTGGAAGCAATGAAATGGCCTGAAACCGTCTGAATGAAGATGTCACGTTTGGACTCGGCGAGTCACATGGGTGAACTCGACGACTTGTATGAATTTGTGCATGAACTCGACGATTTGGAAGAACAACTCGGCGAGTCTGTTGAAGATTGCCTTGGACTCGGCGAGTCTGGTCGTGGAACCCTAGCCTCTTCTGGTTAAGCCGTGTCTCGGTGAGTGGAGGGACAACTCGATGAGTTGAGCAGGATGAGACTCGAAGATTGTTGGACACGGCGAGTCTTGGGGTGACTCAGCGAGTTGAGTCGTGATTGGGAGTTTCTGAGTATAGGAACTCGACGAGTCAACGGGTTGACTCGGCGAGTAGGGTCAACCAGGAAGGTTGACTTTGACTGAGGACTTTGACTTTGACCAAAGGTTGACCAGTTGACTTCCTGGGGTATTTTGGTATTTATTGGATTTGGTTATTTGGTAGTGTTCAGTGGTGGAGTTCGTGACGGTGGTCGGAGCAGCATGATCTTATCTCTTCAGTCAGCTATAGCAGGTGAGTTATCCTCACTATATCGACAGGGTCTACGGTACTAAGGCCGGCCCTTTATCGGATGGGAATCCGGGTAGTTGTTGTTATGTTATTGCTTTGCTATGTTTGTATCCTGGTAGTTAGGATGGTATGTGTTAGAGACCTGGTTATGGTCGGTACCCGGGATATAGGGTAATGTTATGCTAGTGACCGGTTTGGTCGGAATCCTGGTTAAGATATTGATATGCTATGTGATCTGTTAGACTGTTTGTCTGGTTGAGGATTGTATATGATTATATGTTTATGTGCACATGGTTGTTGGACCGGGGTTGGGTTGAGGCGGGTCCTGCTTTGTGCTGTAGGCCAACATACCCAAGGTGGACCGGACATTCCGAAGGCCTAGAGAGCGGTCCGGATAGGCTGAAGGCCCCAAGAGGGCGGACCAGACGTCCCGAGGCTCGGAGAGTGTACCAGGCCGACTGAAGGCCCGGTGCGGGCGGACCAGTCATATTGTAGACTCAGAGAGTGGACCAGGTGGATTGAAGGCCCGGTGCGGGCGGACCAATCACACTGTAGACTCGACATACATGGCTAGACTCGGAGGGTGGACCAGGTGGACTGAAGGCCCGGTGCGGGCGGACCAGTCACACAGTAGACCTGATGTGCATGGATGTTCTATTTGTGATATGTTATGTGTGGTTGGTATTTTGGGGGTAACTCACTAAGCTTTCGGGCTTACAATTGTAGTGTTATGCTTCAGGTACTTCAGGAGATCGTGGCAAGGGTAAGGCGTGATCGTACCACTCCTCATGTTTTATGATTTATATGATATGGTTGTGGGGGATACTCTGATGTTTAAACTATTTTGAAAACGAGTTGTATGAACGTAATGGTTTTTGAATGATTAAAATGTTTTAATTTGGCTCAAATTTATGGGTGTTATAGATGTTGCTATGATTATTGATCTGATAGATCGGTTTGACTGTTATATGATATGAGCTAGCGTATGATATTTATGTGTACATGTTTGTTTGTTGGTTGGGGGTTAGGTTGAGGCGGTCCCGCTTTGTGCTGTAGGCCAACATACTCGATGAGCGGTCCGGATAGGCTGTAGGCCCTATGAGGCGGTCCAGTCATACCGAAGGGTCGGGAGCAGTCCAGATAGGTTGTAGGCCCTGCGAGCCGGTCCAGTCAGGCTGAAGGCTTATTATGAATGTTGTTCTGTAATTGTTATATGATGTGGTTGTATTTGTATGGCGCTGGTATTTTGGGGGATCTCACTAAGCTTTCAGGCTTACAATTTCAGTTTAATGTTTCAGGTACATCAGGGGATCGCGGTAAGACGAAGGCATGATCGTACAGCTCCTCATGATTTGTTTATGTTTCTAGGAAAACTTTGAAATTAGATATTTTGAAAACAAACTTTGTAATGATGAATGGTTTTAAATGTTTTGAAAAAGTTTTAATTTGGCATAAAATTTTTAGGTGTTATAAGTTGGTATCAGAGCCTTGGTTTGAGTGAATTGGAGGAACATTCATATGAATCCAGTCTCAAATCAAGGAAAGTTTTTCAAATGATTTCTACAGTGGTTTTCAAAATAAGTAAAGGAGGACGCATGGTGTACGATCAGCCGGAGCCAACAAGTAGACCCCCAAAATACCATATAGTTATTTGATTATGTGATATGTTAGAACAGTATGCTAGTACTAGGCTAGGGATCTTCGGGGATTGCATGATAGAATTGCCTGATTACATGATGCCTGCTAGCCTAGGGTTTTCCTTATATGAGATTGACATCATTACTGTAGTTACTCGTGTATGCATCGTGACTGTATATAATTAAGATCTTATAGCCTGAGAATGTTTGATTTGGCCTTATGTTCTGTCCTTTTGATTAGGGCGTAGGGTAGGATCGGGTATTCGAAAGTATATAGGGTCCAGAGTTATGTATGGCTAGCATGCACGAGTGCTGCAAGGTTGGGTGGAAGTTTCATGGATAAGTGAGTAGTGTGAGGCCGGTAGGCCAGTCACAAGATATTTAGCATTCCTCTAGGAGTGAGGATCGAGCGCTCATTATGGTTATGTGTATTGTTAGGGTGTTGTGGTGATACTTGAGACAAATATGGGTAGGTGTGGAAGGTAGTATGGGCGCGTACTATTGAAAGCACAGGACCCATACGCGTATCAAGGAAGTCACAACCCCTAGGGATTAATCGGGAGTTGTTTCCCAGTTATTATGTGTATTATCTGATATCCTGTAGTGTGTTTCAGAAAGGTGATGACGAGACGCTTCGTGACAGGATCCGGTTCAGGATCAGGAGCAAGAGACGGAGGCTAGGAGGGGCCAACAACACCTGAGCCTGTGGTGCAGATGAATACAGAGGAGTTGGATGCCAGGATTCGAAAGATCCTGCATGATGAGGTTGCTGCTATGTTCCGGGCACAACTGCCGAAGATGTTTGGGTCTATTAAGTCCGCTATGGTTGAGTATTTTGATGAGCATTACGCAGTCCTTGCAGAGACGGCTGCCACATCAGCTGCATCAGTTGTATCCGCGGTAGGGGGAGGAGCCAGTAGGGGCTTCCAGTACTGGGACTTTGATAATACGAAGCCCCCTACTTTTGATGGGACGCAGGATCCCATCAAGGCTATGAGGTGTATCTCAGATGTGGAGGGGTGTTTCTTTACCTGGTCGTGTGCTACTGACCAGAAGGTCAGGCGTGCTCTGAATCTGCTAAGGTCCGGGGACAAGGACTGGTGGAGATTGGAGACTGGGTCATACACTGATGATCAGAGAGCTGTTGTTACTTGGGTGCAGTTCAGGGATATGTTCCGCTCCCGACACATTCCGCGGGTCGAGCGGGAACGTTTGTCGTAGGAGTTTTTGAGTTTGAGACAGCAGGGGGAGTCGGTGACGGAGATCACTCGCATATTCACAGAGAGGGCGATGTTTTGCCCAGAGTTTGCTTCTGAGCAGGCTCAGATGACCCGTTATCTGAGTATGCTCAAGACTGACATCCGTTAGTTTGTGTCTACCCAGCGATGTGATACTCTTTTGGAGTTGCAGGAGGCCGCTAGGCGGCGTGAGTTGGAGATTGAGCTGCAGATGAGGAAGTAGCAGCAGGCCCCGACGCAGTCGCAGCCAGCGCCTAAGCGGTCTAAGACTGCTGATTCTAGGCCTCGGGGGTCAGCAGAGCCGTACTTGTCGAAAGTGAGGCAAGAGGCATTCTGGAGTTTGTCGGATGGGTAGTGGATGCCACAAGTGTGGCAAGGAGGGGAACTATGTTAGGGGTTGTCGCAAGACAGCCCCTGCATCGGATATGAGGACATGCTATCACTGTCATCAGGTTGGTCATGTGAAGACCAACTGTCTACTGCTCGCAGCCAGGCCGGCGTAGGCTGCAGCGCCGACTACAGTGAGGATACCAGATGGGAGGCCAGTCAAGACAGAGCCTCCGAAGGCTGAGGGGCGTGCCTTCCAGCTGTCCACAGAGGAGGCCAGGGCAGCACCAGATGTGGTTGTTGGTATGTTTCTCTCCTTTATTTCATTTATTGTAATTGTACTATGGTTATCTGTTGTACCTGTGATTAGGTACGTTCTTAGTGAACTCTTTTCCTGCTTTGGTTTCATTTGACTCGGGGGCGAGTCGGTCCTTCATATCTCAGTTATTTAGTAGGGAGTTCAGTGGGCCAGTGGGCGAGTTAGAGTGTCCGTTGTGAGTGTCTATCGCCAACGAACACGGGGTTTCTCTTTCTTCGGTCTACCGAGGGTGTGAGTTGGAGATTTACGGGGTGTCATTTCCGATAGATTTGATTCCGATCCGCATGGGGGAGGTGTTTGTGATTGTAGGCGGGGATTAGCTCAGTCGGTTCGGTGCTATGATTGACTGTAAGGGCCAACGAGTGGTAGTTCGAACCCCAAGTAGGGGAGAACTGGTGGTATATGGTGAGGGCACCGAAGTGGGATCAGGGTTTTGTTCAGCTGCCAGGGCTCGGCAGTATATTCAGCACAGGTGTGCGGGTTATTTAGCGTATGTGGTGGATACACGAGACAGGGATCAAACATCAGTTTTCGAGGTTCCGGTAGTCAGAGAGTTTGCAGACGTGTGTCCGGAGGAGTTGCCAGGGATACCTCCGGAGAGGCAGGTCGAGTTTAGGATTGATCTGGTACCTGGCGCGGCCCCTATCGCCAAGGCGCCGTACCGGTTGGCACCGCCAGAGATGCAGGAGCTATCGTCACATCTGCAGGAACTGTTGGGCAAGCAGTTCATACGACCTAGCAGTTCTCCATGGGGAGCACCGATCGTCTTCGTCAGGAAGAAGGACGGATCGCACCGGATGTTTGATTATAGAGAGTTGAACAAGTTGACGGTGAAGAACCGTTATCCACTCCTGAGGATAGATGATCTCTTTGATTAGTTGCAGGGTGCATCTTGGTTCTCTAAGATTCATTTGAGGTCGGGGTATCATCAGGTCCGGGTCAGAGAGGAGGACGTGGAGAAGACCGCGTTTTGAACTAGTTATGGTCATTACGCGTTCGTAGTGATGCCATTTGGGCTCACCAATGCACCAGCAGTATTCATGGACCTGATGAATCTGGTCTGCAGACTGATGCTTGATCGCTCGGTCATTGTATTCATAGACGACATCGTGGTGTATTCCAAGACCCGAGAGCAGCAGGAGGAGCACCTCAGGGAGTTGTTAGGAGTTCTGAGGCAAGAACGGTTGTATGCCAAGTTCTCGAAGTGCAAGTTTGGGTTACGAGAGGTCCAGTTCCTCGGAAATTTCGTCAACCGGGAGGGGATTTTGGTCGACCCGGCCAAGATCGAGGCAGTCATGCAGTGGGAGGTGCCGAGATCTCCCTCGGACATCAGGATTTTTCTGGGATTGGCAGGGTACTATTAGATTCATTCTAGATTCTCCAAAATTGCAGTACCCCTCACTCGTCTGACGAGGAGGGGGGTGGATTTCCGGTGGGGCCCTGAGCAGCAGAGGGCGTTTGATACCCTCCGTCAGCGGTTGTACGAGGCCCCAGTTTTGACACTCCCAAAGGGTGTGGAGGATTTTGTAGTATTCTGTGATGCATCCATCACAGGTTTGGGGGCAGTCCTCATGCAGAGAGGATGGGTGATAGCCTACGCATCGCGGCAGTTGAAGCCGCATGAGACAAGATACCCTACGCATGATTTAGAGTTGGGGGTAGTGGTGTTCGCTCTCAACATATGGAGACATTACCTTTGTGGGGTCCGTTGTACCATATACACGGATCACAAAAGCTTGAGACACATCATGGACCAGACGAACCTGAACATGAGGCAGCGCAGGTGGCTGGATGTAGTCAAGGACTACGACTGCGAGATCCTTTACCATCCCGGTAAAGCGAACGTGGTGGCGGATGCTTTGAGCCGCAAAGCAGCTGGGTCTTCCACCCCAGCAGTGTGTATGAGGATAGCGGTGGATTCTCCGCTTATGAGCTTGATCAGGGATGCTCAGGTTGAGGGCATGCGACCGGAGAACTAGAAGTTGGAGAGGATCAAGGGTGAGAACACCCGGTTTGTGCAGGATAGTCGGGGATTATTGACCCGATGCGGTCGGGTATGGGTTCCGATGTCTGGTGGGTTCAGACAGATAGTCATGGAGGAGGCTCATAAGTCTCACTTCTCTATTCACCCGGGGGCCACCAAGATGTACCGAGACCTGAGTTTGAGTTATTGGTGGCCATGTATGAAGCGAGAAATCGCTTGGTATGTCGAGAGGTGTTTGACCTGCAGGATGGTCACTGCCGAGCATCAGAGGCCGCATGGTATGCTGCAGCCTCTGGAGATTCCCATGTGGAAATGGGAGCAGATCACGATGGATTTCATTACCAAACTGCCGAGGAAGGCAAAGGGGTTTGATGCTATATGGGTCATCGCAGATCGATTGACCAAGAGTACCCATTTCTTGGCTATACGGGAGAGTTTCTCGGCCGAGAAGTTGGCCGACGTGTATGTTCGCGACATTGTCGCTCACCATGGGGTTCCGATCTCCATTGTTTCCGACCGGGATGTTAGATTTACTTCTGGTTTCTGGCAGAAGTTCCACGAGGAACTTGGTACACGGTTGCATTTTAGTACAACGTTCCATCCGAAGACCGACGGTCAGAGCGAGCGTACCATTCAGACCCTCGAGGATATTTTGAGGGCGTGTGGGAGTTGGGATTACCCTCTACCGCTTGCAGAGTTCGCCTACAACAACAGCTATCATTCCAGCATTGGCGCCCCTCCTTTCGAGTTGTTGTATGACCGGAGATGTCGCACCCCAGTTTATTGGGGTGAGGTTGGACACAGGGTGATGGGGCGGACGGAAGTAGTCTTGCAGACTACCGAGAAAATTCAGCAGATTAAGCAGCGATTACGGACTGCCCAGAGTCGGCAGAAGAGTTACGCCGACAGACGACGATCTGAGTTAGAATTTCAGGTGGGTGATATGGTACTCCTGAAGGTCTCACCCTGGAAGGGTGTGATTCGCTTCAGGAAGAGGGGGAAATTGGGTCCCCGCTACATTGTGCCGTTCAGGATCATTGCCAGGGTTGGCAAAGTGGCTTACAGGTTAGAGCTACCAAATAAGCTTAGACGGATCCACATCACTTTCCATGTTTCGCAGTTGCGAAAATGCATTGTGGATCAGGAGGCAGTGGTGCCATTGGATGATATTCAGGTTGATGAACGACTGAATTACGTGGAGAGGCATGTGGCCATACTTGAGAGGAAGATGAAAGTTCTGTGGAACAAGGAGATATCTTTGGTAAAAGTGCAGTGGGATTACCGGAGGGGATCCAAGTGGACGTGGGAGCCGGAGGCAGAGATGCGAGAGCATTACCCGGCGTTGTTTACCCCAGCAGACTTCGAGGACAAAGTCTAGTTCAAGTGGGGGAGAATTGTAACGCCCCGATTCTTAGGTATTGATTTATGTATGAATCTTTTTGGTTTTTGGGTCTACTCAACGAGTTGGCCGCCCTACTCGTCAAGT
Source organism: Lactuca virosa (assembly GCF_052849685.1). NCBI lineage: Eukaryota > Viridiplantae > Streptophyta > Magnoliopsida > Asterales > Asteraceae > Lactuca > Lactuca virosa. The sequence continues at coordinate 156,556,394 of NC_136434.1, forward strand.
AGTAGCAGGTTGGTCCGCGTGTTTTAGTGATCTACTCGCCGAGTCCAAGAGCGGACTCGACGAGTAGGAGCAGGCAGATGAAACCCTAGATTCCGGGGTATTGCACCCTATTTAAAGGATCATTGACCTCCCCCAGCCTTCCCTTTTACTGCTTCTTGTCCCTCTCAAACCCTAAATCGAGTGTGTGTGTTCTTTTGGTGTGTTCAAGCTTGGAGAAGGAAATTTGGAGGAGGAAACACTTAGGGAAAAACAAGCAAGTACAAGTAAGAACTAGTGGGATTCAAGATCTACTTCAGTGAACATTCTCTTGAAGGTATTAGACTATTTTCCTTGGCTCCTGTTCATCAAAAATCTTTTTGGATGGGTTTTATGAAAGGCTTCTTATGTTTGACCTAAGATCTGAAGTTGTAACTTCAGATCTGGACTCCCTTTGGCCTCTAGATCCATAAAGTTATCAGCCTTGCCTAGTATGAGCCTTCCCTCAAGTGTGAGACTTCATTGCAAGCTTAGTTTTGTCATTTAATGGCTTTAAAGCCTTGCATGCACGTAAAGTTTGCAACTTTACGTGATAAACATGCCTAAGGAGGTTGGATCTGCAATCTAGAACCTTTGCATGGCTTAAAATGCATATGTATGGATGAAGGATAGAAGGGACTCGACGAGTCGCGTGGTTGACTCGGCGAGTCGTATGAAGATGGTCCAGGACTCGACGAGTTGGATGAACAACTCGACGAGCCCGATGAAGATTTTCGAAGACTCGGCGAGTGAGTAGAGTGACTCGACGAGTCGGTTAGGGTTTTTCCCAACCGTTGGATGTGTGTGAACTTGTCGAGTTGCAAGGGGGAAAACTCGACGAGTGGCCATGGAGCTTTGACCGCGAGCCTTAAGAACTCGACTAGTCACTCCGGTGACTCGGCGAGCGGATGAGTATTACAAGGAACTCAGCGAGTAGCTGAGGGTACTCGACGAGCTGAGGTCAACATGGACTGTTGAACTTGACAGTTGAATTTGACTTTGACTATGGGTTAACCAGTTGACTTTTGGAGGACATTTTGGAAAGATTGGAAATTTGCATGTATGGGTTACAATGAATATAGGCGGTGGATTTCGTGGCAGTAGTCCGAGAGCTTGAGTTTATCTTCGAGTCGACAGTACGAGGTGAGTTACCCTCACTATATTAACAGGCTCTGAGGCACCAAGGCCGGCGCTTTATGGATTGTATCTAGTTATGTCATGATATGTTTATTGATTACATCCTGGTAGTTAGGATGGTGATATGCTTATGCGTAGTAACCTGGTTAGGTCAATGTTCTGGTTATAGGATGATGCTATGTTAGTGACCAGTTAGGTCAATACCCCTGTTATTGGGGATGTTACTATGATTACTGATCTGATAGATCAGTTTGACTGTTATATGATATGAGCTAGCGTATGATATTTATGTGCACATGTTTTTTTGTTGGTTGGGGATTAGGTTGAGGCGGTCCCGCTTTGTGCTGTAGGCCAACATACCCAGTGAGCGGTCTGGATAGGCTGTAGGTCCTACGAGGCGGTCCAGTCATGCCGAAGGGTCGGGAGCGGTCCAGATAGGCTGTAGGCCCTGCGAGGCGGTCTAGTCAGGCTGAAGGCTTATTATACATGTTGTTCTGTAATTGTTATATGATGTGGTTATATTTGTATGGCGTTGGTTTTTTGCGGGATCTCACTAAGCTTTTGGGCTTACAATTTCAGTTTATTGTTTCAGGCACATCAGGGGATCGCGGCAAGACGAAGGCATGATGGTACAGCTCCTCATGATTTGTTTATGTTTCTGGGAAAACTCTGATATTAGATATTTTGAAAACAAACTTTGTAATGATGAATGGTTTTAAATGTTTTGAAAAAGTTTTAATTTGGCATGAAAGTTTTGGGTGTTACATTTTGGGCTTGGGTTTTTTCCATATGTATAAATATTATCCTTACGAGTGCAAGAGTGGTGTGTCAAGAGAGTAGAAAATTTGAAGTGGGGCAGCCATATTGAAAGGACGTGTTTTTTAGAGAGAGAAAGGAGATAATGTGAGTGTGTGTGAATCTTGTGTACCAGATTATTATTGACTATCTTTGTGTGCATTAAAGATTCATCTTGTTGTTCTTGTTGTTGTTCTTCTTCTACATTTTATCTTTCATCGTCTACTTGATTGGGATTCCGCACTATCAAGTGGATCTGATTAATACATCAAAGTGATTTAGCGACTTACATGTATGGTTGATAAAATGTGGATGGTTCAGGCATTCGGTTTAGGTTTTGATGCCAAGGGGTATTTTGGTAAATTGACAGTGGGCTTTTATGGAAATTGGATTTTGTGTTCGGGGAACTTTATGTCAAGTTTGATTTGTTAATAGTGTAGAGTTTCTCGATACCTTTTCGTGGATATAAGGATGGTCGGAATCGGTGTAACGTCGTAAAATTTTAAAACAATTTTTCATTTTTCAAACTTAATAAAACTCATATAATATTCTCAAAATCACATGTATCAATGTCATAACAATAAAACATATCCCAGAATCTCAACACATAATCTTCTGCCAGTGTGTACAAATCATGTCGGCGCCTTCCCGCGACCCTCGCTGGTACCTGAAACACATATCACATAACACGGTAAGCATAAATGCTTAGTGAGTTCCCCAAAATACCACATACAACACATAAGCCACTCGAGGCTATAACTCGGTATGACCCTCCGGTCAACGTGTCTCAGCGGGACCCTCCAGTCCCGTAGCTCGTTGGACCCTCCAGTCCGGTCTAGCTCGGTAGATCTTCTGGTCCGGTCTAAATCGTTGGACCCTCCGGTCCGGTCTGATCGAGGACCCTCTGGCCTCATGAGTCGTTGGACCCTCCGGTCCGGTCTATATAACACACAACATACATATAACACAAATCACATAAATCTCAGACATACACGTAAACATAAGACCCTCCGGTCTGCACATAGATACCACTCTAGGTAATGTATAGTGAGAAGACTCACCTCGATGATGTCTAGTAAACTCTCGTGCTCGATATCCCCGATCTAGCCTCCGCCTATCAAAATGATAATATCTCAAATCAATACTCTCTTTATATCCTCATCTCTAAAGAATGGGTAGAAGACCATTCTACCCCTCCATAGCCTCTCTTGAATCAGTTTGACCAAACCCTAAGGTCAACTGAAATCAACTCCAGTAAACGGTCTAAATTTGGCCAGACTCGTCGAGTGCACTCAGGTGACTCGGCGAGTCCATGCATGTCCTCAGACTCCTCCTAAGGCCCCACTCGACTCGTCGAGTTAACCTCTCACTCGACGGGTTTCCACTGATCACGAATCGTGGGGCAACACGATCCGACTCGTCGAGTCCTCTCATGGACTCGGCGAGTTTCCTCCATGGCAAAACTCATTTGAACTTCTGAGGTCAAATCTGTTTCTCTAACTTATAGATCTGGCCTTCTAGCCCCCAAAAGTCACGTAAAGGTCCGATCTTGATGTCCATGCATGGTATATTTCGCTCAATATGCCATTTAGACTCCATTAAAGCTTCCTAACCTCCAAACCCCATGGTTGCACAACAATGGCTTTCTACTTTCTGACTTTCTGGATCTCACAAGGTCCAGATCTATGCTACCAGCTCACAAGAGGGGTTTGATGCAACCAAATCGCCACCAAGAAGATAATACAATCCCTAATCCTCAAAAGGAAGATTTACACAATAAGGGAAGAAAAGGGGTCCGAATTGATACCTCTAACTGATACTCCTAGGTTGTAAATCGTGGATCTACAACCTCCTCTGGCCCCTTTAGCTTGAAACCTCCTTCTTCCTTGCAAACCATCCACCAAGAAGCTCAAAATGGCTCTCTCTCTTGCCGAAAACACTGAGGACTCGTTTATGGTTCTCTCTTTTGAAAGGTAGCCGCAAAAGGAGGCCTTAAGAGCCTTTAAATAGGCCCAGGCCCGAGAGAATTAGGGTTTCTGTCAACAACGCTGACTCGGCGAGTCATCTCTCTGACTCGTCGAGTCCATTCATTAACCACGTCACCAAGTCGCGACCCTACTCGACTAGTTGAGGCACCGACTCGTCGAGTCCCTCCAAAGTCCTTGAATTAAATACTCAAAACAATATACCTGGTAAACCGGATGTTACAATTCTCCCCCACTTGAATTAGATTTCGCCCTCGAAATCGATTCTCAATAATATATAGATCTAATCCAATAACCGAACAGCACCATCGAAAGTATCTCATACCACATAGCCATCTTCCTCTCTGGGCACCTGAATCCAAACATGAACTCCTCCCTGGAAAAGGACTGACCCACTGCCACTACGCTACCCCTCCTGACTCTCAAGAATCTGGAAAGTCTAGTAGCATGACACACAGCCAGACCGCTCTCTCCAGATGTCACCTATTTATTGGCTCCTCGAATAATAAACCCCGATAGCTCACTACACCTCTGATTCTCGGGTGGGGAACGATAAAACAAGCCCATGCCCAAAACTGGCTACCGATCACTCGTCCCACACATGATAAACAACCCAGATAATATACCAAGGAATGAAAGGATCACATCACACCAGGGACTCATCCACTGTACTGCAATCAAAACCCTTCTAAACACGAACCCTCAACATCTTGACCTCAGGCACAAAAATGATCATGCTTGTTCAGAAGTGTCCTCCGACATCTGACAAACATAACCTCGGCTCCCTTCTCAATATCCGTTTCAAGACTAAGCACCAGGTCATCTCCCGACCCAGCAATTGAACCTCCAAAGGTTACCCATTGCATGTACCAAGACGTCTCACTGACTTCCTTATCAATACAACTATCTCGGCCTAGTGCGACACCTAAGTCGTGAAGTTCGCTTCACCTCAAGCGAATACGGAATTCGACATACTCTCGATCTCTGCCGTCTACTACTATTAGTTCCATGCGTTTCGTGCTTTTCTCATACCAACGAACTGACCCACTCCGGTCTAAGACACCAGATGGAACAATACCCCCTTCCAAATGAAATGCATCTCTGAATCTGGAATCCCATTCTGTCTACTCATTACACCACTAGAAACGAACTCAACTCAAGAGTCTAATCCAGCACAAAATTGGAACCACTTGTCCCAACGAACCACTCAACTCATGACCCGCAACTCATGTGTTCCTCACTTATTCACTTCCCTTTGGTTGCGACAACCATTACTCAATTCAGAATATAACGACTCCCGAAAAATATGGAGACCCCAGTCTTGCCGCTGGTTCGACCACCAGGCTCCCATAAACTCAAATATTACGGCTACCCAAGCCTAAAACTCTTCTGCATCACGCTCTGATCAGGGAGTACTTAATCACAACATTCTCTCGCTGACTAGTGGGTACTACGGCTCCCCGCAGTATCACAATGACCTCTCACTAAACAGTGAGTACTACGGCTCCCCGTAGCATCACCACAACCTCTCACTGAATAGTGAGTACTACGGATCCCCGTAACATCACCACAACCTCTCACTGAATAGCGAGTACTACGACTCCCCGTAGCATCACCATAACCTCTCACTGAATAGCGAGTACTACGGCTCCCCATAGCATCACCATAACCTCTCACTGCATAGTGAGTACTACGGCTCCTCGTAGCATCACCACAACCTCTCACTGATTAGTGAGTACTACAGCTCCCCGTAGCATCACCACAACCTCTCACTGAATAGTGAGTACTACGTCTCCCCGTAGCATCACCGCCCTTCCTCTTACCACTTCACAATCTCATCCTAAGGTCGACGCCACACTACGATCATTAACTCATGCCCTGCAGACCAACCATAGGTGTACACACTTAACCAAATTACGCATTGTTATTTCTGACGACATCCGCCATAACTAAACACCTTTCCCTGCTGCAATCCACATTCTCGAAAATCCCGCTTGATGTCAATTAGCTGAAAGGGCTCCCACCAGAACCGTAGACACCTGATACACCACTTTTCATCCCATAACTCAAGTCTCAAAATAATCCGAAATTTAGAACATCATACTCGGATACCTCGGTACACCATCACAGAACCTCATGATGTCCTGTCTCAAGCATTGATGTCCTACTTACCGCATCATACACAGATACAACAATGTGTTCCTTCAGGATTCACCACTAATCTTCATGCCACACACGGTCTTCGACCGACAGCCACCTACCGTGGAGAAACTAATCCTTTCCTTGACACGTACAACATGCATTATCTTGATTTGCCCTCGCCTTGACAACCAGTAACTCTGGTCTCTTGAATCCATAATGCATGTCTCTATTCTACTCCCTAACCGCTCTTGAACAAATCTCTGATCCTCTCAATAAAATACCCGGTTCTCCCCCACTCGGGGTTCGAACCATCACCAATTGGCGCACAATTAATCTATTCCACAGACTGTTTCCACCAGGAACATCACATTTACTCTTGGAAGGTACTACACAATGCTCGGTGGTCTCCCTGATAGAGACCCCGCAACTCCAAATACCCCGAATCTCAGATGAAATCCTCAGAAACTTCTCATCATGATTGCCTCTAATCATACAGGATCTCATACCATCCCAATACCAGACATCTCAAGTGTCCATTAGTAACTCTGACTCTTAATCTGAAAATAATGAACTCTCATACTCCTCATTCTCGACTCCTCGACCAACGTTCCATCACGTGGGTTGTAATAAGAGTTGATACCTCTTAACAACACTCGATACTCATCATAGACAATAAGAGCCACCACCTCAATATCCTCTTCTTGATCGTCTGCCTCTGCAGCTAATACATGCCCTACTATGCTCATATAGGGTGTATCCTTGTCCTTAACCATCTCAGTCCCCACTGACAACCTGCTCATGCTCTAACATTACCTCTCGGCTGACATACTACCCAAATACTCTGATGGAGGGTCGCCATCAATGATAACCGTCAAGGTTCTACCCCCAAGCTCAGAAACCGAAATCTCAACACCTCTTACGTTTCCCACCGGAAACGGAAATAATACCACCCAGGTCACAGGAGGTGACATCTCCGCTATCGGCTGATTGCTCAACTCATGCCGTAATCCTCCATAAATGCCATCTTTACTCATCCTTGAGCCTTGCGACTTCGTCTGACATCTCACCAAAATACCTTGGAATCATCTCGGCTTCCCTCACAAGGGATGCTTCGTTGAAACTCATTGAACATGGACCTCTGGCCCCATATTCTTTCACATATGATGTCAGTCAAACCAATCACAACAGATTAACTGGTAAACCAGAAGCACTAACCGCCACGAGTCATGGTACTCGAACCATGTGGCTACCTCTCGATCTGCTATGAATCATGGTACCCGAACCATGTTATCTCTTCTTAATCCGCTACAATCATGGTACTCGAACCATGTTCTCTCTTCTCAATCCACTACGAATTATGATACTCGAACCATGACATCACCTCTCGATCTGCTACAAATCATGGTACTCGAACCATGAAATCACCTCTCGATCTGCTACAAATCAAGGTACTCGAACCATGAAATAACCTCTCGATCTGCTACTTAAAACCTCCAGAATGTTCCTTGTATTGAGTATTGGTCCTCTGCTTTCTGTAGTACGGGCCCATACTACCTGCCACATCTACCCATACTTTCTACATGGACCATCCCCGAGTTCCTAAGTAGCTGCTCAACCTTCTCGATCACCAATTTCCGTCACGCGTGTTCGCTCCTCTGCGAAATGCTCTACTCTGTCAGCGTACTCATCTGACTAGGGTCACCCTTTCCTAGGCTCTTCCTAGGTTCTCACACTTCTCCGTCATAGCTGCTGAAGAACTCCTTATGATGCCAGCCACCTACCTCTTGAATATCGTCATATTCACTTAGTAGCTGACTCTCATCATCAAGAGTTCCACCAAGCACAAAGCAAGCAGCATCCGGGCATCGAATAATCTCTACCAACGTGTAAAACCACTCTAGGTTATAACCCACTTGCTCTCCTCATACTCAAAGGATATCACCGAACTCAAGCAACTTTACCCCACGCGGGCATCTGACTACTCTCTCAGAAGACTCCTCAAATGCTCATCTAGGTATCTCTCCTAGATTAATCCTCTACTCAGATCTCTCTCTAAAAGGATTCCTGCTGGATACTCATACTTAACACATACTCGAAGGCACATTGCATATAACAGCAACTCCTAGGCTAAGGCATCACAGATTAGGACACTCTAGTCCTAAAGTATGAAATACCTAGCCTATCTCTAGCATGCATAGCATATCACATAATATCTCATAACACATAATGTAAGGGTATTTTGGGAAATCACCGTTCGGGCACTGGCTGATCGTACACACTGCTCCGTTCTGATTTTCTCAAAAATCTTTTACTCTTTTAGAAAAATTGTTTCTTTTATGAAAATTTCCTTAAATCCTCAGTTTGAGTTCAGATACGCCCGAAGGTGCTTCCGAATCCCTCAAACCAAGGCTCTGATACCAACTTGTAACGACATAAATTTTAAAACAATTTTTCATTTTTCAAACTTAATAAAACTCATATAATATTCTCAAAATCACATGTATCAATGTCATCACAATAAAACATATCCCAGAATCTCAACACATAATCTTCTGCCAGTGTGTACAAATCATGTCGGCGCCTTCCCGCGACCCTCGCTGGTACCTGAAACACATATCACATAACACGGTAAGCATAAATGCTTAGTGAGTTCCACAAAATACCACATACAACACATAAGCCACTCGAGGCTATAACTTGGCATGACCCTCCGGTCAACGTGTCTCAGCGGGACCCTCCAGTTCCGTAGCTCGTTGGACCCTCCAGTCCGGTCTAGCTCGTTGGACCCTCTGGTCCAGTCTAAATTGTTGGACCATCCGGTCCGGTCTGATCGAGGACCCTCTGGCCTCATGAGTCGTTGGACCCTCCGGTCCGGTCTATATAACACACAGCATACATATAACACAAATCACATAAATCTCAGACATACACGTAAACATAAGACCCTCCGGTCTGCACATAGATACCACTCTAGGTAATGTATAGTGAGAAGACTCACCTCGATGATGTCTAGTAAACTCTCGTGCTCGATATCCCTGATCTAGCCTCCGCCTATCAAAATGATAATATCTCAAATCAATACTCTCTTTGTATCCTCATCTCTAAATAATGGGTAGAAGACCATTCTACCCCTCCATAACCTCTCTTGAATCAGTTTGACCAAACCCTAAGGTCAAATGAAATCAACTCCAGTCAACGGTCTAAATTTGACCAGACTCGCCGAGTGCACTCAGGTGACTCGGCGAGTCCATGCGTGTCCTCAGACTCCTCCTAATGCCCCACTCGACTCGTCGAGTTAACCTCTCACTCGACGGGTTTCCACTGATCACGAATCGCGGGGCAACACGATCCGACTCGTCGAGTTCTCTCATGGACTCGGCGAGTTTCCTCCATGGCAACACTCATTTGAACTTCTGAGGTCAGATCTGTTTCTCTAACTTATAGATCTGGCCTTCTAGCCCCCAAAAGTCACGTAAAGGTCCGATCTTGATGTCCATACATGGTATATTTCGCTCAATATGCCATTTAGACTCCATTAAAGCTTCCTAACCTCCAAACCCCATGGTTACACAACAATGGCTTTCTACTTTCTGACTTTCTGGACCTCACAAGGTCCAGATCTATGCTACCAGCTCACAAGAGGGGTTTGATGCAACCAAAACCCCACCAAGAAGATAATACAATCCCTAATCCTCAGAAGGAAGATTTACACAATAAGGGAAGAAAAGGGGTCCGAATTGATACCTCCAACTGATACTCCTAGGTTGTAAATCGCGGATCTACAACCTCCTCTGGCCCCTTTAGCTTGAAACCTCCTTCTTCCTTGCAAACCATCCACCAAGAAGCTCAAAATGGCTCTCTCTCTTGCCCAAAACACTAAGGACTCGTTTATGGTTCTCTCTTCTGAAAGGTAGCCGCAAAAGGAGGCCTTAAGAGCCTTTAAATAGGCCCAGGCCCGAGAGAATTAGGGTTTCTGTCAACAGCGCTGACTCGGCGAGTTATCTCTCCGACTCGTCGAGTTATCTCTCCAACTCGTCGAGTCCATTCATTAACCACGTCACCAAGTCGCGACCCTACTCGACGAGTTGAGGCACCGACTCGTCGAGTCCCTCCAAAGTCCTTGAATTAAATACTCAAAACAATATACTTGGTAAACCGGATGTTACAATCAGAATTGTATCAAAGAAGTTATGGCCTTTAGAATGAATTAGGGTTTGAGGGAAGACCCTAGTACACGGTGCATAAAAAGGGAGTACACAAGGCGTACTGATGCATAGGGTGTTACGCTATGCGTAATGGAGTGTATGCTTAGCATACTGTGTAGATGGGATTAGGGTGCGAGACCTCGTACGCTGGGCGTACGAGGGTGAGATAAAAACCCTAATATTTTATGTTGTATTCTATATAAGCTTTATGTTAGTCCCTTTGGTTCATTTCTAAGCTACCCTCCACACCCTAAAAACCCTAAATCGACCTTTTAGCCTCTTGGTGGTGTTCTTGAGCTTTTGGAAGGCTTTGGTGCGCATTTTTCCCTTGGGAAGGAAAGAAGAGAAGCTTGAAGTTGTTTGGCTTGGTGGAGAGGCTTTGGATCCAAAATCATCATTTTGTGGGGAAGCTTTTTGAGGTGTCGAGTTTTCATCTTGGCTTGTGTATGGTTAGATCTATTCATGGCTATTTTATTATGATTTTTGACTCGTTTTTGGGTCTATAAATGAGTTTGGTTGTTTTAGGGCTTGTTCTTTCTGATCGGAGTTTGTTTTGGTACCCTCGAGTATAAAGGTGCAAGATTTATGTGAAGAATGGTGTCATGCATGCATTAAGTCAACTGTTAAGTCCCTTTTAATCTTAAGAGCTTCATTTAGTCATGTATGGATGTAAATTTGGCAACTTTACATGATAATTCAGCTCAAGGAGGTCAGATCTGTGTTTTGGAAGCTTTGTCTTACTGGATTAAGTGACAAATCAAGTTTGGGCTAGATAGGGTGAGTAAGATGGGCGTAGAAGCACGTACGCTTAGCATACAAGCCTCCAAGCGAGTACGCTGCGCATACATGGTTGTACGCTCGGTGTACTCGGTCTTTTTGGGCACTTGTATGTTTGGGCTATCTTTTGGGCTTGGTTGCTTGGGGATTCGTTGGACCAGCTGAGAATATGTGTTTTAGATTAGGAAAAGTTAATGGGCTTTAGGTTAAGGCCCCAGTAAGGGTTTGGGCCCAATTTGGAAAATTGGGCCATAAGTGGGGTTTGGATGATTAGTGGTTTGTGGGCCTTTGTGATTGGGAGTTTGGGACTTAGTCTTGGATCCAACTAGGTGAGGGGTAAAATGGTCTTTTTACCTTATATATGGATTATTGGATTCGGTTTGGAACCTAATTGTTAATTGGGTGTTATTTGTTTGATAGCGCGGGGGTTCTAGCGGTTCAGCAGTCAGAGATTTATTTGTAGGTTCGGATGTCGAGGTGAGTCTCCTCGCTATAATATGGGTCGAAGGCACAAATACCTGCCCATTTGTGTTATGTATTGTAGGAAGACCAGGGGTGGCCTTTGGCATTTGTATGAAAGACCAGGAGGTGGTTCTTGGCAATTTGTATGCAGGACCAGAGTCCCAACTCTGGCAATTAATTATTTAAGTAGTTGTAGATTGTATGCTAGCTGTCTTTGTGATGCTTGCATGGAAGAAGACGAGTCGGCTCCTAGCACTTGTCTGTAAGACCTAGTGTTTTGGTCCCCGGCCTGGCAAGGAAATACCATGATACGGCTTGTGGAATAATGGCAAGACTGTGGTTGGCACATACCACATCCTATTGTATGCATGATATGTATGGCTCGTATGTTATGTATGGTATGTGATATTTTTGGGAACTCACTAAGCTTTGTGCTTACAGTTTGTGGTTTATGGTTTCAGGTACTTCCGATTCCAAAAGGAAGGGCCTGGATTGATCGCAGTGCATACACCCAGGTTTTCCGCAATTCGTGATTTTGGGACAAAAATTTGATAATTGTTTTATTTTGAAAAATTTTTAGATGTTTGAATAAAGGATAAATGAGTGTTTTGATTATGCTTTTAATATGAATTTTTTACGTTCATATTTTGGGATGTTACAAGTTGGTATCAGAGCCTTGGTTTTAGGGATTCGATATACTCTTGGGTATGCATGGAATCAGACTGAGGGTTTGGTGAAAATTTTCATAAAATAAATGTTTTATTAAAAAGGGTTTCTAGTCAAAGAAAGGAGGTAATGCGTGCAATCAGCCGAGCTCAAGTAAGTGGTTCCCAGAATACCAATACATGTTTATTATGATAGGTGATATGATTTTGTAAATTGCATGCTATATTAGGGCTAAGGATCTACTCAGGATTTCATGATAGGAGAGATGCCTTTACATGCATGATTGTATGAGCTTTTAGAATTGCATGCTAGTATGGTTTCCAGATAAGTGGATAAAATGGCTTAATTAGTGTATGCTAGTTAGATTCTCCGTTTTCTAGGGTTGAGTCTTTTACTCGAATGATTATTTGATCTATGTTGCATGTGACTATATTCGTGAGGTAGCTAGTTGACATTGGTGGGACTCTTTCAGCAGTTGAGGGCTGGGTGAGGTCGAGAACCTAGGAGAGCCTAGGAAGTGCTTCAGTGGGTTTAGTGGCACTGTCTTGTGAGTATGTGACTTAGAGGATTCTAGATGATTCCTGAAGAAAGTATGGATAGGTGTGGAAGGTAGTATTGGGCCCATACTACTGAAAGCACATGATCCATACTCGAATCAGGAAGAGTCTTGGAGAATCTAAGAAGCTTATGGAAGGAGGATTCTTGGGTATGTTCTGATCATTAGCATGTTGTATTTTAGTTTGGTGATGAGCACTTAGGAAGGAGGTTCTAGTTCTAGTTCCCGCTCAGGTGCAGGTACTGAGCCGATTAGCGATCAGATGCGGGAGTTCATCTCGTCAGAGATTACCCGCATTATTTTGAGCAGACTCTTGTGATCTTTGGTTCGGTCAAGGAGGGGATTTTGGAGATCTTGAATGAGCGCTTGGGCGCGTTCTGTGCTGAGGTTATGGCTATCATTGGAGCTCGCACTCTTTCTTTCTGTGAGTTCCGTGCATGAGGAGGTCCTACATTCTATGGGGAGAGGGACCCCATTTCTAGTAGGAGGTGGTTAACACATATGGCTAACACATTCAAGACGAGTTTCTGCCTCGAGGAGGCGAAGTTTAGATATGCGTCCTGTCTATTCGTAGCATCCGAATCCTGAGGTATTAAAAATATTAATTTTTTCATTTAGAAGAGGCTCACGACGTGATCCATAGTGGTCATGTCGTGAGTAGGACCATTAACCGTTTGACATGTGTTCTCGAACCACACGAAATGAGGCATAAGATCTCACGACATGAGTCAGGCCTGATGGTTCCGAACACTAATATTTGAGTATAAAACAGAATGAGGAGGCTAGGGTCGCCCATCCTCAACCTCCTTCACTCCCAAGTCACTTGGCCCTCATGAGCCCTTGATCCATTGTTGGTGGTATTGGTGTTTTATCGGTGTTTTGATTTCCTTGAAGAAGAAGAAGAAGCTCTTGTGGTGGTTCCTTTTGGCGAGATAAACCCTTCCTTGTGGATTTGCTGAGCTTGTGAGCTTCTGTAAGTCATAAAGATCCTATCTTTTTCAGATAAGCTTGCTTGATCTAGGTTCTATGTGCCTTCTTTGCATGTGATCTTGGATTACCATGCATGAAGTCCATAAAGTTGGCAACTTTATGGACCATTGAGTCATTTTCTGTATTAGAACCCTTGAATATGGATTTGGTGCAAGTTTTGGACTCTAAGTTTGAATCTTGACGTTTACACCCATCTTTTGACCTAACTAGTGTTTAAGTCATGCATGGGACATGCATGAATGAAAATATATGATTTTTATGGTACTTTAGGCTAGATATGGTATTCTGGAAAGTCATAATGCACATCTTAAAGGATTAAGAGCTTAATGCTCATAGAACAGTTCTCACGACGTGAGAAGTATAGTCTCACGATGTGAGCATGACGTCTGCCCCGATATGAAACCCTAAGGCGAGTGAACCGAGTTGACTCACTATGTCGACTCAAGTCAAGTTGACCCTTACGACGTGAGCCAAGGACGGTCACGACATGAGGATAGAATGATAAGGAAAGTTGACCAATGACCCGAGGCGTTGACTTTTGACCTAAGTTGACTTTTTGTCAAATATTGAGAAGAATGGTAAGTCTAACGGTTTCATTGCATGATTTCTTAGGTGTGGAGTAGACTGGTGCAACTGATAGCGTGAGCAGCAGTATTTGACTTACGATTGTGAGGTGAGTTACCTTCTTGTATGAGTGGGTCGAAGGCACCAATGTTGGCCCACTAGTAGTTGTTTATAGTAGAGATGATTTTCGTTGTGATAATTATCTAGCATGCCACTATCTGTTATGATTTATGTGCTTATTGCTATGTTATTATGTGGTATTGGTAGGGATGAAATAGACCCTGTAACTGATTGGAATACACTAGAGGGTAGGTCGGGCACCCATATATGTCTGACAATATGTTTATGCTATGTGGTAGTGGTAGGGGTAAAATAGACCCCGCAACCGGTTGAAATATACCGGAAGGTAGGTCAGGCAACCAAATATGCCTGATAGGGTAGGTCGAGCACTCATATATGCTTGACAGGGTAGGTCGGGCACCCAGGTATGCTTGGCAGTATGTGATTATGTGGTCTGATGGGGGAACTCACTAAGCTTCGTGTTTACAGTTTTCAGTTTTGGTTTCAGGTACTTCTTCTTCGAATGGAAAGGAGCTGGCATGATCGCAACGCATCACACCATGATTTCCTCACATGAGATCTTTGGGAGTTATACTCTAATGTTGTTTTATGATGACATGTTTTGATTATTGACATATTGGTTTTCATAAGGGATGACACTATGGACGTTTTTAGACTACTGGTTTTACAATTACTTAATTAAAAATGAAATTTTTGGTCATGAATTTTGGGATGTTACAAGTTGGTATCAGAGCCCTGGTTTGAGGGATTCAGACACACTCTTGGGTGTGTCTGGACTCAAATAAAGGGTTTGAGAGACTTTTACAAGAAAAATAATCTTTCTAAAATTAAAAATTAAGGGTTTTTATAAAGAATAAGGTGTGTGATGCGTGTAATCGTTTGGGATCAAGTAAGTTTTCCCCAAGATACCCATATATGTTATGTTATGATATGAAGTATGAATATGTAAACTGCATGCTAGATTAGGGCCAAGGATCTAGGATGCATGCCTTCTGTGCCTATTGTATGTTCTTATTGAACTGCATGCTAGTGCTGAATAGTCAGTGATATGTTGGCCTGATTTGGATATGCTTGGTTTTGGTTACTCAATGCTCGAATGCTGCTTGTTTTGTGCTTTTAGGAGTCCTATTTATATTTAATTAACTAGTAAAAGAATATGTTAAGTTACATATTACGAGGACTAAATAATTTCAGAAGGTTAGGTCAAGGCCTATTTCGCAGCTCTTGTCTGAGTCCAACCGTTGTAGGGTAGGACCTCTCATTCTAAGAATTATCTGGTCTTAGTAATATCTAATGGTTTTCGTGATCTAGTTAGGGAAAGATAACAGAGACTTCTTATGAAGCTGATGGCAGAGAGTGGGTCGGAAGCAGAGGATCCTTACTTGACTCTTGGGGAGCTGCGGGGAACCAAGGTTCAGGGTCTGGTCTAGGTACGGGTACGTGTTCGGAGTCAGTCGATGAAAGATTGTGCGAGTTCATTGCATCCGAGATTACGAGAGGCATCCTTGAGGCGACCTCGGTAATTTTCGGGTCGATCAAGGAGGGTATCATTGAGTTGATGGCGGATCGCCTTATGGCATTCAGGAGTGACATTGAACATGGTCAGTCAGGGACTCGCACTCTCTCCTTCAAGGATTTCAGGGGATGTGTAGCACCAGACTTCTGCGGGGTGAAGGACCCCATAGTGGCTAGACAATGGATTGCAGACATTGAGTCTGCACAGATGACGAGCTTCTTCCCTGTGGAGTCGAAGGTCAGATTCGCTATGGGTTGTTTGAGAGAGCGAGCTAGAGCCTGGTGGGAGGCAGTCAGTGATACTTTGGGAGCCCCAACCATTGAGGCAATGACCTGGTCGAATTTTGTGTCCAGGTTTCGGGCGGAGTTTACGCCAGATGTGGAGATTCATCAGCTGGCCAAGGAGTTTTTGGATATGAGAAAGACTAGTGAGACGGTGGTTGAGATTACCACCATGTTCAGGGAGAGGGCCTTGTTGGTGCCCCAGTACGCGGGTGATGAGGAGATGAAGAAAACCCGATACCATGATATGTTAAGTGCTGACATTCAGAAATATGTCAGCTATTCGACATGCCCGACTTTGGATGATATGATAGCTAGGGCACGAGAGAGGGAGATTGATATAGAGCGCATTCAGAATAGGAAGGCGGAGGCTGGGCAGGAGAATGGTGTTTCGATGATGAAACCCAAGGGATTTGATTCATGGTCGAAGGGCCAGCAGGGCCGGAGCCGCTGTGGGGAATGCGGCAAGCCACACGAGGGAGTTTGCAGAGTTGGGGGATCGGGCTGCTACAAGTGCGGCAAGACTGGGGACTTTAGCAAGGATCGTACTGCCCCTACCCCCACCATTCAGACATCAGACCTGATTTGCTTCCATTACAATCAGCGAGGCCATAAAAAGGCCAACTACCAGGGCAAGACAGATGCTCCAGCAACCCTGCGGATCACAGATGGCAGCCAGGGCAAGACAGATGCTCCTGTGGTGAGGAGCCGAGCCTTCCAGTTGACCACCGAGGAGGCGCGTGACACACCGGATGTGGTGACAGGTATGTTTTCTTCTCCCTACCTTTTGTTATATGTCAGTTTTGATATTTATATTCTATGTGTTTTGTTTTGGATCGTTCTATGTGAACGGCATCCTAGTACTGATATTATTTGACTTGGGTGCTACCCGATAATTCGTATATCTTGCACTCAGCAAGAGGTTTGCTGAGTCTTCAGGCACATTGGATTGTCCTCTAGAGGTCGAGATTGAGGACGACCGATCCGTCCGGGCATCAGAGATTTATAGTGATTGTGTTTTGAGGATGTGTGGCGAGTGATATCTTATGCATTTGGTTCCCATTTATTTGTGTGGGAACAAGGTCATCATAGGCATGGACTGGTTGAGCCTGAATGGGGCGATGATCGACTGCGAATAGCAGTTGGTTCGAGTTAGGACCCCAAGTGGAGGAGAGCTGGTGATTCAGGGGGGAGACCGCAATGTGGAATGGTCATGTGTTCTGTAGCAAGAGCCAGATGCTACCTTCATCAGGGATGTGCAGGTTTTGTCGCATACGTTATGGATACCCGGGAGAAGGGTAAGGCTCCCCGTAGATGATGTGCCTGCTGTGCGGGTGTATCCAAACATGTTCTTAGAGGATTTGCATGGGATACCTCCGGAGAGGCAGGTAGAGTTCAGGATTTTCCTAGTTCCTGGTGTGGCTCCGATAGCCAAGGCATCGTATCAGTTGGCTCCTCTCAAGATGCAGGAGTTGTCTACACAACTGCAAGGGCTGTTAGACAAGGGATTTATCAGGCCGAGCAGTTCGCCATGGGGAGCACCAATTTTGTTCGTGAAGAAAAAGGACGGGTCTCATCGGATGTGAATAGACTACCGAGAGTTGAATAAGGTAACTGTAAAGAACCATTACCCACTCCCGAGGATTGATGATCTCTTCGACCAGCTTCATGGGGCATCTTGGTTTTCCAAGATCGATTTGCGTTTAGTCTATCACCAGATGAGAGTTTGGGACGATGATGTACAGAAGACAACCTTTCGGACTTGCTAAGGTCATTACGAGTTCGTGGTGATGCCGTTTGGTCTCACCAATGCCCATGCCGCGTTCATGGATCTCATGAACCGCATATACAGACCGATGCTCGATTGGTCGGTGATAGTCTTTATTGATGACATCTTGGTTTACTCTAAGACGCATAAGCAGCAAGAGGAGTACCTGAGGCAGGTGCTGGAGATGTTGAGGAGGGAGAGACTTTTCGCAAAGTTCTCCAAGTGCGAGTTTTGGTTGCGCGAGGTATAGTTTCTAAGGCACCTTGTCAACCAGAAGAATATACTGGTCAATCCGGCCAAGGTAGAGGCTGTGATGAGATGGGAGGTTCCGAGGTCTCCATCCGAGATTCAGAGTTTTCTTAGTCTGGTGGGTTATTATCGGAGATTCATCCAGGATTTCTCCAAGATTGTTGTTCTACTGACCCGACTGACCAAGAAGTCGGTGACATTCTGCTGGGGGCCTGAGCAGCAGCCAGCTTTCGAGACTTTAAGGAAGAAGTTGTGCGAGACACTAATATTGACCCTGCTAGAGGGCGTTGAGGATTTTGTAGTGTATTGTGACGCGTCTATCATGGGCTTCGACGCAGTGTTGATGTTGGGATGGCGCGTCATCACTTACGTCCTAAGGCAGATGAAGCGTCACGAGGCGAATTACCCGACACACGAACTGGAATTGGGGGCAGTTGTTTTTGCCCTCAAGATTTGGCGACACTACCTCTATGGGGCCTGCTGTAGTATCTACACGGACCACAAGACCATGAGGTACTTGATGGATCAGCCAAATCTGAACATGAGGCAACGCCATTGGTTGGATGTGGTAAAGGATTATGATTGCGAGATCCTCTACCACCCGGGGAAGGCCAATGTGGTGGCCGATGCTCTCAGCCGTAAGGTGGCCGCGGATCCTATTTGGGATATATTCCTGAGGATGACAGTGATTACTACACTGTTGGATCGGATTCGGGAGGCTCAGGTCGAGGGTATGAAGGAGGAGTTGATAGAACCCATTTTAACGATCGGTGGATGCGGAAGAAAAATATCTCGAGACTTAACGGGTATAAAAATATAAACATGAAGAACACATGATGAGAATTTCATAGATTAGAAAAGAAAAGAGAGATAAAAATATAAAATTACAAGAACATGGTGGGAGAGAGGACTCTCCCTTGGTAGGAGAGATCCCACCAATTTCTCTCTCTCTCTCTCTAGAAATTACATTTTTTAGATAGTGCACTTAGAAAAATGACCACCTCTCCCTTTATATAGGAGGGAGAGAAAATACACCTAAAATACAATAAATGGAAATAAATAACCTAACTATCACTCATTATTTGTAGAGCATTTCCATGCTCCAACATTCTCCCCCTAAATGCTTACAAATGATGAGAGATACAATAAGTGATACAAGGCTATAATACAGTAATCCAACTAGCAAGTGTGGTAATAAAATAAAACATAATGAGAACCAATTACTGAAATGTCTCTGCAACTCTGAAGTGTCTGTGAAATCTGAAAGTGGTCATGAATCTCCAAACAATGAAGGTCTTCGGCTTCAAAGCACCACCAATGATGTAGAAAAATAAGATCCAATTCTTCAAACTCGTCATAATCACCATGAGCAAGAAGAAGATCACCATGAGCAAGTAGAATATCCAATAAAAGAAACACCTCCGCTTCAAAAAGTCTGAAAAAATATCTCGAGTTCTCGAATCAAAATACACCAAAATTCTTCAAAGAATAACCTGCTAAAATGTGAAGCATCCAAAAAATGAAGTCCGGATAATAAATAATGCGAGTCCAAAGACATGGTCCAACAATGCCAAAATTTTGATCAAACGATCAAACTTAAGTGCCATGTCACATCGCCAAAATAATCTTCGTCTTCAAAGTATCACAAATCTAAACTCGAGAAGTCATAAAATCTTATACGGATGCAAACACAAAATCATCCTGTGGTAGAGTCCGAATAATAAATAATATGGAACCGGTAAACATCTAGTATTGCCAAAAATTTGATCCGTGAAGACCAAAAATAAGTGCCACATCACATCACAAAATAAATCATCGTCTTCAGAAGTCTTCAAAAATCCAAACTCAAACAATCATAAAAACCATATCGGCATGATATCATAATTTTCTCTCCTTATTTTTGATAACCAGAGACCGGATATCAAAAATTAATATATCATCGGGATGGAGAGTGTCGGATACCAAGAGCTAAGAAGGAACTCCCTAGATGTATGAAGGGTCTTGATACCAAGAGCTAAGAAGGATCTCCCTACATGTATGAGGGGTCTTGATAAGACACGAGAAAGAGAGTAAAGAAAATACTCTGTGTTCATGAGAAGTTGGGTGATTCAATTACTGAAGCTGCTCGAACAAATGCCAAGGTAAGAAGAATCATTATGCATGAAAAATAATCTCTGTTGTGCCGAAAAGATTCCAAAATACCCAAAATAAGGTGCCGGAATTCTCGAAGTGGTCTTCAATAGAAAATAAAGTCCACATGCTCAAGATACATGATTCGTCAACCGAAGATCAAGAGCGAAAAGTCATAAAAATCCCATAAAGAGAAGAATGCAAAAAAACTTTGTTGATCAATCGCCGTTGCGGTACAAACATCACAAAGAATAGTATGAAGTCCGACTGCGGTATGGAGTAATCTTCCAAAATAATCGGCATGAAGTAAACCAATGTGACAATCCAAGGTTGGGTTGTGGCAAAAATTGGTGTTAAAAAAATTGGTTAAAAAAATAATTGCTATTAATAAAAAAAATTGGCTAAATAAAAAAATTGGTGTTAAAAAAAATAATTGGCTAAATAAAACATAATTGTTGTAAAAAATTAAAAAAGAATAATTAAAAGAATAAAAATAATAAAAAAAAGCTGAACAGGAAAAAATGGAGTTAAAAAAATAAGAGTTTATTTTATTTTATTTTATTTTTATTTTTAAAAAGGGGCTGATGAGAAGGAAGGAGGGAAGGAAAGAAGGAAGGAAGGGAAGAATGAAGAAGGAAAGGAGGTGGGAAGTCAAGAGGGGATGGGAAGAAGAAGGAGGATCTGAAGTTAAAGAGAGGGCCGAAGTTTAGGAGGAGGGCCGCAGTTACGGTTTAAAGAGGTTGCAGGTGGGGGTGGTTGCGAATAAGAGGGATGGTGCGGATGGAGGCCAGGTGCGGATGGAGGCCAGGTACCGAAGTCAAGGGAGAAGTAAAGTAGTTGCAGTATGTGAAGGACTGCGGTCCAAGTGGCAGTCGAGATTGCAGTCCGAAACTGAGAAGAGCAGGTTGCGGTCCGAAAGGGATAAAGCAGCCTGCAGACCGAAGGCTTGCGGTCTAGACTCCGGGCGAGCACTACAGTCAGAAAGTAGGATCCGAGGCTGCGGACAGAAGAAAAAGCCAAGCAGCTACAGTCCAAGACTGCTGACCGAGGCTGCGGTCTGTAGCAGGAAAAGAGGTTGCGGTCAAGAGGCTGAGAATGGCTACGGGGAGGCTTCTTAGGAGGCTCCGGTAGGCAGTTTTTGGCTGCGGTTCGGGGGTCCGAGAGGGGATGAACAGATGACGAAAAATGCCTTCTTTTATGAAAAAATGATGCCAGAAAGGTCATTTATTCATATTTTAATGAGGGTAATCTTTTATAAAGCATTTTGGGTCAAAAAGTGGTGTTGGGAAGGCAAAAAAAGGAGTATGCAGGAGGTTTTAAAGGGACAAAAGGTGATGGGATTGGACAATGTCACATGGTTTTGTCTTTTTGAGGGAGTAAATAGTGGAATACTCTTTACCCAAAAGAGTAAAAAGGATATGGTGCTTTATGAAAATACAGTATTACGTCCCAAACTCTACGAATTATAGATTCATAACAACTTATGAGGTGAAAGATATGAACATGATACCTTTTTATGAAGATCATAATAAGATGCTGGAAAAATAATCTTCACAGAGAAACTCCATATTCTTGAATAATAAGCCCAAAATATGTGTCTCATTTCCAAGGCATAAATAAAATGCCTGGAGCAAATCTTCAACTTTTTAAGAGACCACAAAAATTAATTTCTTCTCCCATTTTCCTTCATTTCTTCAACAGCAACATAATAAGAACATCAAGAACATAATCTTCAGAAGAAAATTTGAATAAGCAGCAGCAACAAAATTATTCTTCTAAGCAAGAATCAAACCCAGAAAATAGAAAAATCATCAAAAAAATTCCAGTTTGGACCCGAAAATTCTTGCAAAAAACACAAAAAAATCTTCAAGATAAACACCGAACGGGAGTCATTCCCTTGAACTAGTCGCTTGAACCTTCAAGGTATGGCTCTGATACCAATTGATAGAACCCATTTTGATGATCGGTGGATGCGGAAGAAAAATATCTCGAGATTTAACGTGTAAAAAAATATAAACATGAAGAACACATGATGAGAATTTCATAGATTAGAAAAGAAAAGAGAGATAAAAATATAACATTACAAGAACATGGTGGGAGAGAGGACTCTCCCTTGGTAGGAGAGATCCCACCAATTTCTCTCTCTCTCTAGAAATTACATTTTTTTTCAATAAACAAATTTTCAATTAATGGATTCAAACGTACAATTTCCTTCAGAGCTATATCCCTCTGATTTAAGGCTATTCCTAACTGGGTCTCACATAACATTCTGACATCCTTCTCTAACACTAAATATTTTTCTAACATGGTCACTTTCAGTCTCTTGTCTTCTAGTCTTCCTCTCACATGGAACATTTCCTAGGACGTAATGGTCTTCTCATCTAGAGCTTTGTTATAGTCTTCTCAACGATTCTTAGAGTGCTGTCTTTCGCCATGAAGCAGTAATTATTTTCCTTGTTGCATTTATGACAAATTATGACATCATTTTTATCTTCGGTTGAGATACCGGAGACAGTTGGCTTGACAGACTGCAGTGCCTCCTTGGATTGATGAGTGTTCTGAGGTTGAGACTGGTGAGGATTTTTGGGATATCCAGAATGATTGTTCTGCGGATTGAAGTTACGGTTGAAGGGAGGTTTTGTGAACTGCTGGTTTTTTCGGAAAGATGTTGGTGGTAACCCGTTGAACTGTTGGCTAACTAGGGCGATGGCATTCTGGAACTCTTCTTCATCATCATATTCTATGTTTGCTTCGTAAGACTGCGGTGGGGTGTCATACGAAAGAGGGTAAGGTTCATATGATTGGGTGGTTCTGCTTTGTGGGGTTTGAGCTTAGAGAGCAAGTGGACCTCGGAAGTCTGCACAGTCTTTTAGCATAATAGATTCGTGTGCTTGGAGTTCGCCATATAACTTGAAGAGAGATAGTGTGTGAATCTTTATATCTCCTTGAACTATAATTTTGGTCGTAGTCCAGTGCTTTCCTAAACCGTTGAGGAACTGGAGGTCGGTTTCATGGTTGCTTCGGACTGTACCCGCATTTGACAGCTTCGTGACAATGAGATTGAACCTTTTGAATGAGTCTTCAAGACTTTCACCAGCAGGAGCTTTAAAGTTGTTGAACTCATTGAGTAAAGTGGTGAGTTCTTGTCTTGAGCTTGTTATGAGCCTTCCTATAGGTTTTTGAGGACATCCCAGATCTCCTTTGCTGATTTGCAGTTGATGATAATGTAGAAGTTGTCTGGAGCCACTCCGTATGAGATTTTATAGAAAGCAACAACATCACTTTCCATTTTATCTAGATCATATTTAGTGTGACGATTCAAGGCGGCTTGACCTCCACCAAATCTGGCTTGAGTACCATCAGTTTGAACATGAGTGAGAACAGGAACATGAGGTCATTCTTCAACGGATCTCCATACATCTCGACCAAGTCTTTTCATATATCTTTCCATTCTTTGAGAACAGTGGTGGTATTCGCTTGCAACAAGTATCGGGGCTCGGTTAGAACCACCAACACTGTTAGAAAGATTAAGAGATAAAGCTTGTGCCATATTTCCTTGTTTTTTTGTTTGTTTTTAAAGAATGAGCTTTAGTGGTATAGAAGGCTTTTCAAAATCAGAGTTTCGTTTAAAAAGCAACCACTTTGGCTCTGATACCAATTGATAGAACCCATTTTGACGATAGGTGGATGCGGAACAAAAATATCTCGAGATTTAACGGGTATAAAAATATAAACATGAAGAACACATGATGAGAATTTCATAGATTAGAAAATAAAAGAGAGATAAAAATATAACATTACAAGAACATGGTGGGAGAGAGGACTCTCCCTTGGTGGGAGAGATCCCACAAATTTCTCTCTCTCTCTAGAAATTACATTTTTTACAAAGTGCACTCAGAAAAATGACCACCTCTCCCATTATATAGGAGGGAGAGAAAATACACCAAAAATACAATAAAGGGAAATAAATAACCTAACTATCACTCATTATTTGTAGAGCATTTCCATGCTCCAACAATATCCTCGGAAACCCTAGACCGGGACTGAGATCTGCCGCCAAGGTCTCGCAGATTACGACCAAAAACACGATTTTTCAACCTTTTTAGTGCAAAACTCGATCAAAAAGTCAAATTTATGAAGAACACAAAGAACAAACATCCAATATCTCTTCCAAAACAAGTCAAAAACGCCAAAACCATCAAGAAAAAAAATTCATAAACGTTTAATATCTTGCCAAATTAATTGATATAATCCAAGTTCTGATACCACTTGTAAGTCCATAAATTGCTTTCATGTATCAATCAGGTCCACTTGATGGTGCGGAATCCCAATCTAGTGGATGATGAAAGATAAAATGTAGAAGAAGAAGAAGAACAAGATGAATCTTTAATGCACACAAAGATATTCAATAATAATATGCTACACAAGATTCACACACACTCACGTTCTCTCCTTTCTCTCTATAAAAACGCTTCCTTGCAATATGGCAACCCCACTTCACATTCTCTACTCTCTTGACACACCACTCTTGCACTCCTAAAGATACTATTTATACATATGGACAAAACCCAAGCCCAAAACCCAAAGGCTTGGCCGAAATCACATGTGATTTCGGTCCAAGCTACAAATAAACCCAAGACTGTTTTGGCCCTAGACCGAAAATTATAAATGCCTAGAAAAGCAAAGTATAAACCAAAAATTTAGACCCAACAACAGAAAACCACAAAATCCTCAATTCCCTCTGGGAGGGTCAAAACCGGGGCTTCACACAATCTATGACGAAGGATGTCAAATGTTGACTGTTGCTTAGGGCCCCAACAGAAATCCACCCCCTTTTTCATCAGACAATTGAGGTGTACTGCAATCTTGGAGAATTCCTGAATAAATCTCTGGTAGTACCCTGCAAAACCCAAGAAACTTCTGATATCTAAGGGAGATTTTGGAACCTCCCACTACATCACAGCCTTGATCTTGGCCAGATCGACCAAAATCCCATCCTGGTTAATGAGGTGTGCAAGGAACTGAACCTCTCGTAACCAAATCTCGCACTTCGAGAACTTAGCTTATAGTCGTTCTCGTCTCAAAACCCCCAGAAGCACGTGAATATTCTCCTTGTGCTGTTCTATGGTCTTGGAATACACCAAGATATCGTCAAAGTACACGATAACCGAACGATCGAGCACCGGTTGACAAGCTTGACTCATCAAATCCATGAATACTGCAGGTTCATTGGTGAGCCCAAATGGCATCACCATGAACTCGTAATACCCATAACGAATCCGGAACGTGGTCTTCTCCACGTCCTCCTCCCTCACCCTGAGCTGATGGTACCCGGACCTCAGATCTATCTTAGAGAACCAAGATGCACCGTGCAACTAATCAAATAGATCATCAATTTGTGGAAGGGGATAACGGTTCTTCACCGTTAACTTGTTCAAATCGGGGTCATCAATACACATCCGGTGTGAACCATCCTTATTCTTGATGAATAAAATCGGCGCTCCCCACAGAGAACTACTCGGTCTGCTGAACTGCTTGCCTAGTTGATCTTGCAACTGAGATGACAACTCCTGCATCTCAGGCGGTGCCAAAAGGTAAAACCACTTGGCAATCGGGGCTGCACCTAGCATGAGGTCAATCCTGAACTCAACTTTCTTCTGAGGAGGCACACCGGGTAACTCCTCTGGGAATACATCAGCGAACTCCCTGCCGACAAGAACATCAGCAACCGAAACCTGATCCCCAACCCGCACATCCACCACATAAGCCAAATAGCCCGCACACTCATGCTGAATATACTACCGAGCCCTGGCTGTAGAACAACACCCAGAGCCTATCCTGGTGCCCTCTCCATATATAACCAGTTCTCCTCCACTTGGGGTTCGAACTACCATGCGCTGACCCTCACAGTCGATCATAACGCCAAACTGACTCAGCCAATCCATACCTACTATCACATAAACATCCCTCATGGGAATAGAAATCAAATCGATCGGATAAGGCACCCCTAAGATCTCTAGAACGTAACCTCTATATACCGATGATGTAGAAACCCTGTGTTTATTGGCGATAGAGACTCGCAACGGACACTCTAACTCCCCAATGGGCATATCAAACTCCCTACTGAATGATCGAGACTAACTCGCCCCTAGTCAAACAACACTTAAGCAGACAAAGAGTTCACTAGGAACGCACCTAATAGAGGTACAAACATAAGCATAAGATAAAACACAATCAATATAATAAGGGATAGAAACATACCTGTCACAATATTTGGAGCTGCTCTGGCCTCCTCTGTGGTAAGATGGAAAGCGCAAACTCGAGCCCTCGTGGGCTCCGACCTACCCTGACTCCCATCTATGATCCTCAAAGTAGTCGGCGCTAGAGCCTGTACCGGCCTGGCAGCGAGCGATGGACATTTGGCCTTCACATGGACAACCTGGTCGCAATGATAACAAATCGTGGAACTGAATGATGGGTCCTACTAGCGGCAATCCTTAGCCATATGGCCCTACCGGCCACAATTGTGGCACCCAGATGATGATCGACAAACACCCTCATGCACCCTGCCGCACTTCCTACAAGTGTGACCCTTCCGGCCCCCAGATCTGACATCAGCGACTTTGAATTGCGTCGGCGATGGTTGCAACTGCGCCGGGTCCAACCTCTATTCTCTCGTCTACAAATCAATCACAATCCTACACCGCCTAGCGGCCTCCTGCATCTCTAATAATGAACCATCACGCTAAGTAGAAATAAACTGACTGATATCCGTCTTGAGCATCCTCAAGTAACGAGTCATTAGAGCCTGCTCAGATTTAGCAAACTCCGGACATAACATATCTATCTTTGTGAACATCTTTGTGGTCTCCGTCACTGTCTTAGAACCTTGCTTCAAATCCAGATACTCCTGCGCTAGCCTCTCACACTCCACCAGTGACACATAGCATGAGCGAAACATCTCCGAGAACTGCTCCCAGTTCACAGCAGCTCTCTGATCCTCAGAGAATGAACTAGTAGCAAGCCTCCACCAATCCTTCGCTCCGGACCTCAGAAGGTTCAGAGCCCACCTGACCTTCTGGTCAGCAGGGCATAAACAAGTGAAGCAACATCCCTCTAAATCTTATAACCAACTCATGACAACGATCGGGTCCTACACCCCGTTGAAATTTGAGGGCTTCGTATTGTCAATGTCTCGATACTGAAAAACTTGACCCGGTCCAACACTAGTAGCTGCTAGGATTACAGAGGCTGCAACAGCATCAGTCTCAGCAATGACTGCGTATCTATCATCAAAGGGCTCCATCATCGTGGTCTTAATAGACCCAAGCATCTCTGCTATTTTATCTCGGACAATGGATACAACTTTCGTCATGAAGAATTTTCCTAATCCGGGCATCTAACTCATCTGCCCCAATCTATCTGCCAGCTCCTAACCCTAATCCGGATCCGATCTCGACTCACCTCATAGTCACCATACTGAAAATACACCAGGGAGATATCAGATAATATGCATAACATAACAGGGGAACCAACTCCCAACAAAACCCTAGGGCATGTGACTTCTCTGTTACGCATACGAGTTCTGTGCTTTCAGCAGTACGGGCCCATACTACCTTCCACACCTATCCGTAGTTGCCCCAGAGGATCACCACAACAACCTTAAAAATACTTTCTAGCATACTGTGACACCAGTCAAATTTTGGTCAAAAATAAATTGATCAATAATCGTAATTGGGATGAACCAAGTGGTAGAGTTTGTAACAAGGTTTCCAAAAACATAAAGAACACTGAAATCCGAGTTATAACGAGGAAGTTATGACCAATCGAAAATCCGCGGTAAAACCGGCAAAACACTTTTCAGTGTAAAAAGCGAATTTTCGATAAAAGGATTTTTTGCCTTAACAATCCAAATGAAACTTGTAGAATATGTTAAACCGAGAACGTTCATAAAAAGAACGTGAAAATCCGACTTCGTATGAGGAAGTTATGATTTTTCGAAGTTTCGGTTTAGCAGTAGACAGCTAAAAATTCGAAATATAAATCGATCGATATTTAGCCGACGCAACTTAAACAAGAATCGAAGGTCTCGTTAAAAGTAGCACAACGGTAAAAAGACAGGCGAAAACGGACGTCGGATGAAGAAGTTATGAATTTTTAACGGATTCCCGTCCCGGTCTGTTTAAAATAATAATATTAAAAATACATCAAAATCAGCCGACGAAGTCTAAACGAAAGTCGTAGAGTATGATTTTACCTACGCGTGCATATAAAGAACGTCAAAAACGGAGCTCGTATGCGAAAGTTATGAATTTTGCAAGTTTTTGGCATGAAAATCGAGAAATTGTGGATAACCGAGAAATTTCGCGGGTCACTCTTCGGACACGTCATCAGCACGTGCGAACTGCCACGTGTCACCTTCGGGTTGGACCGCAAATCGCCGTGTCAACATCGGATTGGACCGCAGCCGCGGTCCAGTAGCGAGCCCACACCTTTGCATCGGACACCCCAGAGACACCCCTTCGCATGCGTGCCTTCTCCCTATTGGACCGAAGCTTGACCAATCAGAAGCCACCAGAGCCGAACCCTCGCACGTTGCTTCGCTGCTGACCGACGCGTGGCTGCTGACTCGCCTCTCGCCTCGCCACCTGTCCTCCTCGGCCGAACCCTCGCACCCCTATATAAAGGGTGCGAGCCTTCTCGGATGGAAGGGTTTTTCACCCCATTTTTGGCCCTTTTTCACTCCTCTCTCTTCCATAACTTCACAAACAACCCCCAAAGCCCCGGTAACGCGTCTAAAACCTGAAGCAAGCCCCGGAGCCCCGGAATTCTCGAGAATTCATCCTCTCTCCTATCGAAACTCTGCCTGATTGGAGGCGGTTTTTCGTCAAACAAACTCTTTTCCGGGAAACGAAACGCTGCCCGAATCACCGCTTATCAAAGTGAGTTCATAGCCATATAATTTACCTTTTCAATGGTTTTTAAATGCTTTTAGGGGGGAATACAAGTTTAACACAATATTAAATTGTGTTAATAACTGTGTGTGATAATAATCACACAGAAAATTTTCGTATGCTTTTAAGAATTACCAAATACTTCCAAAATAACGTAAAGCCATGTTAAATTCTTTGAAAAATGTTTTATAAACTATTTCAAAATATAAATGCCAAAGTCATGTTTATATATGTATAAATATATAAATAAGATTTGAAGGACTTAGGACTAATGAATTATCTTATTTTCTTTTCCTTGTTTAGATGTGGAATTAAGGTTGTATTATTTGTCCAGAATCTCCAGCCGGGGATCGAAACAAGTGTGTGTAGATCTATATCGGGAATTGACAACCCCGCACTCAGGCTGCTAGTTACAGTTTGATGAGTGACAATTGTTATCACCAGTTTAAACGCCCACAAAGCGTTTGTTTCAGGCCATCCGTCATAGTATGGTTATAATAAAAACTACTCATTAAAAAGGTATTAACAATACGTTAGTGTATAAACAAATAAACTAAAGTACACCTTCAAAGTACCAGTTTATAGAATACAAAAACACAATGGTTTAATACAGTTTTCATTAACACCTGGTGGAGCCAGGCACACTCTCAGTTTCAAGTTTTCATAAAGCAATACAAATACAAAACAGTAATACAAAGAGAACGGTTTATGGTATTAAACCACTTATCCAATGGAACTTAGTCACTCAATCTCGGTAAACTAGTATAACATAAAAGACCTTTAGTGGTTAATTCTATAATTCCTTAGTTGCTACATCAGAGTTGTACATAAGTAAGGTTCGATTGACAGTGAAATGTGTGACTTCCGCCTTACTTCCTGTTCCTTGTTTGGTTGTGGGCTTAGGGCATATACACCCATTTAACTGTCAATTCGATATTCTGTTATGTATAATCAGTATAAACTAGGTAATTACAGAGGGAAACTATTGAGGTTATCAACTAATCACCTAAGGAGATATAGGATTTCCTGGAGAAACCAGTGAACTTATTCAAAGAACTTAGGGTATACTTAACAGAACAAAAATACTTATGAACTCACCAGCTTAAACGCTGATCTACTATTTTCAAATAACTTGTATTCTCAGGAATCCAGTAGGCAGGTACACTCCCGAAGCTTTTGAGAAGACTACCTAGTACCGTACCGCGACTCTTGTCTTCTGCGGTACCTACTTTAGTGTTTGAATATGTAATGTTTAAACACTTATGTAAAACTTATACTTATTAATATAGTGGTTGTTTTGTACTTTGATTACTATATTGCATGTGTTGTGATACTTACCTAAAGTCCTCCGCCCCCGAATGTTTCTGCCATTCTGGTTTGGGGGTGCGACAGATTGGTATCAGAGTAGTGTTTATAGTGAACTCAGTATATCAGTCATAAAAGATATACAACTATAAACCCATTGGGATAAAAACACTATGACCAAGAGTTATACTTTAAAAATATATTAATATTTTATAAAAGTATAAGTACATGCAGAGTATATATACCAAAATGAGTATCACAAGAAGAACAATACTAAAGTATTTAGATGTTGGACATTGCAGCTAAACCTAGACAGTGATGTAATCATATCTGGGATCAATATAGCCTGATCAACTATATTCATCCGAGATATGACCACCATGTGTTTAGGGGAGTGATTGTAGTGTTGCAACTGGTCTAAAACTTACCTAAGTACCAGAAGAATTCTAGAACCAAACATAAAGACTAAAATACTATGGGAGTATTTTAGGATGCTATAACAAGAAAACTGAGAACTTGTTAAGTTCTTGTATCTAGAAGTCCAAGAATCAAACTCATAACTAAAATAACATGGAGGTATGTTTCATACCTTTGGGAAAATGTTAAAAAGATTTTTTCTGATAGGTCTATAATTAATAAGTGGATGCGTTAAGGTTATATATAGCCGAGATTTTATAGACTTAGAATATGTGATTTTCACTCTACTTCCTTTTCCTTGTTTGGATGTGGTTTTAGAGTAAGATTACTTATTCAAAGGTCTATTTGATTTGGATTATATATAATCGGTACACACAATGTGATTATAGAAGGACCAGAAAGAATCACCTTCGTAAAAATTCAAATTTTTCTCATAGATTCTTTAGACATTCCCATTCTCGTATACACCCGTTAGATAAACATAGTTACTCCAGCAATCAATAGAAGAGTCAAGGAGGATCCAACAGAATTTCATTAGGAGAATTCCAAGGAAAGAAACAGATAAACTATAGAAATCATTTAGTGCCTTTACCCTATTAAGGACACCCTATAGATACCAGGGGAGAACAAATCATTACCATCCAGAATAGAACAAAGAACAAAGGAAAACCACGCATGATTCATATGAAGTGTTCGAGGACCTTTTCATCTAAGTAATAACTAGTAAATCCGTTCAACCTAGTGAGTTAGTGATTTCATTACTCACATTAGGTTTAGAGCTTATCCTCTTTTCCTGTCACAGCTAATAACAATAAATCAGATCACGGAATCTTAATTGATAGTGATTACTTCTCAAATTCATAAGTCTATTCTATGTAGACACCGTTATGAATTGTTTTCGAATATTTTCGAAAATTGGGAAACGATATCCACCAAACGAAGGTAACTTAGTTCGGATGATACCCGGTTCCTAACCATTCTAGAAACTTATTCATGTTCCTTACCATGACTGCATCATAGGGATGCAGGTCGAATCATTGAGAACAATATAGCAAAACAAAAGATTAATACATAAATACAAATGGTTAGAATACATCTAAAGACACGATAGTCACTCACGAACTCATTTTCTTATCATGTAACAGACTCATGCCTCCAAAGAAGTGTAACCAACCCACCAGCGAAATACCAATCCTTCATATAGATGCGGCTACGTTTCAAGCTGCGGTCACAGCAGCTGTAACAGCTGTCATGGCACACCTTAATGCTAACAAAGCAAATGTTAGTAGTAATGCTATCGGTAACCCCGATCGTGGTGATGGCCAAGTACAGCCACAAGCACCTACCTGTAAGAACACCTCGAACCTTAAGCCTAATATCCTTAAACGAAAGTTCGAGAACAAGGAAGGGAATTGTTCAACTCAAGAACCTAGCAGAGGGCAACGAACTGGGGCAGTCGATACCCCCATCAGCCCTGTTATTCTAGCACCTACCAAACCGTACTTAGGAAACCTCCCACACTGCAGCAAGTGCAACTACCATCATCATGGAGTTTGCCGAGAGCTGCATTGCAATAGATGCAACCTGAAGGGGCATACCGCCCGCATCTGTAGAGCTCTGGTTGAGTTCATCACTTCAACTACCGATGTTGGAACCATTCCCATATGTCACCTTTGTGGTGAAATAGGACATTATAAGAGGGACTGTCCAACAGAGAAGAACGACGGGGGAGCAGGAGGATTTTAATCCCAATACATGGGAAAGCATCAAAGAACCCTGCTATAATTTAGTACGTTTCCAAACCCCGATAATTATCTATAATTATGATTACTCTTCCGTTCAAATTAAATCATAACACTTATATAAAAATTTGAAACCCTAACAGGTAAGCTATGATGACTTAGTGTACACTTAAGGGTCATTTATAATTAAGATTTGTAGACTTAGAGTGAGTAATCCCGCCTCATTTCCTGTTCCTTGTTTGGTTGTGGATTTAAAGTAGGGTTGCTCAGTCAAAGGTCCTACCAATCTTAATTATACATGACTTGTATACACCAAGCGATTATAGAGAGACCTAGTAAGGATCGTTTCATGAAAGTTCATAATTTCAAATTATCAGGACCCTCGTATTGGTAGTACCCGCCAAGTTCGAATCAAAAGGGGTTCGTAGTGATAATAACATAATAAAACCAGAAGCGCTGAAAACTTAGGTACATAGGATATCACCCTAGTAATCATTCGTCCCAGAACGACTTAATATCTAGTTCGTCGTGAAAATTCTGACATCCTCATTCGACATGGTTTGGCCCGGCCCTTACCATGTGAAAATTCTTATGCTGTATAAGAAAACTTTTCCTTAATCAGCCCTAAGATGAAATTCTTTCAATCCATAACACAAAACCCTTAGGTTTTCTCTCGTTTCAAAACTTCAGAAGTACCCATGCGAAGAGTACCCCACCATTCTAGCCTACTCAGTAGAAAGGAAACTTCAAACGAAAAGCACCGAAGTAGTCTTGGAAGTCAGTAACTACCGAAGTACCTCAATAGATCTCATAGGAAAATCATTGTACCGCAGGTCAAGTTCAAGAATAGAGACTTAGAACTCATTAAGCAAATCTATCGCTTCTAAGTATATACACAAGAGTGGTATATAAGTTAGACTAAATAAGATTAAGGATGTGTGATTCCGCCCTATCTCATGTTCCTTGTTTGGTTGTGGACATGGGGCAGAGTCACCCATCTGAACGTTTTGTGAAATCTAAGTTATATACGACTTGTATACATGAGGTGATGGTAGATGAGCCAAGTATGAGTCTTATCATGAACTTTGGAGCAAAAGCCTGCATCATGTATTCTACCAGGTGGAATTCAACATGAGACCACAACAATGGGTCGAGCTACTAAATGACTACGAATTTAAAATTCGTTATCATCTCGACAAAACCAACATAGTAGCTAACACCCTAAGTCAGAAAGAGTACCCAGATCATAGTGCCACTCATGGACTATGATAACCCTTTCAAATATCTCCACACAAAGTAAGGAGGCTCAACAGGAAGCCTTGAAACCTGAAAATGTGGCAAGTAGAGAAGATAACTAGAACGTGTGAGTGCACGGTATGCCAATATCTGTTATCTCCACTGAGATAATAGAATCATCTCCCAGTTCAGGCCGACACTCAAAAACCTCTAGGAACCAGAGTAGTCATGATTCTATGGGATCGGCTATAGTAAAGAATGGGATATCCATTTACCAATTAGTCGAGTCCTTTAACACGCTAGCATTTAAGTTGTTCCATTCGAAACCTTCTGTGGTCATAAGTACAGATTCTATCTGCACTGGACTAAAGTAGGTAATACGCAACTAGCTAGAGATCCAATTTCCACACAACACCCTCGCTGATCAGGAAATTACCCGAGAAACTACCAAAATCAAAATATGAATCAGGAAATGCCATAAAGCTTCCAGAGGTAACCAAAGAAGCTACGGCTTCGATAAAAGAAAACCCTTGGAATTCCAGGATTGATGACCTTGTCATATGAAGGTCTCACTCAGGAAGGACAAGATGCGCTTGAGAAAGCATGAAATACAAAACTCAAAGTACATAGGACCATTTGAGGTTCTTACCAGAATCGGTCTTGTACTTTTAAACTTAAACTACCACAAAAATTTAATAACATTCATCCCATCTTTCACATATCAAATCTAAAGAGGTGTCTGTACGATAAAACACTTGTTATTTCACTCGATGAAATCAAGTTAAATAAAAGTCTACACTCTATAGAAGAACCAATAAAAACCATTGATAGGGAAATCTGAAGAACCACGCTAAGTCTTATCCCGTTAGTGAAGGTTCGCTGGATTACAAACCAGAGACCTGGATTCACTTGGGAAGGAAAGATTAGACCTAGTCCATGAGTATCACTTTAGACTTAATTTCGGGACGAAATTCTCTCTAACGGGGGGATAATGTGACACCAATCAAATTTTGGTAAAAAATAAATTGATCAATAATCGTAATTAGGATGAACCAAGTGGTAGAGTTTGTAACAAGGTTTCCAAAAACATAAAGAACACTGAAATCCGAGTTATAACGAAGAAGTTATGACCAATCGAAAATCCGCGGTAAAACCGGCAAAACACTGTTCAGTGTAAAAAGCGAATTTTCCATAAAAGGATTTTTAGCCTTAACAATCTAAATGAAACTTGTAGAATATGCTAAACCGAGAACGTTCATAAAAAGAACGTGAAAATCCGACTTCGTATGAGGAAGTTATGATTTTTCGAAGTTTCAGTTTAGCAGTAGACAGCTAAAAATTTGAAATATAAATCGATCTATATTTAGCCGACGCAACTTAAACGAGAATCTAAGGTCTCGTTAAAAGTAGCACAACGGTAAAAAGACAGGCGAAAACGGACGTCGGATGAAGAAGTTATGAATTTTTAACGGATTCACGTCCCGGTCTGTTTAAAATAATAATATTAAAACTAAATTCAAAATCAGCCAACGAAGTCTAAACAAAAGTCGTAGAGTATGATCTTACCTACGTGTGCATATAAAAAACGTCAAAAACGGAGCTCGTATGCGAAAGTTATGAATTTCACAAGTTTTTGGCACGGAAATCAAGAAATTGTGGATAACCGAGAAATTTCGCAGGTCACTCTTCGGACACGTCATCAGCACGTGGGAACTGCCACGTGTCACCTTCGGGTTGGACCGCAAATCGCCGTGTCAACATCGGATTGGACCGCAGCCGCGGTCCAGTAGCGAGCCCACAGCTTGGCATCGGACACCCCAGAGACACCCCTTCGCATGCGTGCCTTCTCCCTATTGGACCGAAGCTTGACCAATCAGAAGCCGCCAGAGCCGAACCCTCGCACGTGGCTTCACTGCTGACCAACACGTGGCTGCTGACTCACCTCTCGCCTCGCCACCTGTCCTCCTCGGCCGAACCCTCGCACCCCTATATAAAGGGTGCGAGCCTTCTCGGATGGAAGGGTTTTTCACCCCATTTTTGGCCCTTTTTCACTCCTCTCTCTTCCATAACTTCACAAACATCCCCCAAAGCCCCGGTAATGCGTCTAAAACCCGAATCAAGCCCCGGAGCCTCGGAATTCTCGAGAATTCATCCTCTCTCCTATCGAAACTCTGCCCGATTGGAGCCGGTTTTTCGTCAAACAAACTCTTTTCCGGGAAACGAAACGCTGCCCGAATCACCGCTTATCAAAGTGAGTTCATACCCCTATAATTTACCTTTTCAATGGTTTTTAAATGCTTTTAGGGGGGGAATACAAGTTTAACACAATATTAAATTGTGTTAATAACTGTGTGTGATAATAATCACACAGAAAGTTTTCGTATGCTTTTAAGAATTACCAAATACTTCCAAAATAACGTAAAGCCATGTTAAATTCTTTGAAAAATGTTTTATAAACTATTTCAAAATATAAATGCCAAAGTCATGTTTATATATGTATAAATATATAAATAAGATTTGAAGGACTTAGGACTAATGAATTATCTTATTTTCTTTTCCTTGTTTGGATGTGGAATTAAGGTTGTATTAATTATATATATATATATATATATATATATATATATATATATATATATATTATACATATATTAGTACAAAAGGTTACTCCTTTTGGTATCTTCACCTTTGTATCAGGCTGAGCAAAGGTGTTCATCCATGAGAATTCATGCTAATCCGATAGAACATATAAATTATAATAGGTATAATTTATGACTCAAAACTAAATATACAAGTATGATTCATGACTGTATACTTTCCAAGGAAATTACCAAAATACATTCAAATATAACAAGATATGTATAATACCTTTAATATATGAATAACATATTAAAGAAGTAAAGATACATTCTGCCGGGTTTGCATTAGCAAAGGTACTATACAGAGTACCCGAGTTAGCAAACACGAGGTAATAATTCATAATTCAAGTAAACTAGAATACATTGTTTTACAAGAAACCAGGGTTTTGATTCAAAACAAATCAAGGGTTTACACTTATCAAATACATGTTTGGAAAACAAAGAATATACTATCAATCATTATTTCTGAATGATTGGGTTTTAATTCAAGAATATACTGTCAATCATTATTTCCGAATGATTGGGTTTTCAAAACTAATATACATGAACGTTTAATATGCTTTTTATGAGACTCTATATTCAGGTTGTTTAATTCATTTTAGACAACATAGGAAGTCCTGACATTATAACCAGAATCTCCAGCCGGGGATCGAAACAAGTGTGTGTAGATCTATATCGGGAATTGACAACCCCGCACTCAGGCTGCTAGTTACAGTTTGATGATTGACAATTGTTATCACCAGTTTAAATGCCCACAAAGCGTTTGTTTCAGGCCATCCGTCATAGTATGGTTATAATAAAAACTACTCATTAAAAAGGTATTAACAATACGTTAGTGTATAAACAAATAAACTAAAGTACACCTTCAAAGTACCAGTTTATAGAATACAAAAACACAATGGTTTAATACAGTTTTCATTAACACCTGGTAGAGCCAGGCACACTCTCAGTTTCAAGTTTTCATAAAGGAATACAAATACAAAACAGTAATACAAAGAAAACGGTTTATGGGATTAAACCACTTATCCAATGGAACTTAGTCACTCAATCTCGGTAAACTAGTATAACATAAAAGACCTTTAGTGGTTAATTCTATAATTCCTTAGTTGCTACATCAGAGTTGTACATAAGTAAGGTTCGATTGACAGTGAAATGTGTGACTTCCGCTTTACTTCCTGTTCCTTGTTTGGTTGTGGGTTTAGGGCAGATACACCCATTTAACTGTCAATTTGATATTGTGTTATGTATAATCAGTATAAACTAGGTAATTACAGAGGGAAACTATTGAGGTTATCAACTAATCACCTAAGGAGATATAGGATTTCCTGGAGAAACCAGTGAACTTATTCAAAGAACTTAGGGTATACTTAACAGAACAAAAATACTTATGAACTCACCAGCTTAAATGGTGATATACTCTTTTCAAATAACTTGTATTCTCAGGAATCCAGTAGGCAGGTACACTCCCGAAGCTTTTGAGAAGACTACCTAGTACCGTACCGCGACTCTTGTCTTCTGTTGTACCTACTTTAGTGTTTAAATATGTAATGTTTAAACACTTATGTAAACTTATACTTATTAATACAGTGGTTGTTTGTACTTTGATTACTATATTGCATGTGTTGTGATACTTACCTAAAGTCCTCCGCCCCCAAATGTTTCCGCCATTCTGGTTTGGGGGTGCGACACATACTCATACACTCAATCCATACACCCTAGAGGATAACTATATATATCAAAACTGGTTGGCTGACCCCACACCACTCATCCATGAAACTTCCACTAACCCTGCAGTACTCGTGTATGCTAACCATACACAACACTAGACCCTATAGAAAGTCGAATATATGATAGCCATGAAATTTTAGTTATGCATAGAAAATTTTAGTTATACATACCCAGGATGCATACACTAAGCAACTGCAGTAATGATGTCAATTCCATTAGAGAAGAACCCTAGGTTATCAAGCATCATATAATCAGACTATTCTATTATGCAAACGTCCTGAAGATCCCTAGCCTATCACTAGCATGTTGTTCTAATATCTCATAATATCAAATAATACCAAGGTATTTTGGGGTCTACTTACTAGCTCCGACTGATCGTACACATCACATCCTCCTTGATTATTTTGAAAACCATTTGAAAATCATTTTTAAAAATCTTTTTCCTTAGTTTGAGACTGGATTCACACGGGTGTTCCTCCAATTCACTCAAACCAAGGCTCTGATACGAACATGTAACACTCATACAATTCATGAAAAATTTTAAACTTTTAAATAAACCCAAAAATCATCATTGTTTACAAATAGTTTTCAAAATAAGTCCAATATTAGAGAAATCCCAAAATCATGAATCAAAACAAGAGGAGGTGCACGGTCACGCCTTCACCTTCTCGCGATCCTTTGAGGTACCTAACACATAATCCAAAATTTTAAGCCCAAATCTTTGTGAGTTCCCCTAAAATACCAATACATAACAAATATAACAAATATAATGACAACATGCAATGGGTCCACAACTAACAGACTTGATTACCCCTGAGCGCATAACATAAATTTGGCTTGCCCCTTTGGCCCACAGCTTATATCTGGCTTGTTCCCCGGCCCTCAGTACGAGTCTGGCATGCCCTTCCCGACCGTCAACTTGTATCTGGAATGCTCATGAACCCTCACTAGGAGTCTGGCATGCCCTTCCTAACCCTCAGCTCATATCTGTTATGCTCCAGGGTTTGT
Organism: Lactuca virosa; assembly: GCF_052849685.1. Lineage (NCBI taxonomy): Eukaryota > Viridiplantae > Streptophyta > Magnoliopsida > Asterales > Asteraceae > Lactuca > Lactuca virosa. The sequence goes on from NC_136434.1 coordinate 156,595,739, forward strand.
TGGCTATAGCACGGAACAGTACAACCTCAACCCAACCCACACCATATGTCGACATATAACAGATAATAGCATATACAGATAAACAGGCAGTATCACAGGTAGTCCTACTGATCTACCAAACTAGCATATCAAAACTAGCATACTTATCTACTCCATACTCCGCATATACAATATCAGGTTATCAATCCAATGGGTCGTCCTTGGTGCCTTCGACTCGAAAGTAGAGTGACAAAAACTCACCTCACAACCTGAATACAACTGATAAGGTCCAACTCTGAATCATAGCTCTCTATTCAAAACCTACATCCACCAAGTGACCAATTCCATCAAAATCCTGAAATACCGAAAATTCCCTCACTTGGTTAACCATGGTCAAAGTCAAATTCAACGGTCAAGGTCAACAATCCTTTTTGACCCAACACGCCATGTGCACTAACAAACACGTGTGTTTCGATAGTAATCATATGGTTAGGAAAACCCCAGCCAACACGCTGTGTTCTCGTGAGCTTAATACATTCAGTTGTTCCTTCGATTCCAAGGACTCCAAGGCTTAAATCTAAGCTCAAATGTAACATGCCAAAAATGATGACCAAAATTTTCGTTTTTAAATCATTAATCAAATCGTAATTATAAAATCATTCATCCATAACATTAGTCATTATATAAAAGCGGAGTTTCAATTCCAAAAAACTTGTTTAATTTTATCAGAGTAAACATCCCAGGCTAACATATCATGGTGTTTGCGATGCGATCACCTCGAGCTCTTCCCTCCGCTACCGGAAGTACCTGAAACCAAAAATTAAAACCGTAAGCACGAAGCTTAGTGAGTTCCCCAACCTACCACATACCATACACATAACCACATATTGGGCCACCGCCCGCTGCATCGGGACTAGCCCGACATCGAACTTGCTCCGGCATCAGGCCCCGCCTGGCATCGAGCCCCGCTCGGTATACAAATATGTTTCTCTTAGGCCCCGCCTGTCTCTAGGCCCCGCCAGCTAAACATATATTAACATATACCATAACACATAACACATAAACTAAACATATACTGTTGTATTCCTGTTCTAAGGCCTCGCCCCTGTCCTTATACTGATGAGTCGTAGAACCCCGTCCATACTCCTACTGATAGTGAGATACGGGCCCCGACCCACACTCACTTCTCTCCTATCTCGGGCCCCACCCCTTTTCTACTAATAATGAGAAACGGAACCTCGTCCGTACTCAGCTAGTGCTGAGAAACGGGACCTCGCCCACACACCTCCCTACCAGGCACATACAACTATCACACAGACAACAAGTATAAACTAACATGCAACATTCCTCGGGCTTGCCCCGACATCGGACCTTGGTCCGGAATAACTTACATATAAACCTTCCTCGGGCACCCTCCCGACATTGGACCTTGGTCCGGAATAACATACTAGCATACAGTGTCTAGAGCTAACCCCTGGGTCTTCCTACTCATAAACTACATGGGCCGACATTGTGGCCTTAGACCCATTCACACAAAGGGAAACTCACCTCGCACTGCTGAATCATACTGATGGGCCTATTAGTGGCTCACTAATGGCCCAATTTGCTACATTGGGCCCAATCCCTCTAATGGGCCTTACCCTAAGACCAAACATATTCTTGGCCCATAATATCTGATTCCCGATGGCCCACAAATGCCCAAAGACCCAAAGTCGAAAGCATGGCCTAAACCATTGCCCAATAACACATATCCCATACAAATAGAGTACGCAGGGCGTACATATTTGTACGCTAAGCGTACAGGCTAGCTGGTACGTACGTTGGGCGTACCTGCACGTACACTCAACGTAACCCCCTGTTAAGTCATAATCCCATTAAGTGCTTAATACTCCATTTCAGAAGCCACCAACACAGATGCAGGTCCTTTTCCACTTCTTAATCCATAAAGTCACTGACTTGGTGACTTTACTTGGCCAAAAAAACCCAAACTCCAAAAATGATGTATTTCTTCCATGAAAATTGTCTTAACTCCTACATGGCTCCATTAAGACCATCAAGGTATCAACTTTCTGTTCTAGGGAGTCATTTAGCACCAAGGGTGGCAACCCTTAGCCTGGAAATCTGATTTAAGTTATAAAGTTTCCACCTTTGGACCAAAAACTACTTCATAACTAAACCACACTAGATCTAAGCACTCTTAAGTAAAGTTATGAACTTTATACCTATAAAGAGTTCTAAAAGATGATGTTGTTCCAGATCTATCAGTTCCAACTTCCAAAGTCCTTCCTTGCCAACTTCTTCTTTTCCACTTCCAAGCTTACACCACCCAAAATGAGCTTCTTGAAGTCAAAATCACCCAAAGATGAAGAATTGAGGCTTTGTTGGTCTTCTCTGAGGTTGGGGGACAGATAAGGAGGCTAGAGTTTGAGCCATTATGCTCTTTATATAGTGGCTGGCTCTAAACTTAAGGTTTCTGGACACTGGACGTACGCTGGGCGTAGATCCTGTGCGCTGGGCGTACGCCAAAAAGCACTCGCGTTCATTTCCTTTTATACGCTGGGCGTAACCTAGCTTACATTGGGCATACCCACACGCCTTCCACTTTACATACATGACCCTGCTTGACAACTTTTTCCATTAGGGACCAACAATGTCAATAAATTCAAAGTACCATAACTTCTTCGTTCTAAGTCTGTTTCCGACGAACCTTGTATCCACGAAAAGGTGGTGGAAATCCCTACGCTTCAAGCCACACCCCGAAGCCTAAAAACCATCCGAATAAAAACCCAAGACTCATAAAAGACCAAAACGCCCCTAGCCTTGGCTTCTGAAATCCATAAATGAATACTTTTAGAACAGGGTGTTACATCAAATGCTATAAAAAAGGATAAAGTTTCCAACTTTATCCATTGGGGCTACTCCAAGTGTCTAAAAACCCATCCACAAGGTTTGAAGATTCAAGGGCTTAACCAATAAGAACAAGATTCTTGAAATCTAGAACCCATCCTTTCCAGGAGAGATTCTAGCATCAAAATGATCAAAAGGTTGGTGCTTTACCTACATGCACGTCTTGAACCCAAAATGGGTCAAAAAGGGGAAGTTATTACCTAAACTCCATGCATGGCATCAAAACATGGCTAAACACCAGATGCAAGCCATAACAAGGTCACCTTGACCTGGAGATTCATAAATTTGCAAACTTTATGAGATCCATCTATTGCAACATCCAAGAATAAGGAGAAAACAAGACAAAACTCAAGATCTAGCTACATAGAGGAATAAAAATCGGATCTTGGACACTTACAAAGGTCCACAAGAGTGCTAAACCGAAGGATGAGGGTTTTTCTTGCTAGATCCTTGCTTCCTTCTTCCAACTTATTTCTTTTTTGGCTCCAAAACTGTTGGATAAGGTGTCTAAGTCCATAACTATATTTGGTATGTACTTGACCCGACCCGGAATGGTCCATTTGGGTTGCACTTCATCGGAACAATTTGTATGGATAGACTTTTGAGAAGAGGATATTTATGATTTATTAATATATTATAAGTTATAATATATTAATATGAAATCATATTATTTAATTAGTATTGGTCAAGACTTAATTTGGAATTAGTTTAGTGATGAAAAGAAACTAATTAAATATGGATTCTTATAGTATGGGCCAATGGATTATTTAGGATGGGCTAAGCCTACATGGAAGTCCGTGGAGGTTTTAACCCATGGATCCTAAGTAATGTGAAAGGTCATGGGTATTAGGGTTTACTTAGATGTAACCCTAATCCTTCCACACTATAAAAGAAACCTACAAGCTACCAAAAAAGGGATCTAGGGTGTAAGATAAGAACCTTAGCCGATTTTGTGTGTATCATACTCTCTCTCAAGACTTCCAAGTTGTTGGTGGTTATTTGTGATTCCACTTGAGGCATTCACATTATTGGTGCTAGGCTCTTAAAGCCCCAAGTAATCAACTACAAGAAAATGTATGTATTATATCTAGATTTTTTTTATACAAGTATATATGATTGTATGCTCGATAGGACAATGCTTTGGAACATCATTTTGGATGTATAATAGAGAAAACATAGTTCCAAAGCATTTAGGGTTGTATGTGCAAGTTAAGGTTGTTAGGATGCTCAAAACACATCAGTGGTATCAGAGCCTAGGATTGTTTTATGTTATATTGTTGCTTAAATGTGATTTTGCAAAGCTGGAAATGCTGTCTGACAGCTCAACTCGCCGAGTAAATGAACAGACTCGATGAGCTGATGCTTTTTGACTTGGACTCAGCGAGTCTTGCACTGCACTCGACAGGTCTGACGAGCTGACAACAGGCTATTCGAGTTTTTTGGCCAGAATTGGATTAGGATCATTACCAATAATTGTTTTGAATCATTTAAACTGTTTTTATGATATGGTAATGAACATCTTAATGTAATTACAAGGTGATTGTCATAATTGCAAGATTTGTATTAGTTAATATGATTATGCTAATGTCTTGAAGATTGTTGATATGAATTATCTTGTTCTCTAAGTTTGAATATGATCATGCATGCATTATTTTGATTATTATGTTAATTAAATCCATGATCTATGTGTTTTAATGGATTCCATAACTTGTCCTCAAGTTATAGATTACCAAAAGTCTTTTCTTTAAAAGAGTCATTAAAATCATAGGTTATAGAAAATGAAGAGTATCATTTTTAATAGGCCAATAAACTTATCAGTTATGGAGTTTAAGAGTTTTGAAGAGTTTCAAAACTTGCCCTCAAGTTTTGGAATTTGTAAATTCACACACACTAATACTTTAATTCTAAACCTTAGAATTTTAAAAGTTTAAAATTAAACCCTTATACTATTATAATAATAAAAGTTTAATAATTATATATATGTATAAGATAAGTTAATCTTACCGTTAGTAGGCCTCATTCACGAAGACAATCTATAAGAGCGGATAAGGTTACTGCCTATAAAATGGTAGTTTAATGGGTGTCCATTCTCACCCACCGCTTCCTTGATTGGTGGAGGGTCGTTAGCCGAACGGGTAGGATATGACACTAATTCTCATTAATTATAATGATAATTATAAAGTAACTAAATGTTTTATAAATTCTCAATCTTAGTTACTTTAGGAAAATGTGAAATTGATGCAAACCCATGAAATTACACTTTGCACCTTACCAAGTCATTAGTGGAGCGTGTGTGGTTAACCGGCACACTAACATGGACTAGTAAGGGTGGAAAAGGGTAGCTTAATGTTTATCATAGATTGGTGGAGCATGCGTGGTTAACCGGCACACCGATTAGGTGATAAAATTAAGAGTACCAAGTTAATTTGCATGATTATTCACACCTTATTTGTGATCCTCGACATCCCAGTCACAAACTTGAAGGGCATAATCGAGATTTAAACATGCCATTTAGAAGTTCAATGAATCTTAAAAGAATCTAGGAATTTCAATTCATTTAAAACTTAATAATCTATTTCATTTTTCATGGTGGAAATTGATAAATCGTAATTTACCTACCTTCTAAGTTATAAAATATTGTGTTGGGTCCTAGCCTTAATATTTCATTTTGGGTGTTATATTAAGGACTGTTATCTAATTTAAACTTTGTCTTTCTTTTTCAGATGTCTTCCAACAATGCTTCTGGCTCAAACCTTACTGGCTCCTTCTCTCCCATGATCCTTTGTGGGAGAGTCATCTTTGATGGGACTAATTTCAATGATTGGATTATGAACATAAAGATGGTCACTCGCTACGAGGACAAGGAATATGTCCTTGACAAGGAGCCTAAGGTCATTGATGGGTCTTTTGCTACTCATGAGGAGATTGCTGAGTACACTACCCACGAGAAGGATGCCACTAAGGTATCTTCCAAATCAATACAATAAAAATGTTCCTGACATTCTGATCGTCTAATTTCACTAAAAGACTAAGTACTATGAAGTTTCAAATCAATAGAAGGTGACAAAAACAATTAATACAAGGAAAAGTTCTTACTTCGGAAACACTAACATTCCAGATCAATAAACATTTCGGAATGCCTTCAGCTCTTCTACTCCGGACAGGGCTTGACTTCCGGAGTTCCATATGTTCCGCACCAACACCATACTTCAGAAACTGACTGACTTCGGTTCTTATAAAAGGATTGAGATTGCTAAGGTTCACTTTGAGGTTCAAACAATCTCCCCCTAAGTGAACTTAGCAATCCTGACAGCTTCAACTTGATTCTTCCTTGATAAAGGTGTAAGCAGGATACAACCAATCTCTGACCTCTATGTACCACTTTAGCTAACTGATGAACTTCTTTTTGACATGCTCAGGAGCATCGGACCTGGATGCTCGACTGATGAACTTGTTGAGAGCTCTTGTCGGAACCAAGTGTTTGTCTAGGACTCGGAAGAAGTCCTTCTGTGCTCTTTGGTTTGTAGACAAAACCTAGAACCGGATCATCAATCGGTCCTTCTGCAAGTAAATCAGCTTCAGGCAACATAAAATCAATTTTACCAACAAAGTCTTGGGTCCCGTACAAACTTGCTAGCTCGTAGTCGCATCGACAGAATTTCGCGACATAATCCTTGAGAAAGTTTAAGCGTAACACCGTGTTTATTATGCGAATAAATAGATAAGGATTAATAAATGAATCATGGACTTGAAATCCATATTATTTAGTGGGGCGTTGGTTTTGGGAACCATAAGTTATTGTTTGAATTATTCGTGGGTTAAAGTGTAAATTCGAGACTTATTTTGTAAATATTTATGAAGGCGAGGGCACCGTTGTAACTATTGGGACTTAATTTGGAAAAAAAAAGAGGAGAACGCTGAATATGTCATAATTGAGAGTTGGGGGTTAAAAAGATAAATTTTGGATTGGTTTTGTAAAGATTTTAGAAGATGGGGGCCGTTTAGTAAAATCCGGACTTATTTTGTAAAGGAATTTGACGGGCAGGGTTTAATTGGTAATTTATAGAATATAGTTTGAGGAGTCGGATATAAAACTGTTGTATTGCCCTCTCTAGACCCTAACCCTAAACACTCTTATAGCCGCCACCCTTATGCCTCCCTCTTCCAGCCGTCGAACCACCCATTTACTTCCACCACCGGCGCCACTACCGTCCCATCTCCGATTAGCAAGGAACCACCGAGACCAGTCGAGCCACCGAGGTTGATGTTGCCTTGCGCAATTGTTGTTGAAGCCGGAGACGCGAGACGGCGCCTCCTTCTCGCACCGCGTTTGTTGTCGTCGTGGCTCGCCATCGTCGTCACCACCCTCTGCCACGACCTGTTGCCGCCATCATAGTCCGATGACGATGTGGCTGCGGTTCCGTTGAAGATCAAGATTCGCCACCGTTGTAGTTTAGGAGATTGCTACATCCCGTTCGCCACCTGCCACCGTGAAATGGTGGCTGGGTTTGTGACCTCGTGGAGTTGGGTTCGTGTTGGGTGTTGTAGGCGCGCGTTGCAATATGGTGTATGTGTGTGTTGTTGTAGTTAGTGTGTGTGTTTATTCTCGGTTAAGGCAGTGTAAATTGTAATTAGCTAAAGTATAATGAAAAGAAACCCAAACCACAACCGTAGGGTGGTGGCTGCCACCTCCTGCCGCCACCGGCCGCTGTGTCGGGTGGCGGTGTGCTTGTCTCGTCGAGTTGATTTGTTTGGGGTGCTTGAAACCCTAATAAGCCTTGTAAGCCCTAATGGGCCCAATAAAGCCCTAATTGACCTAAAAGCCCAACAAATTGATAAATGGGCTAGAAATTGGGTTGGAAACCCTAATTAGGGTTTGGAAAACCCTAATGCCAATGAAACCCTAATTTTGAGAATTAATCGGAGCACACACATGGGAATTATTTAATACTTTTAAATATTAAATAATAATCATTGGCAAAGATTAATCTAAGCAATATTGGACTTAATGGATTAAGCCCTTAGTGGATTAAGTCCTTAATGGATTAAGTCCTTAATGGGTTAGGTTGGAAACTTAAAGCTAATCATCATTTTATGAGAAACCCTAGTTTCACTTGGGCTTTGTGTTGGGCCTTTCTTTTGGGTTTTGGTAATTGGGTTATTAATGGGCCATCCAAGAATAAGTAAATGGATAAAATAATTATATGGGTTTTAGGATAAGGCGCATGTGAGGACTTGGGCCCAATTTGGAAAATTAGGCCATAGAAGGGCCATAATTGGACCTTTATGATTATGTGATATTGGGCCATGGGAATTGGACTGGAATAATTGGATGGGCCTTAAGGAAAGACCATGTAGAGGTCTGGGCACAATTTGGAAAATTGGGCCATATGTTGGGCCTTGGCCCAATACTTGACTTTTTGGCTTTTGGAGTGTGAGTTGGACTTTGAGCTTGGAACCCAATTATTAATTGGGTATTGTTTGATGTTGACAGTTTGGGAATCTGTCAACCAGCAGCTGGAGTTTATTCTGCTGGAATTCAGCAGTGACATATGAGTTATCCTCACTATACTGACAGGGTCTCCGACACCAGGTCGGTCCCTTTGGATTATTATCCTGCATTTAGCATGTTGTTATGCATTTGTGATCTGCTAGATCTGTACCATGATAGTTAGGGTGTTGTTATGATGTTATGATCTGTTAGATCGGTACCCTGGTAATTAGGGTGTTGTTATGCTGTTATGATATGTTAGATCGGTACCCTGGTAATTAAGGTGTTGTTATGCTGTTATGATCTATTAGATCGGTACACTAGTAGTTAGGGTATTGATATGTCGCTATGATCTGTTAGCTCGGTACCCTGATAGTTAGGATGTCGTTATGCTGTTATGATCTGTTAGATCGGTATCCTGGTAGATAAGATGATGCTATGCTTAGTAGTCTGTATGATTTATGCTTATTGCTTGATTATGTGTTGTACGTATGTCAACATTGTGGTTGGGTTGGGTTGAGGCGGTCTTGCTTTGTGCTGTAGGCCAACATACCCGGCGAGCGGTCTAGATAGGTTGTAGGCCCTGCGGGGCCGTCCAGTCATGCCGAAGGCTCGGGAGCGGTCCAGATAGGCTGTAGGCCCTAAGAGGCGGTCCATTCAGGCTGAAGGCTCATTATGCACATTGTTCTGTATTTGCTGATATGATATGAGTATGGTTATATGAGGTTGGTATTTTGGGGGAACTTACTAAGCTTTCGGGCTTATAGTTTCAGTTTATTGTTTCAGGTGCATCAGATGATCGCAGGAAGGCAAAGGCGTGATCATACAACTCATCATATTTCATGGTTTTATGATTTGATTCTGGGGATACTCTGATGTTAAAACTATCTTGAAAACAAACAGTAATCACTTAATGGTTTTTAAATGTATTAAAAAGTTTTAAGTTGGCTTGAATTTTATGGGTGTTACAAGTTGGTATCAGAGCCTTGGTTTGAGGGAATTGGAGGAACACTCGTGTGAATCCAGTCTCAAATCAAGGTAAGGATTTTAAAATGATTTTTAAATGGTTTTTAAAATAAGTAAAGGAGGATGCAGAGTGTACGATCAGCCGGAGCCAGTAAGTAGACCCCAAAATACCATACAATATGTGATTATGTGATATGTTAGAATAGCATGCAAGTGCTAGGCTAGGGATCTTCATGAATTGCATGATAGAATTTCATGATTACATGATGCCTGCTTGCCTAGGGTTTCCTTTATATGAGATTGACATCATTACTGTAGTTGTTTAGTGTATGTATCACAGTTATACATAATTAAGATCTTATAGCCTGAGAATGTTTGATTTGGTCTTATGTTCTGTTCTTATTTGATTGGGAGCTTAGGGTAGGATTGGATATTCGAAAGTCTATAGGGTCCAACGTTATGTATGGCTAGCATACACTAGTGCTGCAGGCTTGGTGGAAGTCTCATTGATGGGTGGGTAGTGAGAGGCCGGGAGGCCAGTTATGATATATTCAACATTCCTCTAGGAGTGAGGATTGAGCGCTCGCAATGTTTATGTATATTGTCAGGGTGTTGTGGTGATACTTGAGACAAATATGGGTAGGTGTGGAAGGTAGTAGGGGCCCATACTACTAAAAGCACAGGACCCATACACGTAGCAAGGAAGTCACAACCCCTGGGGTTTAGTTGGGAGTTGGTTTCCTGTCATCATATAGGTTACCAGAGATCTTTCTGATGTATTATCAGAATGATGATACAAGACGTTGTGCGACCGAATCCGGATCAGGATGGGGAGCTGGCAGCCCGGATAGGCCAGTGTTGTCAGAGGATCGTATCTGGGAGATTGTCTGGGGTCAGATTCCGGAGATGTTTGGGTCTATCAAGACCGCCATGGTTGAGTATTTCGACGAGCGCAATGCAGCCATTGTTGAGACAGCTACCGCAACAGCTTCAACAGCTGTAATGACGATAGGTGTAGGAGTTGGTCGAGCTTTCCAGTACTGAGACTTGTTACTGGGATATATTCTGATGAGTAGAGGGTTGAAGCTACTTGGGATCAGGGAGATGTTCTATACTTGTTACACGCTGCGGGTTAAGCGGGAGAGACTAGCACATGCATTTCTAGATTTGAGGCTTCGGGGGTTCTGCTCGAGGCCAGAATGTGAGTCGTGGGTACTCCGACAAGGAGTAATGATTACGTTCAGTTGGATTTATGCAGCTGGAACTAGAGTGGTTAATTGATAGGATTGGAATGTTGTTTTCTAGGGAAAGGAAGGTGCCCTTTCAGTTTACGAACTCGAAGGATTGAGCAGGCTTGTGACCCCAGGATCAGGTTGTATTCAAGCTCGGGGTCAGTTGGTCACCGGAATTAGCGACAGTTGTTCAGCGCTGGTAAGTGCGGGTGGATCGATGTGACATAAGTATATTAGAGGTCCAGTTTGCCTTGGTCGTCTTGTATCGGGCGGTAAGGATTGATTGTACCATCTATTGCACTTTTGGGATGGTAGGCTATGTCTTGGGAGTGGTTGTAACCTGGTTTAGGGCAAAGGTTGTTTCAGCTACTGCAGTTCAACTATAGATGATTGAGCCGGCCAATGAGTCAGGGTGCGAGGCCCGGAATGATATGAGTTCTAGAGTCGAGAGCGTGGGATTTGTTGGAACACTTTGGGAAAAAGGGTATTATGTGGGAGGTCTGCGGACAGGGTCCCACACGATGTTATTCAACATTTTCAGGATTCAGTAGTTCAATAACCGTTATTGGTTGGCGAAGGAGAACGCCAAGGGAAGTAGCTCGTTGCTGAGATGTTAGTTGGAGCATCTATCTTTTGGACTTCAAGATTTGAGTGTGGGATCATGCGAGTATTAGGGATTGTCGGTTTCACTGGTTTTCATGAAGTGTTCATCTAGTTAGTAGAAGCATGTGATCATTTGGGGTTGGCTAGTAAAGTAGTAGTAGTTGGAAAGGTCTGGTATTCATCTGATCGATCGTTGGAAGTAAAAAGGATTGGGAATTCTCAAATTTCCATGTACTGGGAAAACTTAGTTGAATCTAATTGAGGGAGAGACTTTTTATAAAGTTCTCCAACTGTGAGTTCTGGTTGCGCGAGGTGCAATCTCTTGGGCACCTTGTCAACCAGAAGGGTATTCTGGTCGAGCCGACCAAGATAGAGGCCTTGATGCAGCGGGAGATTCCGAGGTCTCCGACCGAGATTCGGTGTTTCCTGGGTCTGGCGGGTTATTATCGGAGATTTATATGGGACTTCTCTGCGATCGCGGTTCTTTTGATCCGACTGACCAGGAAGTCGGTGGCCTTTCGCTGGGAGCCTGAGCAGCAGGCAACCTCCAAGTCTCTTAGACAGCAGGTTTCGGGAACCAAGTTAGAGCTCCAGTTAGAACTCGAGTTCAGTTGTGTGTTAGGTCGAGTGCATGTTCGACCGATATGGAAAGTGTTGTAAGACTACGGGGGTAGCCGTAGCATTCACTAGTGGCCAGTTAGCATGGGAAGTGTTATAAGACTGCGGGGGTAGGCGTAGCATTCACTAGTGGCCAGTTAGCATGGGAAGTGTTGTAAGACTGCAGGGGGTAGCGATAACATTCACTAGTGGTCAGTTAGCATGGTAAGTGTTGTAAGACTGCGGGGGTAGCCGTAGCAATCACTAGTGGTCAGTTAGCATCGAAAGTGTTGTAAGACTGCGGGGGTAGCCATAGAATTCACTAGCGATCAAATAGTGTTAGCGTGTTGTAAGTCTGCGGGTGTATCCGTAGCATTCACAAGGTTAGCAGATAGTGCTTGAGTGATGTAAGTCTGTGAGTGTAGCCGCAGCCTTCACTTGGTTGGTAGATAGCATGAGCACATTTTTAGGATGCGGAATGAATAGTAGTACACACCAGTTTGGGTGCATCATTGAGGATATAGAAGTCCACGTATTGGATTTCGGATTTACCCAAATAGGTTAGATCTGGTTAAGCCAGTAATGAGACTGTAGGGACGTCACTACAGTTATGAGATCAGGGAAGCAATGGACTGCTTAAGGTCGTTGTGACAATAGGCTACCATTGGTCGGGTAGCAAACACTTTTAGCATTGAATGTGGTGACGTCAGCATTCGAGGCATGGACCCGATCGGTTGAGTCGGGAGGTTGTTAGAGCCACAGTGGCATGATAACTGGTGGCAACTAGTTCCAGAGAAGTATTTCGTTAGAAAGTCGTGTGAGCTGACTAAGTGGGAGTCCTTTGGCCCTGCAGCTGGGCCGAAACCCAATATTTCAGATGATTGGCCAACAAATAGAGACCAGGGGGGTCTCATTAGATTTTGGAAAGCAACCATGTGGCAAGATATTGCTCTTTAGGCAATTCAGTGTTCGGGGAGTTTCAGCGTCTGGGCAGCATTAGTATTTGTGTTCTAGATTGCAAGTTCGGACGAAATACCTGATTGTTTGGGTTATGCTAAATGACTGGAAGGGATAATTGGGTTTGTGATCTTAGTTTTCTAGAAGGTAACTACAGATTATCATAAGTTGAGTAGTCAGTTGAGGGATAAACAGACTCTTCAACGATAATGATTCAGTATGAAGTGGTCTGTTAGGGACTCAGACCATCTCGAGACAACAGATTGCAGACCGAGTAGATGTTATCTTGTTGTGAGGAACTCGTTCACCTACAGATTTTAGGGCTTACGAATATTGGTCACGGCTACCCTGAGGAGGCTAGGGTGTGCCCATAATAGTGACCATATGACTTGGGTGGTTTGGTGCATAGGAAATGGTAAGGAATGATTTCGAGGACGAAATCTAATTTAAGTGGGGGAGAGTTGTAACACCCTGTTTATTATGCGAATAAATAGATAATGATTAATAATTGAATCCTGGACTTGAAATCCATATTATTTAGTGGGGCGTTGGTTTTGGGAACCAAAAGTTATTGTTTGAATTATTCGTGGGTTAAAGTGTAAATTCGAGACTTATTTTGTAAATATTTATGAAGTCGGGGATCCGTGGTAATTACTGGGACTTAATTTGGAAGAAAAGAGAGGAGAAGGCTGAATATGTCATAATTGAGAGTTGGGTGTTAAAAAGATAAATTCTGGACTAGTTTTGTAAAGATTTTAGAAGATGGGGGCCGTTTAGTAAAATCCAGACTTATTTTGTAAAGGAATTCAAGGGGCAGGGTTTAATTGGTAATTTGTAGACTTCTTTTGAAAATGAATCTTGATAAGAGGGGCTGATAGTGTCAACATGGAATATTGTTTGAGGAGTCGGATATAAAACTATTGTATTGCCCTCACTAAACCCTAACCCTAAACACTCTTACAGCCGCCACCCTTATGCCTCCCTCTTCCAGCCGTCGAACCACCCATTTACTTCCACCACCGGTGCCGCTACCGTCCTATCTCCGATTAGCAAGCAACTACCAAGACCAGTCGAGCCACCGAGGTTTATGTTGCCTTGCGTAGTTGTTGTTGAAGCCGGAGACGTGAGAAGGCGCCTCCTTCTCCTGCCGCAGATGTTGTCGTTGTGGCTCGCCATCACCGTCGCCACCCTCTGCCACGACCTGCCGCCGCCATCACAGTCTGATGACGATGTGGCTGCTGTTCCGTTGAAGATCAAGATTCGCCACCGTTGTCGTTTAGGAGATTTCTACATCCCGTTCGCCGCCTGCCACCGTGAAATGGTGGCTGGGTTTGTGACCTCGTGGAGCTGGGTTGGTGTTGGGTGTTGTAGGCGCGCGTTGCAATATGGTTAGGACTACAGGAGAGTCCTTTGGCCGGAGATCGAGGAAAGAAACACCGTGGCCGCCAGCCACGGTGGCCGTCGCTGCTGCCGTCGGTTTGTACTTCTACCGTCGCCAACCGTCGCCAGAAGGTTGGCAGGACCAGTTTACAAACAAGAAAAGAGTGTGGGTGTTAATTCTTCTGTAGCATGTGTTGTGTGTGTAGCTTGTTGGCCGGAAAAGCCGCTGCCACCACCGTAGGGTGGTGGCTGCCACCATCAACAACCACTTGCCGCCATTAGATGGCTATGTTGGTGTATGTGTGTGTTGTTGTAGTTAGTGTGTGTGTTTCTTCTCGGTTAAGGCATTGTAAATTGCAATTAGCTAAAGTATAATGAAAAGAAACCCAAACCACTACCGTAGGGTGGTGGCTGCCGCCACCGGCCGCCGTGTCGGGTGGCGGTGTGCTTGTCTCGTCGAGTTGATTCGTTTGGGGTGCTTGAAACCCTAATGGGCCTTGTAAGCCATAACGGTCCCAATATAGCCCTAATTGACCTTAAATCCCCACAAATTGATAAATGGGCTAGAAATTGGGTTGGAAACCCTAATGCCAATAAAACCCAAATTTTGAGAATTAATCGGAACACACACATGTGAATTATTTATTTGTTTGAAATATTAAATAATAATTATTGGCAAAGATTAATCTAAGCAATATTGGACTTAATGGATTAACCCCTTACTGGATTAAGTCCTTAGTGGATTAAGTCCTTAATGGGTTAGGTTGGAAACTTAACCCTAATCATCATTTTATGAGAAACCCTAGTTTCACTTGGGCTTTGTGTTGGGCCTTGCTTTTGGGTTTTGGTAATTGGGTTAATAATGGGCCATCCAAGAATAAGTAAATGGACTAAATATTTGTATGGGTTTTAGGATAAGGCCCATGTGAGGAGTTGGGACCACTTTGGAAAATTGGGCCATAAATGGTCCTTAATTGGAACTTTATGATTATGTGATATTGGGCCATGGGAATTGGACTGGAATAATTGGATGGGCCTTAAGGAAACACCATGTAGAGGTCTGGGCCCAATTTGGAAAATTAGGCCATATGTTGGGCCTTGGCCCATTACTTGACTTTTGGGCTTTTGGAGTGTGAGTTGGACTTTGAGCTTGGAACCCAATTATTAATTGGGTATTGTTTGATGTTGACAGTTCGGGAATCTGTCAACTAGCAGCTTGAGTTTATTCTGCGGGACTTCAGCAGTGACAGGTGAGTTCTCCTCACTATACTAACAGGGTCTACGACACTAGGTTGGTCCCTTTGGATTATTATCCTGCATTTAGCATGTTGTTATGCATTCGTGATTTGCTAGTTGTGTACCCTGGTAGTTAGGGTGTTGTTATGCTGTTATGATCTGTTAGATCGGTACCCTGGTAATTAGGGTGTTGTTATGCTGTTATGATCTGTTAGATCGGTACCCTGGTAATTAGGGTGTTCTTATGCTGTTATGATCTGTTAGATTGGTACCCTGGTAGTTAGGGTGGTGATATGTCGTTATACCCTGATAGTTAGGATGTTGTTATGCTGTTATGATCTGTTAGATCGGTATCCTGGTAGATAAGATGATGTTATGCTTAGTAGTCTGTATGATTTATGCTTATTGCTTGATTATGTGTTGTACGTATGTCGAAATTATGGTTGGATTGGGTTGAGACGGTCCTGCTTTGTGCTATAGGCCAACATACCCGGCTAGCAGTCTGGATAGGCTGTAGGCCCTGCGGGGCGGTCCAGACATGCCGAAGGCTCGGGAGCGGTCCAGATAGGCTGTAGGCCCTAGGAGGCGGTCCAGTCAGGCTGAAGGCTCATTATGCACACTGTTCTGTATTTGCTGATATGATATGAGTATGGTTATATGAGGTTGGTATTTTGGGGGAACTCACTAAGCTTTTGGGCTTAGAGTTTCAGTTTATTGTTTCAGGTACATCAGATGATCGCAGGAAGGCAAAGGCGTGATCGTACAGCTCCTCATATTTGATGGTTTTATGATTTGATTCTGGGGATACTCTGATGTTAAAACTATTTTGAAAACAAACACTAATCACTTAATTGTTTTTAAATGTATTAAAAAGTTTTAAATTGGCTTGAATTTTATGGGCGTTACATTAAGGCAGCATGATAAGCACCCATACTGATAACAACAATCTGAAGGGTCCGAGAGTGAGTAGCAATGGTCAGGATGTCATTTGGATTCATCGAAGGAAAATCAACATCACTGATGGTCTTATAGGTTGGTTTGTTTCTCACAGCATGGTACCGAAACAATGGGCAATGGAGTTCATATTTGGTGAGGATCTTCCTACCATACCCATGTATCTTGGTAATTCTATTCCTTGACCACATTTCCTTTAAAGGAAGTGCATTCTTGGAGTAGAATGTCTTCAGTCTTTCACGCTCAGTCCGGAGGGTGATTTCCAGATTGTCATCAGGACGGAGAGGAGCGATCTTGATGTAGAACTTGCTGAAGGGAGAGAGAGGAAGATCGAGCTGTTCCAAATCATCAGAAGGAATGTCGTAGTACATGAACGGTACTATATCGAAATCCTCAAGAATTTCTTCTCTGCAAAGAGGAGAGATGCCAAGCATTGGATTAGGATTATCTGTAAGTGCTTGGATCTGGATGTTGACCTCTAGAGCTTTGTTTATTTCCTCCAGCGACCATCCTAGTTTGTGCTTTGAGGGATGTCCGAAGGGATGAGCCTGGGAACTCTCACTGATGGGCTTTTTGCCCTTGTCTTTGTTGATGGTGGATATGATAAGCTTCATCTTCTCATCCACAATGAATTCCGGAGTGGGCTTCTGAAGAGTGTCTTCCGGAATGTCATCAGGGATCCGGAGAGGAGAGCCCAGGTCAATTGGTGCTATTTTTGGTGCCGGAATTGGAGGAAGCATCGAAGGTGTGGCCCGGAAGGCATTAACCGTTAGTTGAGTTTTTGGATTTCCCATTTTGATATTTCTTTGAAGTACCTCAGGCAATGTTGAAGGCCAATTGACTGCGGACCATCTTTTCTTTTCTTCTTCGGTTAGTTCCTTCGTGGGAAGCTTCCTTGTAGCCTCGATTTCTAAGACTCCTTTGGGAACATATTCTTCATCTTCACTGTCTTCATCTTCATCATCCTATATCTTTTTTTTTGGGGGGGGGGGGCGGGGAGAGAATCTTTATTTCATCATCACGGTCTTTTTCATCCCGGAGTGTAAACTCCGAAGCAGATTTCCATGGCCTGCTAAGGCCTTCTCCCCTTCTTGCATCGGTGGTCCGTGATACCGGCGCAAGCTGTCATAACTAGCAAATTTGGCTAGGAAGTTCTATCCTTATGTAAGCATTATCATTAATTGTAACCATGACTTGAAAACATGATGTTTATTTAATAACAACAACATTCCATCAAACACTCTATACAACACTTCAAAAAGTCAACAAAAGATTGGAAACCCTAGAAATCCCGACTTAAGTCCATTATGGACTAGGATTTTATTATTAGGCCTAATGGGCCAATTGACTTCCAATTTGACTAGTTTGGGCTTAGAACTCTTAAATGGGCTCTCAATTGGACCCACTCTCATGATACTTAACCTTTTTGGGCCTTATAAGCCTAAAATGGACTAGTTTACCTTTAATGGGCCTTGTTGGGCCATAACAATCCAATAAGCCGTAATGAGCCACAAATCCATTCTTTCAAGCAAGATTGGGCCGTAATCCACTCCAAAGGCCCAATGGGCCGAAAACTATAAATTTGGGCTTCACCTTATGAAACTCAAACACTAAGGCCCAAATCTCTTCTCTTTCTTCTCTCTCTCTCGGCCCAAGTAGAAAACAAAAAAAAGGGGGGGGGGGGAAGATGTAATTAGGGAGGGTTGACCTTGGAGGTGCCACCTCCTTATTACACCCCATATCTCCATGCAAAACCCAACATGTATCCATGTTAGTCACCTCATCACCTCTCTCTTCCCCTCTCTTTTTCTTCTTCGGCCGAGGGCACAAGGAAGACACACACACACAACTTCAAACTTCTTCCAAATTCTCTCAAGCATTCTCCTCCTTCTCACCCCAAAATCTCGAAATTTTCCTTGTGTATCAAGAGGATTTTCAAGAGAATAGCATCACTTCTTGGTAAGTTATACATATCTAAGGATTATATAACTCTTTTCTCATGATTAGATCCCTTCTCTTAAACATTTGTGATAATCATACTCCTAGAATCACCTCAACTTCGAGATCCACATCAAGGTGTTGCTAGGACCAAAAATCTTCTTCTTATCTTCTTCAAAAACCGAATCCACAAACTCAAGGTGAGTTCATACCCCTCTATTTTCGATTTTCATATGTTTTATGGGGGAGAATACAAGTAAAATGTGTAAATCTATGTGTATTTGTATGTTATGTGTGATTTCTTGTGTTTATATGATGAATATGTACTAGAAATGAAAGATATTTCGAGATCTATAGTTCAAGAAGGAAAAATATGTGATCTAGGATATATTTCACTTAACATGTCAAGACAAACTACCATACAAGGTTTATAATAAGCATACTACAACATAAAGTTGGTTATTGGACTATTTTTGATAAATGAACAAAAGGTGGGGAAAAAGATGTCATTCACGGTTTTTACAAGGATCAAAAGAGTCAAAACAATTAAAATAAGAGTTTTTATCAATATTATGCTTTTTAAAGGAATAAAAATGTAAATTTTAGCTTATTGGGCTAAAATTTGGGCTTTTCGGCTATTTAGGCCCAAATATGCGAAAAATCAAATTAAGAGGGGCTGAAATGGAAAGTTTTCTCAAAACAGGGGCTATAAACATAAATAAACCTATTTCAGGGGTTAAAATGGCCTTATTTATCAAAAGGGACTAAAAATGCAAAGATATTGGATTTTGGGTCAAAATTGTAAAAATTACGAAAAGTGTGGTTTTAAATGCAAATCTTTTAACTAAAGTGTTGAAACTTTCCAAAAATTTAATTTTGGGCTTAAAACATTATTTAAATAAGTGTTTGGGTCAGAAATGTCAAGAAAAATAGTTGAAGGACCTAATATGTCATTTTTTATAAAAAGGACTAAAATTGCCAACTTTACCAAAATAAAGGGCTGAATTAGTCGAACTAATTATTTTGGTCAATTATGTTAAAACAATTGGGTCAAAATAACAAAATTTTATAACTTATGGGTTTAAATAGAAAAGTACATATTTTTATATAAATCTATATAAAGAAGCTATTATTCACAATTTTCGGCCATTTTCGGCCACTAGAGTGAATCAAAGAGGGCTAGCTGAAAATCCAAGTGTTCTTATTCTCTTAGAGTTTATTCCAAGTGTACTTGTTGTTGTGTGAAGCATTTGAGGCATCACACTTGAGGTGTTAGGCTCACAAGGTTGCAAAGGAATCCAAGCTACAAAGAGGTATGTAATTCTTACTAACTATTAGAATAAAAGATCCCCATGTATGCTAGATAGGATTATGAACCTTGGAAAATCATTTTGCATGTATCTTAGTCAAACATAGATCCAAGGTTTCTAGGGTTGCATGTACACCATAGGAGTGTTAGAATGCTCAAAACCCAACAGTGGTATCAGAGCCTAGGCTTGCTTGTTTGATACTTGATGCAAAATAGTGAAAAAAGTCGATTTTTTGTTGTCTGCATGATGAGTTGGAGTAGGTTCGTGCACTCGACGAGTTGGAGCCTCTGAATGCAGTTTTTCGACTTTTGCTGCTGGAAATGAACTAGAAACATTACCCTAAACTGTTTTGGTGTTATTAAACTTGTTTTAGATGGTGTAATGTTTATGCTAATCCATTTTCAATGGCTATTATAAAAAATTACAAGTTTTATATAAGTTTGTTATGATTCTTGAAATTCTTGATAATCATGTTCTTGAACTTATGAATTTAGATGATCATAGGAATTATTTGTAACCTCCATGTTAGTTAATTCTTGATCATTATGTGTTTTAATGGAGTCCATAACTTGTCCTCAAGTTGTGGAAAACCAAGAGTCACACTTGAATTAAAACCATTAAAAGAACACAAGAGTTATGAAAATGAAGAGTCTTCATTTTAATACTCTAATAAAATCATAAGTTATGAGAAATGAATAGTTTTGAAAGTTTACAAAACTTGCCCTCAAGTTTTGGAACAAGTAAAGTCATAATTAAAACTTTAGTTCCAACCCTTAGAATTTTAAATATTAAAATTCAACCCTTATACTTTATAATATTATAAGTAAATAATAATTATATATGTATAAGATAAAATTCGTTTTACCATTAGTAGGCCTCATTCACAAAGTCGGTCTATAAGGGGGGGGGGGGTGGGTATAAGGTTGTTGCCTATAAAATGGCAACTTAATGGGTGTCCATTCTCACCCACCGCTTCCTTGATCAGTGGAGGGTCGTTAGCCGAAAAGGTAGAACAATCACTATAATTCTCATAATAAGTATTATGAATATACTAAAGTAACTAAACATTTAAAAATTCACAATCTTAGTTACTTTAGGAAAATGTGAATAAGGTGCTAATCCATGAAATTACACTTTGCACTTTGATTAAGTCGTTAGTGGAGCGTGTGTGGTTAACCGGCACACTAACTTGGACTTATCAAGGTAGGCAAAGGGTGACTTAATGTTTATCATAGTATCGTTGGAGCGTGTGTGGTTAACCGACACTTCGATTGAGGGGTAATACATTAAGTGTACCAAGTAATTTGCATGGTTACTTCACACCTTGTTTTGTGATCCTCGGCATCCCAGTCACAAAACTTGAAGGGCACACTCGAGATTGAAACATGCCATTGAAAAGTTCAATGAATCTCAAAGAACCTAGGAATTTCTAAACCAATTAAAACCTAATAAGATTTATTCCGTTTTATGGTGGAAATTGGTGAATCGTCATTCACCTACCTTCAAATATTTTATAGCTTGGATTACGACATCCCTCTTCTAAGTTATAAAATATTGTGTTGGGTCCTAGCCTTAATATAGCATTTGGGTGCTTTATTAAGGACTATCTTGAAATCTAATCTAAACTTATTCTTTCATTTCAGATGTCTTCCAAAAACAATGCTTCTGGCTCAAATCCTACTGGCTCCTTCTCTCTCATGAACCTTTGTGGGAGAGTCATCTTTGATATATCCAATTTTATGGATTGGATCAGAAACATCAGGATGGTCACTCGCTATGAGGACAAAGAATATGTCCTTGATAGGGAGCTGAAGGAGATTGATGAGTCAACTGCTACCCCAGAGGAGATTGCTGCATTTCAGGCACATGAAAGGGATGCTACCAAAGTAGCATGTATCATGACTGCCACAATGACAGCTGACCTCCAAAAGTCCTATGAGGACTATTACCCTTTTGAGATGCACATGGACTTGATGGAGCGATACCATCAAAGTGCTCGTCAAGAGAGGTATGAAATAATCTCCTGCATGATAACCACCCAAATGAAGGACAATGAGTCCCTCACGACCCACATGCAGAAAATGCAAAGATTTGTGGATCGCTTGAAGAAACTGAATGTTGACTTTCCTGAGGAGTTAGCAATAGATATCATTTTGCACTCCTTACCTACATGTTATGATCAATTTAGAATGACATACCACATGAATAAGGAAGAAGTTACACTTAGTAAACTTCAGGGACTCTTAAAGACTGCAGAAAGTAGTCGTAAGGGTAAGTCGGGTGTTACTACTCCTCCTACTCCTACTGTGGCTAATGTCTTGGCAATCGGACATGGCAAAGGTAAGAAGAGAAAGAACCCTTCTAAGGGTACCAAGGGTAAGACCCTTGAATGCTCCTCTTCAAGAAAAACCAAGAAAGGTTCTGTCACTCCTTCTGCTAACCCTAATGAGGCTGAATGCTTCTATTGCCATGAAAAGTCTCACTGGAAGCGAAATTGCCCTAAATACCAGCAAGATCTTAAGGATGGGAAAGTAAAACCCAACCATGAAGGTATATATACTATATTGTCTAATAACTCACCTCATTCTAAGTCTTGGGTCCTTGATACAGGTTATGGAATTCACATATGTTCTGATCTGCAGGGACTAAGAAGAAGTGAGGATTTGGAGCATGGAAAGATAAACCTCATCATGGCGAATAGGAAAGTTTCACCTGTCACCAAGATTGAAGTTTATTCCTTGTTACTAGATAGTGGGTTTACATTAGACTTGAATAAATGTTGTTATTCGCCAGAAATGGCAAGAAATGTTATTTCCTTTCATGCATTGTATAAACAAGGTTTCACCTTTTATTTTGATAATAAAAGTGGTGGTATTGATGCTTTCTATAATATTGTTCTTTATTTGAAAGCATTACCTTGTGATGGTGTGTATGAAACTGTATCTATTATAGATAACTTAGGAAATAATGTATTGTGTATCGATTCTTCCACTAGCTTAGATAAAGCATCCTTATGGCATTGTCATCTTGGACATCTAAGCAAGAAACGCATAGGCCAACTCCAAAAGGATGGAGTCTTGGAATCATTTGACCTAAAGTCGGATGATAGTTGTGAATCTTGTCTACTTGGAAAAATGACAAAGTCACCTTTTACTGGCACTTGTGCTAGGGGTTAAGGTTTGTTGGATCTCATACACACAGATGTGTGTGGACCCTTCAGAACCGCCACTAGAGATGCTAATCGCTTTTATGTGACTTTTATTGATGATTTTAGTAGATATGGATATGTCTACTTAATCAAACATAAGTCGGAAGCCTTTGATAAATTCAAAGAGTTTAAGCAACAAGTGGAAAATCAGTTGGGCAGGAACATTAAGATGCTTCGATCCGATCGAGGTGGTGAGTATCTTAGTACCGAGTTCCTTGACTATCTTAAGGAATGTGGGATAGTCTCACAATTGACACCTCCCACAACACCACAGTTGAATGGTGTAGCTGAGAGGCGCAATCGAACCTTGTTGGACATGGTTCGTTCCATGATGAGTCGAGTTTCGCTACCAATCTCATTTTGGGGGTATGCCTTAGAGACTGCCGCCCATATCCTTAATCTAGTCCCTACAAAGAAGGTTGCCAAAACACCTCACGAGATGTGGACTGGAAAAGTTCCAAATCTAGAACACATCAAGGTTTGGGGTTGTGAGGCTTTCGTGAGACGCGAGACTCACGTCAAGCTCGAACCTCGAAGTGAGAGGTGTATTTTCATCGGCTACCCACATAAATCTTTTGGTTATATCTTATACAGACCCAGTGACAATGTGGTCTTTGTAGCAAGAAGAGGAGTCTTTCGAGAGAGAGAACTCATAAGCCAAGGAGACAGTGGGAGGCAAGTTGACCTTGAAGAAATTCAAGAGTCAAGCGTTGAAGGAACCTCAAACCCTAGCCCTCAACCTAAGGAGGAAATTCCTGTTGAGCCGACTGAAGAGTCCATACCTCTGAGGAGTTCCACCAGAGTTAGGAATGCACCTGAACATTATTATGGTTTCCATATTACTGCAGAAGGTGATACCCTTATCAGTGATAATACACTGATAAATCTGGAAGAGCCTATCAGCTACATGGAAGCCATGGCAGGCCCTGAGTCTGCTAAATGGAAAGAGGCTATGGATAGCGAGATACAATCCATGTATGACAATCAAGTTTGGAACTTGGTTGACAATGTACCAAGTCGTAAGACAGTAGGGTGCAAATGGATCTTCAAGAAGAAGACCGACATGGATGGTAATGTACACACTTATATGGCACGACTGGTTGCAAAGGGTTATTCTCAAACTCCGGGAGTTGATTATGATGAGACCTTTGCACCAGTGGCCAAGATTAAGTCTATTAGGGTTCTGTTAGCCATTGCTGCATTTCATGATTATGAAATATGGAAAATGGATGTCAAAATCGCTTTCCTTAATGGAAAGTTGGCTGAGGATGTTTACATGGTTCAGCCAGAGGGTTTTGTAAGTACAGAATACCCTAATAGAGTGTGTAAGCTTGAAAAATCCATATATGGATTGAAACAAGCACCTCGCAGATGGAATCTTTGCTTCGATGAGAAAGTCAAAGAGTTTGGCTTTTCAAGATGTGAAGATGAATCGTGTATATATGTCAAGGCTAGTGGGAGTATAGTTAGCTTTTTGGTACTGTATGTGGATGACATAATGCTCATAGGAAATGACATCCCAACCTTGCAGGAAGTGAAATCTTGGCTTGGGAAGTGTTTCGCTATGAAAGATCTAGGAGAAGCTGCCTATATCCTCGAGATAAAGATTTTGAGAAAGAGGAGTAAAAGACTAATTGGACTTAGTCAGAGCACCTACTTGGACAAAGTGCTGAAGAGGTTCAATATGGAAAATTCCAAGAAAGGAGATTTACCTATTCAGTGTAATGCCAGACTGAGTAAAACTCAGAGCCCGAGTACAGATGAAGAGATAGCTGAGATGAGTCGAGTCCCATATGCTTCCGCTGTAGGCTCGATTATGTATGCTATGACTTGTACTCGTCCTGATGTTGCTTTTGCTTTAAGCATGGTTAGCAGATATCAGAGTAATCCTGGCAAGGCTCACTAGACTGCAGTAAAGAATATTCTCAAGTACCTGCGAAGGACTAAGGACTGGGTCCTTACCCTTGGTGGGAGTGATGACTTGAAAGTAGCAGGGTATAGTGATGCTAGCTTTCAGACTGATAGGGATAATTTCCGCTCTCAGTCGGGCTGGGTCTTTACCCTAAATGGAGGGGCAATTACTTGGAAAAGTTCCAAGAAAGATACAGTGGCTGATTCCACTTGTGAATCAAAGTATATAGCAGCAAGTGAAGCAGCAAAGGAGGCTATATGGCTAAGGAACTTCATCGGAGACCTTGAAGTTGTACCAGCTATTAAGGAGCCCATGGAAATTTTCTGTGATAGTGAAAGTGCAGTTGCCTTAGCAAGGGAACCAAGGGATCACGGGAGATGCAGGCACATCGACAGAAAATATTATTTCATCAGACATCGAATAGAAGAAGGAATCCTCGTGGCAAAGAGGGTATCATCAGATGAGAACCCGACAGATCCCCTCACGAAGGGACTGAGTAGGGTTAAGCATCTTCAGCATGCTAGGTGCATAGGGCTAAGAGATGATATTAGTTTTTAGAAGTTAGATAATTTTTGAAATATGTAAAATGTAATTGGCATTTGATGATAAATAAAAGTTGTTATTTATGGGTAAAGTGTTGCTATCTCTTGTCAATCATTTACTAGTATTTCTCTTTGCATGTTTTGACTTCCAGAATAACTATGTTATGGTATATATCATATTATTCAAATTCTCCACAGTCAATCATATGTTGGAAGTACATATGAATCAAGACTGTCATGGGTTGGTTTGTAGAGGTCCAAGATGTTGGACAAAGGGGGCTACAACACTCATGAGTGCTCATAAGTTCTGAGTATTGGATTCAACCCACGCTCACTGGTATCACTTCATGGAATTTATCTCGAGTGATCGTGAGACGGTAATATCATATAAGTCTTCAAACCTAGACATATGATTTGTTACCTATGAGTTGGTTTTGCATTGATTGTACGAAAACGCATTGGTAACTCGATGTTATAAAACGTACCTTTGTGTGTAATTCAACAAGTAGTAGAGCAAACATATGAGTCGAAGTTTATCTGTTCCTTCTTGGATTAGAAGCGATATCTAGGCCCCTCGATGATTTTGTTTTGACCCATGTACCGGGCCCGGTCAGAACTAAATTGATGTGTTCAATTAAGTTCTATGTCAAACAAATCGGAAATCGGGAAACAACTGCTAGACAATAGAAAGACATTGTTCCATGTGTTTGTCCGGCTGATATCTAGAACAGAGGATTATATGATCACTTATCTAAAATGGGACACCATCATCTTCTCAGTTCCGAGAGACCTTGAAAGAGCTACGATTGCTGATCGGTTCCTAAAGTCATACTTGCAACTATAGTTATTAGACTTATCCAAGTGGGAGACTGTTGGATACAGTGTCTAAGTCCATAACTATATTTGGTATGCACTTGACCCGACCCGGCATGGTCCGTTTGGGTTGCATGGCATCATGCACTTGGATAGACTAAATGAGAGAAATAAGACACTTATGGTTTATTAATATATTATAAGTTCTAATATATTAATAATAAGAATAATAATATTTAGTTAGTATTGATCAATAATTAATTTAGAATTAATTATGTGATCAAAAGAAGACTAATTAAATATATGGGTTGATTATGTCAATCATCCATAACTTATATAGTGGGCCAAGGCTCCATGGCGTATCAAGTTGGGTTAAACCCATAAGATGCTCCATGGATGCTCCATGGGGGTTACATAACCCATGGGTCATGGAAATGAAAGGTCATGACAATTAGGGTTTACATGGTGTAACCCTAATTGTAACATACTATATAAAGAAGCTATTATTCACCATTTTCGGCCACTAGAGTGAATCAAAGAGGGCTAGCCGAAAATCCAAGTGTTCTTATTCTCTTAGAGTTTATTCCAAGTGTACTTGGTGTTGTGTGAAGCATTTGAGGCATCACACTTGAGGTGCTAGGCTCACAAGGTTGCAAAGGAATCCAAGCTACAAAGAGGTATGTAATTCTTACTAACTATTAGAATAAAAGATCCCCATGTATGCTAGATAGGATTATGAACCTTGGAAAATCATTTTGCATGTATCTTAGTCAAACATATATCCAAGGTTTCTAGGGTTGCATGTACACCATAGGAGTGTTAGAATGCTTAAAACCCAACAGTTTATTGGGCCTCTTGTGACCCAATTACATGCCTAAGGGACCCTCAATGGCTTTTACATGCTATTGGGCCTCATTGGCCCATTAGCATTGCTAGTAATGTCCAAATAAATCATATGCGAAATAGGCTAACGCGTCCTTCGTATACTCGACAGCCTTAAATAACATACGTGATTAGTAGGGCCTTGTAGTCCTCTTCTATTCGTCTGTTAGGCTTACCTTCTATTCAAGTAAGCAAAAATCAGGTAGTTAATCAATGTTATTCAAATTCATTTGGATTAAGTGAGTAATAACGGGAGACACCACTAAGTGTCGGTCGTAGTCTGTAGTTATAATCAAAGTATCCTGGAGGGAGAGCGAGAGTGTGTGTATAGATCTATACGGGGATGACTCCCCCACACCTAAGTTGTTCGCTACAGTTAGACTCAGCCAGTCTAGGGTGACAAAATCTTAAGATCAATTCCAACGTTCGCTAGAATGCCAAGACAGACGAACTAGTCATTATCCTGCATGGTTATAACGACTCACATAGAGATCCAATACCATCCAAGTAATCAGGGGAAATCATATTCATTCGTTGTGTCGATACAATAATACAAAACGATCAAACTATTTTATCGGAAAACATCGGGTTTTCCGGGGAAACAACATCATCCACTTGTACTTTCAATAACTATAATGCAAGAATTTATCATGGAGAAACATATTTTTTGTTTTTACAAGTTTTGAAATCATTCACACATATACTTATGGATCATCACACCTTTTGTATAAACAATTGTCGTTTCAGAAAATATCAGATTTTCTGCGTTTTACAAACAATACAAAGCAGTTTCATATCAAACCTACTTATGAACTCACCAACATTATATATGTTGATGTTTTCAAAATAACTTATATTCTCAGGTAACAGATAAGCTGAAGAAAACTGCCAAGTATGTTAGGATGTTGTGTTTTGGTGATTCTCAAATAATTTATACTATGGATTATGTAATGTAAACAATGTACTGGATGTGAACAATGACGGTTGTGATGTATTAATGCATGGGGATGTTTATGTTATGTTTCATGTATATTCATTGTGATGATATTTCAATTTAAGTCGCATGAGCCCTCAGACGTTTCCGCCGTCTGGTTCGGGGGTGTGACAGGTTGGTATCAGAGCTCTGTTTATAGTGAACTGCCATATCTAACCACACATTGATATGCAACTATAAACCCAGCAAGGGACTAAATAACTCTGAAAAAACGAATAAAATATACTAATAAACACTCTTACTTGTGCGACTTAGAAAAATAAACATGATAACAGTTCAAATAAGGCATCCGGAAAAATCCTGACGTCACGGTTAAGCCACGCCTGTTCACAGTTGTATTCGGGATGAATGTAGCCTAATCAACTACATTTCTTCAGAATACAACTATCACATGCCCTGGGGCGATCACGATGGTACTAACCGAAAGGCATACCCCCCTTGTTAAACAAGAAGAGAGCATCAACCCAATTTTTATAACAACTAAAAATATCTTAGGATTAATAATAGTTTATTTATATACCCTCCTTACGTGTTCCCCATCACAGTCACCATGGAAGAAGAGCATCAAGGCATTCAGTTTCACCAGGCCTTGGTGGCCCACGGAATGATCGAAGACGAACCTGAGGTAGAACAAGGGGTGGTACACGGCATTGGACCCGACGAGTACACGGACACAGACTACGAGTTTGATAGAACCGATGACGACATGGAAGAAGACAAAAACACGGACGGAGCCTCCGTCACACCACCTACAGAAGAGACATATCAGGAACACCCTGCCCCACCAGGAAATCCCATGAGAGAGAATCATTCTTCGGAGGCTGAGGCTGCCGCACTACGGCAACAACTATTCGTCATGGAAGCACGAGCGGTGCAGGCAGAACTGGAAAGAGATGAAGTCATTGGAGAGATGACTGAGATGGCCCAGTTGTTGGCACAACACTTCGGTATATGATCTCGCTGCCACCGTTGGGCGCTTCCTAGTGTGTTAGGATCATCATTACCCTACTGGTACTATGTTCAATTATGTTTACCATGCTATGTGCTACCGACTCCATGTTTAAGTGATTACATTAATCATAGAGTCGTTATGCTGCCGAACTTTATGTATGCTCTTTTTGAGCAAAATTTTCATGTATCAAAGTACGGATATTATTAGTGAAAAATATTATGTGTTTTATGGTGATGTTGTGACCTGCTATGTGTTTTATACTATTATTGTTTAGTGTAAATATATGGAAGCAATTAGATACAAAAATCGATTCACGAAATTCTCAACTTAAATACAATATGCACTCAACGTCTTCCTGTTCCATAACAGCAAGATGCCGCAAAGACCAATTCGTGGAAACAATCAACCACCAACGCCACCAGAAATCGACTCAGCTGCGTTTCAAGCAGCTGTATCTGCTGCAGTCACAACACCCATGACGCAAATCCACAATGGGAACAATGGCAGAGGAAATGGACAGGGAGCCGAAAGTTCAAACAACAGGATGAACCAAGGACCTACCAAGACATGCTCTTACAAAGACTTCACCAACGCCAAGCCACGAACCTTTAATGGCACATGGGGAATGATAACCTTGAAGAGGTGGATTGAAAAGGTGGAATCGGTGTTCGAGATATGCGATTGCCCTGATGAGGTTAAGGTGAAGTTTGCTGCATGTACCTTTGTTGATCAAGCTCTCACCTGGTGGAATGGACATGTGGAGGCTATGACTCTCCCGGTGGCTAATGCCATGCCATGGACGGAACAAAAGGAAATGCTAATGGCTGAATACTGCCCGCGTGGCGAGATTCAGAAAATGGAGCAAGAGTTATGGAATCTCACTGTCCGAAACTCCGACATCGATGCTTACATATCAAGGTTTAGTGAACTGTCTCTATTGTGCCCTGGCATGATTACTTCGGAATGGAAGAAAATCGAACGATTCTCCTGGGGATTAACCTCCCCAATTCAAGGAAACGTGATTGTTGCGAATCCGGAAACTTTTGACAGTGCCAAGAGGTTGGCCATGAAGTTATACGACCACAACACCAAGAAGGGTGAGAAGTCAGGAGAAACAGAAAGCATGAAGGGAAGTGACGACAAGAAGGGAAAGAATAACAAGAGGAAGGGACGACAAGGCTCAGAGTCGTCAAAGAAACAACAAACAGGGACAATTCATCCTGCAACCTCTCAAGTTCCCTCCACACCACATCCTCCAGCCTCATCCACCCCAAGTGCCCCTAAGCCATATTCCGGAAATCTCCCAAAATGCAACAAGTGCAATCTCCATCACAATGGTGAATGAAGGGAGATGCAATGTACCAGTTGCATCCGAAAGGGTCACACGACAAGATACTGCAGGACCTATCCTCCCCAGAACCAGCAGAAGGGAAACAAAAACAACAACAACCGTAACTACAACAACAACAACACCAACAACAACGGCAACAACACTGGGGCTAGCCACACCTGTTATCGATGTGGAAAGACTGGGCATTTCCGTCGAAACTGCCCTAATGTCAGCAACCAAGGGAATGGAGGAGCAGGGCGAGTGCTGACCATGGGTCAAGGAGAAGCGGTTCAGGATCCCGCTGTTGTGACTAGTACGTTTCTCCTTAACCACTCATATGCATGCATCCTTTTTGATACCGGGGCAGAGCGAAGTTTCGTGAGTAATAAGTTCAAACATTTGCTAAAACACCAACCCCAAAAGCTTACTGAAACCTTTACGGTGGAAATGGTAATGGGAAAACAGAATCAACTGGGGAAATCTACGTAGGATGTACCCTAACCTTGAATAATCACGTATTTCAAATAAACTTGATGCCTGTAACCATTAGGAGTTTTGATGTGATTATCGGCATGGACTGGTTGAGCCCCCATCATGCCGAAATTGTGTGTTGCGATAAGGCCGTTCGCCATCATCTCCCTAACAATGAAACCCTAATTATATACGGGGAAAAACCCAGTACGAACCTTCGTCTTATCTCGTGCATTAAGGCACAAAAGTATCTACAAAAGAAGGACTTGCCGTTTCTGGCTCACATAGTGGATAAGTCCAAGGAAGAGGTTAATATTCGAGACATCCCTGTGGCTTGCAATTTCCTGGATGTCTTTCCTAAAGATCTTCCGGGGATACCCCCGGAAAGACAAATCGAGTTCCGAAATGACCTTGTGTCGGGAGCTACGCCATTGCCAAATCACCCTATAGGTTGGCTCCTGCGGAAATGAAAGTACTGTCAAACCAACTTAGTGAACTCTTGAGCAAAGGATTCATCCGACCTAGCTTCTCACCCTGGGGAGCTCCGGTCCTCTTTGTTAAGAAAAAGGACAGATCCTTTAGGATGTGTATTGATTACAGAGAATTGAATAAGCTCACTATCAAAAATCGCTACCCACTTCCGCGAATCGACGATCTATTCGACCAGCTTCAAGGAGCGAACTATTTCTCTAAGATAAATCTTCGATCCGATTACCATCAACTCAAGGTCCGGGAAGAGGATATCCCCAAGACCGCTTTCCGAACTCGCTATGGACATTATGAATTTGTTGTAATGCCTTTCGGTCTAATGAATGCCCCTGCCGCATTCATGGACCTGATGAATCAAGTATGCCGACCATTTCTCGATAAATTTGTCATCGTTTTCATCGACGATATCCTGGTTTATTCTCGAAGCGCATAGGAGCATAGTCGACATCTCCGGAAAATCTTGGAAACCGTACGGACCGAAAAGTTATACGCAAAACTCTCTAAGTGTGAGTTCTGCATTCGTAGCGTAAACTTTTTGGGTCATGTTGTCAGTCAAGAAGGGATACATGTGGACCCTTCTAAGGTCAAAGCCATCGAAGGATGGGCAGTCCCAACGACACCCACATAAATTCGTCAATTTCTGGGTCTCGCAGGCTATTACAGACGATTCATTCAGAACTTCTCCAGAACAGCCAAGCCACTTACCCTGCTTACACAGAACGGCGTACCATTTGAATGGACAGAAAAGAAGGAGGTTGCCTTCCGAACTCTGAAACGAGCTCTCTGTAGTTCACCAATACTATCCTTACCAGAGGGAACTGAGGACTTCATAGTTTACTGCGATAATTCGAATCAGGGTTTAGGCTGTGTACTCATGCAGCGTGGGAAGGTGATAGCTTATGCATCCCGACAACTAAAGACACATGAGGTGAATTATAACACCCATGATGTAACGACCCAATTTTTCACGTCCAAAAATTTCATTTTTGATTAAGTGGTTTGCAAAACAGTTGTAACATAATATCAACCGATCATATCATTTCATAAAAACATGTCTTGTGTCTGAAAACCGAATCGTAAGAAACATAATAATGTCAGAGTACAAATCCTAGAATAACTCATAGTGCAGAAAACCAAGTGTGTGTATGATGTGTCGCTACCGCGCCAGCTCCTTCCCCTTCGCTGAAGAGGTACCTGAAACCAAAACTATAAACTGTAAGCACGAAGCTTAGTGAGTTCCCCCATCGTCCACATACCTTATAATCATATAGCATACATACTGCCAGGCATTTCTGGGGTGCCCGACCTACCCGGTACGGCCATTCTGGGGTGCCGACCTACCCGTACGGCCATTCTGGGGTGCCGACCTACCCATGCGGCCATTCTGGGGTGCCGTCCTACCCGTGTCTAGCCATTCTGGGGTGCTAACCTACCCATGTCGAGCCATTCTGGGGTGCTGACTACCCTTCGGTCCTAACAACCGAACCTCGGGGACTATTTCACCCCTACTACTACTATCGCATACATTATAGCATAATCTATTGTCAGACATACCTGGGGTGTCCGGCCTACCCTTCGGTCCTAACGACCGAATCGCAGGGAATATTCCCCCACCTAATACCTCTATCTCATATAACATATTATGCTAGCAGTTAAACATATTATAACATGTTGTTAGGCATATCTAGGGTGCCTAACCTACCCTTCGGTCCTAACAACCAAACTCTATCACTATCACATATCACACCACGCTAGCATATAACATATCAGGTAGTAGCAACACAGATGAATATCACAAAGACAAACATCTATCATACGATCCCTACTGGTGGGCCGACATTGTGGCCGTAGACCCACCGCTACTGGAAGGTAACTCACCTCGTAGTAGCTGCTGATCTGTGCGGGAACTCTCTATCTGCTGCTGCTGCTCCGAAAATCCTCCTGCTATAAATCCCACAAAA
This sequence comes from Lactuca virosa, assembly GCF_052849685.1. Lineage (NCBI taxonomy): Eukaryota > Viridiplantae > Streptophyta > Magnoliopsida > Asterales > Asteraceae > Lactuca > Lactuca virosa. The sequence continues at coordinate 156,628,843 of NC_136434.1, forward strand.
CACACAATCAGAGTCTGATATCAACTCTTTGGGTAAAATGACCATTTTACCCCTGATCAAGTCAAGTCAAAGTCAAAGTCAACTTCTATTTGACCGGACTCGCCGAGTTGGGTCGTCAACTCGCCGAGTCCCTCACCCTTTACTCGTCCTCATATATGACCCCACTCGTCGAGTTGGGCCGTCAACTCGACGAGTTCTTCTCTCATAAGAACGCCATATGAAAACTCATCCGACTCGCCGAGTTGATGAACAACTCGCCGAGTTCACCTTCATCTGATGAACAAGATCTGTCCTCGACTCGCCGAGTTGATGAACAAATCGTCGAGTTCTAAGAAGATTGCCTTGGACTCGCCGAGTCCAAGAACGAACTCGCCGAGTCCAGTCTTGACCAATTCCATACAGTTGATTTAAATGAGACCTACCATACCAAAACCATAGATTTGGCCTCCTAATGTCCACTTTATACGTAAAGTTCCAAACTTGATGCACATGCATGGGGTTTTTAGCTCAAAAATCCACATAAAGTGTCCTACAATGTGCATGGGGCTCTCATGGCCCTAAAGTTGGCACCTTTATGCCATGAAACCCCTCTTAAGGCCCAGATCTGAAGTCAAAACCCACTCCACACTTCCAATACCGAAACATGACTTAGCAATCCAAAGAAATCCCAAGTTAAAGATGAATGAACACATATATGAGTCAAGACAGGGGCATTATACCTTGAAGCTGTTGGAAATGAAGTAAAATCCCTGGATCTACTGTCCCCAACTCAGGTTCCAAGCTCCTTTCTTCCTTCCAAGCTTTCCAACCACACAAGAACACCAAAAATGGCCTCAACAAAGCACAAACGGCTAGGGTTTCAATGAGAAGTGTTTTGGGAGCATAAGGGACAATATGGCCGTCGTATCATTGCTTAAATAGGGTGCAAACCCTCGGAATAGGGTTTTTGTCCGTGCAGCACCTACTCGCCGAGTCCGGGACCCGACTCGCCGAGTTCATCACTTAAGTCTCGCGTCCCCTCTCGCTTCTACTCGGCGAGTTGGTCCTTCAACTCACCGAGTCCAAGGCCAAAAATGCAAAATATTTAAAGAACTACTAAAAAGAATATGTACCAAGAACCAGGTGCTACAAATCTCCCCCACTTATTTTAGACTTCGTCCTCGAAGTCTGCTGCTCGTTCCTGAAACAGCTCGGGGTAATGCTCCATCATCTCGTCCATCGGCTCCCAAGTCCACTCCGACCCCTTCCGGTGCTGCCATTACACCTTCACGAGTTCCACTCTTTTATTCCTCAGATCCTTCGACTTCCGGTCAAGGATCGCTACAGGCCGCTCGATGTAATTCAGGCTGTCATCAACCTGAATGTCCTTCAAGGCTACCATTGTTGAGTCGTCCACCAGGCACTTCCGCAGCTGGGAGATGTGGAAAGTGTTGTGGATCTGACTGAGTTCGGCTGGCAAATCTAGCCTGTACGCCACCTTGCCCACCCGGGCTACGACCCTGAACGGTCCAATGTACCTTGGGCCCAACTTGCCCCTCTTCCGGAACCTGATAACACCCTTCCAGGGTGATACCTTCAGGAGGTCCATATCGCCCACCCGAAACTCCAAGTCCGAACACCTCGTGTCGGCGTAACTCTTCTGTTGACTCTGCGCCGTTTGCAATCTGCTACGGACCTACTAGATCAACTCTGTGGTCTTGAGCACCACCTTAGTGCTCCCGATAACCCTCTGACCGACCTCGCCCCAACAAATCGGGGTCCTACTCTTCCTCCCGTAAAGCATCTCGAAAGGAGGCGGTCAATACTGGCATGGTTACTGTTGTTATACGAAAATTCTGCTAATGGAAGATACGTATCCCAACTGCCACCAAAATCTAGAACAAGTACCCGCAACATGTCCTCGAGAGTCTGAATCGTCCTCTCGCTCAGCCCGTCCGTCTGAGGGTGGAAAGCGGTATGCTCTGCCCGTCCAAAATCTAGAACACATACGTATCCCAACTGCCACCAAAATCTAGAACACATGCCTGCAACATGCCCCATCTCGTCATGAAACCGCTTCCAAAACCTGGAAGTGAACCGGACGTCTCGATCTGATACTACTGATACAGGCACTCCATGTCGTGCCACTACCTCACGCACATAAATATCGGCTAGCTCCTCGCCCGATATGCTCTCCTGAATCGGTATGAAATGCGCGCTCTTGGTCAGCCGATCCACTTATACTTAGCCATAACTCAGATAATCGTGCTATGAGTGACTTGTCACTTCCCAAGCTATCCATGAAAATCCAACATACCGTTACCGCTGGAGACCCAACACTGTCTGAAACACTGATCTGCCTGGAAATACTGAACTGCCTGAACACTGAACTGCCTGGGCACTGAACTGCCTGAAACACTGAACTGCCTGAACACTGAACTGCCTGAAACAACATGCTGCTACATGGCTGTTTTCCCACATCTATCGAGACCTTCCTGGTCTCAATTCACTTGTCATTCGTCTGACATACCAGGTTCCCGCCCGACTGCGGAACCCCAAGGACTCCCTACTTAGTCGCCTCACACAACTTCTGAACGAAATCCTCCTCTTAAACTAACAACTACTAGTTATCTTGTCACTGTGGCCCTAGCGGCCTTCTGATCTAACTGATCGATTCCACACGTCGAATCCTGAGGTTACCAACCCACAGCTAAACGCGATTACTACATGACCAAGTGTAGCCTTATATAACAAGTAACCTGAAGCAATCCCTTGCTTCCTCGATCCCACAACTGCAGTGGCATTCCTACAGTCTTATCATTGGCTCAACTAGGTCTAATCCATCCAGACAATTCCGAAATCCACTTTGTGGATTTCCACATCCTTACTGCTACACCCGAACTGGGGGGGGGGGGGCTAATGTTCCCTCAGCGTCCTAACAACGCGCTCATGTTGTCTACTAGCCAAGTGTATTCCACGGCTACGCCCGCAGTCTCGCCACACTCTAGCACTACCTAACTGCTAGTGAGTGCTACGGCTACACCCGCAGACTTACATCACTCTGACACTATCTGGCTGCTAGGGAATGCTACGGCTACATCCGTAGACTTACAGCACTCTAACACTATCTGGCTGCTAGTGAATGCTACGGCTACACCCGCAGACTTACAACACTCTAACACCATTTGGCTGCTAGTGAATGCTACAGCTACACCCGCAGACTTACAACACTCTAACACTATCTGGATGCTAGTGAATGCTACGGCTACACCCGCAGACTTACAACACTCAAACACTATCTGGCTGCCAGTGAATGCTACGGCTACACCCGCAGACTTACAACACTCTAACACTATCTGGCTGCTAGTGAATGCTACGGCTACACCCGCAGACTTACAACACTCTAACACTATCTCATTTGTTGGTTACAGATCCGAACACATCCGACGACGAGTATACATACGACCTATCATTCAAGATTGAACCCATGTCCTGACCGGAATCCCCAACCTGATTCCCTAAGGCTTTCTGGCAACATTACGGGAATGCGATCTCCTTACCGGAAAGTTTTTCCAAACTTCCATCTCACACAATCCCCAAACCACACATCTGTCTGGACTGTTTTCCTTTCTGATAAGGATGCGAAACTTATCTCAGTTTCGAAACTGCTCCTACTTCTGAATCCTTGGATGATTCTCCCCCACTTTGATTCAACTAACGTCTTACAGCCCACAATGCTGGAAGTATCCTCAATCCTTCTTACCATTCTATGCCCAATCTGCTGAAAACCATGTTTGCCATTGCTAGTGTGTCACTACTAACCAATCCAAAAGATCACACCACTTCCCAGAATCTGAATACATTTTCGGTGATAACCTGCTAGACCCAGGAAGCTCCGAATCTCAATTGGAGACCTCAGAAACTCCCACTGTATCACGGCCTCTATCTTAGCCGGAACGACTAGAATACCCTTCTAGTTGACAAGGTACCCAAGAAATTGAACCTCGCACAACCAGAACTCACATTTGGAGTACCTTGCAAAAAGTCTCTCTCTTCTCAAAGTCTCTAGCACCTCCCTCATGTGCTCCTCGTGCTGGAAATTAACCGATCTATACCCGAACGACACCTTCCCAAAGGTAGTGAGATACTACCGAGTCTTACTCATAATTGCTACAGTTACTGCATCCGAAGTAACTTGCTCTACAGGGGACGCCCTCAACTTTCATTCTAGAATCCAAGGTATGCAAATGGCATATAACTCAATCACAAGCAGGCCACAAAATTCCGAAATATCATTATCCTTACTGATACAGAACCATAACAATAAAATCATAATATAAGCTGATAGAGAGAGGAAGATCCATACCCGCAACCTGCTCTAAAGAACCCCCAAATCCTCCTTCCTTCTGAGGCTTGCGATGATACTGAGGCTGCCCCATCCGCTGAGCGGGGCAATTTGCCCTGACATGACCAGGCTGATGGCAACGATGGCATAACTCTACTTCTATTGTGCATTCTTGGCGCCTATGACCCTTCCATCCGCATCTGCCGCACTTAGACTTGCTGCGCACGTCATCCTGTGCTCCCTTCTCCCTCGTGCAACCATCTCGATCCTGCGGGTCCCTGACACCAACTCCGGCAGTGTCCATCTGCCCATCTTGCCGAACTAGACCGGAAGACCGCTTCCTCTTCCTCAGCTGACTATCTGAACCAATCTCCTATTCCCGGGTCACAGTGACAATTTCAACCATCGCCTGGATAGCTGAGGCCCTCCTTTCAATCCTGGCGACCACTCTATCGGTGACACGCCCAATGGTGTCCGGTAACTCTTCGCGGAGGGCCCGCGAAACCTCTGCAGCAATCCAATCCTGTAATTGGCTCCCCTGAAAACATGGTGCACCATTCACTTTTGACCCCAAGCTACAAAAGCTAGGGGCAGGATCCTCCTTCCAGAAGGATCCCAGAGGTTCGCAAGCTTTGGGCTCCAGATGAGTCCCCACCCGCTCTGCTACAATCTCGGCCCGAAAGAACCCTAGGCGGCTATCCAAAAGCTCCACAACGACCTTCTTGACCGAACCGAAGATCACAGGAGTCTGATCAATGATGTTGCGCATAATTTCTGCTGAAATAAACTCTCTCATCCGACCATCAAGCCGCCCGGCTCCAGAGCCAGAGCCAGATCCCTCCCCGACACCTAAACTACCAACTGGTATCTCGCGCAACGTCACCATGCTGAAAACATATCACAATAACTGTCAGAATACTCATCGCTGCTGAGGGACCTAACACATACTCTACAATTTCCCTGGTTTCGTCTTGGCCCCTCTTGAATCGAGTACGGATCCTCTACTTTCAGTAGTACGGGCCCATACTACCTTCCACATCTATCCGTACTTTCCTCAAGAGTTACCTTAACTCAACCAAGCCCCTTCTACTGCTACTGATACCTGCTACTCTCATCCTAGGCTTGCCCTAGGCAAATCTCTGACTCTATCCAAACCAGTCCTCAGCTGCTGAAGGCCTCCTTGTAATGCCAATTAGTCATCACCTGAATACCATCACATGTGACGAGGCTCAGATAATCCTTCGAGTAAAAGACTCGTCCCTACAACGGTTAGACTCAAACGAGAGCGGCGCAATAGGGCCAAATCTAGCACTCTGAGATTATTCAACCCTGATCACATGTGACGTGACGTATTCACCTAATGGCTAACTCCCATCACTCAGAGTCCCACAAAGCACAAAGCAAGCAACATTTAGACATAGGAAACTACTCAAGCAATTCTATCCTAATAACAAGAAACTGTACTAGCATACAATGCTAAGCTCATACTATCAGGCATAACCTAAACAGGCTATTCTACTGCTGTCTACTCAATACTAGCATGCAATTCTCATAAAGCTGAAACACATATAGCAGGAACATAAGGCATCCTCCTAGATCCTTAGTCCTAAGCTAGCATGCAATTCTACTGAAACTGAGACTGGTAATCATATCATAAACTTGTATGGGTACTTTGGGGAATACTTACTTGAGCTTGGCCGGTCGCGCACATCACACACTTCGTTCTTTTTCAAACTCTTTATCTTAACCGTTAGAAAATCATTTCTTTTGTAAAAATCCTTTAGTCCCTCGATTTAAGTCCAGACACCCCCGAAGGTGCGTCCGAATCCCTCAAACCAGGGCACTGATACCAACTTGTAACGACCCGATTTTTCACGTCGAAAAATTTCATTTTTGATTAAGTGGTTTGCAAAACATTTGTAACATAATATCAACCGATCATATCATTTCATAAAAACATGTCTTGTGTCTGAAAACCGAATCGTAAGAAACATAATAATGTCAGAGAACAAATCCCAGAATAACTCATAGTGCGGAAAACCAAGTGTGTGTATGATGTGCCGCTATCGCGCCAGCTCCTTCCCCTTCGCTGAAGAGGTACCTGAAACCAAAACTATAAACTCTAAGCACGAAGCTTAGTGAGTTCCCCCATCATCCACATAACATACAATCATACAGCATACATACTGCCAGGCATTTCTGGGGTGCCCGACCTACCCGGTACGGCCATTCTGGGGTGCCGACCTAGCCATGCGGCCATTCTGGGGTGTCGTCCAACCCGTGTCTAGCCATTCTGGGGTGCTGACCAACCCATGTCGAGCCATTATGGGGTGCTGACTACCCTTCGGTCCTAACAACCGAACCTCATGGACTATTTCACCCCCTACTACTACTATCGCATACATTATAGCATAATCTACTGTCAGACATACCTGGGGTGTCCGACCTACCCTTCGGTCCTAACGACCGAATCGCAGGGGCTATTCCCCCTCCTACTACCTCTATCTCATATAACATATTATGCTAGCAGTTAAACATATTATAACATGCTGTTAGGCATATCTGGGGTGCCTAACCTACCCTTCGGTCCTAACAACCGAACTCTATCACTATTACATATCACACCACGCTAGCATATAACATATCAGGTAGTAGCAACACAGATGAATATCACAAAGACAAACATCTATCATATGATCCCTACTGGTGGGCCGGCATTGTGGCCATAGACCCACTGCTACTGGAAGGTAACTCACCTCGTAGTAGCTGCTGATCTGTGCGGGAACTCTCTATCTGCTGTTGCTGCTCCGGAAATCCTCTGGCTATAAATCCCACAAAACACACAATCAGAGTCTGATATCAACTCTTTGGGTAAAATGACCATTTTACCCCTGATCAAGTCAAGTCAAAGTCAAAGTCAACTTCTAGTTGTCCGGACTCGCTGAGTTGGGTCGTCAACTCGCCGAGTCCCTCACCCTTTACTCGTCCTCATTTATGACCCCACTCGTCGAGTTGGGCCGTCAACTCGACGAGTTCTTCTCTCATAAGAATGCCATATGAAAACTCATCTGACTCGCCGAGTTGATGAACAACTCGTCGAGTTCACCTTCATCTGATGAACAAGATCTGTCCTCGACTCACCGAGTTGATGAACAACTCGTCGAGTTCTAAGAAGATTGCCTTGGACTCGCCGAGTCCAAGAACGAACTCGCCGAGTCCAGTCTTGACCAATTCCATACAGTTGATTTAAATGAGACCTAGCATACCAAAACCATAGATCTGGCCTCCTAATGTCCACTTTATACGTAAAGTTCCAAACTTGATGCACATGCATGGGGTTTTTAGCTCAAAAATCCACATAAAGTGTCCTACAATGTGCATGGGGCTCTCATGGCCCTAAAGTTGGCACCTTTATGCCATGAAATCCCTCTTAAGACCCAGATCTGAAGTCAAAACCCACTCCACACTTCCAATACCGAAACATGACTTAGCAATCCAAAGAAATCCCAAGTTAAAGATAAATGAACACATAGATGAGTCAAGACAGGGGCATTATACCTTGAAGCTACTGGAAATGAAGTAAAATCCCTTGATCTACTGTCCCCAACTCAGGTTCTAAGCTCCTTTCTTCCTTCCAAGCTTTACAACCACACAAGAACACCAAAAATGGCCTCAACAAAGCACAAACGGCTAGGGTTTCAATGAAAAAGTGTTTTGGGAGCATAAGGGACAATATGGCCATCATATCAGTGCTTAAATAGGGTGCAAACCCTCGGATTAGGGTTTTTGTCCGTGCAGCACCTACTCGCCGAGTTCGGGACCCGACTCGCCGAGTTCATCACTTAAGTCTCGCGTCCCCTCTCGCTTCTACTCGGCGAGTTGGTCCTTCAACTCGCCGAGTCCAAGGCCAAAAATGCAAAATATTTAAAGAACTAGTAAAAAGAATACGTACCAAGAACCAGGTGCTACACATGATCTCGAATTGGGAGCTATGGTCTTCGCTTTGAAGATTTGGAGGCACTACCTTTATGGTACGAAGTGCACCATTTTCACCGACCACAAGAGTCTCCAACACATTTTAAATCAAAAGGAGTTAAACATGAGGCAGCGAAGATGGGTTGAGCTGCTAAACGATTATGAGTGAGAAATCTAGTACCACCCAGGCAAGGCTAACGTGGTAGCTGATGCCTTGAGTCGGAAAGAATACTCAAATCGACGTGTGAAAACTCTTTCAATAACCATCCAATCCCATCTGTCCTCACAAATCAAAGCATCCCAGTTCGATGCCATGAAGACAGAAAACAGAACGAGCGAAGCGTTACGTGGAATGGAAAAGAACTTTAAAGTCAAGGAGGACGGAACATATTATTTCATGAACCGAATTTGGGTCCCTAAACTTGGGGGATTCAGAGAAGTAGTCATGAATGAAGCTCATAAGACACGATACTCCATCCATCCAGGATCAGATAAAATGTACATGGATATCAAGCAATGTTATTGGTGGCCTAACATGAAGGCAGAGATTGCCACTTACGTTAGCAAGTGCCTCACTTGTGCTAAAGTGAAGGTAGAGTATCAAAAGCCCTCGGGACTATTACAACAGTCGATAATACTCGAGTAGAAATGGGAAAGGATTACTATGGACTTTCTGACCAAATTACCCAAGACAACAGATGGATTGGATACCCTATGGGTAATAGTCGACAGGTTGACAAAATCAACCCATTTCCTGCCAATAAAGGAGACATACAAGATGGAGCGGCTAAGAAGAATTTACATCAAGGAAATTGTCAGACTCCATGGAGTACCAAAATTTATCATCTCAAATCGAGATAGTAGATTCACTTCACGCTTTTGGCAATCGCTTCAAAAGGGTATGGGAACACAACTAGACATGAGCACTACTTACCACCCACAGACGGATGGTCAAAGTGAGCGAACCACTCAAACGCTTGAGGATATGCTTCGAGCATGTGTGATAGACTTTGGAAGGTCGTGGGATACCCACTTACGTTTAATTGAGTTTTTGTACAACAACAGTTATCACATGTAATGCCCGTGTTCCCAGGCTAGGCATTAATATTGACATGATAGTCTAGTTTAACCTTTGTGACTCATTTTGGAGAAATGAAAAGGAATTATGTGAAAATTATGTGTTTTATGCTTAATTATTAGGGTTTAATTAATTAAGAATAAAAATGAGCGTCAAAATTAAATTTTAGATAAAGCCGATGTCTATTAAGAAAGTTGTAGTAGTCGGGACAAGGATTACATATATATAAAGAATGCCAAAATCCGAGTTATAACGAAGAAGTTATGACATGTCGAAGTTTCGCGATAAACCGGCACGGTGCCGAATGTCGTAAAAAGTGAGTTTTTGATAAACTACTTTTTAGCCTTAGTGATCTAAACGAAACTCGCACTATTCGTTAAACCGAGAAGTTCGATAAAAAGAACGCCCAAATCTGACTTCGTATGAGGAAGTTATGATTTTTTGAAGTTTCAGCTTAGCAGTAGACAGCTAAAAACTCAAATTTTAGATCGAGTGATTTTTAGCCGACACAACCTAAACAAGAATCGAAGGTCTCGTAAATAGTAGCACAACGGTAAAAAGTCTGACAAAAACGGACGTCGGATGAAGAAGTTATGATTTTTTAACGGATTTCCTGTGCCGGTCTGTTAAAAATAATAATATAAAAATTAAACTCAAAATTAGCCGATGAAGTCTAAATGAAAGTTGTAGAGCCTAATTTTACCTACGCGTGCATATAAAGAACGTCAAAAACGGAGCTCGTATGCGAAAGTTATGGATTTTACAAGTTTTGGCGCGAAAATCGAGAAATTATTTCAAAATCCGAGAAAATTCGCATAGGCCACGTGATCCTCGCATGCTTGGCTCGTGCCTGACTCGCGTGTCGCATGCTGATTCGACTGAGGGTCCGGTCCAATAGGCTTCCGACGTGCATCGCTGCTGATGCCCCGTGTCCGAGGTGCTGGCCAAATCCGAAGCCGGCATGTAGCCTCCTCGCATCCGAGCCTCGCCGAAGCTACCACCTGGTCCGAGCCTCGCAGACGCGTGCCATCCCCTCCTCGGTTCGGATCCGAGCCTTCGGTCCTCCTCCCCTATAAATAGCAGCCATGCGAGACTTCCCGGGTAGAATCCGAAATTTGCCACTTTTCACCCATTTTTCATCCTTTTTATCATTTTGACTTCCCCCGAAGCCCCGGTATCATTTCTAAAGCCCGAAATACGTTCCGAAGTTCCCGAAGACCCGGAAAATTTATCTTTTTGGTTTTGAAGCCCGACCTTTCGCAGAGCCCGTTTTCTCAATAAAACTCCCGGTTTTATTAGAAACGATCGTTTTAGGAAACGAATTGCTGCCCGATTTTCATTAAATCAGGTGAGTGTGTAGTCACTTTCATCTTACACATAGATATGAAGTGTTTTATATAAAATACGTGTTGTGTGTATATATGTTGTTTGTTTATTCGAGATGGGTGTTAAATGAATGTTTTATACATGTTTAAAATGATTTAAAATGTATATATATTTTATCTTCGAATATGTTGGGTAAAACATGGGTAGATAAAGAATGAGGGATAGAAGTACAGTATAGATGTACGTTGGTAGCTATGAATTTAGTACAGTATAGATGTACGTTGGTAGCTACGGATTTAGTATGTTGGCAGCTATGGACTTAGTGCCAGTTGTATAAACCTTGGCGACGATGTGACTTCGTGCCTATTTGACATAAATTGTTGAAGGAAAACAATGTTGTCACCCCGATGTTTGTTTTATTTGACATAAATTGCTAAGGAAAAGCAGTGTTGTCACCACGTTGGTTGTTTTATTTGACATAAATTGCTGAGGAAAGCAATGTTGTCACCATACTGATTGTTTTATGTCAGGTGGTCTTATTTGACATAAATTGTTGAAGAAAGCAATGTTGTCACCTATTATTGGTTGTTTTATTTGACATAAATTGCTGAGGGAAAAGCAATGTTGTCACCCCGGTTTTTGCCTTATTTTACAAAAATTGCTGAAGAAAAGCAGTGTTGTCACCATGTAGGTTTCCTTATTTGACATAATTGTTGAGGAACCCCCGAAACAAAGTCGTCATCCCTAATGAAAATCCTTAGGCTAGGTCCGTTGTGATAGTTGTTTTAGGGACGTAAGCTGAGGATAACGGGAATGGGTAATTAGGGTTGTTTTTGGTTGATGAAATTGATAACTTATTTGTTGATTGATAAACTTAAAGAGTTATTTATTTATTATGGGTTGAAAACCCTATATGCTCACCAGGCTTCCAAGCCTGACCCACTCAGCTTTTTATATTACAGGTAGTGGACCCCGAGCATAGTCGGATGACGATGATGAGTGATTTTTGGATTATGGGCCAGTAGTTATAAATAATTGTTGTACGACTTATAATGTCTTGTTTATGCTTTTGATCTATATCGGAACATGACATCCCGAGGTTTTGATATAAAAGGAAATTATATATTTCTTAAAGAAAGGTTTTGATAAACTTTTATCATGTTTAGTTTTGGGGACCAATTCCGCAACATCTTTTATAAAGACTTCTCTGATTTGATTTTAAAAAGCATAAATTAAATCGGTCTTTTCTGGCCGAGAAATTAAGGGATGTCACAGTTGGTATCAGAGCATTAGTTTAAGCGAATTAGGAATTTGTAGGATTTCTAGACTTAAACTTAGAATGCTAAGTGATGATTGTGAGATGAGTGTCTACCATATTTTAGACACGAGCACTAGTTTATTTTAGGAAAGACGCCTAAAATGCCCTTATGTGCTAAATGTTATATGTTTGCCATATATATGCCATTATTTGTTCGGATCTATGGTCTGTTGCCGACCGGATCTGGAAACCTTATGTGTGTAGGATTCTAAGTGTATGATTACGAGATTAGAACTAACATGTAAACGTTTCGGAGTGATAATGGAATTGACATGTCTAACAAGGATAAAGACTTAAATTCGCCTTATTCGGTATATAGATTATAATGGCAAGAACCCGAAGTGGAGCTGGAAATATAAATAGAAATCAGCAACCTCAACCCTAAGTGGTGGAACAGGTGCCTATAGTAGGAGCTGCACCAGAACCCATCACCATGGATGGAGTACGAACTATGATTCAGACCATGTTGGCTGAACAAAGGGAGGATTTGAGGCAAATGTTGCTGAACAACAGGGATGAACCTTCAGTTCCTGTTGAACAACATGAATTGAATGACGATCGATCTGAAGAAGGAAACAACAGTAGATCGATTGGTTATAGTGAACCGCTTGTGGTTGGGAGAAATAACCACGAGGATAGAGTGGAGAGAAATGGGTGCAAGTATAAGTACTTTATGACTTGCAAGCCACCGACTTTCACTGGAAAAGAAGATCATGTCGGAGTAATGGACTGGATCTCGGAAATGGAATTGGCTTTCATGACTTGTGATTGCCAAGGCAAGTTACAAACCACTTTTGCAGTACGTCAGATCAGGAGTAGTGCTGCTCGTTGGTGGAATACATTGGGGAAAACTCTAAGCCCTAATGAGCCACTGCAAATGACTTGGGCAGAGTTCTTGGTGCACTTTAAGCGCAAGTACTGCTCGGCCCAAAACGTGCTTGAGTTAGAAAATCAATTTCTAACACTGAAGAAGGGGAGCATGACCATTGATGAATATACGAATAACTTCACAGACAAAATGGAGTTTGCTTTGAGTATTGTCCTAGATGAGCTGGCGAAAATTGACAGGTATGCAAAGGGACTTCCATGGGAGTATGCGGTGCCAGTACGTCAGGCACTTACTTTGGAGGCAGCTATCTGGGCTTCCAAGTCTGTTGAAGATATGATTAAGGGGAGAGCCGCCAGCAAGGTTGAAGTTGGCGAGAAAAGAAAGTTTGAAAAGACTTTAGGTTCCAACGAGAAAAGAAAGTTCTCGAAGGCTGGAGGAGGAGAAGGCGAAGCAAAATGGTGCGAGAAGTGCGAAAAGAAGCACTTCGGGAAATGTAGCGAAGAGGTGACCTACTACAAGTGTGGAAAGACTGGGCATTATGCCAACGAGTGTCCGTCCAACAAGAGGATGTGTTATCGATGTAACGAGGAAGGGCACATTTCGAAAGACTGCCCAAAGAAGAAAGAGGCAGCAAGGCCCAATGTTCCACCAAAACCAAAACCAAAGGCATTCCAAATGATCCTTAATGAAGCAGAAGGAAATACAAAGGATCAGGAGTAAGGACCTTATATTCCCAAAGCTAAGATATAAAGTAGCAATGCAATTAGTAACTTGTAGTGTAGCCTATTAGAGGCGTAGTATAGGGTAAACTCGAACCTTTGTGTAATTATTTTAAGAAATAATATAAACCCTGGTTTTGTCATCTGATGAATTGAATGACTATGTGAAATTCTTGTATGGTGACTTGGAGAACTGCGAGACAATACTTGGGACGAGTAGGAGTAGGTGTGAATGGTAGTAGAGGCCTATACTACCGGAAGCACATGACTCGTACTTGGATCAAGGAAAGTCACAAGGTTACCAAGAAGCTAGAAATTGATTTCGTTATTGCTCGAGTATTTGATTACCTTCGTTTCGGTAATGACTAAGAAGATGATTGTTATTCCGACCCTAGAGGTCATATCAAATTGAGTCCGACTACGATAAGTTTGTTACGTGGTTCAGAGAACCAAGTTCGATGTAGTAGTTGACTTTAGCCGAATTGAAATAAAGGATGTTAGCAGCTCAAGATCGTCAAAAGAGCTATCAACCGATATCATTCGAAGTTGGAGATTCGGTTTTACTTAAAGTCTCGCCATGGAAGGGACTTATAAGATTTGGTAGAAGGGGAAAGTTGAGTCCATGATTTATTGGACCATTTAAAGTTCTTCAGAGGATCGGGAATCAAGCTTACAAGCTAGAATTACCGGAAGAACTGGCAGGTATTCATAACACCTTTTATGTGTGTTATTTGGAGAAGTTCACGGGAGATATGCCCGACATAATTCCCATTATAGAATTAAGGTTGGATGAAAACAAGAGGTTAATTGAAGAACCTGAGGCAATCGTTGACCGTAAGACTAAGGAGTTGTGACGCTAGATGGTCGATTTAGTGCTTATGTATTGGAAACATACGAATGGGCCAAATCTCACCTGGGGAAAAACGGAGAGTGATATGATGAGTCGCTACCCGTATTTGTTTGTTGATGTGTGATTTCGGGGACAGAATCATTCTAAGGGGGAGAGAATTGTAATGCCCGTGTTCCCAGGCTAGGCATTAATATTGACATGATAGTCTAGTTTAACCTTTATGACTCATTTTGGAGAAATGAAAAGGAATTATGTAAAAACTATGTGTTTTATGCTTAATTATTAGGGTTTTATTAATTAAGAATAAAAATGAGCGTCAAAATTAAATTTTAGATGAAGTCGATGTCTATTAAGAAAGTTCTAGTGGTCGGGACAAGGATTACGGATATATAAAGAATGCCGAAATCCGAATTATAACGAAGAAGTTATGACATGTCGAAGTTTCGCGATAAACCGGCATGGTGCCGAATGTCGTAAAAAGTGAGTTTTTGATAAACTACTTTTTAGCCTTAGTGATCTAAACGAAACTCGTAGTATTCGTTAAACTGAGAAGTTCGATAAAAAAAACGTCCAAATCTGACTTCGTATGAGGAAGTTATGATTTATCGAAATTTCAGCTTAGCAGTAGACAGCTAAAAACTCGAATTTTAGATCGAGTGATTTTTAGCTGACACAACCTAAACGAGAATCAAAGGTCTCGTAAATAGTAGCACAACGGTTAAAAGTCTGACAAAAACGGACGTCGGATGAAGAAGTTATGAATTTTTAACGGATTTCCTGTCCCGGTGTGTTAAAAATAATAATATAAAAATTAATGTCAAAATTAGCCGACAAAGTCTAAATGAAAGTTGTAGAGCGTAAGTTTACTTACGCGTGCATATAAAGAACGTCAAAAACGGAGCTCGTATGCGAAAGTTATGGATTTTAGAAGTTTTGGCGCGAAAATCGAGAAATTATTTCAAAATCCGAGAAAATTCGCATAGGCCATGTGATCCTCGCATGCTTGGCTCATGCCCGACTCGCGTGTCGCATGCTGATTCGACCGAGGGTGCGGTCCAATAGGCTTCCGACGCGCATCGCTGCTGATGCCCCGTGTCCGAGGTGCTGGCCCATTCCGAAGCTGGCACGTTGCCTCCTCGCATCCGAGCCTTGCCGAAGCTGCCACCTGGTCCGAGCCTCGCAGACGCGTGCCATCCCCTCCTCGGTTCGGATCCGAGCCTTCGGTTCTCCTCCCTATAAATAGCAGCCATGCGAGACTTCCCGGGTAGAATCCGAAATTTGCCACTTTTCACCCATTTTTCATCCTTTTTATCATTTTGACTTCCCCCGAAGCCCGGGTATCATTTCTAAAGCCCGAAATACGTTCCGAAGTTCCCGAAGACCCGAAAAATTTATCTTTTTGTTTTTGAAACCCGACCTTCCGTAGAGCCTGGTTTTTCAATAAAACTCCCGGTTTTATTAGAAACGATCGTTTTAGGAAACGAATTGCTGCCCGATTTTCATTAAATCAGGTGAGTGTGTAGTCACTTTAATCTTACACATAGATATGAAGTATTTTACATAAAATACGTGCTGTGTGTATATATGTTTTTTGTTTATTCGAGATGGGTGTTGAATGAATGTTTTATACATGTTTAAAATGATTTAAAATGTATATATATTTTATCTTCGAATATGTTGGGTAAAACATGGGTAGATAAAGTATGAGGGATAAAAGTACAGTATAGATGTACGTTGGTAGCTATGAATTTAGTACAGTATAGATGTACGTTGGTAGCTACGGATTTAGTATGTTGGCAGCTATGGACTTAGTGCCAGTTGTATAAACCTTGGCGACGATGTGATGTCGTGTCTATTTGACATAAATTGTTGAAGGAAAACAATGTTGTCACCCCGATGTTTGTTTTATTTGACATAAATTGCTAAGGAAAAGCAGTGTTGCCACCACGTTGGTTGTTTTATTTGACATAAATTGCTGAGGAAAGCAATGTTGTCACCATACTGATTGTTTTATCTCAGGTGGTCTTATTTGACATAAATTGCTGAAGAAAGCAATGTTGTCACCTATTATTGGTTGTTTTATTTGACATAAATTGCTGAGGGAAAAGCAATGTTGTCACCCAGGTGTTTGCCTTATTTGACAAAAGTTGCTGAAGAAAAGCAGTGTTGTCACCATGTAGGTTGCCTTACTTGACATAATTGTTGAGGAACCCCCAAAGCAGAGTTGTCACCCCTAATGAAAATCCTTAGGCTAGGTCCCTTGTGATAGTTGTTTTAGGGACGTAAGGTGAGGATAACGGGAATGGGTAATTAGGGTTGTTTTTGGTTGATGAAATTGATAACTTGTTTGTTGATTGATAAACTTAAAGAGTTATTTATTTCTTGTGGGTTGAAAACCCTATATGCTCACCAGGCTTCCAAGCCTGACCCACTCAGCTTTTTATATTACAGGTAGTGGACCCCGAGCATAGTCGGATGATGATGATGAGTGATTTTTGGATTATAGGCCAGTAGTTATAAATAACTGTTGTAAGGCTTATAATGTCTTGTTTATGCTTTTGATCTATATCGGAACATGACATCCCGAGGTTTTTATATAAAAGGAAATTATATATTTATTAAAGAAAGGTTTTGATAAACTTTTATCATGTTTTGTTTTGGGAACCAATTCCGCAACATCTTTTATAAAGACTTCTCTAATTTGATTTTAAAAAGCATAAATTAAATCGGTCTTTTCTGGACGAGAAATTAAGGGATGTCACATCACACAAGCATCAAAGTTGCTCCTTTCGAAGCATTATATGGTCGTAAATGTAGATCACTATTGTGCTGGACTGAGGTAGACGACACTCAGCTAGCAAGAGGGCAGACACCAAACAATGCATTAACAGGACCAGAAATCATACGCGAAACGACAGAGAAGATAGTTCAAATCAAAGCTCGACTTCAAGCATCACGAGACCGACGGAAGAGCTACGCTGATAAACGTCGAAGCCCTTGGAATTTCGAGTCGGGGATCGGGTGCTCTTAAAGGTCTCTCCCTGGAAAGGGGTGATTCGTTTTGGGAAACGGGGAAAACTAAACCCACGGTACATTGGACCATTTAAGATTCTTGCCTGAATTGGTCCAGTGGCTTATAGACTGCAGCTACCTACCGAGCTCAGCAGTGTACACCCCGTGTTCCATGTTTCCAATCTAAAGAAGTGCCTATCCGACGAAACTCTCATCATTCCATTGGAAGAAATCGAAATCAACGAGAATCTCCTGTTCATCGAGGAACCAGTTGAAATCATGGACATGGAAGTGAAGCGTACTAAGCAAAGTCGCATTCCAATTGTGAAGGTTCGGTGGAACGCGAAACGTGGACCGGAATTCACATGGGAACGCGAAGACCAGATGAAGCAAAAGTACCCTCACCTATTCTCGCATTCTCAAATCTAGTTCCAAAAAGAATTTTGGGACGAAATTCCCTCTAACGGGGGGATGATGTCACAACTAGCAAATTTGGCTAGGAAGTTCTATCCTTATGTAAGCATTATCATTAATTGTAACCATGACTTGAGAACATGATGTTTATTCAATAACAACAACATTCCATCAAACACTCTATACAACACTTCAAATAGTCAACAAAAGATTGGAAACCCTAGAAATCCCGACTTAAGTCCATTATGGACTAGGATTTCCTTATTGGGCCTAATGGGCCAATAGACTTCCAATTTGACTATTTTGGGCTTAGAACTCTTAAATGGGATCTCAATTGGACCCACTCTCATGAGACTTAACCTTTTTGGGCCTTATAAGCCTAAAATGGACTAGTTTACCTTTAATGGGCCTTGTTGGGCCATAACAATCCAATAAGCCCTAATGAGCCACAAATCCATTCTTTCATGCAAGATTGGGCCGTGATCCACTCCAAAGGCCCAATGGGCCGAAAACTATAAATTTGGGCTTCACATTATGAAACTCAAACACTAAGGCCCAAATCTCTTCTCTTTCTTCTCTCTCTCTCGGCCCAAGTAGAAAAAAAAGGGGGGGGGGGGGCGGGAAGATGTAATTAGGGAGGGTTGACCTTGGAGGTGCAACCTCCTTATTACACCCCATATCTCCATGCAAAACCCAACATGTATCCATGTTAGTCACCTCATCAACTCTCTCTTCCCCTCTCTTTTTCTTCTTCGGCCGAGGGCACAAGGAAGACACACACACACAACTTCAAACTTCTTCCAAATTCTCTCAAGCATTCTCCTCCTTCTCACCCCAAAATCTCGAAATTTTGCTTGTGTATCAAGAGGATTTTCAAGAGAATAGTATCACTTCTTGGTAAGTTATACATATCCAAGGATTATATAACTGTTTTCTCATGATTAGATCCCTTCTCTTAAACATTTGTGATAATCATACTCCTAGAATTACCTCAAGTTCGAGATCCACATCAAGGTGTTGCTAGGACCAAAAATCTTCTTCTTATCTTCTTCAAAAACCGAATCCACAAACTCATGGTGAGTTCATACCCCTCTATTTTCGATTTTCATATGTTTTATGGGGGAGAATACAAGTAAAATGTGTAGATCTATGTGTATTTGTATGTTATGTGTGATTTCTTGTGTTTATGTGATGAAACTCGTAGTATTCGTTAAACCGAGAAGTTCGATAAAAAGAACGCCCAAATCTGACTTCGTATGAGGAAGTTATGATTTTTCTATGTTTCAGCTTAGCAGTAGACAGTTAAAAACTCGAATTTTAGATCGAGTGATTTTTAGCCGACACGACCTAAACGAGAATCGAAGGTCACGTAAATTGTAGCACAATGGTAAAAAGTCTGACGAAAACGGACGTCTAAACGAAAGTTGTAGAGCGTAATTTTACCTACGCGTGCATATAAAGAACGTCAAAAACGGAGCTCGTATGCGAAAGTTATGGATTTTAGAAGTGTTGGCGCGAAAACCGAGAAATTTCGCATAGTCACGTTTTTGCCACGTCACCCTCGCCAAAAATTGCCACGTGTCCGAAATGGTCGAGTCATTCGAGCAGCTGGCAGTCGTGTGTCACTTCCGGATTCGACCGAAGTCTCGGCCCTCGCACATCTGACGCATGTACAGTGACTCATCGCATCCGAAGCCTTCGCATGAGCCACGAGCCACCCACCTCGGATCCGAAGTTCGGTCCAATCAGAGCCCTCCAGTGAGGCCCTCGCATGCGCAACCCACGTGCGAGCAGGTGCTGCCTGCTTCGGATCTGCTGCCGCGTGGCTTCTCTCCTAACCGTCCGATCAGCAGCTCGCATGCTATAAATAGGACGGTGCGAGCCCTCCCGGCTAGAATTTAGAAATTGGCAATTTTGGCCCCTTTTTCAATATTTTAGCTATTTTCACGTCCCCCGAAGCCCCGATATCGATTATAACCCCCGGAACACGCCCCGAAGTGCCCGAAGACCCAGAAAATTTATCTTTTCGGTTTTGAAGCCCGACCTTTCGCAGAGCCCGGTTTCTCAATAAAACTCCCGGTTTTATTAGAAACGATCGTTTTAGGAAACTAATTGCTGCCCGATTTTCATTAAATGAGGTGAGTGTGTAGTCACTTTCATCTTACACATAGATATGAAGTATTTTATATAAAATACGTGATATGTGTATATATTATTTTATATAAAATACGTGATATGTGTATATATGTTGTTTGTTTATTTGAGATGGATGTTGAATGAATGTTTTATACATGTTTAAAATGATTTAAAATGTATATATATTTTATCTTCAAATATGTTGGGTAAAACATGGGTAGATAATGTATGAGGGGTAGAAGTACAGTATAGATGTACGTTGGTAGCTATGAATTTAGTAAAGTATAGATGTACGTTGGTAGCTATGAATTTAGTACAGTATAGATGTACGTTGGTAGCTACGGATTTAGTATGTTGGCAGGTATGGACTTAGTGCCTGTTGTATAAACCTTGGCGACGATGTGACTTCGTGCCTATTAGATAAACCTTGGCGAGGATGTGACTTCGTGCCTATTAGATAAACTCTGGAGACTATGAGACATACTGCCTATTAGATAAACCTTGGCGACGATATGACTTCGTGCCTATTAGATAAACTCTGGCGACTATGAGACGTAGTGCCTATTAGATAAACCCTGGTGACGATGTGACTTCGTGCCTATTAGATAAACCCTGGCAACTATGAGACGTAGTGCCTATTGTATAAACCCTGGCGACTATGTGACGTAGTGCCTGTTGTATAAACCTTGGCGACGATGTGACTTCGTGCCTATTTGACATAAATTGCTGAGGGAAAGCAATGTTGTCACCCCGGTGTTTGTTTTATTTGACATAAATTGTTGTGGAAGAGCAATGTTGTCACCCTTTTGACATAAATTGCTGAGAGAAAAGCAATGTTGTCACCTCGATGTTTGTTTGACATAAATTGCTGAGGAAAGCAATGTTGTCACCATTTTGGTTGTTTATTTGACATAAATTGCTGAAGGAATGAAATGTTGTCACCTTATTGGTTGTTTTATGTTAGGTTGTTTTGTTTGACATAAATTGCTGAGGGAAAGCAATGTTGTCACCCTGATGTTTGTCTTGTTTGACATAATTTGCTGAGGAAAAAGAAGTTCTCACCTTATTGGTTGTCTTGTTTGACATAAATTGTTGAGGAAAACAATGTTGTCACCCCTAATGAAAATCCTTAGGCTAGGTCCCTTGTGATAGTTGTTTTAGGGACGTAAGGTGAGGATAACGGGAACGGGTAATTAGGGTTGTTTTTGGTTGATGAAATTAATAAATTATTTGGTTATTGATAAACTTATAGAGTTTATTATTTATTGTGGGTTGAAAACCCTATATGCTCACCAGGCTTCCAAGCCTGACCCACTCAGCTTTTTATATTACAGGTAGTGGACCCCGAGCATAGTCGGATGATGACAATGAGTGATTTTTGGATTATAGGCCAGTAGTTGTAAATAACTGTGTAAGGCTTATAATCTCTTGTTTATGCTTTTGATCTGTATCGGAACATGACATCCCGAGGTTTTGATATAAAAGGAAATTATATATTTCTTAAAGAAAGGTTTTGACAAACTTTTATCATGTTTTGTTTTGGGGACCAATTCCGCAACATCTTTTAAAAAGATTTATCTGATTTTATTTTAAAAAGAATAAACGAAATCGGTCTTTTCTGGCCGTGAAATTGGGGATGTCACAGCTAACGCGTCCTTCGTATACTCGACAACCTTAAATAATATACGTGATTAGTAGGGCCTTGTAGTCCTCTTCTCTTTGTCTGTTAGGCTTACCTTCTATTCAAGTAAACAAAAATCAGGTAGTTAATCAAGGTTATTTAAATTCATTTGGATTAAGTGAGTAATAACGGGCGACACCAATAAGTGTCGGTCGTAGTCTGTAGTTATAATCAAAGTCTCCTGGAGGGAGAGCGAGAGTTTGTGTATAGATCTATACGGGGGTGACTCCCTCACACCTAAGATGTTCGCTACAGTAAGACTCAGCCAGTCTAGGGTGACAAAATCTTAAGATCAATTCCGGCGTTTGCTAGAATGCCAAGACAGACGAACTAGTCATTATTATGCACGGTTATAACGACTCACATAGAGATCCAATACCATCCAAGTAATCAAGGGAAATCATATTCATTCGTTGTGTCGATACAATAATACAAAACGATCAAACTATTTTATCGGAAAACATCGGGTTTTCCGGGGAAACAACATTATCTACTTGTACTGTCAATAACTATAATGCAAGAATTTATCATGGAGAAACATATCTTTTTTTTTACAAGTTTTGAAATCATTCACGCATATACTTATGGATCATCACACCTTTTGTATAAACAATTGCCGTTTCAGAAAATATCGGATTTTCTGGGTTTTACTCACCAACATTATATATGTTGATGTTTTCAAAATAACTTGTATTCTCAGGTAACAGATAAGCTGAAGAAAATTGCCAAGTGTGTTAGGATGTTGCGTTTTGGTGATTCTCAAACAATTTGTACTATGTATTATGTAATGTAAACAATGTACTGGATGTGAACAATGACGGTTGTGATGTATTAATGCATGGGGATGTTTATGTTATGTTTCATGTATATTCATTATGATGATATTTCAATTTAAGTCACACGAGCCCTCAGACGTTTCCGCCGTCTGGTTCGGGGTGTGACACAAGCAAAAGCGAATCCTTCAACTCAGAAAACTTATCAAACACCTTTTGTAGTCCGGTGTTTAGTTGAAGAGTGAGAGTGTCATAGGCCACTACGGTTGGGGCTTGAGCTTTCAGATAAGCAAACATGTCTTCCAGAATCAAAATCATTTCATCGAACTTATGGTTCGGTACATCAACAATATGCCAAGTAGCCCTTAGCAGCTTGATAAGGAATTGCTTCATGATCAAATTCATTTCATCCTTCTTTCTTATCTCCTTCTCTAGTTGTTGGATCTCCTTCTCATGTCGTACATGAATTTTCTTGATTAGGTCGTTGGTTGCAGCAACTAGGTCATCATGAACCTTAAGCATGTTTGTGATTGTCTCCAGATAGTGATCGACAGAGGTGTCATATTTGTGTTCCACTTCTTTGATTGTGTGTTTGAGCCGAAGGGAGATGAGTTGATCCAACTGAGCTTCTCATTCCACAATAGAAGGTCTGGACTGATTTGAAATGGACTGGAGAAAGGCATCAAGTTTGGTGTCCAGTCCTGATACCTTTTCATCTATGTTGGTGTTGAGACCGGAGACTAAAGCTTTGATGGTGTTGACCTTTTGCATGGTTGCAGAGATATTATTTTGAATCTCTACAAGGGCAAATGGGTCAATGTGATTGCCTGCAGATGATCCGGTAGAGTCGCCTGAGTGATCATGTCCCAGATTGATTGGATGAACGTGAGGGCCAGGCTTGGTAGCAACATTATCTTTGAGTTTAGGAGAGGACTCTGTTTTCGGAGTGGAGGAGGATGATCTGAAATCAAATGCTGACTTGGATGAGGAAGCCTTTGATTGAAACTGTTGAGAGGGCAGGATTGGAGTAGTGGCAATTGTTGCGCGTCTTTCATCGAACATAAACTCTTCTGAGTGCTCTTCATCAAGATCTGTTTCATGAATGTTATTGTGGGGAAAGGAAGGAGTTTCTCCGGTCGTGAGTTCCTGATCTGCTTCATCATCCGTAGGAATAACCAAGGGCTTGTTGCTATATGATGCCCTTTTCCTCATGGCAGTGATAGTTTATTCCACCTGGGCACGAGTGAGGTCCGGATGCCTCAAATGAGCTCGGTCAATAAGATCATTCCAAGAATTATCAGTAGCACCTGGTTGTCCTTTATCCGTGTCGGATATCGAACCAGTTGTGGCATCCAAAGTTGGAAGGACAACTCCTTCTTCGGAATGCTTGGGGTCTGGAATAGGGGTTCCGGACTGTGCTTGTGTAGAAACGAGAGGGATATCAAATTTGACTCGTGAGTATGCTCCGCGGGGGGGGGGGGGGGGGGGGGGGGGAAGGAACTTTTTTCAACACCAACAACACCTATTTGAGAAGATGAGGGTGGTTTATGTGGTGACTCCCCGTAGGGGTACCTCAGATGAGTGGGCAGGTGGAGTGTGCGGATGGCCAGAGTCAGCCGAAATGTCATCAGCACCTTCCTTTTAATAGGAAGAGCTGACTTTGGTTCTCTTTTGTGGCTTTGACTTAACTGGAGAGGTTTTCCGCTTTGCGAACTTCTTGGTTTTCTTTGGTCCGGAGGTTGTTGGCTTGGCCACATCCGGAATGGGCTCAATGGAAACTTGGGCAGACTGTGTTGGGATGTACACAGTCGATGTTTCGAAATGTTTTCTAAGGTGAATGGATCTGGAAGGGATAAGGTCCAACATGTGTTGTGGTAGTCTTCGGACAGGACCAAATGAAGATTAGTCTAGAATTCTATAAGTTCTAACAACTTTAAAAGAAACATATACCTCCTGCGGAATCGTTGCAACTGGAATGGGTTCAGACTGCTCCTTGTAAAGTTCTTGAATGGTCAAAGCCTAGAATCTAGGGCTTGAGATTTCGTTTTCCTTACTCTTGATGGAAAACTTCCTGAAGTCTTGCCATAAGACCTCCAGAAGATTTACCACATTGGAGTGTGCAGAGTAGATGTTGTAGATTACGTGGAGCCAATCCTTACTTAGGGTATGAGTTCCTCCATTCTTGCCGGACAGTGCATGAATGATGAAGTGCATCAATAATGTCCATAATCTTGATTGTAGCAGATGTGGTTTAAGAACTGTTGAAATTCTTCGGCAGTTGGCTCTTGCACTTTGAATCCTTTTGGGTTTTCTTTCACTCCAATAGCCCTAATAAATGTTGACTTGTGAAAGGGCACAGTTGTCCATTGAGTACTTTTTGAGAGGTTTCGAAATGTATTTCTCTTGATGAATAAAGATTCCTCGATTGATCTATTTGACTTGGAGACCAAGGAAGAAGCTCAATTCACGGTTTATGCTCATTTTGAAATGATTGACCATCAGTTTTGCAAAGTCGTTTACCATAGATGAGTCCATAGACCCAAAAATGATATCATCAACGTATATTTGGACAAGCATGATATGTTTTCCATTTGATCTTCGGAACAGGGTGGGGTCGAGAACACCACGTTGAAAACCGGAACGCTTGAGAAAATTGTTGAGAGTTTTGTACCATGTGTGAGGAGCTTGCTTGAGGCCGTAAACAGCTTTACGGAGCTTATAAAAATAATTTGGAAAGGAGAGGTTAACAAAACCGGGAGGCTGTTGAAGATATACTTCAGTGTCAAGTTCACCATTAAGAAAAGTATTCTTAATGTCCATTTGGTAAACTTTGAAGCCTTTATGAGCAACATAATCAAGGAAGATTATGATTGCTTCAAGACGTGCAACAGGAGCAAATGTTTCATCATAATCAAGACCTTTAATCTGTGTGAATCCTTTGGCGACTGGTCTTGCTTTGTTTCGAACAATAACTCCAGCATCATCAAGTTTGTTTCAGAATACCCATCTTGTACCAACAATAGGGTGATCCGGAGGAGGAGGAACGAGAGTCCACACTTCATTTCTATCAAATTCTGCCATTTCTTCTTGCATGGCTGTAATCCTGTCAGCATGTTCTAATGCTTCCTTGATGGATTTGGGTTCAACCATGGAGATAAATGTCGAAAAATGCATTCGTTTTGGACACTTATGGCAGAGCGAGTTTAAACACCATAATTAGGGTCTCCAATAACATGGTCTGGAGGGTGATCTCGAGTCCAGATTTGCAGTCTAGGTAGTTCTTGATCAACAAAATATTCAACATCGACGATAGGGTTGTCTTGCTCCCCCTGAATGGTTTGAACTTGTGGGAGATGCTCCCCCTAAACTTTTGAGCCGGACAGGTTGACATCATCCTCAGGTGGGAATTCAAAGAAGTTCAGATCATCATCGTTGTCGATCGGGTTAGAATCAAATTCAACAGCTACATCGAGGCATCCATCTACATTTGATTCAAGGTAAGGTTGACCATTGTCCCCCTCAACCTGAGAAGGTTGAAACGGTTCGGAATCAACCGTAGAAAGTGAGGGTAGAGGACCGAAAACAGGTTGTGAAGTAGGAGGAGATAATAAAGATTGACTTGATCGAGATTCCGAATCAAGTGCTGTTTCGGAAGGTCCAAAGAGGGTTTCAAAATGGACTTCATGAATTATTTGAATGTTCAGACATTCCGGAGGTGGAGCATCGGACTCCATAATATGAGTTGTGACATCAGTGGGACCAGAATTCCAAACGAAGTTGACATTAAAGATAACATCAAAACTTTCTGTAACAACTCGAGTACGTCGATTAAGTACTCGATACACCTTTGATTTTGCTGAGTACCCAAGAAAAATTGCTTCATCAGCTTTGGGTAGAAACTTGGTAAGCTGATCACGATTGTTTTTGATTAAGCATCCACATCCAAAAACATGAAGAAATGATATACTAGGGTTTCGATGAGAGAACAAGATCGATCTGATGCGTAGGGACAAGGTTTGAAAACTCAAACCTTGAGTTAATGCTTAAGATCAATGTCCGCTTACAGTCAAGTATGGATAGACCAGTCAAGTCTGAGTTGATATATTCAACAAGTATTCAAGCTTTAAATGAAGAATGAGAAAGATGATCAAAGTAAGGTTAATAAACGAGGAACAAGAAGAATGTTGCAGAGAGTAGGTGAAGTGAATGCAAATAATGCTAAGAAGATTGAATAATCCGTCACTTGACTTTGCATTGAAAGTTCCTATAAATAGGAGAATAAGATACATCGAATAGACCAAGAGACTAACATAGGACCGGACAATAGAAATGTTCCTGACATTCTGATTGACTAATATTACAAAAAGACTAAGTCCTATGAAGTGTCTAATCAATACAAAGTGACAAAAGTAATTAATGCATAGAAAAGGTTTGACTTCGGGCAGACTCACATTCTGAAACTATCAATCATTCCAGAATTCCTTCAGTTCAACAACTCCGGATCGTTCTTCACTTCCAGAGTCCCACATGTTCCGTACCAACACATCATTTCAGAATTATTGCTGACTTCGTTTCTTTAAAAAGATTGAGATTACAAAGGTTCACTTTCAGGTTCCAACAATCTCCCCCTAAGTGAACTTAGCAACCTAGTCAGCTTCAGCTTGATTATTCCTTGATGAAGGTGTAGGCTCGATACAACCAGTCTCTGACCTCAATGTACCACTTTAGATGATTGATAAACTTTTCATTGATTTTCTCAGGAGCGTCGGACGTAGATGCTCGACTAATGAACTTGTTGAGGGCTCTTTTCGGAACCAAGTGTTTGTTCTGGACTCGGAAGAAGTTTTTCTTGTTTGTGCTCCTTGGCTTGTAGACAAATCCTAGAACTGGATCATCAACTTGTCCTTCTGCAAGCAGATCAGCTTCAGGTAGCACAAATTCAATCTTCTTTATGAAGTCTTGGGTTCCATACATGCTTGCTAGCTCGTAGTCGCATCGACGGAATTCCGCGACATAGTCTCTGAGGAAGTTCATAGCAGCATGATAAGCACCTATACTAGTATCATCAATCCGAAGGGTCCGAAAGTGAGCAGCAATGGTTAGAATGTCATTTGGATTCATCAAAGGAAAATCAGGATCGGTGATTGACTTGTAATTTGGTTTGTTTCGGACAATGTCGAACCGGAACAATAGGCAATGAAGTTCATACTTGATAAGGATCTTTCTACCATATCCAGGTATCTTGGTGATTTTCTTCCTCGACCAAACTTCCTTAGGAGGGAGTGCATTCTTGGTGTAGAATGTCTTTAATCTTTCACGCTCAGTCTGGAGGGTGACTTCCGGATTGTCATCTGGATGGAGAGGAGAGAATTTGATGTAAAACTTGTTGAATGGGGAGAGAGGAAGATCGAGCTGTTCCGAGTCATCAAAAGGAATTTCATAGTAGATTAGTGGTATGATGTCGACATCCTTGAGAATACCTTCTCTTCATAGAGGAGAAATGTCGCGCATCGGATTAGGATTATCTTTAAGAGCTTGGATCTGGATGATGTCCTCTAGCGCTTTGTTGATATCATCCTAAGACCATCCTATTTTCTGTTTCGAAGGATGTTCGGATGAATGATCTTGGGAAGTTTCAATGATGGGATTTTTGCCCTTGTCTTTGTTTATGTTGGAGATGATAAGCTTTATGTTCTCGTCCACACAAATTTCGGAGTGGTCTTCGGAAGAGTATCTTCCGGAATGTCATCAGGGATCCGGAGTGGAGAGCCCTGGTTGATTGGAACAATTTTTGGTGTCGAAATGGGAAGAAGCATCGAGGGTGTGGCCCGGAAGGCATCAACTGTCAGTTGAGTTTTTTCCTTACCCATCTTGATACTTCTTTGAAGTACCTCAGGCAGAGTTGATGGCCAGTTGACCGCAAACCAATTTTTCTTCTCTTCTTCTGTTAATTCCTTTGTGGGAGGCTTCCTTGGGGCCTCGATTGCTAAGACCGCTTTAGGTCCTTCTTCTTCTTCACTGTCTTCATCACCATCCGCAATTATCTTTTACGAGGAGTCAGAGAGGATTTTCTGTAACATCCCAAGTCAGAATCAAGAGTCCAGGGGGTAAAGTGTAAGTTTGGAAAAGAAGGACTCGGCGAGTAGGAGCATCAAATCGTCGAGTCGAAGCGTGTGCCGGGCACATGTTAAGTGACCGGACTCGCCGAGTCGGAGGATGGACTCGACGAGTCCGTGCTGGAATGAGAAACCCTAATTCCTAGGGTTTTCACCCTATTTAAGGAGCCTTAAGCCCCCATTTCGGCCCCTTATTACCCCTCTGAGGACCAGAAGCCCTAAAATCATAAGAGAAGAGCCTTGGGAGCATTTTGGAGCTTGGATAAGTGATTTAAGAAGGAAATCTTGAAGACTAAGGAGCTTGGGTCAAGGAGGCTTGAGGAGATTTGGTTTACTCTTTAGTTGGAGGTTGTTTTGAGGTAAGGATTCGTCATCTTGGCTTTATTCCTTCTAGATCCACCTTTTTGGAAGCTTTAGGGTTTGTTTGGAAGAATTTATGTTGCGGTCATGATGCATGAGTTAGATCTGGAGTTGAAACTCCAGATCTAAGTTCCATATGGATTCTATCTGAAGAAAGCCCTTTGATTAGCCATGCAAAGGCCAACCCTAATGAGTTAAGTTCTATTTTAACTTGGTTTTTGATGAATGGGTCATGGAAGCACGTAAAGGTAGCAACTTTATGTTGCTAATGAACCATAGGGACCCTGATCTAGTGTTTGGAGTAAGGGAGTGGCTCTGTGACTCGAGATTATGGAACTTCACGTTGGACTCGGCGAGTCTGGTAGATGACTCGGCGACTCGGACTAGAGATTAGGCATGAGTCGCGTAGTAACTCGGCGAGTCACATGGGGGTACTCGACGAGTTGCATGAAGATAGGCAGGAACTCGACGAGTTGAAAGAACAACTCGACGAGTCTATTGAAGATTGCCTTGGACTCGGCGAGTCTGTTCTTGGACTCGGCGAGTCTGGCCATGGAACCCTAACTTTTCTGAATAAGCCGTGAATCGGTGAGTCGAGGGACGACTCGGTGAGTCGAAGCAGGATGGGACTCGAAGTTCATTGGACTCGACGAGTCGTCGGGTCGACTCGGCGAGTAGAGTCAGACAGGAAAGTTGACTTTGACTGAGAACTTTGACTTGGACCAAGGGCTGACCAGTTTGACTTCCGAGGGTATTTTGGTAATTATTGGTATTTATGGAATTGGTTCTTTGGTAGTGTTCGGCGGTGGAGTTCGTGTCGGTGATCGGAGCAGCTGATCTTATCCTTTCAGTCGGCAATTGCGAGGTGAGTTATCCTCACTATATCGACAGGGTCTACGGCACCAAGGCCGGCCCTTTATCGGATGGAAATCCGGGTAGTTGTTATTATGTTATTGCTTTGCTATGTCTGCATCCTGGTAGTTAGGATGGTATGTGATAGAGACCTGGTTAAGGTCGGTACCCGGGATATAGGGTAATGTTATGCTAGTGACCGGTTAGGTCGGAATCCTGGTTAGGATGTTGATATGATCTGTGATCTGTTAGACTGCTTGTCTGGTTAGAGATTTGTTATAGGATTGATTGTTTATGTGCATATGGTGGTTTGGACGGGGGTTGGGTTGAGGCGGGTCCTGCTTTGTGCTGTAGGCCAACATACCCAGGGCGGACCGGATGTTCCGAAGGCCCAGCGAGTGGTCCGGATAGGCTGAAGGCCCTAAGAGGGCGGACCAGACGTGCCAAGGCTCGGAGAGTGGACCAGGCCGACTGAAGGCCCGGTGCGGGCGGACCAGTCATACTGTAGACTCAGAGAGTGGACTAGGTGGATTAAAGGCCCGGTGCGGGCGGACCAATCACACTGTAGACTCGATGTACATGGCTAGACTCGGAGGGTGGACCAGGTAGACTGAAGGCCCGGCGCGGGCGGACCAGTCATATAGTAGACCCGATGTGCGTGGCTGTTCTATTTGTGATATCATATGAGTATGTTATGTGTGGTTGGTATTTTGGGGGTAACTCACTAAGCTTTCGGGCTTACAGTTGTAGTGTTATGTTTCAGGTACTTCAGGAGATCGTGGCAAGGCAAAGGCGTGATCGTACCGCTCCTCATGTTTTATGATTTATGTGATATGGTCCTGGGAGATGCTCTGATGTTTAAACTATTTTGAAAACGAAATGTATGAACTTAATGGTTTTTGAATGAAGTAAAATGTTTTAAATTGGCTTGAATTTTATGGGTGTTACATTTTCAGGTCATCATCATCACTATTTTCTTCATCCCGGAGTGAGAACTCCGAGGCAGGTTTCCATGCTCTGCTTGGGTCTTCTCCCGCTCTTGCATCGGTGGCCCTAGAAACCGGTGCAAGAAAAAATCACTCCTTCAACTCAGAAAACTTATCGAAAACCTTCTGAAGACCGGTGTTGAGTTGAAGAGTAAGGGTATCATATGCAACTGCAGTTGGGGTTGAGCTTTCAGATGAGCAAACAAGTCTTCCAGAATCAAAATCCTTTCATCGAACTTGTGGTTTGGAACATCCACAATGTGACAGGTAGCTCTAAGCAGCTTGAGGAGAACTTGTTGCATAATAAGATTCATTTCATCCTTATTTCTTATCTCCTTCTCTAGTCGTTGGATATGTTTCTCATGGCGAAGATGAGTTTTCTTGATCAGGTCATTGGTTGCAACAACTAGGTCATCATGAACCTTAAGCATGTTTGTGATGGTCTCCAGATAGTGATCGAAAGAGGTGTCATATTTGTGTTCCACCTCTTCAATTGTGTGTTTGAGACGAAGTGAGATAAGTTGATCCAATTGAGCTTCACGTTCCACATTAGAAGGCCCAGACTGATTGTTAATGGAGTGGAGGATGGCATCGATTTTGGTGTCTAGTCCGGAAGCCTTTTCATATAGCTTGGTGTTGAGTCCACGATGGAGTTGACCTGTTGCATGGTTGCAGAGATAATGTTCTGAATCTCTACAAAGGAAAGTGGATCAATGTGATTTCATACGGATGATCTGGTGGAGTCACCTGAGTGATCATGTTCCGGATTAGTTTGGTGAACGGTAGGACCAGGTTTGGTGGTATCATCAGCATTCAGTTTGGGAGTGGACTCGGTTTTAGGAGTTGATGAGGATGATCCGAAGTCAAATGATGACTTGGATGAGGAAGCCTTTGATTGAAATTTTTGAGAGGTACGGAAAAGAGTGATGACAACATTAGGTCCTTCTTCATCAAAGAGCATTTCTTCCCAAATCTCTTCATCGGAGGGAGAGAATTGAGTAGCTTGATGAGTGGGAGTTTCTCCAGTGGTGAGTTGCTGATCTGCTTCATCGTCGGTGGGAACAACTGAGGGCTTGTTACTTTGAGACGCCCTTTTCCTCATGCCAGTGATTGTTGATTCCACTTGGGCACGAGTGAGGTCCGGATGCCTCAGATGAGCCCTGTCAATAAGATCATCCCATGAATTGTCAGTAGCACCTGGTTGTCCTTTATCCTGTTGGATAAGGTGTCTAAGTCCATAATAATTTTTGGTATGCACTTGACCCGGTTTGGCATGGTCCATTTGGGTTGCATGGCATCATGCATTTGGATAGACTAAAGTGAGAGAAACAACACTTATGGTTTATTAATATATTATAAGTTATAATATATTAATTGTATTATTTAATTAGTATTGATGAAGAATTAATTTAGAATTAATTAAGTGATCAAAAAGGTGACTAATTAAATATATGGGTTGATTGTGTAAATCATACATACTTGTATATTGGGCTAAATGCTCAATGGATTATCAAGTTGGGCTAAGACCCATAGGATGCTCCATGGATGCTCCATGGAGGTGTAAACCCATGGATCATGGAAATGAAGAGTCATGTCACATTAGGGTTTACATGGTGTAACCCTAATTGTAACACACTATATAAGCAACATAAAGCTCACCAAAATCAGCCACTAGAGAGAATAGAGAGGGAAAGCCGATTTTAGAACTGTTCTACATTTCTCTCATGTCATTCCAATGGCATTTGGGTTTTTGTGAGACATTTGAGGCATCAGACTTGGGGTGCTAGGCTCACAAGGTATTCAAGGAATCCAAGTCACTACAAGGTATGTATTTCTAGCTATCTTTTATGATTAAAGTTCCCCATGTATGCTAGATAGGATTAAGAACCTTGGAAATCAAATTTTGCATGTATTTTAGACAAACATAGATCGAAGGCTTGTAGGGTTGCATGTACACCTTAGGAGTGTTAGAATGCTCAAAACCCTACAGTGGTATTAGAGCATAGGCTTGTTTGTTTGATACTTGATGCAAAATAGTTGAAAAAGTCGAAATTCTTGTTGTCTGCACAGGGGACTCGCCTAGTCCATGGGGGGACTCGACGAGTCCCAGCGTATCTTCAACCAACTCGGCGATTCAGTTCTTGCACTCGACGAGTTGGCCAGGCAGAGTGCAGATTTTTGATTTTTGCTGCTGGAAATGGACTAGAAACATTACCCTAAACTGTTTTGGTGTTTTAAAGCTTGTTTTAGATGGTGTAATGGTTGTTCTAATCCATTTACAATGGATAATATCAAAATTCCATGTTTATATGTGTCCATATGTTCTTGAAATTTTGATATGAACATTCATGTTCTTATGAGTTCTTGGAAGATCATAGGAATTATGTGCTATTGCTTGGTAGTTTAATTCTTGATCATTGATGTGTTTTAATGGAGTCCATAACTTGTCCTCAAGTTATGGATAACCAAAAGTCACTTTGTAATAAATCCATTAAAAGAACACAAAAAAATGAAGAGTCTTCATTTTTAATAAACAATAACTAATAAGTTATGAATTGAAAAGTTTTGTAAAGTTACAAAAGTTGCCCTCAAGTTTTGGAACATGTAAAGTCATCTAGTAAACTTTAAGATCCAACCCCTAGAATTTTTAAAGTTAAAATTCAACCCTTATACTTTATAATATTATAAGTTAATAATATATATATGTATAAGATCAAGTCGTTTTACCATTAGTAGGCCTCATTCACGAAGCCGGTCTATAAGGGGGGTATAAGGTTGTTGCCTATAAAATGGCAGCTTAATGAATGTCCACTCTCACCCACGGCTTCCTTGATCGGTGGAGGGTCGTTAGCCGAACGGGTAAGACAAGGACTTTCTTCATTAAAAGTATGATGAATATAAAGTAACTAAATGTCTTCTAAATTCCCAATCTTAGTTACTGTAGGAAAATGTGAATAAGGTGCTAACCCATGAAATTATACTTTGCACTTTGATTAAGTCGTTAGTGGAGCGTGTGTGGTTAACCGGCACACTAACTTGGACTTAACAAGGTAGGCAAATGGTGACTTAAAGTTTTTCATAGGTCGGTGGAGCCTGTGTGGCTAACCGACACATCGATTGAGTGAAAAACATTAAGGGTACCAAGTAATTTGCATGGTTACTTCACACCTTGTTTTTGTGATCCTCGGCATCCCAGTCACAAAACATGAAGGGCACACTCGAGATTGAAGCATGGCATTGAAAATTTCAATGAATCTCAAAATAATCTAGGAGTTTCTAAAAACCAATTAAAACCTAATAATTTATATTTCGTTTTTCATGGTGGAAATTGGTGACTCGTCATTCACCTACCTTTCAAATATGTTATAGCATAGATTACGACATCCCTCTTTTAAGTTATAATATATTGTGATTGGGTCAAACTTGTTTTATATCTAATCTAAACTTGTTTTTCTTCTCTTTCAGATGTCTTCTAACAATGCTGCTTCTGGCTCAAACCCTACCGGATCCTACTCTCTCATGAACCTTTGTGGGAGAATCATATTTGATGGTTCCAACTTTATGGATTGGATCCGAAACAGCAGGATGGTCACTCGCTACGAGGACAAGCAATATGTACTTGATAAGGAGCTGAAGGAAATTGATGAGTCCACTGCTACTCCTCAGGAGATCGCTGACTTCCGGGGTAATGAAAGAGATGCCATCAAAGTGGCTTGTATCATGTTGGCCACTATGACAGTCGAGCTCCAAAAGTCTTATGAGGACTATTACCCTTTTGAGATGCACCAGGACTTGATGGACCGCTACCATCAGAGTGCTCGCCAAGAGAGGTATGACATCATCTGCTCCATGATAACAACCCGCATGAAGGATTGTGAACCCATCACGGGCCACTTGCAAAAAATGCAAACGTATGTGTACTGGTTGCTGAAACTTAATGTGAACTTCCCCGAGGAGTTAACAATAGATATCATTTTGCACTCCTTACCCTCGTGTTATGATCAATTCCGCATGACATACCACATGAACAAGGAGGAAGTTACCCTCAACAAGCTTCAAGGACTCCTAAAGACCACTGAAACTGGTCTTAAAGGTAAGTCGGTTTTTACCACTCCTACTCCTACTCCAAACTCCGCCCCTATCCTGGCAATCGGGAAAAATAGAGGGAAAAAGAGGAAGAAACCTTCGAAGGGTACCAAGGGTAAGACCCTTGATGGCTCCGCTTCAAATGGAACCAAGAAAGGTTTAGTTACTCCTTCTTCTGACCCAAAAGAGGCTGAATGCTTCTATTGCTATGAAAAGTCGCATTGGAAGCGGAACTGCCCAAAGTACCAGCAAGATATTAAGGATGGGAAAGTAAAACCCACCCATGCAGGCATTTACACAATATTGTCTAATAACTCACCCTATTCTAACTCTTGGGTCCTTGATACAGGTTGTGGAATTTACATATGTTCTACTTTGCAGGGACTAAGAAGAAGTGAGAATGTGGAGCATGGAAAGATAAACTTGATCATGGGGAATAGGAAAGCTTCACCTGTCACCAAGATTGGAGTTTACTCTTTGTTGCTAAGTAGTGGGTTTACATTAGATTTAAATAAACGTTGTTACTCGCCTGAAATGGCAAGAAATATTTTTTCCTTTAATGCTTTGAACAAACAAGGGTGTACCTTTTCTTTTGATAATGAAGTTGGTGGAATAAATGCTTTCTTTAATAATGTTCTTTATTTTAAAGCATTACCTTGTGATGGTGTGTATGAAGTTGTGTCTGTTGTAGATAACCTAGGAAATAATGTGTTGTGTATTGATTCTTCTAATAATAATAACTTGGATAAAGCGTCATTATGGCATTGTCGTCTTGGACATGTAAGAAAGAAACGCATAGGCTAACTCCAAAAGGAAGGAGTCTTGGTATCATTTGACCTAAAGTCAGATGATAGTTGTGATTCATGCTTACTTGGAAAAATGACAAAGTCACCCTTCACTGGTTCATGTGCAAGGGGTGAAGGTTTGTTGGATCTAGTGCACACTGATGTGTGTGGACCCTTCAAAACTGCCACAAGGGATGTTAATCGTTATTATGTGACTTTTACAGATGATTATAGTAGACATGGATATGTCTACTTAATCAAGCATAATTCAGAGACTTTTGAAAGGTTTAAAGAGTTTAGACAAGAAGTCGAGAATCAATTGGGAAGGAATATTAAGATACTTCGATCCGATCGAGGTGGTGAGTATCTTAGTACATAGTTCCTTGACTATCTTAAGGAATGTGGGATTATCTCACAATTGACACCTCCCAGGACACCACAGCTTAATGGTGTAGCTGAGAGGCGCAATCGAACCTTGTTGGATATGGTTAGTTCCATGATGAGTCGAGCTTTGCTACCAATCTCATTCTGGGGGTATGGCTTAGACACTGCCGCCCATATCCTTAATTTAGTCCCAACAAAGAAGGTTGCCAAAAAACCTCACGAGATGTGGATTGGAAAAGTTCCTAATCTAGCCCACATCAAGACTTGGGGTTGCAAGGCATTCGTGAGACGCGAGACTCACGATAAACTCGAACCTCGAAGTGAGAGGTGTATTTTCATCGGCTACCCACAGAAATCCTTTGGTTACCTTTTCTACAGACCCAATGAAAATATGGTCTTTGTAGTATGAAAGGGTGTCTTTCGAGAAAGAGAGTTCATAAGCCAAGGAAACAGTGGGAGGCAGATTGACCTTGAAGAAATTCTAGAGTCAAGTGATGAAGGAACCTCAAACCCTAGCAGTCAACCTGAGGAGGAAACTCATGTTGATCCAATTGACGAGTCTGTACCTCTGAGGCGTTCCAAGAGAGTTAGGAATGCAGCTGAGCAGTACTATGGTTTCCATATTACTGTGGAAGGTGAGACACTTATCAGTGATGAGACACTGGTAAGTCTGGATGAACCTAACAACTATGCGAAAGCCATGGCAGGTCTCGAGTCTGCTAAATGGAAAGAGGCAATGGACAGCGAGATACAGTCCATGTATGGCAATTAAGTTTGGAACTTGGTTGACAATGTACCAGGTCGTAAGACAGTTGGGTGCAAATGGATCTTCAAGAAGAAGACCGACATGGATGGTAATGTACAAACTTATAAGGCGCGACTCGTTGCAAAGGGATTTTGTCAAACTCCAGGAGTTGATTATGATGAGACATTTTCACCGGTAGCAAAGATTAAGTCTATTAGGGTCCTGTTAGCCATTGCTGTATTTCATGATTATGAAATATGGAAAATGGATGTCAAAACCGCCTTCCTTAATTGAAGTTTGGCTGAAGATGTTTACATGTGTCAGCCAGAGGGTTTTGTCAGTACATAATACCCTATAGAGTGTGTAAGCTTGAGAAATCCATCTATGGATTGAAACAAGCACCTCACAGATGGAATCTTTGTTTCGATGAGAAAGTCAAAGAGTTTGGCTTTTCGAGGAGTTAATATGAATCTTGTGTATATGTCAAGGCTAGTAGGAGTATAGTTAGCTTTTTGGTACTGTATGTGGATGGCATACTACTCATAGGAAATGACATCCCAACCTTGCAGGAAGTGAAGTCCTTGCTTGGGAAGTGTTTCACTATGAAAGAACTAGGAGAAGCTGCCTATATTCTAGGGATACGGATTTTGAGAGACCGGAGTAAAAGACAAATTGGACTTAGTCAGAGTACCTACTTGGATAAGGTGCTTAAGAGGTTCAGCATGCAGGATTCCAAGAAAGGAGAGTTACTTATCCAGAGTAATGCTAGATTGAGTAAGACTCAGAGCCCGAGTACCGAGCCTGAGATAGCAGAAATGAGTCGAGTACCTTATGCTTCCGCTGTAGGCTCGATCATGTATGCTATGACTTGTACTCGTCCTGATGTGGCCTTTGCCTTGAGCATGGTCACAAGATATCAGGGGAACCCTGGCAAGGCTCACTGGACTGCAGTAAAGAACATTCTCAAGTACCTTCGGAGGACTAAGGAATGGGTCCTTACCTTCGGTGGGAGTGATGACTTGAGAGTTGTCGGGTATAGTGATGCTAGCTTCCAGACTGATAGGGATAATTTCCTCTCTGAGTCGGGATGGGTCTTTACCTTAAACGAAGGAGAAATTACTTGGAAAAGTTCCAAGCAGGAGATAGTGGCTGATTCAACTTGCGAATCAGAATATATAGGAGCAAGCGAGGCAGCAAAGGAGGCGATATGGCTGAAGAACTTCATTGGAGACCTTAGAGTAGTACCAGCTATAAAAGAGCCTATGTAAATTTTCTGTGATAATGAAAGTGCAGTTGCCTTAGCGAAAGAACCAAGGGATCATGGAAGATCCAGACACATCGACAGAAAATACCATTTCATCAGACATCGAATAGAAGAAGGAATCCTCATGGCAAAGAGGGTATCATCGGATGAGAACCCAGCAGATCCCCTCACAAAGGGATTGGGTAGGGTTAAGCATCTCCAGCATGCAAGGCGCATAGGGCTGAAGGATGATATTAGTTTTAGTAGTTAGATAGCTCTGAAATTTGTAAATTGTAATTGACATTTGATGATGAATAAAAGGTGTGTTTATTTATGAGTAAAGTGTTGCTATCCTTTGTCAATCGTTTACTATTATTTATTTTGCATGTTTTGACTTCCATAATATTTATGTTGTGTATTACATATTATTCAAATTCTCCACAGTCGGTCATATATCGGAAGTAGATATGAATCAAGACTGTCATGAGGTTGGCTTGTAGCAAAGTTGTGCTACAACACTTCATGAGTACTCATAAGTTCTGAGTATTGGACTCAACCCACACTCCTGGAATCACTTCATGGAATTTATCTCGAGTGATCGTGAGACGATAATATCATATAAGTCTTCAAACCTAGAGATATGAGTTGTTGCCTATGAGTTGGTTATGCATTGATTGTACGAAAACACATTGGTAAGTCGATGTTACCAAAACGTGCTTTTGTGTGTGATTCAACAAGTAGTAGAACAAGAATATGAGTAGAAGTTTATCTGTTCCTTCTTGGATTAGAAGTGATATATGGGCCCCTCGATGATTTTGTTTTGACCTATGTATCGGCCCGGTCAGAACTAAATTGATGTGTTCAATTAAGACCTTTGCCAAAGACATCGGAAATCGGTAAACAAACTGTTGGACAATAAGTAAGATATTATTCCATGTATTTGTCCGGCTGATATCAAAATAGAGGATTATATGATCACTTATCTTAAATGGCGTATCATCATCATCTCAGTTCTGAGAGACCTTGAAAGAGCTACGATTGCTGATTAGTTCCTAAAGTTATACTTGCAGTTATAGTTATTAGACTTATCCAAGTGGGAGACTATTGGATAAGGTGTCTAAGTCCATAACTATTTCTGGTATACACTTGACCCGGTTTGGCATGGTCCATTTGGGTTGCATGGCATCATGCATTTGGATAGACTAAAATGAGAGAAACAACACTTATGGTTTATTAATATATTATAAGTTCTAATATATTAATAATATTATTTAATTAGTATTGATCAAGAATTAATTTAGAATTAATTAAGTGATCAAAAAGGTGACTAATTAAATATATGGGTTGATTGTGTAAATCATCCATACTTGTGTAGTGGGCTAAATGCTCCATGGATTATGAAGTTGGGCTAAGACCCATAGGATGCTCCATAGATGCTCCATGTAGGTGTAAACCCATGGATCATGGAAATGAAGAGTCATGTCGCATTAGGATTTACATGGTGTAACCCTAATTGTAACACACTATATAGGCAACATAAAGCTCACCATAATCGGTCACTAGAGAGAATAGAGAGGGCAAGCTGATTTTAGAAGTGTTCTACATTTCTCTCAAGTCATTCCAATAGAATTTGGTGTTGTGTGAGACATTTGAGGCATCACACTTGGGGTGCTAGGCTCACAAGGTTTTCAAGGAATCCAAGTCACTACAAGGTATGTATTTCTAGCTATATTTTATGATTAAAGTTCCCCGTGTATGCTAGATAGGATTAAGAACCTTGGAAATCAAAAGTTGCATGTATTTTAGACAAACATAGATCCATGGTTTCTAGGGTTGCATGTACACCTTAGGAGTGTTAGAATGCTGAAAACCCTACATATCCGTGGTGGATATCAAACTAGTTGTGGCATCCAAAGTTGGAGGAACAACTCCTTCTTTGGAATGCTTGGAGTCCGGAACAGAGGTTACGGACTGTGCTTGTGTAGAATCGAGAGGGATATCAAATGTGACTCGTGGGTGTGTTCGAAGGGGGGCAAGGAACTTTTTTCAACACGAGCAGTACCTTTTTGAGAAGGTGGCGGTGGATTATGTGGTGACTCCTCGTGGGTGTGTGCTTGTGTTATTGAATCATCGAGGGGTACCTCGGATGAGTGGGCAGGTGGGGTAATCTGATGGCCAGAGTCAGCCAAAATATCATGAGCACCTTCCTTTTGAGAGGAAGAGCCGACTTTGGTTCTCTTTTGAGGCTTTGACTTGGTAGGAGAGGATTTCCGCTTTGCATATTTCTTGGTCTTCTTTGGTCCGGAGGATGTTGGTTTAGCCACTTCCGGAATGGGCTCGATGGGGACTTGGGTTGACTGTGTTGGGGTGTACACAATCGACGTCTCCAAATTTTTTTAAGGTGAATGGATCCAGAAGGGATAAGGTCCAACATATGTTGTGGAAGTCTTCAGACAGGACCAAAGGAAGGTTGGTCCGGAATTTTGTAGGTCTTAACTATTTTAAAGGAGAGAAGTACCTCAGGAGGAATAATTGCAACCAGAATTGGTTCAGACTGTTCCTTGTAGAGTTGTTGGATTGTCAAGGCCCAGAACCTAGGGCTTGATATTTCATTTGATTTCCTCTTGACGACAAACTTCCTGAAGTCTTGCCACAACACCTCCGGAAGATCAACAGCGTTGTCACGTCCGAAGTAGATGTTGTACACGACGTGAAGCCAATCCTTGATGTGCGTATTAGTTCCTCCATACTTGACAGGCAGGCCACGAATGATGAAGTGCATCAATACTGTCCATAAGCCAGTAACAACTGACTTCTTGAAGTCTTTGGCCTTGTAATCCTGATTGTACCCGATTTGATGCAGGAACTGTTGGAATTCTTCGGCTGTTGGCTCTTGCACTTTGAAGCCTTTTGGGCTTTCTTTCACTCCATTCGTGTCACACCCCCAAACCGGAACGGCGGAAATGTTCGGGGGCGGAGGACATCATGTTTAGTATCACAAAACATGCATCATAGTAATCAAAGTAACAAACAACCATTGCAATTATATGAAAGTGTTTACAAAGTATGTGATTCACAAAAGATAGATTCCAAAAGTAAATAACAAAACAACTACTAAACTCCATCTTCTAAATCCCAGTGCGCGTACATGCCGACTTGTTCCCTAAGACTATAAGTTATTTTGAAAGTGTAGATCAGCATTTAAGCTAGTGAGTTCATAAGTATTTAGGTGATGAAATTAAGTTGTAAATTCCTTTTAGAAAAGTCCGCCTGTTCCTCCATTAAATCCTATATTTTCTGATACGATGAATGAAAGTGAAAATAACTCTACAATTCCTTCTGTGAGTATTAAATGGATACAAGTTATATACATTTTAGAGTAAACAGACAATCGACTGTGTGAATCTGCCCTAAGCCCACAACCAAACAATGAACAGGGAATGAGGCGGAATACACACATCCCATTGTTTGCTAGATCTTCACTGTATATAACCCTGATGTATTCATTTGGTAGTTACGGAGATAACTGTAACAGTTCTTTATATTTGATGAAAACATTCTTTAAGAAAATCATATAATTCCTTTAGTAAAAATGGTAACCACAATAGTTCCTTATATAATCACTTAGTTTATACTATTTATATATAATCTAATATCGAACTGACAGTTAAATGGGTAAATCTGCCCTCAGCCCACAACAAAACAAGGAACAGGAAGTAAGGCATAAAGCATACATCCAACTGCCTATCGGATATTAATTATATATAACCCTGATGTATAAACTAAGGTAATATAGAATTAACCACTAAAGGTCCTTTAAGTTATATTGTATTAATCAAATGAATTAAACCCTTTTTACTGAATAGTTTCTAGTTGGCAATAGATATCATTTTGTACCCCTTACCCTCGTGTTATGATCAATTCTGCATGACATACCACATGCACAAGGAGGAAGTTACCCTCAGCAAGCTTCAAGGACTCCTAAAGACCGCTGAAACTGGTCATAAAGGTAAGTAGGTTGTCACCACTCCTACTCCTACTCCAAACTCCGCCCCTGTCCTGGCAATCGGGAAAAATAGAGGGAAAAAGAGGAAGAACCCTTCGAAGGGTACCAAGGGTAAGACCCTTGATGGCTCCTCTTCAAGTGGAACCAAGAAAGGTTTCGCCACTCCTTCTTCTGACCCAAAAGAGGCTGAATGCTTCTATTGCCATGAAAAGTCACATTGGAAGCGGAACTGCCCAAAGTACCAGCAAGATATTAAGGATGGGAAAGTAAAACCCACCTATGCAGGTATTTACACAATATTATCTAATAACTCACCCTATTCTAACTCTTGGGTCCTTGATACAGGTTGTGGAATTCACATATGTTCTGATTTGCAGGGACTAAGAAGAAGTGAGAATGTGGAGCATGGAAATATAAACTTGATCATGGGGAATAGGAAA
The DNA here is from genome assembly GCF_052849685.1 of Lactuca virosa. Taxonomy (NCBI): domain Eukaryota; kingdom Viridiplantae; phylum Streptophyta; class Magnoliopsida; order Asterales; family Asteraceae; genus Lactuca; species Lactuca virosa. The sequence goes on from NC_136434.1 coordinate 156,671,281, forward strand.
GCTTCACCTGTGTGACAACCCAAAATTTTCTATTCTATACAACTATTCACTTCAATAGAAGTCAGAACTGTTTCTGCTAACTTTCAAGCTTTTAGGAATCAGTTTGAGTGTTTTAAAGTTAGTACTTCAAGAGATAATTGGAGAGAGGATGCCCTAAGTTTTATTGTGCAACAATAAACTCCCAAAACTTCAAGAGTTTGGAGTTTACGACCCAAATGGTATTAGGGCCGTAAACCCTAATGACTATATAAGTGGCACTTAGTTAATTTTTAGTTTTTTTCACACTTTCAAGGCTAGAACCATTTCTCTCTCAAGTATCATCCAAAGTTTCTTCAAAATCTTCAAGAAAGTAAGTGTTTTCTTCCTTGTTTAGTTGATCTCTTACTTAATCTAGTGATCTTACATGATTTCATCCGTGAAATATTTCCATTTGTGTAGATCTTCAAGTCTTCTTAGTTTCACCAAGAACACCAAGAACACACACTAGTGTTCTTGGACTTTTAACACCCTTTCAAGCTCCTTTATTATAAGTACTCTTACCTTAGTGTGTTATAAGGCTTGTTACACTTCTTTATCATCTAGAAAACACAAAGAACACAAGATCAAAGGGAGTTTACGGCCGTAAACTCCTAAGACCGTAAACCCCATTTTGGTGGCCATTAGGGCGATAAACCCTATAGGATGCAAGGCAAGTGACCCAGAACCCATCCTTGAAGTGCTTAGGACCTTAAACATCAAAAAGACCATAAACCATTAGAGTTTATGGCCGTAAACACATGGAGAAATGGTCCATGGCCCGTAAACTCCATATAAGGGTGAAATGAAGCCACGATCACTTCCTAAGGCTTAGACGTGAAGTAGGAATGCTTCATACAAAACAAAAAATGGTGGAGTTACCATGAGTTTACCGCCATAAACTCATGGGTTTACGACCGTAAACTCCAAGGGAGTTGGTCCCAAGACCGTAAACTCCAAAAGAGTTTACCCTTGGACCCCAATCTCAAATGCAAGGCCCTACCACCCTTAGATGCAATCCTTAGTACTTATAACACTTGATCAAGGTGATACCTAAGTCCAGGAAGGTGTTTCCTTTCATATAGTTGTCTATAAACACTATATTCATGTTAGTATGTGTCCTTATATGTTAGTTAGGACTTATTGTGTCTCGGGACTTCATTCGTGGAACTTCTCATCCTTACACGCATACCCGTTTGAATCACCCACATCAGGTGAGTTCATACCCCGAAATGAATCTTTTAACTGTTTTAACTGTTTAAGGGGGGAATACAAGTTGAACATAATGATAATTGTGTAAATGTTTGTTATGAACACCTTTCAAAATATTACTTATGTTATTTATCAGTTGTCAAAACATTTCAAAAACTCTTTTAAAGTTATGTTACGTTTTAGTTATACAAAACTCTGTTTTTAAAGTACAAGCATAACTTGGTAGATAAAAGAGTCTTTTCAGTAACAGTCCAAGTAGAACATTAGTAAACTATAATAGGTATAGTTTAGGAGAACACTATTCATTACTTCAAGTACAATGAAGCACAAAAAGAGTCAGTTCTTACATGAATCAAACAATACCATACAGAATAATACCATACAGAGAGAACGTACAAGATACAGTACAAAACAAACAAGTTAGGTTGCTATAGCATGAGAACACACATAAAGGATCTAACTATACCAATGAATCACTAACTCATTGTTTTAAACAAAAGGTGATAGTTATATTGGGTATACATGATCTTATACTTTAATGTGAATTACATGGCTTGCAAGAATTTGCAGAGGTCGTGTTTAGTTCCCCTAATCTCCTGACAGGGAGAGCGTATAGTAACGGTTCTAGCCTTCACATTATAACTGTAATAAAGCAAATATGTTTTTAGGTTATTAGTACATCCACATGTCATTATAAACGACAACTGTGTACTTACACTTCCCTTTCTTTCATAAAGTGACAGTACCACTTGAAAGTCCAGTTCAAACTATTTTCGAGTCAAGATAGTTATAAAATAGGGAAAATATACATTCTTACAAACGAAAAACGGAACAGTCGAGTCTAGCACATAACAAAAGATGCCTTGGTAGAAGGATACGATTAAAAGATAGGACCATGATGTTAGCCTTATGATTCCTTAATGTATACACCACAGGATATATATATATATATATATATATATATATATATATATATATATATATATATATATATATATATATATATATATACTAATAGGGTCCGACAGGTAATAGGATGTGTTTTCTTCGCTTCATTTCCTGTTCCTTGTTTGGTTGTGGGCTTGGAACGAAATCACCCAATCTATTTTCTACCCGATTTTATATATATGTATGCTTAGTATACATCAAGTCATCATAAGGGTACCAGGTATGGGTCAGGTTATAGAACACAGAGTCAAAGCATAGTTTTTCTAGTACAAAACATACTTTCAGTACTTTTGGTATACAAAACTAGAAACTTCCCGGTAAAGGGTTTATTCCATTTTATTAAACCAGTACGAATTAAAAGACCTTAGGTGAGTAACTCTATAATACCTTAGTTTTACATCATGTTTATATATAAAACTAATACCCATTAGGTAGTTGGATGTGTGCTTTCCGCCTTACTTCCTGTTCCTTGTTTGGTTGTGGGCTTAGGTCATATTCACTCAGTTAACTTTCTTTACGATATTAGATTATGTATATCAGTATAAACTAAGCTATTATAAAAGTAGTCAATGTGGTCACTTTTTTATTATAAGAAATAAGGGTTTTCTTAAAGAACTTTTCATTAGATACAAAAGAACCATCACAACTAACTCCATGAGTAACAAGTGAATACACCAGGGTTATATATGACGACGATCTAACAAACAATGGGATGTGTGCTATCCGCCTTAATTTCTGTTCCTCGTTTGGTTGTGAGCTTGAGGCAGATGCGCACAATCGATTGTTTGTTTACTCTGAGTCTTATATAACTTGTACCCACTTAGTACCCATAGGACGGGTTGTAGTGTCATATTACTTAAACTTCCATCAAAGTAGGAAATATATGATTTTCTAGAGAAACATGCGAACTTTTCAAAACAGAACTTACAACTTGCACCATTTTACATCTACATTTGTAACAACACTTTATAGCTTACATACATCACTAAACTCTTATGAACTCACCAGCTTAATTGTTGATCAACTCTTTCAAATAACTTGTATTCTCAGGAGACTATTAGACAGGTGCTCGTGTTGGGGATTCAGAAGATGAAGCATTATAACTTCAAGTCTTGTTTTGTTATTTGTTTATGAATTCTATGTTTTGTGAACACACACATTGTAAACACTTTCTTTCGAAATGAAATGGTTGTTCATATCTTGCTTACCATATACATATCTCATGATACTAAACATGACGTCCTCCACCCCCGAACGATTCCGCCGTTCCAGTTTTGGGGTGCGACAGATTGGTATCAGAGCATTGTTTATAGTGAACTTAGTATATCAACCGATAAAAGATATACAACTATAAATACAATGGGGCTTAAGTGCTCTGGATAATGATATATTTTTAGAATATAACTATAGGTTATAAAAATATACCTACTTGCTTATACATGTACATAATAGAACTAGTGTCACGAGGAGAACATAACTAAAGTATTTAAAGGTTGGGCACTGTCGTCAACCTGAACAGTTATGTAATAATAGCTAGGATGAATATAGCCTGATCAACTATATTCATTTGAGATGTGACCGACATGTGTTTGGGAGTGATGTGGTGTTGCAACAGTGTTAAAACTTACCTGAACACGAGAACAAGTACATCCAGAGTTAGAATACTATAGGAGTATTTTAGTCCATATAAATAACTTATGTGAGAAGTTAAAAGACCCTTACGGATAGGTCTATAATCTTGCAAGGTATATTCCTAAAGTTTTATATATAATCAAGAAATTATAGACTTAGGATCTGTGGTCTACGCTTCACTATCCATTCCTCTTAAGGATGTAGCTTTGGAGTAGGATCACTTATTCGAAGGTCTATTTAATCTTTAATTATATACAAACTTGTGTACCTTGTACAATTATAGGAAGACTCCGTAAGGATCACCCCATAAAAGTTACCTTAAAGCTCATAGATTCTTTAGTCACTATCATTCTCGCACGACAGGCCCAGATAGATGTAACCACTTCCTCATAGTAGACAACAGAAGAGTCCAGGAGGAACAAGAACAAGTACATGGGAAGTTTGGAAACAGGGATCAACCACAGTAACCAAAACGTCTTACACGTCATACTAATAAATAATAATCTGGTTAATTTAATGAGCGAGTGGAAACACTGCTCACATTATATATTGAGATTATTTTCTTACATGCAGCTGGTAACACTTATTCAGGAAACAGATAATCATTCGAGGATAGTTATTTCAAATTCATAGAGTTTATTAGGTATAGACTCTTTTATGAAATGTTTCTAGAACCATGTGGAAGTCAGGACCCGATACATCCAGAACTAGGATAACCTTGTCTTTTCAGCTTTCGGCTTGGGTCCATTGCTTTAGACTTATTATGTCTCATCTTTGTATTCTTTTAGCAAAGATGCCTCCTCGCAGATCTAACAGACGCTCTACTCCGATAACTCCAATACCGCCTCCTTCGCAAATCGATATGGCAGCTATAAACGCTGCAGTGGTTGCGGCTGTGGCAACAGCCATGGCTCAATATCACTCCATCAATACCAACGGAGGTGGAACACCTACTGATTCTACTCAAGGTGAGGTCCTCGTACGCTCGACAGAGTTCTCCTACAAGGACTTCACCAATTGCCAGCCATTGTCCTTTAATGGGACTGAAGGAGTCATTGCCCTCATGTAATGGTTCGAGAAAACAGAGTCGATCTTCGAAATCTGTTTATGCCCAGAAGGAGGCAAGGTGAAGTTTGCTGCCTGCACCTTCTCTGGCAAGGCCCTAACATGGTGGAACATCCATGTTAAGTCACTGACCCGATTATTGGCTAACTCAATAGGTTGGGAAAACCTAAAAGAGTTAATGCGGGAGGAATACTGCCCGTTAGGCGAGATTCAAAAACTGGAACAAGAGCTGTGGGATCTCACTATGGTTGGCTCAGACATAGTGACCTACACTGACCGGTTCAGCGAACTAGCAGCTCTATGCCTTGGGATGATTACCTCGGAGAGCAAGAAGATAGAAAGGTACATTTGGGGTCTGACTGCTCCAACCCAAGGAAATGTGTTGTCTTCTAACCCAGCCACGTTCGATAGTGCTAAACGCCTGGCACAGCGACTCATCGACCATGGAGTCCGCCATGGTGTAAAAGTCCCTATTCCTGAGCCATCAAGGGACGAGGACTATAAACAGAAGTCGGGGAACAAGAGGAAGAAGAAGCGAACAACACAAGACACCCCACAAGAGCAACGAGCGAGTACTATTTACACCGCTACGACGCCTACTGCTTCAGCACCTGCCATTCGATATGCTGGAAACCTTCTGAAGTGTGGAAAGTGCAACTTTCACCACACCGGAGTATGCCAGAAAATACAGTACCTGAACTGCCACAGAAAGGGACACACAGTCCTTTTCAGCAAAGCACCGGCTCAACCGATCTCCCAAGTCCTCGGAGCTGAAGAAAACCAAGCCTGCTATGGCTGTGGTGAGACTGGACATTTTCATAGGGACTTCCCGATAAAAAGGAACTCAGGCGCGGATGGACGCATTCTGATGATCACCACAGGAGAATCTACCCCGGAGTCGTCGACGAGTAACGGTACGTTTTCGAAATAGTAAATACTCTTAAAAATTTGATTTTATTCATATAATATTAAAATTTGTGGATAACACTTAAAAGTAACTATAACAACTCACATGTTGAAAAAGGTCACAGTATCCAAGAGAACTAAAAGATCTGTTTACATAAGCTATTATGGCTTACCATATACATCAGGGTTGTACGCAACTAAGATGTCGCAGACTAAGAGTGAGTGACTCCGCTTCGGTCCCCATCCCTTAATTGGTTGGGGGATTTGAGGCAGAGTTACTCAGTCGACTGCCTGGTTCATCTTAAATATTCATAACTTGTATATGGCAGGCGATGGTAGTGGTACCAAGGAGGATCATGATATAAAGTATCCCCACCAGTTAGTAGAGCACTTTTGTTCGTATGTATGCGCACATAGCGGTACGATACGTAGGAGTGTTAACTTCAAAGAGAAAATAGGAAACATGGGAACAGTTACGAAGATTACATTGTCGAACATACTAGGAGTACAGTATCGAACATTCAAGGGATACATCGTCGTATATCAGATGTTTCTTTCATTTGACCAAAACTTTGTTCAGTAAAGAGTCCGTTTTTTTCATTCGTCATGAGTTGGCGCGGTCCTCACCATACTGAGTTCATATGTTTCTATCGCCTCGATCGGCAAGTTCTTGAAAATTTCGTCTTTCATATCGAAAGTCTGACCTAAACCTCGATTTTATCTTTCGTATTCTAAACCCCAAAGTACTCGTGCGAAGGGTACTTTGTCCTCCGAAGCCTTATCGTCTGATATCCGTAGACCGTCACGAAATACCGCTCGTTCAGCAGACCAAGTTCGAGCACAGAGGCTAAGGACGAATACAGCCCACCTATTACTATTCAATGTATACGCGAGGGTGGTATATGATTATGATTACGCAGATTTAGTATGTGTGTTTCCGCCCTATCTCCTGTTCCTTGTTTGGTTGTGGACCTGGGGCAGAGTCGCACATCCGACCGTCTTACTAACCCTAATTATATACGACTTGTATACACAAGGTAATGATAGGTGGACCAAGTATGAATCCTATCATGAACAGAAGGGCAAAGTTGCCAAGTCTACGAGTGGGTATTCTGCCAATCAGAAGAGAGCAACCCCAATAGTAATGCTAAGAAAGCTAATTTCGGGAAGAAATTCCTTCTAACGGGGGGATGATGTGACAACCTGAAATTTTCTATTATGTACAACCATTCACTTCAATAGAAGTCAGAACTATTTCTGCTAACTTTCAAGCTTTTATGAATCAGTTTGAGTGTTTTAAAGTTAGCACTTCAAGAGATAACTGGAGAGAGGATGCCTAGGATTTATTGTGCAACAATAAACTGCCAAAACTTCAAGAGTTTGGAGTTTACGGCCCAAATGGTATTAGGTCCGTAAACCCTAATGAGTATATATGTGGCACTTAGTTAATTTTTAGTTTTTTTCACACTTTCAAGGCTAGAACCATTTCTCTCTCAAGTATCATCCAAAGTTTCTTCAAAATCTTCAAGAAAGTAAGTGTTTTCTTCCTTGTTTAGTCGATCTCTTACTTAATCTAGTGATCTTACATGATTTCATCCGTGAAATATTTCCATTTGTGTAGATCTTCAGGTCTTCTTAGTTTCACCAAGAACACACACTAGTGTTCTTGGACTTTTAACATCCTTTCAAGCTCCTTTATTGTAAGTACTCTTACCTTAGTGTGTTATAAGGCTTGTTACACTTCTTTATCATCTAGAAAACACAAAGAACACAAGATCAAAGGGAGTTTACGGCCGTAAACTCCCAAGACCGTAAACCCCATTTTGGTGGCCATTAGGGCCATATCCCCTATAGGATGCAAGGCAAGTGACCCAGAACCCATCGTTGAAGTGCTTAGGACCTTAAACATCAAAAATACCATAAACCATTAGAGTTTACGGCCGTAAACACATGGAGAAATGGTCCATGGGCCGTAAACTCCATATAGGGGTGAAATGAAGCCACAATCACTTCCTAAGGCTTAGCCTTGAAGTAGGAATGCTTCATTATGACTTTTAGGACTTCAAAACAAAAAATGGTTGAGTTACCATGAGTTACCGCCGTAAACTCATGGGTTTACGACCGTAAACTCCAAGGGAGTTGGTCCCAAGACCGTAAACTCCAAAAGAGTTTACCCTTGGACCCTAAACTCAAATGTAAGGCCCTACCACCCTTAGATGCAATCCTTAGTACTTATAACACTTGATCAAGGTGTTACCTAAGTCCAGGAAGGTGTTTCCTTTCATATAGTTGTCTATGAACACTATATTCATGTCAGTATGTGTCCTTATATGTCATTTAGGACTTATTGTGTCTCGGGACTTCATTCGTGGAACTTTTCATCCTTACACGCATACCCGTTTGAATCACCCACATCAGGTGAGTTCATACCCCGAAATGAATCTTTGAACTGTTTTAACTGTTTAAGGGGGGGAATACAAGTTGAACACAATGATAATTGTGTAAATGTTTGTTATGAACACCTTTCAAAATATTACTTATGTTATTTATAAGTTGTCAAAACATTTCAAAAACTCTTTTAAAGTTATGTTACTTTTTAGTTATACAAAACTCTGTTTTTAAAGTACAACCATAACTTGGTAGATAAATGAGTCTTTTCAGTAACAGTCCAAGTAAAACATTAATAAACTATAATAGGTATAGTTTAGGAGAATACTATTCATTACTTCTTGTACAACGAAGCACACAAAGAGTCAGTTCTTACATGAATCAAACAATACCATACAGAACAATACCATACAGAGAGAACGTACAAGATACAGTACAAAACAAACAAGTTAGGTTGCTATAGCATGAGAACACATATACAGGATCTAATTATACCAATGAATCTCTAACTCATTGTTTTAAACAAAATGTGATAGTTATATTGGGTATACATGATCATATACTTTAATGTTAATTACATGGCTTGCAAGAATTTGCAGATCCGTGTTTAGTTTCCCTAATCTCCTGACGGGGAGAGCGTATACTAAGGGTTCTAGCCTTCACATTATAACCGTAATAAAGCAAATATGTTTTTAGGTTATCAGTACATCCGCATGACATTATAAACGACAACTGTGTACTTACACTTCCCTTTCTTTCATAAAGTGACGGTACCACTTGAAAGTCTAATTCAAACTATTTTCGAGTCAAGATAGTTATAAAATAGGGAAAATATAAATTCTCACAAACGACAAACGGAACAGTCAAGTCTAGCACATAACAAAAGATGCCTTGGTAGAAGGATACGATTAAAAGATAGGACCATGATGCTAGCCTTATGATTCCTTAATGTATACACCAAAGGATATATATATACTAATAGGGTCCGACAGGTAATAGGATGTGTGCTCTCCGCTTCATTTCCTGTTCCTTGTTTGGTTGTAGGCTTGGAACGAAATCACCCAATCTATTTTCTACCCGATTCTATATATATGTATGCTTAGTATACATCAAGTCATCCTAAGGGTACCAGGTATGGGTCAAGTTATAGAACACAGAGTCAAAGCACAGTTTTTCTAGTACAAAACATACTTTCAGTACTTTTGGTTTACAAAACTAGAAACTTCCCGGTAAAGGGTTTAATCCATTTTATTAAACCAGCACAAATTAAAAGACCTTAGGTGAGTAACTCTATAATACCTTAGTTTATACATCATGTTTATATATAAAACTAATACCCAGTAGGTAGTTGGATGTGTGCTTTCAGCCTTACTTGCTGTTCCTTGTTCGGTTGTGGGCTTAGGGCAGATTCACTCAATTAACTTTCTATCCGATATTAGATTATGTATATCAGTATAAACTAAGCTATTATAAAAGTAGTCACTGTGGTCACCTTTTTATTATAAGAAATAAGGGTTTTCTTAAAGAACTTTTCATTAGATACAAAAGAACCATCACAACTAACTCCATGAGTAACAAGTGAATACACCAAGGTTATATATGACGACGATCTAACAAACAATGGGATGTGTGCTATCCGCCTTAATTTATGTTCCTCGTTTGGTTGTGAGCTTGAGGCAGATGCGCACAATCGATTGTTTGTTTACTCTGAGTCTTATATAACTTGTACCCACTTAGTACCCATAGGACGGGTTGTAGTGTCATTTTACATAAACTTCCATCAAAGTAGGAAATATATGATTTTCTAGAGGAACAGGCGAACTTTTCAAAACAGAACTTACAACTTGCACCATTTTTCATCTACATTTTTAACAACACTTTACAGCTTACATACATCACTAAACTCTTATGAACTCACCAGCTTAATTGCTGATCAACTCTTTCAAATAACTTGTATTCTCAGGAGACTATTAGATAGGTGCTCGTGCTGGGGATTCAGAAGATGAAGCGTTATAGATTCAAGTCTTGTTTTGTTATTTGTTTATGAATTCTATGTTTTGTGAACACACACATTGTAAACACTTTCTTTCCAAATGAAATGGTTGTTCATTTCTTGCTTACCATATACATATCTCGTGATACTAAACATGACGTCCTCCACCCCCGAACGATTCCGTCGTTCCGGTTTTGGGGTGCGACAACCTGTCACCAAGATTGGAGGTTACTCTTTGTTGCTAAGTATTGGGTTTACATTAGATTTGAATAAATGTTGTTACTCGCCTGAAATGGCAAGAAATATTATTTCCTTTCATGCGTTGTACAAACAAGGGTTTACTTTTTTTTTTATAATGAAGTTGGTGGAATAATTGCTTTCTTTAATAATGTTCTTTATTTTAAAGCATTACCTTGTGATGGTGTGTATGAAGTTGTGTTTGTTGTAGATAACCTAGGAAATAATGTGTTGTGTATTGATTCTTCTAATAATAACTTGGATAAAGCGTCATTATGGCATTGTCGTCTTGGACATGTAAGCAAGAAACGCATAAGCCAACTCCAAAAGGAAGGAGTCTTGGTGTCATTTGACCTAAAGTAAGATGATAGTTGTGATTCATGCTTACTTGGAAAAATGACAAAGTCACCCTTCACTGGTTCATGTGCAAGGGGTGAAGGTTTGTTGGATCTAGTGCACACTGATGTGCGTGGACCCTTCGAAACTGCCACAAGGGATGCTAATCGTTATTATGTGACTTTTACAGATGATTATAGTAGACGTGGATATGTCTACTTAATCAAGCATAATCCAGAGACTTTTGAAAGGTTTAAAGAGTTTAAACAAGAAGTTGAGAATCAATTGGGCAGGAACATTAAGATACTTCGATTCGATCGAGGTGGTGAGTATCTTAGTACAGAGTTCCTTGACTATCTTAAGGAATGTGGGATTATCTCACAATTGACACCTCCCAGGACACCACAGCCTAATGGTGTAGCTGAGAGGCGCAATCGAACCTTGGTGGATATGGTTAGTTCCATGATGAGTCGAGCTTCACTACCAATCTCATTCTAAGGGTATGCCTTAGAGACTGCCGCCCATACCCTTAATCTAGTCCCAACAAAGAAGGTTACCAAAAGACCTCACGAGATGTGGACTGGAAAAGTTCCTAATCTAGCCCATATCAAGATTTGGGGTTGCGAGGCGTTCGTGAGACGCGAGACTCATGATAAACTCGAACCTCGAAGTGAGAGGTGTATTTTCATCGTGTCACACCCCAAAACCGGAACGGCGGAAACGTTCTGCGGTGGAGGACGTCATGTACAGTATCACAACAAAGCATAATAGTAAACAAGCAACCACATCCATTGCATTAATAGAATAATTTTAATACAAGCGTGTTCTGTATAGTTTATAAGACACCAAAATGAATAATCATAATAAAAGATGAGTCTTGTATGTGCTCCATCTTCTCAAAAGCTTCATCGGTACATGTCTACTGATGACCTGAGAATACAAGTTATTTTGAAAGAGTTTATCAGCATAACGCTGGTGAGTTCATAAGTATTTAGTGTCATTGCTGGTATGAGAATGTTTGTAAAAATGTAGTATAAATGTTCGTAGCTGTTTGTAAATGTTTGAACACCCTAGAAAACCCTATATTTTCTAGTGAAAAGTAGTCTTCTACCAAGACCCGGCTATTTGTATATTTGATCCTTATGTAGTGTAAGAGTTTTACCCAGTGAAACTATCATTATGGAAATATAGTTTACTTAAATGTGTATGTGACAAGATCACAAAGTAAATGTCATAGGAAACTAATGGTTTGCCTCAGCAGTGACATTGCTGGTCATAAAGTGATGAAATACAGACTCCAGGTAGTACTAAATGTACAGTACACTTCGGGGAGTCTAAAGTAAAAAAATTGTAGACTCCAGGTGGTATTAAATGAACAATACGCCTCGGAGAGTCTAAAGAAATGTAATGCAGACTCCAGGTGGTATTAAATGAACAATACGCCTCAGAGAGTCTAAAGAAATGTAATGCCGACTCCAGGTGGTATTAAATGAACAATACGCCTCGGAGAGTCTGTTTTGCCTTTAATTCTTAATTGGTTAATTAAAGGTTTGAATGTGAACTCGTATGTAACCATGCTGATCGACGGCTGTATAACTGATGGCCCTCCGGTGTCATATGTAGTGAGGTAACATTATGTCACCCCTCGGCCTTATCGGTTGGGACTGTAGCTAGCAGTCGGGGTGTGGGAGTGTCTGTCTCGTATAGATCTATACACACAATTCCCGCTCTCCCTCTAGGAGACTCTGGTTACAAGGTGATAACACAATGAAGTGTCGTATCGAGAAGTAGTATGCCACATTCTGATTATCGTATTCAAATGTTTGTATAGTATGTCATAGTGTAGTGATGTTTTCTCCGTACTAGTATATAGTATATTCTCTTTCATAGTGTATAGTGTGTTCTTTTGTATAGTGTATAGTGTGTTCTCTTGTATAGTGTATAGTGTGTCCTCTTGTATAGTGTGTATGAAATGACTCATACTGTACTGAATCTCATATTTCTCGTTGTAATAGTAATAGTGAGTAGTAGTCCCTTAACTATACATGTTATAGTTAAATAAAAATGTTGTTTGTATGCCTTTGTTACACAAAGGTACTGAACTGTAGTAAAAGCTTTTATATCCACACATATATATATGATATATAACTAAGATTTCAACGACATTTGGACAAATAACAGGGTACCCTAAGTCCACAACCAAACAAGGAACAGGAAATATGGTGAGCTATCAGTCCTAAATCCTTCAAATCTTACTTATATAAATATAGGTGTATAGACATGAGTTTGACAGTAATGTAAGTTTAAAAGAGTTTTGAAAACAGTTCTAGCATTTAAAAGAGTTTAGTAACAGGTTTTGCAGTGCCTGAAATTCGTAAGTTTGATAGCAACTTGAAAGTAATAGTAAATCTTTTTGTTTATTCTAGTCACTAATCACATGCGATTAATATAATAGCTAGAATATTTCAACTTGTATTCCCCCCCATAAAACCATATAAAAAAATTTAAAAGTTTGATTAAGGGGTATGAACTCACTTGCAGTGAGTAACTCGAATGAAAGATCGATATAGGATCGTCGGGTGTCAATTGGAGTCTTGAGCACAAACGAATCCTATTTTACATGTAATAACACATATCTGAATACACTTAGGGTATATAACCACTAATAGACACATGGACACGCCTTAGGGGGATGAAAACACTTAGAATTAGGTGTTACAAACACCTCTTGAAGTCCCTAAATGAGTGTAGGGCCTTAGGTTTGAGTGTAAGGCCACCAAACTCGACTTTTATGAGTGTGCGGCCAGGTGTACGGCCAGGGTGTGCGGCCAGGCTTGTGTGCGTCTGTGATGATCCTAAGAAGGTGTTTTGGCCGATGCTATGCTTAGATGAGTGTTTAAGTCCATTTTAGGGCCAAAAGATGTGTGTGCGGTCACACATGATGTGTGTGCGGCCGTACACACATGAAGATCATCTAGAATGATGATTTCATGGATCAAACTCTAGGAAAAGGCTTTCTAATGTGTTGTATCAATGATCTAGAGATGTTTATTTACTTGTTTTGACGAGTGGAGATGAAAACTTGAAGAACTCTTGAGAGAAAATGTTCCAGCTTTGAAGGAGTGTGAAAAGGGGTGTAAGGTTGACTTAGGGTCCTTTATATAGGCTAGAGTGTGAGGCTAGGAGGGTGTGCGGTCGGCTGTGTGCGGATGGCTGGCCGCACACTCGGGTGTACGGCCGTACACACCTTGCTTGGTGTGCTTGGCCTGATTTTGTGATGCTACACACATTCTAACCCTTCCTAAGACTCATATCTAGGTTATACTAAGGCTAATGCACCCATAAAGACCCAAAACTTCATTACAAAATAGCAAAACGAGGCTAACTTTGATAAAAAATGAAGAATGTACAAGTTAGAAATTTCGGGTTGTCACATCATCCCCCCGTTAGAGGGAATTTCGTCCCGAAATTAGAGTTTAAGCAACTAAGTTATTACAAATAACTAAGTAAAAAGATGAGGATATTTATGCTTAAACTGATCCTCGCGCTCCCAAATGAATTCCGGTCCTCGCTTTGCATTCCAGCAAACATTCACGATCGGGATACGACTTTACTTGGTTCGTTTGACCTCTCGGTCCATACTCTACCGGTTCTTCCACGAAGTTAAGGCTCGCGTTTATCTCGATCTCGTCGAGTGGGATTACAAGAGTCTCGTCGTATAGACACTTTTTCAAGTTCGAGACGTGGAAGGTAGGATGTACGTTACTAAACTCGTGGGGTAGGTTAAGTTTGTAAGCTACAGGACCGATTTTAGCGAGAATCTCGAAAGGCCCTATGCATCTCGGATTTAGATTTCCACGCTTTCCGAAGCGTATCAAGCCTTTCCATGGTGAGACTTTCAATAGGACTCGGTCTCCCACCTGGAATTACAAAGGTTTCCTTCGTTTGTCTGCGTAGCTTTTCTGTCGGTCTCTAGAGGCTTTCAATCGTTCACGAATCCGAACGATCTTCTCTGTCGTTTCCCGAATGATCTCCAGACCCGTGAGAGTGTTGTCAGGAACTCGTCCTTTAGCTAACTGAGTGTCACCCACTTCAGCCCAACACAGAGGGGACCTGCACTTCCGGCTACAGAGGGCTTCAAATGGAGTAGCCTTTATGCTCGTGTGATAACTGTTGTTGTTGGCAAATTCGACAAGAGGTAAATGAGTATCCTAAGCCTTCCCAAAATCGATCACACAGGCTCACAACATATCTTCCAAGGTTTGGATAGTTCTCTCACTTTGTCCGTCGGTCTGTGGATGGTAGGCTGTACTCATGTCCAGCCTCGTTCCCACAGAGTTTTGTAGTGACTGCCAGAACCTCGAAGTGAATATACTATCTCTATCGGAGATAATAGATATAGGAACACCATCCAGTCGTACTATCTCCCGAATGTATGTTCTTGTGAGCTTTTCCATCTTGTCGGTTTTTTTGATAGGCAGGAAGTGTGCGGATTTGGTCAATCTGTCGACGATGACACAAATGGTACCATGTCCACCCGTTGTCTTGGGCAACTTGGTTATGAAGTCCATAGTGATCCGCTCCCACTTCCATTCAGGTATCTCCGGTTGTTGAAGTAAACCTGATGGCTTCTGGTATTCGACCTTGACCTTGGCGCAAGTAAGGCATTTACTTACGAAGGTAGCAATCTCTGCTTTCATGTTAGGCCACCAGTATAACTTTTTGAGATCCAGATACATCTTATCTGAACCTGGGTGGACGAAAAATCGAGTGTTGTGCGCTTCCTTCATGACCAAGTCTCTGAAGCCACCGTGTCTCGGTGTCAAGATCCGGTCCATGAGATATAAGGCTCCGTCACCCTTGACTTCCAAGTTCTTATCCATTCCACGCAGGGATTCTCCCGCCACAGTTTTAGGGTTTTAAGGCTTCGAGCTGAGCCTCCTTAATTTGTGCGGACAGATGCGAATGGATAGTCATAGTTAATGACTTGACTCTTCGACCAGAATATTCTTTCTGACTTAGGGCGTCCGCTACCACGTTGGCCTTACCCGGATGATAACGAATTTCGCATTCGTAGTCATTGAGTAGCTCGACCCACTGTCGTTGTCTCATATTGAGCTCCTTCTGGTTGAATATGTGTTGTAGGATTTTGTGGTCTGTAAAGATAGTGCTCTTCTAACCATACAAGTAATGTCTCCAGATCTTTAGCAAAAACACGACTGCTCCTAATTCGAGATCGTGAGTGGTGTAGTTGACCTCGTGTGTCTTCAGTTGTCTTGAGGCATAGGCGATGACCTTACCTCGTTGCATCAGAACACATCTGAGTCCTTGATTCGACGCATCGTAGTAGACGACGAAGTCTTCTGTCCCTTCGGGGAGGGACAGTATTGGTGCGGTGCATAAGGCTCGTTTTAGCGTTTGAAACGCCTTCTCTTGTTTCTCTCCCCAGTCAAAGTCCACACCTTTCTGGGTTAATTTCGTAAGAGGTTTCGCAATTCGAGAAAAGTTATGTATGAATCTGCGATAGTAGCCAGCGAGACCTAGAAATTGACGAATTTCCATAGGCGTCTTCAGTGCTGACCAGTTTTCAATAGCTTTAATTTTGGATGGGTCCACGTGGATTCCTTCCTCGCAAACAACATGTGCTAAGAATTCGACTCTTCGGATCTAAAATTCGCATTTAGAGAAATTCTCCGATCGTAGGGTTCCTAGGACTTGTTGCAGATGATCACTATGCTCATCCTCACTTCGAGAGTAGATAAGTATATCATCGATGAAGACGATGACGGACTGATCCAAGTAAGGACGGCATACCCTATTCATCAAGTCCATGAATACTGAGGGGGCATTGGTCAATCCGAATGGCATTACCACGAACTCGTAGTGTCCGTAACGAGTTCGGAAGGCTGTCTTCGGAACATCCTCCTCAAGCACTCGTAACTGATGATACCCGGATCTCAGATCAATCTTGGAAAAATAGCTCGCCCCTTGCAGCTGGTCGAACAAATTGTCTATGCGAGGTAGTGGGTAACGATTCTTGACTGTAAGCTTGTTGAGTTCCCTATAGTCAATGCACATACGGAACAATCCATCTTTCTTCTTGACGAACAAGACCGAGGCTCCCTAGGGTGAGAAGCTTGGTCTTATAAAGCCCTTGTTGAGCAGTTCGTTAAGTTGACCTAACAGTTCTTGCATCTCAGCTGGGGCTAGACGATATGCTGCTTTGGCTACGGGGGTAACTCCTGGAACTAAGTCGATTCGGATTTCGACTTGACGTTGTGGGGGTAATCCTGGAATTCTTCCGGAAAGATGTCAGGAAAATCGCGTACTACAGGGAGGTCTTTTAGGTCCTTGGTTTTCTGGTTCGCATCGACTACGTGTGCAAGGAATGCACGATATTCCTTACACAAGTACTTCTCGGCTTGAATACTTGAGATGATACGAAGGCTCGTACAGGGTTTGTCTCCGTAGATCAACAAGGTTTCGTTATTCGGCAGATTTAGGCGGACTACCTTCTCGAAGCACAAAATATCGGTACGATGGAGACTCAACCAGTCCATACCCACAATGACATCGAAACTCTTGATTTCTACTGGTATGAGGTCGATTGGGAATGAATGATTATCTAACGTGAGGGTACAACCTATGTAAACCTCATCTGAACTCTCTGTCTTTCCGTTGGCCATTTCTACGACGAAGGTTACTTTTAGTGCTTGCGGTGCTTGATTAAGTAAGTGTTTAAATTTTTGGTTTACGAAGCTCCTCTCTGCCCCACTATCATATAGAATACAAGCATATGCGTTATCGAGAAGGAACGTACCCGTGACTACTGTGGGGTCTGCCACGGCTTCATTGTGGCCCATAACAAGTAGTCTTCCTGCTCTTCCCGCATTCCCAGCTTTCGGACAGTTTCTTTTGAAGTGCCCTGTCTCGCCACACCCATAGCAGGCCTGGCTCACTCCTGCACCAGAAGCCTGGGTGTCAGGTTTGGGTGGTGCTCTGCAAAACTGGGCGGTATGGCTCTTCCGGTCACAGTTAGTGCAGTGCGTTTCCCGGCAGGGGCCGTTGTGATGGAAACTGCACTTGGTGCACTTGGGTAGGATCCCTGCATATGGCTTGGCTGGTACAGGGACTACAGGGGTGGTGGCAGCATGGACAGCCACAGTCTGTTGTTTCTTGGAAGAGGGTTGAGTTGATTTGCCCTTCTTTCCGTCCCAACGTTTTCTCTTGTTACCGACTGCTTTGGTTGGTGCGGAGGCAGCCGTTGCAGTTGTGGTTTGAGTGGAAGGAACCTCATGGTCGATAAGCCTTTGGGCCAACTCCTTGGCACTATCAAAGGTCGCAGGGTGTGATGCTAGAACATTTCTCCGATACGGGGGTACTAAACCCCAGATGTACCTCTCGACTTTCTTGCTTTCAGTGGGGACCAGGTTAGGACATAGAGTGACCAGGTCGCAGAACCTGGCTGTATAAGCCACTATGTCGGAATCCTTCATTTTAAGGTTCCACAGTTCCTCTTCGAGCTTCTGAATTTCGCCCCTCGGGCAGTACTCCCTTGTCATCAGGTCCTTCAGTGTATCCCAGCCCATGACGTTAGCTGCTACCAGTGAGAGTGATTTGACATGGCCATTCCACCATGTCAGGGCCCTTTCGGTGAAGGTGCAAGCAGAGAATTTTATCTTGCTTCCTTCAGGGCATGAGCACATCTCGAAGACTGCTTCTGTTCTCTCGACCCATTGGGACATCGCAATGATCCCTCCGGTTCCGTTGAAGGACGTTGGTTTGCAGCTGACGAAGTCTTTATAGGTACACTCCCATATACGTGGTTGGATATCGCCATGCCTAGAGCTGGTGCCCGTTCCAGCTCCACTTGCACCCCTAAAATTTACTTGGTCCATGGCTGCAGTCACAGCTGCGGTCACAGCTACTTGAAACATCACTGCATCAAACTGCGGAGGGGGTGGTGGTGGTGGAGTTTGGTTTGCAGGCCTGCCCCTGTTCGGACGCGGATGAGGCAACATCTTTTACTGAAAGTTGATAGGGATGTTGGCAATAGTGAGAATCAATTCAAAGTATGATGAGAGTGTTTCATGGACTAAATCGTCATAACCCAACTATCAGATAGAGTCATAACAATAGAGTAGGGAAACATAAGTGTAAAGATTTCCCATAGATTAGATAACTGCCAGTATTACTGTTATTAATGATGTAAAATGAGTTCGGAAAAAAAATGACCTAATAGTAGGTCTTACATCGAACCGTAATGGAAAATGTTGGCAGCCTAGAAGCCTAGTTAGAGTACTTTAAAAGATAGGAATGTTCTACAATAAGTGAAACAAGGACACTGAAAAGAAAGGCTATTCCTTAAATAAGAGAAAGGATGAGCAGATAATCCCTTACTGGCGACGGGCATCCCTTGGGGGAACCCTTAAGTCACCCAGTTGGCGGTCCATGTCGAGTAGGCGCCGCTCGTACACTCGCTGGCGTACGCGATGCTCTATGACTTCAGCCCTAGTCTCAGCTAGCGCCTGAAGTAGAGACTCGCGGTCTCCTCGAGCCCTCTCGTTAGCATCTTCCAGACGGAGGATGTTGACATTACTCATCCTTGCGTTGGCGACTAGCTCCGTAATTCGGTTAAGGGCGGTTCTATCCTGAGTCTCGTTTCGAGTAACCCTGCGGACTACAATAGGCAGGACTCTGTCTGCTGTGCTTCCTTCGCTCACATTATAGAAACCTTGGTCTCCATTGTAGGGGATGGGTTGGTCTAGTTCCTGACTCCAAGTCTCCAAACTCTCCACCCACAGAGGTGTCGGGCCTTGAAACGCTGGGCTTTGGTTAGAGTTTGGAGCTACTGTGGGTAGGTTGTTGACCTCTGGTTCGGAGTCAGAGCTATCCGAAAAGCCTTCTGAACGGTGATCATCCAAAGGGATTGGGTGATCGTCTTCTGGCTCATCATCGAGCCACCCATCATTTGCTTCGTTGGGATAGTACGGATCGTCGGGGAGATGGAAGCCAGCCATGTTATCTACGCGAGAATAGGGGAAAGAATAGTTAATAGACGTACTAAAACAGACCCTTCTTAGTTTGCACAGAAGTAATTATAGTAACACAAAATACTCCTATAGTATTTTGTTCTAATGTTCTCGTTGTAGTAGTGTTGGTAAGTTTTTAGACTTGTTGCAACACCACAATCATTCTTAGGCACATGCTAGTAACTTCTCGGAAAATATAGTTGATCAGGCTATATCCCCCTAGATTTGACTATATGTCTCTAGGCCTATATGCGTTGTTCAACAATCGTAATACTTTTGTTCTTATCTAGTATGATACTGACCTTGGTGTGGATAGATGTATATATAATTAGTTAAATATTTTATTATTTAAAAGTATAACTACTTGGTCAGAGTGTTTTAATCCTGATGTGTTTATAGTTTGTATATCTTTTATGGGTTGATATACCTGATTCACTATAAACCATGCTCTGATACCAATCAGTCACACCCCAAAACCGGAACGGCGGAAACATTCTGGGGTGGAGGACGTCATGTACAGTATCACAACAAATCATAATAGTAAACAAGCAACCACATCCGTTGCATTAATAGAATAATTTTAATACAAGCGTGTTCTGCATAGTTTATAAGACACCAAAATGAATAATCAAAATAAAATATGAGTCTTGTATGTGCTCCATCTTCTCAAAAGCTTTATCGGTACCTGTCTACTGATGACCTGAGAATACAAGTTATTTTGAAAGAGTTTATCAGCATAACACTGGTGAGTTCATAAGTATTTAGTGTCATTGCTTGTATGAGAATGTTTGTAAAAATGTAGTATAAATGTTCGTAGTTGTTTGTAAATGTTTGAACTCCCTAGAAAACCTAATATTTTGTAGTGAAAAGTAGTCTTCTACCAAGACCCGGCTATTTGTATATTTGATCCTTATGTAGTGTAAGAGTTTTCCCCAGTGAAACTATCATTATGGAAATATAGTTTACTTAAATGTGTATGTGACAAGATCACAAAGTAAATGTCATAGGAAAATAATGTTTTACCTCAGCAGTGACATTGTTGGTCATAAAGTGATGAAATACAGACTCCAGGTAGTACTAAATGTACAGTACACTTCGGGGAGTCTAAAGTAATAAAATTGTAGACTCCAGGTGGTATTAAATGAACAATACGCCTCGGAGAGTCTAAAGAAATGTAATGCAGACTCCAGGTGGTATTAAATGAACAATACGCCTCGGAGAGTCTAAAGAAATGTAATGCAGACTCCAGGTGGTATTAAATGAACAATACGCCTCGGAGAGTCAAAAGAAATGTAATGCAGACTCTAGGTGGTATTAAATGAACAATATGCCTCAGAGAGTCTGTTTTGCCTTTAGTTCTGAATTGGTTAATTAAAGGTTTGAATGTGAACTCGTATGTAACCATGTTGATCGACGGCTGAATAACTGATGACCCTCCGGTGTCATATGTAGTGAGGTAACATTCTGTCACACCTCGACCTTATCGGCTGGGACTGTAGCTAGCAGTCGGGGTGTGGGAGTGTCTGTCCCGTATAGATCTATACACACAATGCCCGCTCTCCCTCCAGGAGACTCTGGTTACAAGGTGATACCATAATGAAGTGTCGTATCGAGAAGTAGTATGTCACATTCTGATTATCGTATTCAAATGTTTGTATAGTATGTCATAGTGTAGTGATGTTTTCTTTGTACAAGTATATAGTATATTCTCTTTCATAGTGTATAGTGTGTTCTTTTGTATAGTGTATAGTGTGTTCTCTTGTATAGTGTATAGTGTGTCCTTTTGTATAGTGTGTATGTAATCACTCATACTTTACTGAATCTCATATGTGTCGTTGTAATAGTAATAGCGAGTAGTAGTCCCTTAACTATACCTATTATAGTTAAATAGAAATGTTGTTTGTATGCCTTTGTTACACAAAGGTACTGAACTGTAGTAAAAGCTTTTATATCCACACATATATATACGATATATAACTAAGATTTCAACGACATTCGGACAAATAACAGGGTACCCTAAGTCCACAAACAAACAAGGAACAGGAAATAAGGTGAGCTATCAGTCTTAAATCCTTCAAATCTTACTTATATAAATATAGGTGTATAGATATGAGTTTGACAGTAATGTAAGTTTAAAAGAGTTTTGAAAACAGTTCTAGCATTTAAAAGAGTTTAGTAACAGGTTTTGCAGTGCCTGAAATCCGTAATTTTGATAGCAACTTGAAAGTAATAGTAAATCTTTCTGTTTATTCTAGTCACTAATCACATGTGATTAATATAATAGCAAGAATATTTCAACCTGTATTCCCCCCCCCCCCCCCCATAAAAGCATATAAAAACATTTAAAAGGTTGATTAAGGGGTATGAACTCACTTGCAGTGAGTAACTCGAATGAAAGATCGATATAGGATCGCCGGGTGTCAATTGGAGTCTTGAGCACAAACGAATCCTATTTTACATGCAATAACACATATATGAATACACTTACGGTATATAACAACTAATAGACACATGGACACGCCTTAGGGACATGAAAACACTTAGAATTAAGTTTTACAAACACCTCTTGAAATCCCTAAATGAGTGTAGGGCCTTAGGTTTGAGTGTAAAGCCACCAAACTCGACTTTTATGAGTGTGCGGCCAGGTGTATGGCCAGGGTGTGTGGCCAGGTTTGTGTGCGGCCGTACACTCCCATATAAATGTGTCCAAATCGATTTTCCAAGGCTTTGTGATGAACCTAAGAAGGTGTTTTGGCCGATGTTATGCTTAAATGAGTGTTTAAGTCCATTTTAGGGCCAAAAGATGTGTGTGCGGTCACACATGATGTGTGTGTGGCCGTACACACATGAAGATCATCTAGAATGATGATTTCATGGATCAAACTCGAGGAAAAGGCTTTCTAATGTGTTGTATCAATGATCTAGAGATGTTTACTTACTTGTTTTGACGATTGGAGATGAAAACTTGAAGAACTCTTGAGAGAGAATGTTTCAGCTTTGAAGGAGTGTGAAAAGGGGTGTAAGGTTGACTTAGGGTCCTTTATATAGGCTAGACTGTGAGGCTGGGAGGGTGTGCGGTCGGCTGTATGCGGCTGGCTGGTCCGATTTTGTGATGCTACACACATTCTAACCCTTCCTAAGACTCATATCTAGGTTATACTAAGCCTAATGCACCCATAAAGACCCAAAACTTCATTACAAAATAGCAAAACGAGGCTATATTTGATTAAAAATGAAGAATGTACAAGTTAGAAATTTCAGGTTGTCACACATCGGCTACCCACATAAATCCTTTGGTTACCTTTTCTACAGACCCAGTGAAAATGTGGTCTTTGTAGCAAGAAGGGGTGTCTTTCGAGAAAGAGAGTTCATAAGCCAAGGAAACAGTGGGATGCAGATTGACCTTGAAGAAGTTCTAGAGTCAAGTGATGAAGGAACCTCAAACCCTAGCAATCAACCTGAGGAGGAAACTCCTGTTGATCCAATTGACGAGTCTGTACCTCTGAGGCGTTCCACGAGAGTTACGAATGCACCTGAGCACTACTATGGTTTCCATATTACTGCGGAAGGTGAGACACTTATCAGTGATGAGACACTGGTAAGTCTGGATGAACCGAACAACTATACAGAAGCCATGGCAGGTCACGAGTCTGCTAAATGGAAAGAGGCAATGGACAGCGATATACAGTCCATGTATGACAATCAAGTTTGGAACTTTGTTGACAATGTACCAGGTCGTAAGACATTGGGTGCAAATGGATCTTCAAGAAGAAGACTGACATGGATGGTAATGTACACACTTATAAGGCACGACTGGTTGCAAAGGGCATTTCTCAAACTCTGGGAGTTGATTATGATGAGACCTTATCACCGGTAGCAAAGATTAAGTCTATTAGGGTCCTGTTAGCCATTGCTGCATTTCATGATTATAAAATACGGCAAATGGATGTCAAAGCCGCCTTCCTTAATGGAAGTTTGGCTGAAGATGTTTACATGTGTCAGCCAGAGGGTTTTGTCAGTACAGAATACCCTAATAGAGTGTGTAAGCTTGAGAAATCCATCTATGGATTGAAACAAGCACCTCGCAGATGGAATCTTTGTTTCGATGAGAAAGTCAAAGAGTTTGGCTTTTCGAGGAGTGAAGATGAATCTTGTGTATATGTCAAGGCTAGTGGGAGTATAGTTAGCGTTTTGGTACTGTATGTGGATGACATACTACTTGTCACACCCGAAAAGCAAGAACGGCGGAAACGTTATGGGGTGGAGGACGTCATGTAAAGTATCACAACAGTGTAAAGTAGTAAACAAGCAACAACATCATCTATTGCATTAATAGTAAAATTTTAATACATGTATGTTCTTTCATGGTATACAGCATAATAATAAGAAATCAAAATAAAAGACGAGTCTTGACTGTTCCGTCTTCTCCAAAACCTGGTCATCGTACCTGTCTACTGGTGACCTGAGAATACAAGTTATTTTGAAAGCGAGTATCAGCTTTAAAGCTGGTGAGATCATAAGCATTTTAGTGTCATTGATTTTTAAAGCTATAAGGAAAGAGACTGGTAATTGTTTTATGAAAACTTTGTATAAGAATGAAAAACCCTAGAAAATCCCATATTTCCTACTAGTATAAAAAGCAGTCTTCTACCAAGACTCGACTGTTTTGAAGATTTGCACCTCTGTAAAAATGAAGGTTTTTCCCCTATTATAACTATTATTATCAACATAGAGCTATACATAAACGTGTGTGTGATGAAGTCACAAAGTAACTGTAATAGGGAAAATAATATTTTACTTCAACAGTGACACTGCTGGTTATAAAATGAATAAAACATAAACTCCAAGCGGTATTGAATGAACTATACGCCTCGAAAAGTCTGAATGAATGGAGTGTAGACTCCAGGCGGTATCTGTCACACCCCCAAACCAGAACGGCGGAAACGTTCGGGGGCGGAGGACGTCATGTACAGTATAATAACAATTGAATAGTAAAGAAAGTACACACCACCATAATATAAATATATTTGAAAAGTTTACATGATTGTATGTGTTACATGTTTAAATATCAAATACAATATGGTGATCCAAAATATGTTACTAACGCCAACGCGTTTGTCTTCAAAAAGTAGTTGCTACCCGACTTAGTGTTTTCCTGAGAATACAAGTTATTTCAAAGAAAAAGTGTCAAGAACAAAGTTGGTGAGTTCATAAGTAGTGTTTTGATAAAATGTATGCCATTCGAAAGTTCGTGTATGTTTTCCGGAAAATCCGATATTTTCTAACAAATGTATGTAATGAGTATGAAAGACCGTTGTATAAACGGTATGTATTTGAACCCGGAAAATCCTATATTTTCCTAAAAGTGAAATGCAGTCTCAAATGCCCAAGACCGTAACCTGTAAGCAAATATGACATACTCAAAAGAATGATGTATAGTCTTATTATAAAACAAAACTACAAGAAGATTTGTATTTGAATGTGAAAAGAACCGTATTTGTTACTTTTCCCCATTAAAACGTAATACCATAATAATTGTCTATCCAGTGAGTTTTTATAACCGTACTATCATAGTTTGCCTGTAGCGACGTTCTTCAGGCGTCGAAATGACATGACACTTATCACCCCGGGGACTGTAGCTAGGAGTCAGGGCGCGGGATCATTAGTACCGTATAGATCTATACACACTTGTCACGTTCTCCGGACGGGAGATTCTGGTTATAAACAGGACTTCTAGTGTTACCTTTAAAAGGTATATTGAAGATGAATGCCTCACGAATTCTCAATTAAGTCATGTATTAAAATCTATATGTTTGTTTCTATAACGATTATCCTTTTTCATAATGATAATAAAGGCATAAAATGATTTGTATGTTCTTGTATGTATAAAGATGTCATAACGAAAGTGGTTACCATAAATATGATGTAAATGTATAAATAGAGCTTATGATATTTATACTCATATTCCATTCCGTGAGGGTAAAGTAAAGTAAGATGTTTTGTATGTTAGACATGATCCATGTGATAGTTATTAAAAATAGTCTGAAATGTATAACGAAAGATACATGTTTTCACACAAGATTAACCGTGTGTTTACTTGTATTCTCCCCCATAAAGTGTTCAAAAGCATTTAAAATCAGTTAAAAGCGTAGAAATGGGGGTATGAACTCACTTGACTGAAGTGGTTGTTTTGAAGTAGTCGAGAGAAGAATCGAGCAGAACTTCGATTAGAGAGAGTTGAAATCTCGGGATTCTCGGGGATCTCGGGAGTGTAGAACTTCCTTCGGGACTCGAGTATGAAAAACTGGGGCTTCGGGAAGGCTTCTCGAGGTAATCACGCATAGTAACGGCACTTAGATGGAAAGAGATGAGCACCAAACCCGGCACCCTTAAGCTTCTATTTATAGGGGCTGATTTGGGGTCTCATGTCGTGAGTTTTGGATTACTCACGTCGTGAGGCTTAGTCAGCATGATCCTCTTCAACGAGTTGACGTGTCTGACACTCAGGAACCCATCAGTCACGAGCTCACGTCGTGAGCATGGTTCCCTCACGTCGTGAGGCTGAGTCAGCCTCGAGTTTTGTGTCCCGAACTTGTAAAATCCGTAACTTTTGCGTACGAGCTTCGATTTCGACGTTCTTTATATGCACGCGTAGGTGTGAAAAGGCTCTACAACTCTCGTTTAGACTCCGTCGGCTATTTTTGAATTTATTTTTATTATATTATTTTTAACAGGCCGGGCCTGGAAAAGTCCGTTTAAATTCCATAACTCCTTCATCTGATGTCCATTTTCGTCATACTTTTTACTGTTGTACTCATATTGTCGGGGTCTTCAACTTTCGTTTAGGTTGTGTCGGCTAACGACCGCTCGATCTCTATTTCGAGTTTTTAGCTGTCTACTGCTAGGTCAGAAACTTCGAAAAAACATAACTTCCTCATACGAAGTCAGATTTGGGCGTTCTTTTTATGTATGTTTACAGTTTAATGGTATCTACGACTTTCATTTAGATACTTAAGGCTAAAAAGTATTTTATCGGATTTTCGTATTTTACGCTTAAAAGTGTTTTGTCGGTTTTGTTGCGGATCTTTGATTGGTCATAACTCCTTCGTTATAACTCGGATTTTAATGATCTTTATGTTTTTTTGGAAACCTTGTTACGATATCTATCACTTAGTGCACTCAAAGTGAGACTTTCGAACATTTCATTTTTGATGTTATTTCAATTAATTCAAAAAGGGATTACCACATTTGACTTTTAGTCAATACATTGTCTTGAAATATCGGGTTGTTACACTAATACATGCCCTACTATTCTCAAATAGGGTGTATCTTTGTCCTTAACCATCTTAGTCCCTGCTGACAACCTGCTCAGGCTCTAACATCACCTCTCGGCAGACATACTGCCCAAATACTCTGATGAAAGATCGTAACCAAAGCTACCCCACAGGGCTCGCCCCCAACTTTGGAAACCGAAAATCTCAATACCTCTCATGTTTCCCACAGGAACAGAAATAGCACCGCTCAGGTCACAGAAAATGACATCTCGACCATCGGCCGGTTGCTCAGCCGAGACTGTATTCTCCCATAACGCACCATCTATACTTATCCCTGAGTCTTGCGACTCCAACTGGCATCTCACCAACACTCCCTTGGAGCTAACTCGATTTCCCTTTTAAGGGATGCTCGTTCATCATGGCCCTCCGACCCCCCTATTCTTTCACATCTGATCTCAGTCGAGATAATCACAACGAAGTAACTGGTAGAACCAGTAACACTAACCGCCATGGGTCATGGTACTTGAACCATGTGGCCACCTCTCGATCTGCTATGAATCATGATACCCGAACCATGTTACCTCTTCTCAATCCGCTACGAACCATGGTAGTCGAACCATGACATCGCCTCTCGATCTGCTACAAATCATGGTACTCGAACCATGAAATCACCTCTCGACCTGCTACAAATCATGGTACTCGAACCATGAAATCACCTCTCGACCTGCTACAAATCATGGTACTCGAACCATGACATCACCTCTCAATCTGCTACCAATCATGGTACTCGAACCATGACATCACTTCTCAATCTGCTAGCAATCATGGTACTCGAACCATGACATCACATCTCAATCTGCTACCAATCATGGTACTCAAAGCATGACATCACTTCTCAATCTGCTACCAATCATGGTACTCGAACCATGACATCACTTCTCAATCTGCTACCAGTCATGGTACTCGAACCATGACATCACTTCTCAATCTGCTACCACTCATGGTACTCGAACCATGACATCACTTCTCAATCTGCTACCAATCATGGTACTCAAACCATGACATCACTTCTCAATCTGCTACCAATCATGGTACTCGAACCATGACATCAATTCTCAATCTGCTACCAGTCATCGTACTCGAACCATGACATCACTTCTCAATCTGCTACTTAGAATCCTCCGGTATGCCCCCTGCATCGAGTATGGGTCCTATGCTTTCAGTAGTACGGGCCCATACTACCTGCCACATCTACCCATACTTTCCACACGAACCATCCTAGAGTTCCTAAGTAGCCGCTCAACCTTCTCGATTATAAATCTCTTTATGTGTGCTCGCTTTCCAGCGAAATGCTCTACTCTGTTATCGCACTCATCCGACCATGATCACCCCCTAGGCTCTTCCTAGGTCCTCACACTTCTCCGCCATCAGCTACTGAAAAACTCCTAATGATGCCAGCCATCTACCTCCTGAATATCGTCATATTCACTTAGTAGCTGACTCCCATCATCGAGAGTCCCACAAAGCACAAAGCAAGCAACATTCAGGCATTGAATAGTCTCCACTAGCACAAAAAACCTTTTCAGGTCATGATCCCACTTGCTCTCCTCATACTCGAAGGATATCACCGAACTCATGCAACTCCGCCTCATGCGGCCATCTGTCTACTCTCTCTGTAGACTCCACACGTGCTCATCTAGGTATCTCCCCTATATTACTCCCCTACTCAGATCCCTCTCTAAAAGGATTCCTGCTGGATACTAATACTCAACACATACTCGAAGGCACATCGCATATAACAACAACTCCTAGGCTAAGGCATCACAGATCAGGCCACTCTAGTCCTAAAATATGAAATACATAGCCTATCTCTAGCATGCATAGCATATCACATAATATCTCATTGCACATAATGTAAGGGTATTTTGGGAAATCACCGTTCGGGCGCTGGCTGATCGTACACACTGCTCCATTCTGATTTTCTCAAGAATCTTTCTCTTTTAGAAAAATTGTTTCTTTTAGGAAAATTTCCTCAAATCCTCAGTTTGAGTTCAGATACGCCCGAAGGTGCATCCGAATCCCTCAAACCAAGGCTCTGATACCAACTTGTAACGACGTAAATTTGTAAAACAATTTTTCATTTTTCAAACATAATAAAACTCATATAATATTCTCAAAATCTCATATATCAATGTTATCACCATAAAACATATCCCAGAATCTCAATACTTAATCTTGTGCCAGTGTGTACAAATCGTGCCGGTGCCTTCCCGCGACTCTCGCTGGTACCTGAAACACATATCACATAACACGGTAAGCATAAATGGTTAGTGAGTTCCCCAAAATACCACGTACAACACATACGCCACTCGAGGCTACAGTACGACCCTTCGGTCGATGTGTCTCAGCGGGAACCTCCAGTCCCGTAGCTCGTTGGACCCTCTGGTCCGATCATAGCTCGTCGGACCCTTCGGTCCAGTCTGTGTCGTTGGACCCTTCGGTCCGGTCTATATCGTTGGGTCCTCCGACCCGGTCTATATCGTTGGGCCCTCCGGCCCGGTCCGTTCAACACATAGCATACATATAACACAATGCACATAATCTCATATATACACATACCATACAAGACCCTCCGGTCTACACATAAATACCACTCTAGGTAATGTATAGTGAGAAGACTCACCTCGGGTAACTCGGATAATCTCGCACACGGATATACGGATCCATCCCCCGCCTAATCACATAAACAACATCCTCAAATAAATAATGGCTCTCAAAGGCTAGATTAAATCCCTTTCTACAAACCCACAGAAGGGTAAAATACCATTTTACCCCTCCTTGACCCAAAAGTCCAAATGTTGACTAAAACCCTGAAAGTCAACAAAAGTCAACAGGGGCAGTACGCGGCGCGTACTGGCTCTTGTACGCGGGGCGTACTCTGGCGATCCAGAATCGGGGTCTCAAACCCTTACGCGGCGCGTACTGGGATTACGCCCAGCGTAAGTCCCAGTTTCCTACTTTCTTCATTTTTGGTCTGAAAAGGTTAAGACCTAGGCTCGTAACTCAGATCTAAGTTCCCTACTGCCCCTTAAGTCATAAAGTCGGAACTTTTAAGCCCTTGCATGGCTGTAAAGTTCACCAATCACTTCCAACATATATCCTCTTTTCCCATTAAGCCCTAATCTCATGCATGACTTAATCTCAACGTCCAAGATTGGATTTTTATGAACCTACAACACATATTACACTGGAATAGGGCAGATCTAAGCTTATAAAGACCCTTTGCTCATAAAGTCTCCACCTTGGGACCAAAAACCCTAAAAATGGGTCCATAAAGCACAAATCAAAGATGACAAGGAAAGCTTTGAGCGTTTTACCTCCAGCTGAAGCTCCAACCTCTATAGAACTCGGATCTAAGCTTGCCCTCTAACTTCTAGCTTCCACCATGGCCTCCTCTTCTTCTTCACCATCACAAAATGACACTTTCAAGCTTAAGAACACACACATAAGCTTATAACGGGTTTTTGCTCTCTTAGGGTTTCAATCTCTATAATATGGTGGCTGGGGTAAGGACCATATCATTCCTTTTATAGTCCTCAAGTCTCATTTAGGGTTTTGCATCTGATCCAGTTACGCCCAGCGTAACTTTGGTACGCCCAGCGTACCTAATTGAGTATGCGTCCATAAGAAGCGCATGAGTACGTGCAGCGTACTCTTGAGTACGCCCAACGTACTCGTTTGCAACACTTTTCACTTAGGGGCTAAACTTGACAGTTTGGTGAATAGAAAGGGTTCAATAGATGTAATTAAATTTCGGGATGTTACAAGAGGGTCCAACGAGTATTGAGACCGGAGGGATTTCATCCAGACCGGACCGGAGGGTCCAAAGATTCTTGGGACTGGAGGGTCCCACAGAGAGACATTGACCGGAAGGTCCTACAGAGTTATAGCCTCGAGTGGCTAGTATGTGTATGTGGTATTTTGGGGAACTCACTAAGCTTCGTGCTTACCGTGTTATGTGTTATGTGTTTCAGGTTCTTATGAGGATCGCGGGAAGGCGCCAGCTTGATTGTACACACAAGGGAAAATAGTTATGTTTGAGGATCCTGGATTTGCGATGAACAACTTTTAAATGTGTTGGAAATTTATACATGTAATTTTTGGAATGTGACACGTATTTTAAAATGTTTTAAATTGAAAAATTCGTTTGAAAATATACGGTGTTACAACTTCATTCCAATATCGAGTCTTAGAGTCATACTCCAAGATTGTGACTTGAGTTACATAGTCTTAATAACACTCATCAAATGTGAAATAGGAAAAGTTTTCTTATTTTTGCACGTTTGAAATTGGTAAGTTGTGATGTCTTGGATAAGACAAAGACCAACTAGAACCAATTCTGTGAATTGTTAGTCTTGATATGATTTCGCACTAACTCTTGAATATTTGTTTTCTCAAGGAATGTTTCTTAAAAAGAGTATCATGTATGTCAAGAGGTCAGTGGGAGTCTTAAAGATCTTGAAAAAGTTTCAAGAACTAATCAAGAATAAACATGCTGTTTATCACTAGCACACGACTTGAGGTTTATAACCTATTGTGTTGACATATGCTTATTTCTGTGCCATTCCAGTTTTGATTCATTTATGCATGTGAGTTCTACAAGTTCTCATTTGACTGCATAAAAGCAAAGCACCTTGATCAATGGAAAGTACATTGATATTACAGCATCCCTCTTCACAGTTCGAATTGTGAGATTTGACAATTAGTTTGAACATTCGAGACTTATTGCTATAAGTTCTAGAATAGTTTAGACACACATATGAGCTATCTAAGTGAAGGTGTATGAGTTTGAGAAGCTTATATAAAGGCTTATCAAATCATCTCGTATCAGAAATATGAACTTCCATTAAGAAATTCAATAAGTATTCTTTTCTATAAGCTCAACTGGTTTTCGAATACATGTCATAGCTAGTGGGAGCATAAGTGTTATGCTGGTAAGAGGATAATCATCATGTTTGTGGGAGCATGATTATTATTTTAAGTGTTGCAAGTTGGCAATATTAATTATACAAAACAAAAGTTTCACTTCGCAAAGTTGCAAGGGTTGAAGAGTTGTTTTGCTATAATTAAGGGAGAGAATATTGTACTTCATTTCAAAATCTAAAAGCTTAGATCGAGGAATTTTAATTGAATTTAGTCAAAAGATATTTAAATGTTATGTTGAAAAGATTCAACATAAAGGAAATCTATATATGGCAATATTATAGCAAGAAACTGGTAAAGTATCACGTTTTTCATTATGATCGTGTCGCATATGCTTCGGGTATATGATCGATTGCATATGTTGTAATATTTGACCCGTTCCAAATTTTCCAAATGTCTAGGGCATTAAGAGGGAAAGGACTAGAAACGGAATTGATTAAATATTTAAACAACTGTCAAGGACGATCTAAGGTTCGCTAAGGATTTGTCGCTTGTGGATAGTTGGAAGTATAGTATTGGATGGACCATGTTGACATTATTATGAATAGATAAGATTCTATTAATAATGAGTTGTCATATGGCAAATATGGAAATGTTTCCATAAATGGGAGTTGGATATCAAGAATCTATGTCTAGATTAGAAACTTTTATGCGAGAAGGATGTTCAAAGGAATGTACTTTGAATGTGAGACTTCATGTCTATGGAATTGTCTTGTAACAATCTCCCATAGAGCACTTTGTAATTTCATTGGCCGAGTCTTGGTGACTTTTGTGCTGTGACATTACGAAAGAATCCTTGCATAAAATGTTAGAATCTAGGATATTCTATTAGTGGCGAGAATTTTGTATTCTTACACTAATGATGAGGATTAGGAATTATGGAATGAGCATCATTGCAAATGTTTTCAATTGATCTATTTCACAAAGTATGGACCATAGGTAAACATAGTGTGCACGCTTGGCGCATAGGACAACTGTTGTTAGAATTCAAGTGTCAAGTTGATTATTCGAAACATTATACAATTAATAATGAGTAATCAATATGGTGACTAAATAAAAGGTGTTTTTATTTATACTCAAAAGTTTGGGACTATATACGATTAGTATTATTCTTGTGTTTCACTTTGCATGTTTTGACTTCCAGAATAACTAGTTTATTCAAACATCCACAGTCGATCGTACGTTGGAAGTAGCTATGAAGTAAGACTGTCGTGAATCCGTCTGTAGATTGTCTAAGGTGTTTAGACATAGCACAAGTTTGCTGCAGAATTCATGAGTGATCCTGTAATAAGATTAGAGTATTGGATTAAACCTACGCTCACTTGAATCACTTCATGGATTTTATCACGGGTGATTAGTGAGACGATAACATTATATATTCTTGAAACGGAGACATGTAAGTTGTATTTTACAAGTCGATTGCACATTGATAATATATAAACGCACCAGTAACTTGGTGTTATAAAACCTATTGTTGTGTGTGATTTGATAAGTAGGTACAAGCGAGCATTTGAGTCGAAGTTTATCCGTTCCTTTTACCCAAATTTGGATAAAAGCGATATCTATGGGCCCCTCGTTGATTTAGTGATGACACCCCAAAGCGCTTGGCCAAGCCTGGACTGATTTGATTTGTTCAATTAGTCACTCGTCATAAATCGGAAATCGGGAAACAATATATAGACAGAGAGAATGATTAAAATCCATGTCTCAGTCTATTATATATCTAGAAAGGAGGAATATATGATCCCTTATCTAAAGGATGTGTATCTGATAAGATCAGAGTTGAGAGCGGCTTTTAAAAGCTATGATTGTTGATCAGGTTCTGAAGTCATACTTGCAAATAGTTATTAGACTTATCCAAGTGGGAAACTGTTGGATTAGGTGTCTAAGTCCATAACTATTTTGGTATGTACTTGACCCAATTATGAGCATGGTCCTTTTGGGTTGCCTTCACCATAGCAACTGATAGGATGAATTAAGGAGAAAGAAGATTAATTATGGTTTATTAATATATTATAAGAATAATATATTAAAAGAGAAATCATATTGTTTAATTAATATTAGTCAAGAATTAATTAAGAATTAATTTTGTGGCTAAAAGAGATTAATTAAATAAAGGGGACTGATATTGTAATTATGAGATAGTTATAAATTTGGGCTTCGGATCCATAAAGGAAGCATGGATGAATTCTATATGGAGGTCCATATAGAAATCGTCCAAGGGCCTTCTGGAAGGGTATTTGGGCTGCTTAAGGCCTAAGCAGCTGGATTAGGGTTTCCTAGTTTATAACCCTAGAAGCCTAAGTATAAAAGGAACTCCTAAGGCCCCAAAAACGTGTCTAACTCTTTTGAGAGAAAGCTAGGACGTTTTTGTGCCTCCTTCTCCTTCTTCTAAATCATCTTGTTGCTTATGGTGTTTGTGACTCCATTAGAGGTGCAACATTTGAGGCATTAAGCTTTCAGAAGTCAAGATCAATAAGGTTTGTGATTGTTATTGCTATATAACAATCAAGGTAAGATCTAAACCCTTATTCATATGTTAATTCGATTATATGTATGCTAGAACTAGGGTTTATGAGCTTTGGATGATTATTGCATGTTCATTAGACAAACTAGATCCAAAGCTTTAGTGTTTGCATGTAGACCATAGGATTGATGTAGTGCTCAAAACCCATCAAAAACCTCATGTTCTTTCATAATAGAAACCCATAACAGACACTCTAACTCTCCCTAATCCATATCAAAACTCTTGCTGAAAGACTGAGATACAAAAGATCGACTCACACCCGAGTCAAAAAGCACTAGAGCAGGAAAGGAGTTTATTAAGAAGGTACCTAACAGAATCATAAATATAAGCATACCATAAAATAATCGACATAATAAATATTGAAAACATACAAGTACCAACATCTAGTGCTTCCATGGCCTCCTCTGCAATGACATAGAAATCTCGACCTCGAGCCCTCGTGGGCTCCGTTCTACCCAGGCGTCCATTCGTGATCCTCAAGGTGGCCGGTGCTGGATCATGCATCGGCCTCGCTGCGAGTAGGGGGCAGTTGGCAAATTGACAAATTGAATGAGAATGTGACAAGGAACCCTTAGAATCCATAAAGTTTCTAACTTAATGGATTTACTATACTCACGCATGCTTAACATGGAGAAGTATGGACAAAACCCTAAATCTATCCATAATATGCAATAGAGTTTGAACCTTTGATACTTACAATGATCCAACAGAAAGAAGAGATGATGATGATGATGATGATGATGATGATGCTACTTTTTCTATACAACCACTAGAGCACTTCTTTCCTTTTCTTCTCATTTCTTCAAGCTAAAAATGCACCAAAAATGACTAAGGACCTAAAGGATGATTGATATTAGGGTTTCTGGAGGCTTAGAGTGTGAGGGACGATGAAGGTGGACAACCCTAGCCCTCTCATTTCATTAAATACCGAAAAATTAGGGTTTTGGTCATCAAACCACTTTCATTTCGTTAGCAACAAGGGCTCACATCGTAACTTCATCCAAATGCTAAAGAAAACCTCGAAATCATGTACCATAAAACTGAATGTTATAAATACATAAAAAAATACGTTTATATATTTAAAATATATAAACATCTATATAAAAACTTCAAAAATACATAAATATGTAAAAATACATATAAATACATATTAAATAAAAATAACATATAAATATACATAAACAAATTTGTAAAATGGTTAAAATACATATACATACGTAAAAAACTATATTCTTACATTTAAAATACATAAACATATACATATAAAATCTTAAAAGATAAATATAAATATATAAAAAAATAAGTTTATACATTATATACAAATTTTGACGAAATCTCCAAAAAAAAGTCTTATTATTTTGAAAAAATTAACAATTTAGTCTCATTACCTGCGTAACAGGTCAAAAAGCGATAAAGTGAATAAAGTAGCTGATTTATTGGTCTTAATAATTCAAATTTTTAAAAAGTCGGGATTTTTCTGTTAAAAAAATAAAATTTAAGACTTTATTAAATTTTTTTTGTAACATCCCAAGTCAGGATCAAGAGTTCAGGGGGTAAAGTGTAAACTTGGAAAAGAAGGACTCGGCGAGTAGGAGCTTCAACTCGTTGAGTCGGAGCGTACGCGGTGCACAAGTTAAGTGACCGGACTCGCCGAGTCGGCGTCTGGACTCGACGAGTCAGTGCTGGAATGAGAAACCCTAGATTCGGGGTTGTGCACCCTATTTAAAGGGCTTTATGTCCTCCCCTCAGCCCCTTATTGCCTCTAAGAGTCTGTAAACCCTAAATGGTGTGTGTGAGCCTCCATTGTTAGAGTTTTGAGGTTGGAAGAAGAGTTTTAGAGGAGGAAGCTAGAAGATCAAGAGGCTAGCATTGGGAAATCATTGTAGATCTGGAATCTACTCCTTCTTGGGCACATTTCTGAGGTAACAAGTCGTCACCTTGAGTTTTCCTCTTCTAGATCCATTGTTGGTTGTTAATTTGGGGTTTTTAGCTTGTTTGGAATCCATTTCAGGTTTAGAGGCCAGATCTGAGGTTGCAACTTCAAATCTAGGCTAGTAGTGAGCCATGGAAGCAGAAAGCATCAGCCATGGGGCTTGATGGAGAGTGTCTTTGTCCCAAGGAGTCCAGAGCTATGTATTGAAAGCAATGAAATGGCCTGAAATCGTCTGAATGAAGATGTCATGTTTGAACTCGGCGAGTCACATTAGTGCACTCGATGAGTAGTATGAATATGTGCATGAACTCGGCGAGTTGAAGAACAACTCGGCGAGTCTGTTGAAGATTGCCTTGGACTCGGCAAGTCTGTTCTTGGACTCGACGAGTCTGGTCGCAGAAGCCCAATCTTTTCTGGTCAAACCTTGAAGCAGTGAGTTGGGAGGTGACCCGGTGAGTTGAGTCGTGTTATGGGAAGTTCTGAGTATAGGGACTCGACGAGTCGACGGGTCGACTCGGCGAGTAGAGTCAGTCAGGAGGTTGACTTTGACTGAGGACTTTGACTTTGACCAAGAGTTGACCAGTTTGCTTACCAAGGGTATTTTGGTAATTATTGGTATTTATGGAATTGGTTCTTTAGTAGTGTTCGGTGGTGGAGTTCGTGTCGGTGATCGGAGCAGCTGATCTTATCCTTTCAGTCGGCTATTGCGAGGTGAGTTATCCTCACTATATCGACAGGGTCTACGGCAGCAAGGCCGGCCCTTTATCGGATGGAAATCCAGGTAGTTGTTGTTATGTTATTGCTTTGCTATGTTTGCATCCTGGTAGTTAGGATGGTATGTGTTAGACACCTGGTTAAGGTCGGTACCCGGGATATAGGGTAATGTTATGCTAGTGATCGGTTAGGTCGGAATCCTGGTTAGGATATTGATATGCTATGTGATCTGTTAGACTGTTTGTCTGGTTGAGGATTGTATATGATTATATGTTTATGTGCACATGGTTGTTGGACTGGGGTTGGGTTGAGGCAGGTCCTACTTTGAGCTGTAGGCCAACATACCCAGGGCAGACCAGACATTCCGAAGGCCCAGCGAGCGGTCCGGATAGGTTGAAGGCCCCGAGAGGGCGGACCAGACGTGCCGAGGCTCGGAGAGTGGACTAGGCCGACTGAAGGCGCGGTGCGGGCGGACCAGTCATACTGTAGACTCAGAGAGTGAACCAGGTGGATTGAAGGCCCGGTGCGGGCGGACCAATCACACTGTAGACTCGATGTACATGGTTAGACTCGGAGGGTGGACCAGGTGGACTGAAGGCCCGGTGCGGGCGGACCAGTCACACAGTAGACCCGATGTGCGTGGCTGTTCTATTTGTGATATGTTATGAGTATGTTATGTGTGGTTGGTATTTTGGGGGTGACTCACTAAGCTTGCCGGCTTACAGTTGTAGTGTTATGTTTCAGGTACTTCAGGAGATCGTGGCAAGGCGAAGGCATGATCGTACCGCTCCTCATGTTTTATGATTTATGAGATATGGTCCTGGGGGAAACTCTGATAATAAACTATTTTGAAAACGAGATGTATGAACTTAATGGTTTGAAATGAATTAAAATGTTTTAATTTGGCTCAAATTTTATGGGCGTTACAAGTTGGTATCAGAGCCTTGGTTTGAGTGAATTGGAGGAACATTCGTGTGAATCCAGTCTCAAATCAAGGAGGGATTTTCAAAATGATTTTCAAAAGGTTTTTGAAATAAGTAAAGGAGGATGCAGAGGGTACGATCAGCTAGAGCCAGTAAGTAGACCCCAAAATACCATGCAAGTTATTCGATTATGTGATATGTTAGAACAACATGCTAGTACTAGGCTAGGGATCTTCAGGAATTGCATGATAGAATTGCCTGATTATGTCATGCCTATTAGCCTAGGGTTTTCCTTATATGAGATATGCAGCTTTTCCTCTAGGAGTGAGGATTGAGCGGGTGTGTATATATATGGTTAGAGTGTTGTGGTGATACTTGAGACAAATATGGGTAGGTGTGGAAGGTAGTATGGGCCCGTACTACTGAAAGCACAGGACCCATACGCGTATCAAGGAAGTCACAACTCTCTAGGGTATCGGTTATGAGATAGTTCCCCGAGTGGATATGTGATGTGTCTAAGGGTCTTGTGGGTGTATTGCGAGTATGGCGATTACGAGGCGTGTCGGGACAGGATCCGGTTCGGGTTCGGGATCAGGAGAGGACGGTCAGGGTGGATCAGTGCCACCATTGGTCATCGGTCAGACGAGTACGGACGAGTTGGATGCCAGGTTTCGTGAGATCCTGCATGATGAGGTTGCTGCTATGTTCCGAGCTGAGTTGCCGGAGATGTTTGGGTCGATCAAGACTGCCATGGTTGAGTACTTTGATGAGCGCTATGCAGCTCTCGCGCAGACGGCTGCCGCAGCAGCTACAGCGGCTGTAGTAGCGGCAGGGGGAGGGACTGGTCGAGGTTTCCAGTATCGGGACTTCGATAACACGAAGCCCCCTACTTTCGATGGAGTTCAGGATCCGATCATTGCTATGAGATGGTTGTCAGACGTGGAGGGTTGTTTCTTCACGTGTTCGTGCCCTACTGATCAGAGGGTGAGGTGTGCTCTGAACCTTTTGAGGCTTGGGGCGAAGGATTGGTGGAGGTTGACTACGAGATCTTATTCCGATGCGCAGCGAGCTGCAGTCACTTGGGATCAGTTCCGGGAGATGTTCAGTACTCGTTATGTTCCGCAGGTTGAGAGAGAGAGAGGTTGGCTCAGGAGTTTCTAGAGCTGAAGCAGGATTCAGAGTCGGTGACGGAGATCACCAGGATGTTTACTAAGAGGGCGATGTTCTGCCCGGAGTTCGTGTCAGAGCAGGCTTAGATGTCTCGATATCTGAGTATGCTCAAGAGGGATATTAGACAGTTTGTGTCTACGTAGAGGTGTGATACCTTGTTGGAGTTGAAGGAGGCCGCCAAGCGGCGTGAGTTGGAGATTGAGTTACAGTTGCGAGAGCAGAGGCAGGCCCCGGTGCAGTCGCAGCCGGCGCCGAAACGGTCCAAGACCGTTGATTCCAGGTTGGGCAGTCAGAGTGGCCGCACTTGTGAGAAGTGCGGGAAGGGTCATACCGGAGTATGTAGGTCCGGTGGTGTGTGCCGCAAGTGCGGGAGAGAGGGGCATTATGCGAGGGATTGCCGACAGTCAGCCCCGGTGCAGGATATGAGGATTTGCTATCATTGCCATCAGGTTGGACACTTGAGGGCCAACTATCCACAGCTTGTTGCAGGACCGGTTCAGGATCCAGCACCGGCCACTTTGAGGATTACTGGCAGAGGTGAGGGTGGAGCGGAGCCTCCGAGGGCTCAGGGACGCGCATTCCAGCTTACAACAGAGGAGGTCAGGGCAGAGCCAGATGTAGCTGCGGGTATGTTTCCATCTCGTTATCTTGTTATTTGTGTAGCATTGTAATCTGTCTGCATTGTTCTGCATGTTCGTAGTACGATTGAGAATCTTGGTAGTTAGGAGTTGTAGTTGATTAGCGTCCGGGAGGATTATGGTCGGAAGACAAGTTATGTGATCTCGCTGCTAGGATTAGCAACGGCGATTTGAGGAGGTTTCAGTTGAGATTTGAACTCCCTTGGAGTTCGGGTGTGCGATGACGGAAGGGTCATTCAGTGAAGGTTACTTACTCCCGAGGGAGTTAGTTCATGGATAAGAGGGAATGAATAGAGTAAGGGCGATTGAGCTATGCTGGTTTTGAGCATCGGTGGTTAGTAGTCGATACACTAAGTGGGAGAGAATTGGAAAATTCTCCGGTGGAACAACATACATCCAAGGATGGTTAGCTGTTGGATTTCAGTGTTGTGTTAGCCGAGAATGTGGAGATAGACACGTGGGGCAGGGAACAGACCATGGTTTTCTGAGAAAGTGATTGATTGTTGAGAGGCCTGGGATTAGGCCGGGGTAAAAGATTCAGAGAACGGATGTGGAGTTCGGAACCCCTAGAGGGCTAGAACAGACTACGTGGGAAAGGTTCCCGGGAGGAATAGATCAGTGTGATGCGCGACAGCCTTTGAGCGGTCCGGATAGACTGAAGGCCGGTGGGCGTACCAGTCAGGCCGAAGGCTCGGGGAACGGTCCAGACAGGCTGAAGGCCCGGGAGGGGGGTCCAGACAGGCTGAAGGTTCTGAGAGTGATCCAGATAGGCTGAAGGCCTGGTAAGGCGGTCCAGTCATACTGAAGACTGTGGATGTGTTAGGAGATCAGTAAGTGGAAAATGAGTGAATATGTCGCCATGTAATAGTAATCGATATGGTCTGGCCCCAAGTATTGATCATGATGATGGAGTCGGCCGAAGGTTCGGGGAGCGGTCCAGACAGGCTGAAGGCCAGGAAGGCGGTCCAGACATGCTGAAGGTTCTGAGAGTGGTCCAGATAGGCTGAAGGCCTGGAGGGGCGGTCCAGTCATGTTGAAGACTCTGTATGTGTTAGTGGGTCAGTAGCGTGGAGTTTAGCTCAGTGGCACATAAAGGTGCGGTTATGGTTGTGGAGTAGACTTCTTGGAAAGGAAAGGTATGTAGCTCCGGAAGGAGTGTGGGTCCTCTGAGAGGGAGGCGGCAGAGTAAAAGGATGATCAGAAGTGCTTTGGTTTCTGGTAGCAAGCACTGGGACTGTATCAGGTATGTGGAAGCACATGCGGGTTGGATGCCCGTTGAGATTGTGGAAATGTTGGATGATGCACAGCCATATTTTCGGTCTCCTTGGAAGATGAGAAGGAAAGGGATTCCCGATTGGAGATTGGGACAGAGGAAAGTGAGACAGCAGGTTAACAGATTTGAGAGTAGTCTGGACCAGTGCTGAGGACTGTACGGGGATATTACAGTTGGAGGTCAAGGACCTAGAGATCGTGATAGAGAGGTGTGAGTGGGTAGCACTCGCTGTGTCGAACTGAAGGGTTCGAGGGTGACGCAAGGACAAAGTCCTTGGTTCCCGAGTATGGTTGTAGGGTTGAGTGGTGTATGAGGAGGTAGTTCAATATGGGGTATTCCGTCATGAGGATGATCGGACCCTATGATTGATTCGACCTGGTGTGTTGGTATTCCAGACCGAGGCAATTTAGGCCAGGTACGAGTGGATACGCGATATGGTTGGTTGATGAGTTATGAGAGCTGAAGGATGCGACATCCTGTCAGAGCGTCAGAGATAGAACCCGAGGGTGGAACAGGATTCGTTCCAGGTTGCAGTTATCAGGGTTATCGCCAATTTTTGGCGGAGGGAGATGGATTAGTGCCTTGGCAGGAGCACAGTGGGAGTATTATCTGGAATTGTGTTGCCGAGGGCTTCGAGGACGAAGCCTAATTTAAGTGGGGGAGAATTGTAACATCCCAAGTCAGGATCAAGAGTTCAGGGGGTAAAGTGTAAAGTTGGAAAAGAAGGACTCGGCGAGTAGGAGCTTCAACTCGTCAAGTCGGAGCGTACGCGGTACACAAGTTAAGTGACCGGACTCGCCGAGTCGGCGTCTGGACTCGACGAGTCCGTGCTGGAATGAGAAACCCTAGATTCGGGGTTGTACACCCTATTTAAAGGGCCTTATGTCCTCCCCTCAGCCCCTTATTGCCTCTAAGAGTCTGTAAACCCTAAATGGTGTGTGTGAGCCTCCATTGTTAGAGTTTTGAGCTTGGAAGAAGAGTTTAAGAGGAAGAAGCTAGAAGATCAATAGGCTAGCATTGGGAAATCATTGTAGATCCGGAATCTACTCCTTCTTGGGCACATTTCTGTGGTAACAAGTCGTCACCTTGAGTTTTCCTCTTCTAGATCCATTGTTGGTTGTTAATTTGGGGTTTTTAGCTTGTTTGGAATCCATTTCGGGTTTAGAGGCCAGATCTGAGGTTGCAACTTCAAATCTAGGCTAGTAGTGAGCCATGGAAGCAGAAAGCATCAGCCATGGGGCTTGATGGAGAGTGTCTTTGTCCCAAAACCTCCTTGTAGCTTGGTTGGAGCTTGTTGAGCCTTGCATGCACGTAAAGTTGGAAACTTTACGTGTGAATCTGGCCCTAGGAGTCCAGATCTATGTATTGGAAGCAATGAAATGGCCTGAAATCGTCTGAATGAAGATGTCACGTTTGAACTCGGCGAGTCACATGAGTGCACTCGACGAGTAGTATGAATATGTGCATGAACTCGGCGAGTTGAAGAACAACTCGGCGAGTCTGTCGAAGATTGCCTTGGACTCGGCGAGTCTGTTCTTGGACTCGACGAGTCTGGTCGCAGAAGCCTAATCTTTTCTGGTCAAACCTTGAAGCAGTGAGTCGGGAGGTGACCCGGTGAGTTGAGTCGTGTTATGGGAAGTTCTGAGTATAGGGACTCGACGAGTCGACGGGTCGACTCGGCGAGTAGAGTCAGTCAGGAGGTTGAATTTGACTGAGGACTTTGACTTTGACTTTGACCAAGAGTTGACCAGTTTGCTTACCAAGGGTATTTTGGTAATTATTCGTATTTATGGAATTGGTTCTTTGGTAGTGTTCGGTGGTGGAGTTCGTGTCGGTGATCGGAGCAGCTGATCTTATCCTTTCAGTCGGCTATTGCGAGGAGAGTTATCCTCACTATATCGACAGGGTCTACGGCACCAAGGCCGGCCCTTTATCGGATGGAAATCCGGGTAGTTGTTGTTATGTT
This sequence comes from Lactuca virosa, assembly GCF_052849685.1. Classification (NCBI taxonomy): domain Eukaryota; kingdom Viridiplantae; phylum Streptophyta; class Magnoliopsida; order Asterales; family Asteraceae; genus Lactuca; species Lactuca virosa. The sequence continues at coordinate 156,714,446 of NC_136434.1, forward strand.
ATTGCTTTGCTATGTTTGCATCCTGGTAGTTAGGATGGTATGTGTTAGAGACCTGGTTAAGGTCGGTACCCGGGATATAGGGTAATGTTATGCTAGTGACCGGTTAGGTCGGAATCCTGGTTAGGATATTGATATGCTATGTGATCTGTTAGACTGTTTGTCTGGTTGAGGATTGTATATGATTATATGTTTATGAGCACATGGTTGTTGGACTGGGGTTGGGTTGAGGTGGGTCCTGCTTTGTGCTGTAGGCCAACATACCCAGGGCGGACCGGACATTCCGAAGGCCCAGCGAGCGGTCCGGATAGGCAGAAGGCTCCGAGAGGGCGGACCAGACGTGCCGAGGCTCGGAGAGTGGACCAGGCCGACTGAAGGCCCGGTGCGGGCAGACCAGTCATACTGTAGACTCAGAGAGTGGACTAGGTGGATTGAAGGCCCGGTGCGGGCAGACCAATCACACTGTAGAGTCGATGTAAATGGCTAGACTCGGAGGGTGGACCAGGCGGAGTGAAGGCCCGGTGCGGGCGGACCAGTCACACAGTAGACCCGATTTGCGTGGCTGTTCTATTTGTGATATGTTATGAGTATGTTATGTGTGGTTGGTATTTTGGGGGTGACTCGCTAAGCTTGCGGGCTTACAGTTGTAGTGTTATGTTTCAGGTACTTCAGGAGATCGTGGCAAGGCGAAGGCGTGATCGTACCACTCCTCATGTTTTATGATTTATGAGATATGGTCCTGGGGGAAACTCTGATAATAAACTATTTTGAAAACGAGATGTATGAACTTAATGGTTTGAAATGAATTAAAATGTTTTAATTTGGCTCAAATTTTATGGGCGTTAAAATCCTGTTTCGAATTGTTCCCATTTTGGATTGGTGATCAAAGGATTAAGCGCTATAAAGCTACCGATACCTGAGGGGTTGGGTTTTGGACCCTGTTGGAGTTGAATAATGTACCTTGGATTGCTCAGGTATTCAGTTTGAGTTTTTGGATCAAAGGGTATTTTAGTAATTTCTTAGCTCAGGTTTTTATTGGAAGTGGATTTTAGTTCGGGATATTTTATAGCAGGCAGGAACCGATAATAGTGTTGAGTGTCTCGATACCTTTCTATGGATATATGAATGCTTGGAATCAGAGTTGTATCGAGTGAGTTAGGGTCTTCGGAAGAATTAGGGTTTTGGGAAAAACATTAGTACGTGGGGCGTACCATGGTGGTATGCAGGGTGTACTGAAGAGAAGGAAACTACGCGAGGCGTAGCTAGGAACACGTGGCATATATGCGAGGTTTGGTCGGGGTGCGCGGCCTCGTACGCGGGGCATACGAGAAGGTACGTTGGGCGTACGAGGGTCAGATTGAAAACCCTAATTCAAGAGTTGTACCCTATATAAGCATAATGTTAAGCCTCCTTCTTCATTCTAAGTCAGCCCCCACCCTCTAAAACCCTAGAAATCGTCCTTAATCGTTCATGGTGGCATTTTGAGCTTATGGAGTCCATTTTTAGAGTGTTTGGTCCATTTTTAAGAAGGTGGAGTTGGATGCAAAGATGGGGATCAAGGAGAAGCTTATGGATATGGCTTTTGTGACTCATTTTCAGCTTGAAGAATGTATAAAGCTTTGAACTTGATCATTGGTGTCTTGGATCTACCATTTACGGGTTTTTGTTCATTTTAATCCTAAGTATGAGATCTAGTGGTCTTGATTTCTGATGAGTTGAAAAACTCTTAGATCGATTAGATCTTCAACACGTTAAACAATAAAAAGAAACAAACGCAATGAACACGATATAGAATCAAATAATGCTTAATGATTCAATGTAGCCACCCCTCAGCAATTCAATGTAGTCACGCCTCAGCAGAGCTCGATGAAGAACTTCCGCTGTAGAGACGAGCTAGGGTTTGTAGTACAATCTTAGAATAATTATCAAAGCGTTAACAATATGGATAACAAAACTGGGCTAAACCCTAATAAAACAAAACACGGTTGGACAGGCCCAAACTGGATAACAAAATTGGGCTAAGGACCGAGCCGAAGATGCAACACTATTTGACCCAACAATCTCCCCCTTTGCGTCAAATGAGGCGAGAGACTATTTATGTTGAGTAACCTTGACCTTCTTCACAACCTTGAACAGCCGAGGAATAATTGCAAGAAGTGTCTGCCGAAACTGAATGTACCAGCAAAGCATATCGGTAAACAACTTCTTGTCAGTTGCACTATTCTGATTACACCTGTGAATGATCTCCAAAATTTGCTCCAAGCAAGCGGTTGAGAACAGGTGCTTGTCAATAAAAGCGAACAGGCACTTTTGACCTTCGCCCCTAATGAACATCACTGTATGAAATTTTGGATTAATTTTGCCCTTGACCATCGCGTTCACATTGCCAGTTCTTCCAATTGGTTTGATCGTTGGTCGCTTGTGAATGGCAGATGCGATTTCTTGATCCATCTTTGCTACTTAGTGGATGTAGCAAACAAGCATTCGCTTGACATGATCAATAATCGGTTGATACTCCTGAGGACTGGACATCAGAATATTGTTGAGAAGTATCCAGTCGTGCGGGTTCAAATTCGGTAGATCAGCCAGGGAAAAGTTATGGACCGAGCTATCAGAGCCTCGGGTCACTTTGAACTTGACATTAACAAATTTCCCAGCTGAATAAGGCTTCAGTACCTTGACCGTTGTAATCTTCTGTGTGCTCCAGGTCAAGTATTGAGGCTGAGCGAACTCCATATAATACTCCAACAGATCCCGATCCACCTTCGGGTCCGGAGAGGGAATGACACTTGTTGAGTTGAAGCAATGAAAGATAAATGCCTTTCGGGTGATTGGCATATCGAATTGAGCGTCCTTCGAGTTCTCAAGACCGAACGACATAAAGGGTTCGAGCCAGTGAGTACTCGTTTCATCTATAACTTCCCTCTGGAGTGATTCAATGGTCCATTCCGGAAACATGGACTTCTTTTTCTCTAAGAGCTCTTTTTCTTTCAGCTCCTTCTCGATAAGAACCTTTTCCTTCTGAAGTCTCTCCTCAAGTTCTTTATCAGTGGATTTAATCTTTGGATTGGGTTCAGGAGCATTCCCAATGATGGTGTCTTCAATATCATCATCATCATCTTCATCGTCTTCTCCAATAATCTTCTTCTTCTTATTCCTCTTACTGACCGAAGCGACATTAACCTTCGGTTAAGCAGTTGATTTTGGTTCTGGAGGAGGTTGAGTATGATCTTTGCCTTGTGTAACCTTTTCTCCCCCTTGTTTCGGAAGGACAGTTGTCTCCGGAGCTATATAGTGAGAAATAGCTTATTAATAACCAAACAAGAATTTTGGAAAATACAAGATTTTCGTGCAAGATAGTGTCAAAGATAAAGAAAGAAATCAAACTATTTGTAGGAATTAGTGATGTCATTTAAGACACAAAACAGTGGATCCCGGGCACAAATCTTTTCCTTCAAAGTCAAGAGAGACTTCAAAGTGCTTGTTTGGATTCTCGTTGAATTACGATCAAGTACTTGTAAAGAAGCATTGAAAGGTATCTTTTATATATAAGGCTGTTAAGGGTGGCTTTCGCTTCAAGTCTAGATTTCGATAGAAGATATAAGACCGAAATAGAATGAAGTACTTGTGAGACCGATGTGGCCTGTTAAACAAGTAGGTTTGGAACATATTCAGTGACTTGTTGATAAAATTAATTAGAAATCTCAAAAAAAAAAAAAAAAAAAAAAAACTGGACCCTTTGGGAAGAAAAGTCGTGGTAAAAGACATTTTCATAAGGATTTCTCAAAAATAAAAGGAGATTTCAGTGAACATGCACAAAAAGTATTATCGTTAATTCCAAGGGTGAAAACTAGAACATTTAATTGTTCACCGTTAATGCATTAAAGGTTTTGAATTTTTGGTTTCACTTGGCACGTAGTGGCACGAAACCAAGATCATCAACACAGAAGTTGTGTAACCGTAAACCTCAGTGGTAAAGCTGAGAGTCTCAAGGGTTACAGTTATGAGATGAAGTATGATGGAGAATATATAGGAGGTGGATAAAGAAGCGAATGTACCTCTGCTAGAAAGGATGGACTAAGCAGAAAATCTCTTAACTCAATTTAAGCAGAGTAAGGTAGCTCATGATTAGAGTGAATGTAACAGCCTGATTGCGAAGACAAGATTTGTATATATCAAGTCATTAAGGCTTCACTCAAAATCTTTTGAGGCTTGGGACAACATGCAGCAGCATGCTTCTAGGGACACTTAGCTAGTTCATAGAGAAAGAATTAAACATGTCCCAGCTCCATCATTGAGAATGATGTGTATTCACAAAGTAAATAGAAAAGAAAAGAAAAAAGAAAAATATTTTTGGATTTTATTAGATTTTCTGAAAAAGAATTAAAACAGAAAGAGAAAAATACTTTTGAATTTTATAAGTTTTTCTGAAAAAGAATTAAAACATAAAGAGAAAAATATTTTTTTTTGAATTTTATGAAAACCAAAGGAAAAACATAAAATAAATTGAGAGAAAAGAATATACATACTATACAACCGAAATCATCAGCTAGAGATGAGAGGTGAACCGAGCCCGGTGAAATCGAACCCGAAATAGGCCGAGCATTCTGTGCATTTCGGTCCACAGAAGAACCGAATCCGAAATGGACCGAGCGTTTGCTCTATTTCGCTTCCAACGTTTATTGAGACGAAAGTAATTTCGGTACAGATTCAGCTTCCATCATTCCTAAGCCTTGAAGGATTTTATTAAAACTTGCTTCGGGCAAGGCTTTAGTGAAGATGTCAGCCAACTGATAAGTGGTTCTTACGAAATGAATTTCTACGTTACCATCTTCCACATGATCTTTGATGAAGTGATACCTCAGTGCTATGTGTTTCGTCTTTGAGTGTTGCACTGGGTTATGACAAATCCTAATTGCACTATCTGAGTCACAATATAGTGGGATTTTATTCATGTTTAGGTCGTAGACTCGAAGTTGAGTTTGTATCCAAATGACCTGAGATGTGCATGATGTTGCGGCTATATATTCTGCTTCGGCAGTGGAGAGAGATACACACGTTTGTTTCTTGGATTGACAGCTAACAAGTTTTCCGTCCAGAAATTGGCATCCTCCAGTGGTACTCTTTCGGTCCAGTCCACATCCCCCAAGATCAGCATCTGAGAATGCTTGGACAAAGAACCCTGATTTGGCTGGGTACCACAAACCGAGAGAAGTGGTTCGCTTCAGGCATCGAAAGATGTTCTTCACAGCTATCAGGTAAGGTTCGCGTGGATTTGCTTGAAACCTGGCACAATAACACACAGAGAACATTATGTCTGGTCGACTTGCTGTTAGATACATGAGATACCCTATCATCTGATGATAAAGGGTCATGTCAGCAGCCGGTTTGTCCAGAGAAGGAGTTAGCTTTATGCCAAACGCCATAAGAACCTTTACTTTTGAATTACACATCATTCCAAACTTTGCGAGCAAGGTCTTCGTGTAAGCCTCTTGATTAATGAAAATGCCTTCGGATCCCTGTCTTATATTTAAGCCAAGGAAAAAGTTAATAGGACCCATTGAGCTCATTTCAAATTTAGTCTCCATCAACTTCCTAAATTCAGCTGTTAAGTTAGGATTTGTGGAACCGAAGATGATATCATCAACGTAAATCTGAATGATCATAAGGTGGTTACCCTTTTTCTTACGAAAGAAGGTTGGGTCAACCGAACCTTGTTTAAACTTAGGCATTTTCAGAAATCTAGTGACAGTTTCATACCATGCCCTCGGTGCTTGCTTTAGACCATAAACTGCTTTATCCAGAATGTAGCAGTGATCTGGATACTTTTCGTTCACGAAACCCGGTGGCTGCTCAACATATACCGTCTCTTCTAGTTCTCCGTTTAAGAAGGCACACTTCACGTCCATTTGGAATACTTAAAAGTTCTTGTGTGCAGCGTAGGCGAGAAAAATACGAACTGATTCCAGTCTTGCTACTGGAGCGAAGGTCTCTTCATAGTCTATTCCTTCTTCTTGACAGTAACCTTTCACAACCAGTCTTGCCTTGTTGCGTATCACATTCCCTTCCTTATCCATCTTGTTCCGGAAAACCCACTTTAATCCAACCACAAAAGCATCCTTTGGAGTTGGAATCAATCTCCACACTTTATTTCTCTCGAACTCATTGAGTTCGTCCTGCATTGTCTGTACCCAATCGAAATGATCGAGTGCAGTCTTGACCGTCTTGGGTTCGACTTTGTAGACAAACGAATTAAATATGCAAAATTCAACTTTAGAGAATAGTGTAGTTTGTTTCGTTTTGAGTTGTGATCGTGTGAGAAGTTTTTCAGCCGAATCCCCAATAATTTGTGCTTGTGGATGATCTTTGGTCCATTTGATGAGTGGAGGGTAATTGGGATCATATGAGGGGTCCAATTCAACATTTACTTCTTCTTCAAGTTCAGACTGAGTATTATCATGTAAATTCGCATTATCCCCCTCGAATGATGATACCTCTTCAGTTTCAGGTTCAGAATTCTCCCCCTGGACTTGACTTTCGGTTGGAATGAATGATGAGCTCTCCCCTTGGAATTGTGAATCTTGGTTATGTTGAGAAGACGAACCCTCCCCCTGAGTATGAGAACAATCTTTTGGAGGTTCACTTGTTTTTGGCTGTTCGGGTGGTACTGGTTGTTCTTCTGCCATTTTCTGCGCCGCATCATCGATTATCTTCTTCAAGTTATCTACCTTATTGTCTGCAGCTTCAGATTCCGAATGAATAGCCTTTTCTGGTTCATCAAACAGTAGGAGGTACTGTTCAAAAAGATTTGAAAAGGGTACCGTCACTTTACCAGAGATTGGAAAATTTTCCTCCACAGAACCTTCGGTTGTCTTCAGTTTCTTGACGTAGTTATCATCGAAGGTAACATAATAGGTCTCCTCTATTTTCTTTGAACGCTTGTTGAGGACCCTATATGCTTTGGAGGTTAAGGAATAACCCAGAAAGATTCCGTCGTCTGCTTTCACATCAAACTTGTTTCTGTGCTCCATTGAATTGAAGATGAAGCATCTCGAACCGAACACGTGAAAGAACTTTACATTAGGCTTTCGGTTGTTCAAGATCTCGTAGGGAGTGATAGAGAAAAATTTATTGAGATAAGATCTATTCTGCGTAAAGCATGCAGCAGCAATAGCATCAGCCCAGAAATACAAAGGCAGAGAAGCGAAGCTCAACATGGTTCGGGCTGCTTCACCTAATGATCGGTTTCACCTTTCGACAATACCATTTCGTTGTGGAGTATACGGAGCCGAGAAATTGTGAGTTGTTCCTTTCTCTGCAAGAAAATCTTCAAACTCTTTGTTCTTGAACTCCAACCCGTTGTCGCTTCTTCTGTTGCGAACTACCTTGCGCAGTTGAACTTCGATCTGCTTGATAAAAAGTTTAAGTTTAGGAGTGGCCTCTGATTTCTGCTTCAAAAAGAACACCCAAGTAAACCGAGAGAAGTCATCCACTATGACAAGTATATACTTGTTACCGCCAATGCTTTCGATTAAAGATGGACCACACAAATCAATGTGAAGTAATTCAAGTGGTTCAATAATTTTTGTGTTAACTCGAGAAGGATGACTCTGTCCACTTTGCTTTCCCATTTCACATGCAGTACACAAGTGTTCTTTATCGAACTTTAGAATAGGAAGACCTCGAACATGATCCCCAAGCACCAGTTTGTTTATGTCTTTAAAATTCAGATGGGAGAGTCTTCGGTGCCAAAGCCAACTTTCGTTTGATTGAGCCTTCGTTAGCAAGCAGATTGCTGGTTTCCCTCGTATGGGATTGAGATTCAGAGGGTGCATTTCTCCTTTTCTCTTCGATTTCAGCAGAATATTGTTCGACTTCTTTTCAATAATCTCTGATCCCTCGTCATCGAATGAAACCTTTAGCCCGGTACCAACCACCAGTTGAGAAACACTGATAAGGTTGTGTTGCAAACCTTCAACATACGCCACTTTTCGTATCGAGAACTCGCCATTAGTAATGATACCATAACCTTTGATCGTGCCAAAAGAGTTGTTACCGTACTTGACACTTCCACCATTTGTAAGGGACCGAAACTCCCTCAATTCTTCCCTTCTTCCCGTCATGTGACGCGAGCAGCCACTGTCTATGTACCATTCATCGTCAAACTTCTCGTCACATATAACCTGCAAAAATTAAGCAGATTTAGGAACCCAAAGTTTCTTGGGTCCTCGTGAGCCTTTTACAGAACATGGAATTGCAAGAGAAACATCAACTAAAAAGATTCTTTTTGTTAAAGTTGTTTCATCTTTTCTTTTTAAGGTGAAGACTTTGATTTTATTTGATTTAAGAACTTTAGGTGGTGTTTTTGAGTTCGAGAATTTAATGTTAGGAGACTTTCGATTCTCAACGTCAGGTCTAATTGACATCTTCTTGGCGTCTTCTAGATAGAGCTTTCCTTTTCCCTTTCTATCATTCTGTGAGTCATAGTGAGAACGAGAGAGATGAGATTTGGGATTAGATTTACAGTTTCGGTCAATGCTCTTACAAGGTTGAGGGCCGAAACTGCTTTCCCTTATGTTTCTTTCACAGGCTGGTTTAGAATCGAAACCATTCTTTTGGGTTCTCTTGTCCTGAGGACCGAAACTGCTTGTTTGGTTGCTATGCCTTTGTGGACCGAGACTTTGTTTTTGGATGATTTGGCTCTGAGGATCGAAACTCTTCTTTCGGTTGTTTTGGTTCTGAGGACTGAAACTCTGTTTTCAGTTGTTTTCGCCATGTTGAGTGCGAACGTTGGAGTTTGCTTTTCCTTCATCCTTTGACTTTGAAGGCTTTTCATAGCGAACATAATTGGGGTTTTGAGATCGCCAGAACTGTTTCCTTTCAGTGAGATTCTTCTTGTACCTCAAATTCTGTTGATGTTTTTGGTTTAACACCTGTTTCGGATTATTGTGGATGTTGTCCTTTTTCTCTGGTTTTTGAGTATGAGGCTCACTCTTTGGTGAAGGAGTTTCGCTTGACAGCTTGTTCCGTTCACCTGAATGAGTTTTGGTACCGCTTGTACTGGGCACATCAAATCGTGTAGGGTCATTGAGAGGTTCGGGCACATACCTACCTTTTACTCTCTATGATGTTTTATGAGACAGAACTTTTGTTTCATCGGCGTTATCAATTGGTGCTGACCAGAAAAACTCATCACATCCATCAGCATTATCTTCTGCTACTAATGCTGTCAGTTCAGCTGTCTGTTGCTGAGTAATTCCATGAACTTTGTAAACCTGGTTTGGAGTTGTTTGAACCTTTTGATATACAACAGCTTTTTCCTTAAGGACTTTGGTCTTATCTTTGGATAGACGAGCGAATTCAACAGAGTTTTCAGAGATAACATTTTTATTGGTTTTGGGTTCGCTCTTGACAAATTCAGAACAGTCAACTTCATCTTCCACAGAAATAACACTCATATCATCATCCTCATTGAATTTAGAAGAGTTTCAAAATCAATTTTATTTTCTTAATTCAACTGGGCATTCAAGGAGTCAAATTTCTGTACTGTTTCGGTTTTGATTTTCAATTTGTCATTTTCATCCAACAAATTTTTTAGCATGTCCTTATGGTCTTTTAACTGTATGAAGGACTCTATTTTGTCAAGACCAATTTTGCAGGTGGGAGAAATATCATCAGAAGAAATAACGCTTTCACAGTTATATGCATCAGCATCAATTTCGTCCTCCTTTAATTCAAGGAAGGGCAAAATCATACGATGTATCTTCTTCCCTATTTCACAATCAAGATGCAATTGAGTAATATTGGTATATAATCGCTTAGCAATTAAACAAAAAACATTTCCTTGTTTCAAAAGCTTTAAATTATCTCTTTGCAAATAAATTGTTTCATCCCTAGACCTAATCAACTCCTTCTCCTTCTGCTCAATCCACATACGCCTATCCGCACTCTTCGATGATATCCTGCTGATTTGATCAGTTAGGTTAGAGTTTGTGACGCGAGTTTGAGATAAACTACCGCTTATACTAGAGAATTTAGATTTTAATCCATTTAGTTCTTTTTCGTAGTTAGTGATTGGAATTTGTAAGGAAACAAGGATAGATTGTACTTTCTTGATCAACTCGTCACATTCGTTGATCTGCTCACTGACAGGTTTCGTTGCAAAACACCTGTCTTCACGCTCCTTTGCTTCATCCAATCCCCCATCAGCGGTACAACTTTTCACTTGTGACACTGCAGAAGTCACCATTAGACACTTTCCTACAATGTCCTCCTCTTTCACCAACAGAGCTCTGCCATAAGTAGGCTTCCTTACTTCTTCATCTTCTGAATCGGTTGCCCAAACTTCAACACCACTAAACTCATCATCAATAATATTTCCCCTGCACAAGAAGAGCATTCATAGTACTGTTAGATCCAGCTTTCTTCTTCCTTATTTCCTCCAAACGCCGTATGAGATTCACTTCCTCATCCTCATCTTCATTCTTCTCAGACATCTTTCTCAGCATGCAGTCTTTGGCGAAGTGATTTTTACCTCCACAGTAGTGACAGTTAAAGCCCGAGTCACCTCCATTGTTTCGCTTCCATCTTTGGTTCTTCGGTCAGAGAAACACTTTTCGGTTCCTCCTTTGCTTTCTCAGCACTGTAACTGCCTTACCAGTTTCGGTTCTTGTTTGTTGAGAACCTTCTCTTGATGAACTTCTTGGGATTTGACACCATCAAGGAATAATCTTCACTTGTTATATCATATTCAGAGAGATCTAAATCTTCTTCTTCCTCAACAGCATTCTTCCCTTTGGAGATTAGGGCCAAGGATCCCATGCTAGAAACCACATTCGTTTCTTTAGTCAAGGCACTCTCACGCGACTTTAATATTCCCACCAGTTTTGCAAGAGAATAACTTTTGAATTTTTTATGTGCCTTCACTGTAGACACCACAACCATCCATTCTGATCTAAGGCCATTCATGAATGTTACCTTATGTTCAATGACCTTCCTTTCAATCTCAGGCTGTATCATCTTACTCAAGAGATGATTGAAGCGATCGAAGGCTTGAACGAGCTTCTCTTCAGGCTTCTGCTTGAAGTCACCAAATTCTGAGACCAACAATGTTTGGATTGAATGCTCAAGATCTTCATCCGTAGAGTACAATTCCTTCAGCCTGTTCCATATTTCTTTTGCCGTTGTGCATGAGCTTACCAACCGAAACGTGTCCGATTGTAAAGCAAACCTAATCATCCTTAAAGCTTTGATATTGCACTGAAACTTTTCCTTCTCATCTTGGGGTATATCGTTCACATCTCCGATGAGTTGATTGTACTCCTTTTGAGTTTTAATGATTCTAGAAGAGCTTGAGTGAGCGAATGGACCTACAGTGATCGCCTCCCAGATCAATTATCCATTTTCTTCAGAGCCAATCACGTAGTCTTCAAAGTGATGCGCCCAGACCTCATAATCCTGTGTGTATAATATAGGAATCCTTGGCGTCGATCCTATGTTGTTGGAGATATTGATTGGGTTTGACTGAGAATCATCCATGGATATGTCGACGTTTTTTAAACCTGCTTAAGATCAGACTTGTAAATAACGTTAGGGTAAGATTGAATATTTAAAGAACAACGTCAATAGCAGATGACAGCTCTAGTGATATCAATCTAAGCGGAAAACCCTAAGATCTTCTTCAACAGAAGAAATGTGTATGAATTACACAGTCTCCTGCTCTGATACCAATTGATGAGTTGAAAAACTCTTAGATCGATTAGATCTTCAACAGGTTAAACAATAAAAACAAACAAACACAATGAACATGATATAGAATCAAATAATGCTTAATGATTCAATGTAGTCACGCCTCATCAGAGCTCGATGAAGAACTTCCGCTGCAAAGGTGAGCTAGGGTTTGTAGTACAATCTTAGAAAAATTATCAAAGCGTTAACAATAAAGAATGCATGCATGCACCTTAAATACTACACCCTAATAAAACAAAACACGGTTGGACAGGGCCAAACCGGATAACAAAACTGGGCTAAGGACCGAGCTGTCACACCCCAAAACCGGAACGGCGGAAACGTTTAGGGGTGTAGGACGTCATGTTTAGTATCACGAGGTATGTATATGGTAAGCAAGTAATGAACAACCATTTCATTTAGAAAGAAAGTGTTTACAACATGTGTGTTCACAAAACATAGAATTCATAAACAAATAACAAAACAAGACTTGAAGCTATAATGCTCCATCTTCTGAATTCTCAGCACGAGCACCTGTCTAACAGTCTCCTGAGAATACAAGTTATTTGAAAGAGTTGATCAGCAATTAAGCTGGTGAGTTCATAAGATTTTAGTGATGTGAGTAAGTTGTAAAATGTGGTTGAAAATGTATATGTAAAAGTGGTGTAAGCTGTAAGTTCTGTTTTGAAAAGTTCGCCTGTTCTTCTAGAAAATCCTATATTTCCTACTTTGATGAAAGTTAAGTAAAACGACACTACAAGCCTTTCTATGGGTACTAAGTGGGTACAAGTTATATAAGACTCAGAGTAAACAAACAATCGATTGTGCGCATCTGCCCTAAGCTCACAACCCAACGAGGAACAGAAAGTAAGGCGGATAGCACACATCCCATTGGTTGTTAGATCGTCGTCGTATATAACCCTGGTGTATTCACTTGTTACTCGTGGAGTTAATTGTAATGGTTCCTTTATATCTAATGAAAAGTTCTTTAAGAAAACCTATATTTCTTATAGTAAAAATGGTGACCCTAGTGACTACTTTCATAATAGCTTAGTTTATACTGCTATATATAATCTAATATTGGATAGAAAGTTAATTGAGTGAATCTGCCCTAAGCCCATAACCCAACGAGGACAGGAAGTAAGGCGGAAAGCACACATCCAACTACCTATTGGGTATTAGTTTTATATATAAACATGTTGTATAAACTAAGGTATTATAGAGTTACTCACCTAAAGTCTTTAAAATTGAACTGGTTTAATAAAATGGATTAAACCATTTTCTGGGAAGTTTCTAGTTTTGTATACCAAAAGTACTGACTTTGGAAAGTATGATTTGTATTAGAAAATATGTACTTTGACTCTGTGTCCTATAACCTGACCCATACCTGGTACCCTTATGATGACTTAATGTATACTAAGCATACATATATATAGAATCGGGTAGATAGTAGATTGGGTGAATCTGTTCTAAGCCCACAACCCAACGAGGAACAGGAAATGAAGCGGAGAGCACACATCCTATTAGCTGTCGGACCCTATTGGTATATATGTATCATGTGATGTATTCATTAAGGAATCATAAGACTAGCATTAAGGTCCTACCTTTAATCGTAGCCTTCTACCAAGGCATCCTCTGTTCTGTGCTAGACTCGACTGATTCATTTGTCGATTTGTACAAAAGTATATTTTTCCTAGTTTATAACTCTAACATAGTTAGAGTTCAACTTTCAAGTGGTACTGTCACTTTATGAAAGTAATGGAAATTTTAAGTGCACAGCTGTCGTTTATAATGACATGCGGATGTACTAATAACCTAAAAACATAAGTGTTTTATTACGATTATAATGTGAAAGCTAGAACCCTTACTATACGCTCTCCCTGTCAAGAGATTAGGGGAACCAAACACGACCTCTGAAAATTCTTGCAAGCCATGTAATTCACATTAAAGTATATGATCATGTATACCCAATATAACTATCACCTTTTGTTAAAACAATGCGTTAATGATTCATTGGTATAATTAGATCCTGTATTGTGTGTTCTCATGCTATAGCAACCTTACTTGTTTGTTCTGTTTGTTTCTCTTTATTGTGTGTTCTCTCTGTATGGTATTGTTTGATTCTCTTCACTATATGTTCTGTATGGTATTGTTACTTTGTGTGCTTCATTGTACTAGAAGTAATTAATAGCATTCTCCTAAACTATACCTATTATAGTTTACGAATGTTCTACTTGGACTGTTATTGAAAAGACTCATTTATCTACTAAGTTATGCCTGTACTTTAACACGGAGTTTTGTATAACTAAAAAGTAACATAACTTTAAAAGAGTTTTTGAAATGTTTTGACTACTTATAAATGACATAATTAACATTTTGAAAGATGTTTATAACAAACATTTACACAATTATCATTGTGTTCAACTTGTATCCCCCCCTTAAAACAGTTAAAACAGTTAAAAGATTCATTACGGGGTATGAACTCACCTAATGTGGGTGATTCAAACGGGTATGCGTGTAAGGATGAGAAGTTCCACGAATGAAGTCCCGAGACACAATAAGTCCTAAATGACATATAAGGACACATACTGACATGAATATAGTGTTTATAAACAACTATATGAAAGGAAACACCTTCCGGGACTAGGAAACACCTTGATCAAGTGTTGGAATCACATGTGATTCATCACAGGGAAGTGAAATGGCACTAAAAGGTGTTTACGGTTTTGTGACCATCACCTTTGGAGTTTACGGTCATAAACCCATGAGTTTACGGCCGTAAACTCATGGTACCTTGACCGTTTTGTGATTTGAAGTCTTACAAGTCATTCTAAGCATTCCTACTTCATGTTTAAGCCTTTGGAAATGATTAGGGCAACATATCACCCCTTTATGGGGTTTACGGTTTTTGGAACATTTGCCTTGGTTTTACAGCCGTAAACCCAAATGGTTTATGGTCATTTGATGTTTTCAAGTACTTAGCACATCAAGGTAAGGGTCTAGGCTAGTTTCCAAGGCTTGGTAAGAGAATAGGGACACTTTGACACCCTTTTTAGGGTTTACGGTCCAAGAACATCTTGGATCGTAAACACCTTTGATCTTGGCTTTCTTGGGTGTTTTCTTGATGTTTAGAAGTGTAAGAAGGCTTATAAAACTCTAGGATAGAAGTACTTACTAGGTAGAAGCTTGAAAAGGTGCTAAAAGTCCAAGAACACTAGTGTGTGTTCTTGGTGAAACTTGAAGATCTACACTTTTGGAATGATTTCACGGACGGAATCATGTTAGATCACTAGATTAGGGTAGATATCAACTTACTAGGGCTTAGAAACACTTACAAGTTGAAGATCTTGAAGAAAAGTTGGATGATACTTGAGAGAGAAATGGCTCTAGTCTTGGAAATGTGAAAAAAAAATGAAAAATAAGCTAAGTGTCACTTATATAGTCCTTAGGGTTTACGGCCCTAATACCATTTGGGTCATAAACTCAAACTCTTGGAGTTTTTGGAACCTTAATGATGTATAATAAACACTAGGGCATCCTCTCTCCAGTTATCTCTTGAAGTACTAACTTTAAAACACACAAACTTATTCCAAAAAGTTTGAAAGTTAGCAGAAACTGTTTTCACTTCTATGTAAGTGAATGGTTGTACATAATAGAAATTTCGGGTTGTCACACGAGCCCAAGATACAGCACTATTCGACCCAACAATTTTATTCTAGGAGCTTCGATTTGCCCCTCTTAGTGTTTCTAAGGTCGAAGGTCCATAAAGTTGGCACCTTTAGAATTCAAGACCATCTATGTTGGAGTTTGAGCCATTTCCATGAAAGTAGAATGTTATTTGGTCTTTTTAGGGCATCCAAAGTCACCAAGTCAGTGACTTTATGGGCTTATACGTTAGTTGGAACTCAGATGTTGGATTAATGTCTAAGTCCATAACTATATTTGGTATGTAGTTGACCCGACCCGGCATGGTCCATTTGGGTTGCACTTCACCAGCACAATTTATATGGATAGTCTTTTGAGAATAGTATATTTATGATTTATATTAATATATTATAAGTTCTAATATATTAATATGGAATCATATTATTTAGTTAGTATTGATCAATAATTAATTTAGAATTAATTAAGTGATCAAAAAGAACTAATTAAATATGGACTCTTATATATATGGAATGGGCCAAGTTCATTTAGGTTGGGCTAAGCTTTCATGGATGGTCCATGGAGCTTTTAACCCATGGATCCTATGTAAATGAAAGGTCATGGGTATTAGGGTTTACATGGATGTAACCCTAATCCTCCATAATATATAAAGGGGTCCTTGGCTCACAAAATTGGCACAAGTGTGTGAAAATAAGAGTGGGCCGATTTTAGTGTGCATACATATTCTCTCAAGTTCTTCCAAGGTGTTTTGGTGATTTGTGATTCCATTTGAGGCTTCCACACTATTGGGGCTAAGCTCTTAAAGCTTGAAGAAATCAAGCACCAACAAAGAGGTATGTAATTCTACTAGATTTTATATTACATGTACTTTATATTATGCTAGTTAGAACAATACCTTGGAAAATTGATATTTGCATGTATAATAGAGAAAACATAGATGCAAGGTATTTAGGGTTGCATGTACACCATAGGTGTGTTAGAATGCTCAAAACCCAACAGTGGTATCAAAGCCATGGGTTGTTTTCTATTATATTTGATGCAAATGTATTTTTAGTTTGTCATATTTTAAGATAATTACTTGATTTTATGAAAAACTAATTATTTTTAAAATTTGAGTCACTTTACTATATGAGTTGAATTAGGTCAAATTTAGTAAAAAATAAAATGATATGATTATTTTATTAGTTTTAAAAGTTTGATCTAAAGAGTTTTTTGAAACCTCCATAAGTTATGGAACATGAAAAGTTTTTTTTGTGTTACCTTGTTTTATGAGTTAATTTAGATTGATGAAAAATATTATTTGTTAAGTTGCTTTCAATCCATATTAATCTAAAAGAAGTTCATAAAAGGTGTTTTTGTAACTTTTCTTCAAGTCACATAAAAGGTCACATTTATGAATCTTAAAACTCATAAAAGTGTCATAGGTTACACAAAAATGAAGAGTTTTTTTTTCATTAAACTATCTTATGACTCCATAACTTGTCCTCAAGTTATGGATGTTTAAGAGTCACTTCTTTAAAAGTGTTATTAAAGAATAAGAGGTTACATAAAAATGAAGAGTCTTCACTTTAATGAACCATTAAACTCATAAGTTATGAAATGAAAGGTTTTGAATAGTTTCAAAACTTGCCCTCAAGTTTTGGAATTTGTAAAGTCTCACACACATTAATGCTTTAATTCCAAACTCTACAATTTTAAAAGTTAAAATTCAAACTTTATGGACTTCATTAAATTAGTTAAAGTGTTTAATTAAAAGAGTTAATAATTCCATAAAGACATGGTTTAAGTTTAATTAAATTAAGAGTATAGTTTAATTAATAGATTAAACCACCAAGTATTTTAAATGTTTAAAATACACCCTTATACTATTATTATAATTTTAATTATATAGATATGTATAAGATAAAGTCAATCTTACCGTTAGTAGGCCTCATTCACGAAGCCGGTCTATAAGGGGGGTATAAGGTTGTTGCCTATAAAATGGCAGCTTAATGGGTGTCCACTCTCACCCACCGCTTCCTTGACCGGTGGAGGGTCGTTAGCCGAACAGGTAGGACAAGGACTATAATTCTCCCTTCATTATAAGTATAATGATAAATACTAAGTAACTAAACACTTATAAATTCCCAATCTTAGTTACTTAGGAAAATGTGAATAAGGTGCTAATCCATGAAATTACACTTTGCACTTTGTTTAAGCTGTTAGTGGAGCGTGTGTGGTTAACCGGCACACTAACCTGGACTTAACAAGGTAGGCAAAGGGTAACTTAATGTTTATCATAGTATCGTTGGAGCGTGTGTGGTTAACCGGCACATCGATTGAGGGGTAAATATTAAGGGTACCAAGTATATTTTCATGGTTACTTCACACCTTGTTTTGTGATCCTCGACAACCCAGTCACAAAACCTGAAGGGCACACTCGAGATTGAAACATGACACTGAAAAGTTCAATGAATCTCAAAAGAATCTAGGAGTTTTAAAACCAATTAAAACCTAATAATACATTTCGTTTATCTTGGTGGAAATTGGTGAATCGTCATTCACCTACCTTCAAATATTTTATAGCTTGGATTACGGCATCCCTCTTCCAAGTTATAAAATAGTTTGTTGGGTCCTAACCTTAATATATCATATTGGGTGTTATATTAAGGACTTAAATCAACTTTACGTGAATTTCTCCCATTGTTGATGTCTGGTTTAGACAACAATGATCTTCCCAAAGCAAGCTTTCCTAATGAATATGACTTCCCGAGTTTGGCTCATGGAAGTCATACTTCTTTTCCTCCACCTCCTCCAATTATTCTCCCTAACCCACAAGTTCAAGGTCACTCAAGCCCTAATGGCAAGCAAGGTGTATGTGTGATCACATCTTAGAGATGAAGTAACATATTGACAAGCCGGGAGAGTTGGGTGTCAAAGTCTTGAGAAAGTTGGATGTTCAATCACTTTCTAAGTCACATAGTGAGTTCCTTTGGGACTACTATGAAACAGACTATGACATGAACCTTAATGATCATATCTATTTGCTTGGTGTTGCTGAATCAGCAATGATTTGGAACGATAGTAAAGCAAATTTGATTAGAAGATCAACTTCCCAAAAACTTTATGGACAGTGACAATGGTGACACTGGAAATCTAGAAAACACATTCTCTTCCCAATGGAAAGGGATTGGCCATAGTCAACCCGGTTGACCAAATGGTAAAGAGAAAGGCTAAGTCTGAGATAGTCCCATTACCAAAGGGTCCATATGTTTATTTTGCCAAAGGAAGGGGCGTTGATTGCAAAGCTGCCAAATTTACCTAAGGATGTTAAAGTCAATAAGTTTGACTCTACATCAGGTAGAGCCCATTATCTAACTCTGTTAAGTTCTATTCTGAGATCCTCATTACATGATGTGACTGGGTCACATGTTGATGTTTTAAGAATCAAAGATTAGAGAGAAATCTTAAAGGAAGTATATGCTGATTCTGATCGCAAAGGTGGATTTCGATCGCATCAGAATTTTGAGCAGTTGCTTAAGAAGTTTTGATACATTGCTAAGGAATAGATAACAACAATTTTCCATGTGGATTGTAAGGATAAGTTTTTCCGCAAAGTTTTAAAATAAAAGAAAATTGTTTAATTTTATTTATTTGAAGTATCCTTACAATGGCATTTGTGGAAAATTGTTGCTTATATGATTCCACTGACAGCAATATTGGAAAATGGATTTGATTCTTTCATTTGTGGTAGTGTCTAAATTTACCAAATCAGGAAAATTCCTCATCACCCAAGTTTCAATTGGACCGAAACTTGGAATCATGCAAGTTGAATAGTACGATGAATGAGAACTTTGAAGCATTGGAAAATCAATACTAATTACTTGTTCACATGGACGTGTGAGTCAAGTGAAGGACTAAAGGGATCGAGTACACATTCTTGTGCAATGGTCATGTCCACCACAAAGCTCGTTAAGACTATTTGATTTACTAAAGTTTAGTAAATATGGTTATACTTACAAGTTTAAGTATAATTATGAAGCATTGGAAAAGTCTCAATGTATGGCAGAACGAATGGGAAGAATCAAATTAGGCAGAAAGATAAAAGTTTCTCAAATCTGAAAAGATGGGAGAGTACTTTAGTATCATGTTTGTGATCATCTTAATGATTTAGAAATCATATCACAATTAGTCCTCTAAAGGTCATCTTAGTGCATTCTTATGACTAAGAAGAGGAGTCATGAATTGTTGAAATGGTTAGATCAGGAAGATGAGTCATACTTCGTTCCAAAACAATTCTTAGAGTCATACTCCAAGATTGTAACTTGAGTGACATATCTTAAAGAAAGGTTTAAAACACTTGTCAAATGTAAGAGTAAAAGTGTCCTACTCTTGTATATTTGAAATTGGTAAGTTGTTATGTTTTGGATAAAACAAAGACCAACTAAGGCCAATTATGTGAAGTGTTTGTCTTGATAAAGAATCCGCACTATCTCTTGAGTACTTGACAAGATAGTCTTATATGTCAAGAGGATAGTGGGAGTCTTAAAGATCCTAAAAAGAATTTCAAGAACTAATTAAGAATAAAACCTGAGGTTCTTCACTAGCACACGACTTGAGGTTTATAACCTATTGTGTTGCATATTTTGTGCCCATTCCAGTTAAAGTTGGCTTTGCATAGGAGTTCTGAAAGTTATCAATTGGTTGCATAACAACTTGGAAGCAATGGCAGGCCCTGTACTGCCAGGTGGCAAGAAGTTAAGATTGCATAAGTTCAGTCCATATGAGTTTGGATTTGTCATTATCCTTGTCTTGTGACTATGGTTTTGATGATTCACATGGATAAGAACACATACACCATAAAATCTAAGGGTCATAAGGTTTCTCTCCGATTCATGAAAATGATGGCGAGGAAACACTTCCACCAAGTAGATTTGAAGCAGATGGCAAAAGGTCTAAACAATTGAGACTATGATTACGACATCCCTTTTCATAGTTCTGAAATTGTTTAGACACACATGCATGATATCTAAGGAAAGGTGTATGATTTTGATAAAGTTTTATCAAAGCATCTCGTATCAGAAATCTGAACTTTGGTAAGAAAGTCAATAAAGTATTGATTTCTAGAAGTCCAGCTGATTTCTGAGTACATGTCAAAGCTAGTGGGAGCATAAGTGTTATGCTAATAATCATCATGTTAGTGGGAGCATGATAATTATTGTTAGTGTTGCAAGTTAGCAATGTTAATTATAGAAAACAAAAGTTTCAATTCGTAAGGCTGCAGGGATTGAAAAAGTTGTTTTGCTATAATTAAGGGAGAGGATATACTTCATTTCAGTTCTAAAGACTTAGATTGAGACCTTAATCATCTTTAGTCAAGAATATATATATGAATTTCATGTTGGATTGGTTCAACTTAAGGAAATTCTATATATTGCGTTCTCAAAATTCGATTATGATTACGGCATCCCTCTTCATAGTCAAATTTTGAAAACATGGCAAATAAAAATATTGTAGCAAAAGACTGGTCTAGAATCATGTCTTTATGTGAGACATCATGAATCGTGTACCATTTGCTTTGGGTACAGGATCGATTGCATGTGCTATAATATTTGTCATTTCTAAATTTTTCCAAATGCCCAGAGGTATTAAGAAGGGAAAAGGTCTAGAATTGGATATGACTAAAATGATTAAGCAATTGTCGAGGACAATCTGAGGTTTACCAAAGATTGGTTGCTTAGGGACAGTTAGAAGTATAGTGCTAATTTTGGAAGGACCATATTGACATATTCTGAAAAGAGGCATCTCTTATTCAGAAGTGATAGTCAAAATGAGAATATGGAGTTGTCTCCATAGGTGGAAGTTATCTGTGTAAGATTAGAAAAACTTAATGCAAGAAGCATGTCCAAAGCAACGTACTTTGAATATGAGACTTAGTTTCCATGGAGTTGATCTCCATTGGAATACCTTATAATGACTGTTGACAAGTCTTTGTGACTTTGTACATATTCATTACAGGAGGGTCAGTACATATAAGTTTAAAATCTAAACATATTCCGATAAATGATAGGAATTTGAAATTCTCACATTTTTCGATAAGGATTTGGGAGTGTGAAATTAGAATCATTGAAATTATGTTCAATTGGTTTATTTCACAAAGTAAGGATCATAGACAAACATAGAGTGGATACTTGGTGTATGGCAAAGCTATTGTTTAAGAAAAACATAGTGTACATGCTTGGAGCATGGGACAACTAGTGTTTTTAATTCAAGTATAAAGTTGATAAAACCGAAACAATGAATAATGAGTAATTAGTATGGTGATAAATAAAAGTGTTTATTTATATTCATAGGGTTTGATACCATATTTGATTCATTTATTCTTGTGTTTCACTTTGCATGTTTTGACTTCCAGAATAACTAAGTCGCTCTTCCTGAATGATTAAGTTATTCAAACCATCCACAGTCGGTCATATGTTGGAAGTAGATATGAATCAAGACTATCATGGGTTGGTTTGTAGAGGTCCAAGTTGGTGGACAAAATGGTGCTACAACACTCATGAGTGCTCATAAGTTCTGAGTATTGGATTCAACCCGTGCTCATTTGAATCACTTCATGGATTTTATCACGAGTGATCATGAGACGATAATATCTTATATTCTTCAAACCTAGATATATGAGTTGTTACTATGAGTTGGTTATACATTGATTGCATGAAAACGCATTTGGTAACTCGATGTTATAAAACGTGTCTTTGTGTATGATTCAACAAGTAGTAGAACAAGCCATATGAGTCAAAGTTTATCCATTCCTTTTACCTTCGGGATAAAAGCGATATATGTGGGCCCCTAGATGATTTAGCGATGACACATGTGAGTGCTTGGCCAAGCCAGGACTGATTTGATTTGTTCAATCAGTCAGTCTTCATAAATCGAAAATCGGGAAACAACAAATGGACAAAGAGAATGATTATAATCCATGTCTCAGTCCATATGATATCTAGAATGGAGGAATATATGATCCCTTATCTAATGGACAAGTCATTGACAAGGTCAGAGTTCGACAGCGGCTTTAAGAGCTACGATTGCCAGTTAGGTTTTGAAGTCATACTCAATAATAGTTTTAGACTTATCCAAGTGGGAGACTGTTGCATTAATGTCTAAGTCCATAACTATATTTGGTATGTACTTGACCCGACCCGGCATGGTCCATTTGGGTTGCACTTCACCGGCACAATTTATATGGATAGTCTTTTGAGAATAGTATATTTATGATTTATATTAAAATATTATAAGTTCTAATATATTAATATGAAATCATATTATTTAATTAGTATTGATCAAAAATTAATTAAGTGATCAAAAAGAACTAATTAAATATGGACTCTTATATATATGGAATGGGCCAAGTTCATTTAGGTTGGGCTAAGCTTTCATGGATGGTCCATGGAGCTTTTAACCCATGGATCCTATGTAAATGAAAGGTCATGGGTATTAGGGTTTACATGGATGTAACCCTAATCCTCCATAATATATAAAGGAGTCCTTGGCTCACAAAATTGGCACAAGTGTGTGAAAATAAGAGTGGGCCGATTTTAGTGTGCATACATATTCTCTCAAGTTCTTCCAAGGTGTTTTGGTGATTTGTGATTCCATTTGAGGCTTCCACACTATTGGGGCTAAGCTCTTAAAGCTTAAAGAAATCAAGTACCAACAAAGAGGTATGTAATTCTACTAGATTTTATATTGCATGTACTTTATATTATGCTAGTTAGAACAATACCTTGGAAAATTGATATTTGCATGTATAATAGAGAAAACATAGATCCAAGGTATTTAGGGTTGCACGTACACCATAGGTGTGTTAGAATGCTCAAAAGCCAACATCAGATCTATGGTTTGGACTTGTTGGACCAAGCATTAAGAGCTTAATGAGGATTTGGCTTAATTGAGTAGTACAGTGGGCGTACAAGTCTGTACGCGCAGCGTACAAGCCAAACAGCATGTACGCTTAGCGTACAGTTGAGTACGCATTGTGTACTCATTCAGATTGGATTTCGTATTTGTGGGCCTCGGGTTGGGCCATTTCTTGGACTAAGTTGCAGTGGGCCTCCGTGGGCCAATTGGGAGCAGGTTTATGGACTAAGGAAATCATTGGGCTTTAGGATAAGGTCCATTGGAAAGCCTCGGTCCCAATTTGGAAAACAGCGCCATAAGTGGGCCATAATTGGGCGTTGATGATTATGAGATATTGGACTATCAGAATGACAAGTTTTTGGACTAGAATAGATGTTTCGGCCTAAATGTAAGACCATGTAGAGGTTTGGTCCCAATTTGGAAAATTGGGCTATATGTTGGGCCTTGGTTGATTATTTGCATTTTGGGCCTTCAGAGTGTGATTTGGGCCTTGGTTTTGAACCAAGCTAGGTTAGGGGTAAAATGGTACATTTACCCCAAGTGTGGATTTAAGGTTATGCAATGAAACCCAAATGGTTAATTTGGTTTTGTCTTGATGATTGACAGTTCGGGGATCGATCAGCCATCAGCCAGAGATTTATTCGCGGGACTTCAGCAGTATGAGGTCAGTCTCCTCACCATACCAATAGGTCGAAGGCACCATGGCCGACCCATTATGTGTTATGAGGTATTCTAGTTGAGTATGTGTTATGTGGTATGCTAGTTGATTATGTGGTATGTGATATGCTAGTTGTCTTTGTGATATTTGCATGAAATACCATGGGGGAGCCCATGGAACTTGGATAATAGACCATGTGGGGGAGACCATGGGATTCCAGGTAAAGACCATGGGGGAACCCATGGCACTTGGATATCAGACCATGTGGGGGAGCCCATGGCATTCTAGGTAAAGACCATAGGGGGAGCCCATGACAATTGGATATCAGACCATGTGGGGGAGCCCATGGCTTTCCAGGTAAAGACCATCTGGGGAACCCATGGCACATAGGTGTAAGACCCTGGGGGAGCCCACGACATCCTGGAGTAAGACCTTGGGGGAGCCTAGGACATCCCTATATGTTTATATGTATGGCTTATGTGATTGATATGGTTTATCTGATTACATGGATTATGTGGGGTATGCTCTGGGGAACTCACTATGCTTCGTGCTTAAAGTTTTGTTTATGGTTTCAGATATCATTGGTTTGGAAAGGAAGGGCCCGACTTGATCGCAGCGCACACATCCGTGTTTTCCGCAATATGTGATTTTGGGACGAACTCTGATAAATGTTTTTAATTAGCAATGTTTTTGGAAAGCTTGGATTTAAAAGATTTATATGTTTTGACTATAATAAAAATAAAATTTTTACCCTTGATTTTTTGGTCGTTACAAGTTGGTATCAGAGCCTTGGTTTGAGGGATTCGGACATACTTTCGGGTGTGTCTGAACTCAAATTGAGGATCTGTAAAGTTTTCAAAAGATAAATGTTTTCAAGGAAAGAGTTTTCTAAGACAAGAAAGGGTGTGGTTCGTGCAATCGGCCAAGATCAAGTAAGTTTTCCCTAAAATACCTCTATGTGTCATCTGTTATGACTTGATTTATGAATCTGTGAATCGCATGCTAGTTAGGTCTATGAGAGATTCCTTTGTATGTATTATGAGGTGGTAGACTTGCATGCTAGTGTTGATTACTCTGCGATAGATTGGCCTGACATGTGATGCTTGTAGCCTTAGGGATACTAGATGTCACACCCCAAAACCGAGAACGGCGGAATACGTTCCGGGGTGGAGGACGTCATGTACAGTATCATAACAATGCATAATAGTAAAGACAAGCAACAACATCCATTGCATTAATATAATAATTGTAATACAAGCGTGTTCTGTACAGTTTGTTAGACACCAAAAATATAATCAAAATAAAGAGGAGTCTTGTAAGTGCTCCATCTTCTCAAAAGTTGCATCTGTACCTGTCTACGGATGACCTGAGAATACAAGTTATTTTGAAAGCGAGTATCAGCATAAATCTGGTGAGTTCATAAGTATTTAGTGTCGTTGCTTGTATAAAAATGAGCATATAAATATAGTATGATAATTGATCTCAATGTAGGAAAATAGTATGCTCCCTAGAAAACCCTATGTTTTCCAGTAAAAGTAGTCTTCTACCAAGACCCGGTTATTTGTATGTTTGATCCCTTAAAATGTAAAAGTTTTCCCCCAGTGAAACTATCAGTAGGAAAATATACTTTTTAACTTTGTTCATGTAAAGTACTTGGGAAAATAGTATTTTACCCCAGCAGTATCACTGCCGGCTAATGTAATAAAAATGCAGACTCTAGGTGATATTAACTGTACAATACACCTCGGGGAGTATGTTTTTCCTTTAATTCTTAATGTATTAATTAAAGGTCCGAATGTGAACTCGTATGTAACCATGCTGATTGACGATCGAATCCTTGATGACCCTCCGAGTCATATGTAGAAATGTGACATTTTGTCACCCTTGGGACTAGTCGGCTCGGACTGTAGCTAGCAGTCGGGATGTGGGAGTGTCTGTCCCGTATAGATCTATACACATAATGCCTGCTCCCCCTCCAGGAGACTCTGGTTACAAGGTGATAGCACAGTGAAGTGTCGTATCGAGAGATAGTATGTCACATTCTATTTTAGTATGTTCTCTTGTATAATGTATAATGTACTTTCTGGTATAGTGTATAGAGTGTTCTCTTGTATAGTATATAGTATTCTCTTCTTATAGTGTTTAACATGTATTGACTCATAACTGTTCTGGCTCTGGTAGGTACCATTGTAATAGTAGAAACGAGTAGTAATCCTTAACTATACCTATTATAGTTAAATAGTAAGGTTGGTTGCATGCCTTTGGTACACAAAGGTATTTAACATGAAAATGAGTTTGATAAACATTTAAAGCAATTTTGTTAGTAAAGCAGTTAAAAGTATTGAAAATCCTTTTTGGTTGCAAGTTATAAATCACATGTGATTGATACTATAACTTGATTGATTCAACTTGTATTCCCCCCCCCCCCCATAAAAGCATTTAAAACATTTAAAAGGTTTATTAAGGGGTATGAACTCACCTGTAGTGAGTGAAGTGAATGGAAGTGTCGGGTAGGATGCTAGGTGTTAAATGCGGACTTGAACACACACACTGATCCTATGTAACATGTAGTGATACATAAATATGTCTAATTAGTTATTTAATCACTAATTACGTAAAGGCACTCTAATGTATGAAAACACTTTGTTTCAAGTGCTAGGAGTGCTAAGGGTTGCTTCTAAGGAGTGTATGGCCTCACTATGGAGTTTACACTTCAAATGGTCACCCCTATGTCTGTTTACGGTTGGAGGACCATTTCCCCCATGAGTTTACGGCCGTAAAATCATGGGAATGGTATGTTTGTGTGTTTTAAGGTCGCATGTTTCACATAGAAGTGTCCTAGAGTTGAATCAAAGGCATAGGAAGTGGTTAGGAGCCGAAATGGTACTCCCTTGGAGTTTACGGTCCTTGGACCACTCCTTGGGAGTTTACGGTCATAAACCCTAGAGTTTACAGCCGCAAACCCTTTCCACTTTATCCTTTTCGTGTTTTGTGGTTCTTAGATCATGCATGCAAGTCCCTAGTTCATTAACCAAGCATAGGAAGGAGTTTGGGGCATCAAAACCCCTTTTAGGGGTGTTTACGGTATTGGGAGATTCCCAAACCGTAAACCCATGTTCTTGGGGGTTTTTGGTGTTCATTCCATGGATTTGTAAGCACACCAAGCCAATAACTAGTTAGGAAGAGCATACTTACTTACAGGAAGCTTCTAGAGGTGTTTAGGACCCAAGAACACTAGTGCGTGTTCTTGGTGTTCTTGGTGTTTTGATGAATGCTTGAAGATCTATGTAAAAATCGAAAATCCATGGATGAAAAGATGTATAAACACTAGATTAAGTGTTGTATGAAAGAATTTTGGAAGGAAAACTTACACTTTTGGCGGATTTGGAAGGATGGACTTATGATACTTGAGAGAAAAAGTCTTGTGTTCTTGAGTGGGGAGTGGAAAAATGAAGACTAGAGTGTAAACTCATGCTATATGCATGAGTCTTGGGAAAAGGGTGTTTACGGCCCAAACACCACTTGTTTGGCCGTAAACACCTTGCTAAGGTATCGAGTTGTTTTACTCGTTACACTTAACTAATAACGTCACTTTCTTATTTTTAATCGTTTGACGAAAAAAATAAATAAAACACCAAACGGACTTAAATCCGGCCAAAAATGTACTGAAATGTTTTTGACTAATATTTGAAGTGTTTGACTGTGGAAATTATACTAATGAAAATTTCGGGTTGTCACACTAGATGTTATGCTTGAATAGAAATGATTATTGGTATTAGTAACTGCTAAGTGTATGTTTTAAAAATTGCATACGGTTATGATCTTATAGCCTTAGAATAATTGATTTTGCCTTATTTCCTGTTCCTTGTCTGGTTGTGGTCCTAGGGTCGATTCTATTATTTGACAGTCTATTAGATCATGTTCTTTGTATAATTTGCATGCATAAGGCAGTCATGTTGGGATTTTGTATACTACAACATCCTATGGTGCACATAAAACCCTAAATGTCTTGGATCTATTTTTTCTCTAATTATACATGTAATAGTGTTTCCAAAGCATTAAGCCTATAACTATTATGCAATTGACATGAACAATATAAAATACTAGTTAGGATGACATACCTATTATGGTAGCTTGAAACCTTGTTGTATTTGGCCTTAAGAGCTTAGCACCAAAAGTACGAATGCCTCAAATGGCTTACAACACACCTAGGACAAAGGTGACTCTTGAGAGAGAATTTCCATACACTAAAACACCTCCATGAACTCCAAGATAATTGTGTAAGCAGTTTTAGGCTATGGGGCACATATTTTTATGTAGGATTCCAAGGGTCATGGGTATAACCCAAATCCATACCCATGGGTTTATGATCTATGGTTCATGTGGCCCAACTCTTTATGTATCCATATATAAACATAGTTCAACATGGATCATAAGCCCAAAACATATATATATATATATATATATATATATATATATATATATATATATATATATATATATATATATATATATATAACTAATTACCATAATTAGTCCCCATAGATTTAATTAGTCTCTGTTGATCACAAAATTAATTTCAAACTAATTCTTGATCAATACTAATTAAATCATATGATTTCATATTAATATATTATAACTTATAATATATTAATAAATCATAAATAACCTCTTCTCAAAAGTCTGTCCTAACAAATTGTCCTGATGATATGCAACCCAAATGGACCATGCTACTCTCGGGTCAAGTATATACCAATTATAGTTATGGGCTTAGACACCTAATCCAACAAGTCGACAGTGAGGGTGGATGTGGATAGCATGAGTTGTGGTATGTGGGCTGAATGTTCTATGATAGTTTCATGGGTTGGAGTTACTGCACGAATGTTGCTTGCTTTGTGCTTTGTGGAACTCTTGAATAATGGGAGTCAGCTACTAAGTGAATATGATGATATTCAGGAGGTGGATGGCCGACATCATGGGGAGTTCTTCAGCAGTTGATGGAAGGGCGAGGTTGGGAACCTAGGAAAGCCTAGGATACGCTTCAGTGAGTTAGTGGGGCGGTTTAGTGAGGTTGGGAGCCTAGGAGTTGCTTCGGTGGGTATTGTGCTGCTGTCTAGCGGATATTTGGTGCATCACTGGAGTAGGTGATTTAGAGGATTCAGGAGGATTGCTGAGGAAATTATGGATATGTGTAGAAGGTAGTATTGGTCCTTACTACTGAAAGCACGGGATCCATACTCGAATCGGTGAGAGTCTTGGAGAATCTTAGAAGCTTATGGGAAGGAGAATTCTTGGTTATGCTTGGACCGTGGGAATAGCTGCTTTGCAGGATGAGGATGAGAACGTATAGGGAAGGACCAGGGTTTAGTTCTAGCTCCGGTGGTGAGCCAGTTAGTGGAAGGAATTCCAGGGATTTGAGTTCGCGTTGGACTAAGGAGATGGAAAGTGTTTTCTGCACTAGTCCATACCCCTTAGGAGCTAAGGTTTAGTTCACCTTGTATCTCTTGTATCGGCCGACAAGGATTGATTGTGCGATCTATTGCGCTTTCGGGATTGGAGACTATGTTTTGGGAGTAGTTTATAGCCTGTAATAGGGCAGAGTTTGCTCCAGCTGTTGCAGTTCAGCTGTTGACGATTGAGCTAGTGAGAGTGTCCGGGTGCCAGACCATAAATGATATGAAACCTAGAGTCCGAGGGCAGGAGATCGATTTAGGGTACCTCAGGGAGAGAGGATCAGGTCAGGTGCATTTAGTGGAGGGACTTAGGAAAAGACCCAAGATTTCTAAATAGGGTTGGAGAGGCCAGCAGGGTCGGGGTCAGTGCAGCGCGTGCGAGAAAGGCACCATGGAGCTTGCCAATCCAGAAGTATGGGTTGCTACAACCGTAGTACGTTGATCATGTCAGTAGAGATTACTCCCTAGGGATGCAAGGGATGCCAGTGCTCCAGCAGGTGGTTCGGCGGGTGTGTTATCGTTTACGATTCTTTTGGTGGCTATCGGTTTCTTGTTGCCTGGAATCTTATAGTATGTTGGGTTCGTGTTGTCTTTGGGTTGTGATTATGTCATCTTTGGACTGTATCTTGGGGGAGTATCTTACGTCTTTTGCATGCCATGAATCATTAGTGGGTTATTGAAAGGTCATTTCTCGTATAGCGAGGTCCAAGTGCTTGGTTGCATATTGGGTGGTACTCGAGATCGGTTCAGGGGCGTTGTGTGGAGGATTATGGTTAGGATTCGGTGGGTTAACTCATCTGTATCGTTAGGATTCAGTAGTCTTTCCATACATGTTGATTGGCGTCTAGGGGAGACTAGGGAGGTGGTCCATTGCTGAGATTTTAGTTTGGGCATCAACTATGAGGGTTGCAAGTGTTGGGTGTAGCATCATCTAAAGTATTTGGGATCAATAGTGTTGTTGGGCTTTAATAAGTGTTCAGCAGACCGTTAGGGGGTAAGAAGGATTTCAGAAATCCTTTAATTCTCGTGTGCCATGAGTACTTGTCAAATCGAAGTGGGGGAGAATCATTCAGGTATTCAGGAGCAGGAGCGGTTATAAAACTACGATGAGTTGCATATCCCCGTCAGGGAGGAAGGCGGTCCAAGCGGCTGTTTGGTTTGAGGGTTTGTTTGAGTTTGGAGTTCGTTAAAACTCCCCAACTTGTGAATCGCGTCTTCTTAATGCTTGATAGCAAAATTTAGGGAATCAGGTTGGGGTTTCGGTCAAGAATTGAGTTCAGTTTGGGTGTTCGGTCGAGTGTGTGCTTGACTCTGTGTGTGATTCGAATTGATAGATTAGGTGTAAGGAATTGGGTTGCGATTGTGTTAGGGAGAAAGTGTTGTAAGACTGCGGGGGAGTCGTAGCATTCACTACTGGTCCGTTGGGGCGAAACTGTTGTAAGACAACAGGGGAGTCGTAGCATTCACTAATGGTTAGTTAGGGTGAAAGTGTTGTAAGACTACGGGGGAGCCGTAGCATTCACTACTGGTCCATTGGGTAAAAAGTGTTGTAAGACTGTGGGGGAGCTATAACATTCACTAATGGTTAGTTAGGGTGAAAGTGTTGTAAGAATACGGGGGAGCCGTAACATTCACTAGTAGTCAGATAGTGTGGGAAGTGTTGTAAGACTGTGGGGTAGCCGTAGAATTCATAAGCGGTCAGATAGTCTGGAAAGTGTTGTAAGACCGTGGGGGAAGCCATAGCATTCACAAGCAATCAGATAGTGTGGAAAGTGTTGTAAGACTGCGGGGGAGCCGTAGCATTCACAAGCGTTTGGATAATGTGGAAAGTACAGAAAGACTACAGGGTAGTCGTGGCATTCAAGGATTCGTTCAGGTGACTTAGGAAAGGGTGGGCCAGTTCGCAAGGTCGTGAGTAGGTCACAACATAATTGGAATCAGGAATCCTTGATGACCCTCCGAGTCATATGTAGATATGTGACATTTTGTCACCCCTGGGACTAGTCGGCTCGGACTGTAGCTAGCAGTCAGGATGTGGGAGTGTCTGTCCCGTATAGATCTATACACATAATGCCTGCTCCCCCTCCAGGAGACTCTGGTTACAAGGTGATAGCACAGTGAAGTGTCGTATCGAGAGATAGTATGTCACATTCTATTTTAGTATGTTCTCTTGTATAATGTATAATGTACTTTCTGGTATAGTGTATAGAGTGTTCTCTTGTATAGTATATAGTATTCTCTTCTTATAGTGTTTAACATGTATTGACTCATAACTGTTCTGGCTCTGGTAGGTACCATTGTAATAGTAGAAACGAGTAGTAATCCTTAACTATACCTATTATAGTTAAATAGTAAGGTTGGTTGCATGCCTTTGGTACACAAAGGTATTTAACATGAAAATGAGTTTGATAAACATTTAAAGCAATTTTGTTAGTAAAGCAGTTAAAAGTATTGAAAATCCTTTTTGGTTGCAAGTTATAAATCACATGTGATTGATACTATAACTTGATTGATTCAACTTGTATTCCCCCCCATAAACGCATTTAAAACATTTAAAAGGTTGATTAAGGGGTATGAACTCACCTGTAGTGAGTGAAGTGAATGGAAGTGCGGGGTAGGATGCTAGGTGTTAAATGCGGACTTGAACACACACACTGATCCTATGTAACATGTAGTGATACATAAATACGTATAATTAGTTATTTAATCACTAATTAAGTAAAGGCACTCTAATGTATGAAAACACTTTGTTTCAAGTGCGAGGAGTGCTAAGGGTTGCTTCTAAGGAGTGTATGGCCTCACTATGGAGTTTACACTTCAAATGGTCACCCCTATGTCTGTTTACGGTTGGAGGACCATTTCCCCCATGAGTTTACGGCCGTAAAATCATGGGAATGGTATGTTTGTGTGTTTTAAGGTCGCATGTTTCACATAGAAGTGTCCTAGAGTTGAATCAAAGGCATAGGAAGTGGTTAGGAGCCGAAATGGTACTCCCTTGGAGTTTACGGTCCTTGGACCACTCCTTGGGAGTTTACGGTCGTAAACCCTAGAGTTTACGGCCGTAAACCCTTGCCACTTTATCCTTTTCGTGTTTTGTGGTTCTTAGATCATGCATGCAAGTCCCTAGTTCATTAACCAAGCATAGGAAGGAGTTTGGGGCATCAAAACCCCTTTTAGGCGTGTTTACGGTATTGGGAGATTCCCAAACCGTAAACCCATGTTCTTGGGGGTTTTTGGTGTTCATTCCATGGATTTGTAAGCACACCAAGCCAATAACTAGTTAGGAAGAGCATACTTACTTACATGAAGCTTCTAGAGGTGTTTAGGACCCAAGAACACTAGTGCGTGTTCTTGGTGTTCTTGGTGTTTTGATGAATGCTTGAAGATCTATGTAAAAATCGAAAATCCATGGATGAAAAGATGTATAAACACTAGATTAAGTGTTGTATGAAAGAATTTTGGAAGGAAAACTTACACTTTTGGCGGAATTGGAAGGATGGACTTATGATACTTGAGAGAAAAAGTCTTGTGTTCTTGAGTAGGGAGTGGAAAAATGAAGACTAGAGTGTAAACTCATGCTATATGCATGAGTCTTGGGAAAAGGGTGTTTACGGCCCAAACACCACTTGTTTGGCCGTAAACACCTTGCTAAGGTATCGAGTTGTTTTACTCGTTACACTTAACTAATAACGTCACTTTCTTATTTTTAATCGTTTGACGAAAAAAATAAATAAAACACCAAACGGACTTAAATCCGGCCAAAAATGTACTGAAATGTTTTTGACTAATATTTGAAGTGTTTGACTGTGGAAATTATATTAATGAAAATTTCGGGTTGTCACACTAGATGTTATGCTTGAAGAGAAATGATTATTGGTATTAGTAACTGCTAAGTGTATGTTTTAAAAATTGCATACTGTTATGATCTTATAGCCTTAGAATAATTGATTTGGCCTTATTTCCTATTCCTTGTCTGGTTGTGGTCCTAGGGTCGAGTCTATTATTTGACAGTCTATTAGATCATGTTCTTTGTATAATTTGCATCATAAGGCAGTCGTGTTGGGATTTTGTATACTACAACATCCTATGGTGCACATAAAACCCTAAATGTCTTGGATCTATTTTTTCTCTAATTATACATGTAATAGTGTTTCCAAAGCATTAAGCCTATAACTATTATGCAATTGACATGAACAATATAAAATACTAGTTAGGATGACATACCTATTATGGTAGCTTGAAACCTTGTTGTATTTGGCCTTAAGAGCTTAGCACCAAAAGTACGAATGCCTCAAATGGCTTACAACACACCTAGGACAAAGGTGACTCTTGAGAGAGAATTTCCATACACTAAAACACCTCCATGAACTCCAAGATAATTGTGTAAGCAGTTTTAGGCTATGGGGCACATATTTTTATGTAGGATTCCAAGGGTCATGGGTATAACCCAAATCCATACCCATGGTGTGACAACCCGAAAGATATTCCGTTAACGTAACTCATTCCGTTAATAAAAATTTCATTTTTATTTTGGGTTTTCCGTTAATTTTCAAATTAAATAATTCATTTAGAACTATTATTATAATTTCGTATGTGGCAGAACGAAATATTTATTTGAGTAAAAACACTCTAAATAATCTTTTGAGAATTTCTAGACTACGACTAATACGGGTAATGGTTATTTACCCGGGTAGAATATTAAGCTCCGTTTAATGTCCGTATTGGGTGTATTCCCACCGGGTCACTAACTCTAGTCACACATAAAAAGGGTGGAGTGACCACCATTTGAGCTTTTCCCACACTTAAACTTTCTCTCTCTACTTTCTCTCTCTAAAATCGGATTTCTCTCAAGGATCTTCACTTTCAAGCTCCAATTTGGTAAGTGATCCTTCCTAACGAGTGGTTTATCCTAACATGCATGCAAATCCATGTCTTAAACTCTCAAATGCATCAACAACTCGTGTTTACGGTTTGGGGAGCCTCCCAAAAACCGTAAACTCCTTCAATGGGGGTTTTGAAGCCCCAAGACCCTTCCAAACATCTTCTAATGCTTAGATCCTTACATGCATGGAGTTAGATCCACAAAATCATGAGTTTTTGGCCATGAACATGAGTTTACGGTCCTTGAATATTCAAGAACCGTAAACACCCTTTAATGGGGTTTTGATGCTCCTTAACCCTTCCAATGCATCTCTAATGGCCTTGAAACTTGTTTGAATGATCTTAGAACCCTAAAACATGTCCAAAGAAGTGTAAACATGAGTTTACGGTTTGGGAACGTCTCCCAAAACCGTAAACACCTTCCAAAGGTGTTTTAATGCTCCAAACACTTTGCATGGCTTGCATTTGAGTCTAGAACTTGCATGAATGGCCTACAAACCACCAAAACACTTGGAAAATGGACAAACATGGGCAAAGGTGGGTTTACGGCCGTAAACCCATGTGTTTACGACCGTAAACTCCCCAAAGGTGGTCCAAGGACCGTAAACCCTATTTCCAAGGCCATTTCATGTCCCGATCACTTTCTAAGCCATAGAATCAACCTTAGAACCTTCCCGTGTGCAAGATGAGACCTTGGATCACTCAAACCACCACACCCATGAGTTTACGGCCGTAAACTCATGGGGGATATGGCCTTTGGATCGTAAACTCCCTAAGGGTTTGCACTTGAAGAGTAAACACCTTATCTAGGCCCTACACTCCTTAGATACAACCCGTATCATTCCTAACACTTGAATTGAAGTGTTTTCGTGCCTCGGAGTGTATTATCCTACTATCTTGGTAAAAACAAAGTCTAATTAGATACAATTATGTATTTCTTCATGTTACATAGGAACCTCGCGTGTGTTCAAGCCCTAAACTGATACATAGCATCTAAATCGGCACATTCACGTCAGGTGAGTTCATACCCCTACACCATTTTCTGTGTTTTTCATGTTTTCAGGGGGGGAATACAAGCAAAAGTACAAGGAAACTTGTACTCAAATCTGTTATTTCGTATAACATAACTACATGTTCAATATGTTTTAAACATCGAAAATCCATTTTAACCAACCGTCTAACTCGTGGAGTTAGTTTTCAAAACAAATTGTGAAACTCATTATAAAATGTTATATTTTTACATTTCACAAGGATTTCGTGTCTTTTCATAAACCGGGATTTTCTATACTATTACTTGTAAAACCCATTATTCTTATGATTGGAGACACGTCCTCGGTAACACTCCACAACGGATACGAGAGTGGAGGACTACTCCCGTAACCAGAATCTCTTGGAGGGAGAGCGTGACTTGAGTGTATAGATCTATACGGGACTGACTACCCCGCACCCTGCTGCTAGCTACAGTTGGATCGTCAGGTCCATGGGTGACAAAAGTCATAAAATGACGATGGACTTCTTATTGCCATGTCTAGTCTATCGTATGGTTATGGAACTCGCAACTTAGATAATGAAGATTTACTGATAAAGTAATAACGAACCTAGTGAACTAACCTCCTAGTAATAACTGTCTTTGATTACTACTAGTTCACTACTTACTTATTAGTTTTGTGTACGTGTCAAAACTAATACGCTTACTACGGGATACCAGTCATTTAGTGTGTTTCACTCAAACGATACAAGTATGGTAGGTACTTGTACACATCATTTCAGAATCGATAACCAATGAAAGCTCAACATAAGAAAACATAGGGTTTTCTTGGGATAACGAAACTTTTCATAAACAAGGTTGTATGGTACATCGAACGAGAAATCAAATCATATTTTCATAAGGAAATTTGCAGGATTTTCTTAATTCAAATTGTGTAACAAAGGGATAACCAAAATACTTTTATAAGAAAATACGGGATTTTCTTGGATATCAACTGTTCATGAAACAAAAGGAAACTGAATCTTTTTCCGGAAAACAAACCGCTTATGAACTCACCAGCTTTATGCTGATATTTTAAAACTGCTTGTATTCTCAGGGCATCCATAGACAGGTACTCCCACTAACTTTTGGAGAAGACGGAGCATATAGAAGACTCGTCTTCACTTTTGTTCTAACGAATGTATCTAAGAAAACTTGTAGTACTTTATTTTCAAACAAATGTAAAACTTTCTCATGTAATGTAATGGTTGTGTTTACTATGCTTGCTATGTACATTGGTTGTGATACTCTACATGACGTCACTCCGCCCCGGAACGTTTCCGCCATCGGTTTCGGGGTGTGACAGATTGGTATCAGAGCCAGGTTTATAGTGAACTAAGTATACCGAACCTTACATGGTATACAACTATAAACACTAAGGGGCCTGAGAGCTTAAACTAAAAGTATGCTTTTAAAATATAAGTATTTTTATAAAAGTATACAGGTAATTCCCGAGTACCGAAATCCGTATCGCGAAGAGAGCAAAGCATAAGTAAATTGGGCGTTGTGCACTGTGGTTAAACCTGGGCAGTTATGTAGTCATGTCTAGGGTCAATATAGCCTGATCAACTATATTCATTCGAGACACGGCCAACATGTGCTTGGGAGTGACCGTGGTGTACAGCAGGCCTATAATTTACCTAATATCCATTCAACATAAAATACTATGGGAGTATTTTAGTCCGAACGAAATACCTCATGGAAATCCGTTCCGAGTGTTACTACTCATTCCTCCCTTAGCGATAGTTTACTTACTTCAAGTAATTTTCCTGTCCTATCGTGTAGTAGAACACTCTAAAAATTATTATGAGATATATCCTTGCTTCATATCTCTAAATTCCATCCTCCTCTTTCTTGGTCATTTCAGATCAAGATGCCTCCCCGAAGGAGATCTACCAGGAGAAACAACGACACTCCTCCACCACCGCCTCCTCCCCAATTTGATCCTGTCATGTTTCAGGCAGCTGTTACTGCTGTCGTGGCTGCTGCGATGTCACAAATGAATCCCGGTGGATCTGGTGGTCAGGGAGGTGGTATGCATCCTCAAATTCAGGAAGGTGGTCAGGGACACCAGAAAGAATGCTCTTATAAAGATTTCATGAACGCAAAACCCACATCTTTCGATGGCAAGGGAGGTGTTATTGCTCTGACTCAATGGTTCGAAAAGATTGAGTCCATATTCGAAATTTGCGCAGTCTCCGAGGCCAACAAAGTGAAGTACGCCGCTTGCACTTTCCTCAACAAAGCATTAACCTGGTGGAATGGCCGGGTCAAGTCCTTAACCCTACCCGTGGCAAATGTCATGGGTTGGGACAAACTGAAGGAACTCATGATAGCCCAGTACTGCCCACGGGGCGAGATGCAGAAACTCGAACACGAACTTTGGACCCTAAAGATGAAGGGTTCTGACATTGCCTCCTACACTTCTAGGTTCGAGGACCCGGAAAGCAAAAAGATCGAATGATTCATTTGGGGGCTGACCCAGCCAACCAAGGGAAATGTTTTGGCTACAAGGCCAGAAACCTTCGACAGCGCTAAGTGTTTGGCGCAAACCCTGATTGATCATAGCGACGAGCCCGACGAAGTGATAGCCACTCCTGAGCCGGCTAAAGGGAGTAGTGAAAATAAGAAGAAATTCTGGAACAAGCGAAAGGGTCAGGGTTCGCAAGGACCCTCGAAAAGACAGCAAACTGTGGCAGTCCACGCTGCTACAACTCCTGTCGCCTCTCCTGCAACTCAAACCCCTAACAGTGCATACACTGGTACTCTTCCCTGGTGCGATAAGTGCAGTTACCACCATCGTGCTTCCGGGCTCTGTCGTGAAAAGCACTGCAACAAATGTGGTAAAAAGGGCCATCTGGCTCGAGACTGCAGAAAGCCAGTTTAGCAAACTACTCAAACCTCTGGAGCAGGTGTTGGCCAAGCCTGCTACAACTGTGGGGAGGTTGGGCATTTCAAAAGGGACTGCCCCAAAGCAGCAACAACCAACAACACCGGGAGAGTTCTAACCATGGGACAAGAAGAGGCAGTCGCTGACCCCAACGTTGTCACGGGTACGTTTCTCCTCGACAACTCTTATGCATGCATTCTTTTCGATTCTGGTGCTGAAAGGAGCTTTGTTAGTCATGCATTCAAACAATTTCTTAGGCAAAAATCCCAACCATTAACCGAGAAGTTTACCGTCGAAATGGCTAATGGTGAGAAAGAGAGCACTAACGAGATATACGTAGGGTGTACCCTATCCTTGAACGACCGTTCATTTCTCATTGACCTTATGCCAGTCTCCATAAAAAGCTTTGATGTCATCGTTGGCATGGATTGGTTGAGCCCCAATCGTGCAGACATCCTCTGTTTCGAAAAAGCGATTCGTCTCAATCTTCCTTCGGATGAAACTCTTGTAATCTACGGGGATAAACTCAGTTC
Source organism: Lactuca virosa (assembly GCF_052849685.1). NCBI lineage: Eukaryota > Viridiplantae > Streptophyta > Magnoliopsida > Asterales > Asteraceae > Lactuca > Lactuca virosa. The sequence goes on from NC_136434.1 coordinate 156,753,171, forward strand.
AAACCTTCGTATCATTTCGTGCATCAAAGCCCAGAAACTCCTACGGAAGGAGTGTTATGCATTCTTAGCCCATGTCGTTAACGAAAAGCAGGAAGTTAAAGACCTCGAGAGCATCCCTGAAGTCTGCAATTTTCCTGATGTCTTTCCAGAAGATCTCCCAGGAATCCCTCCTGAACGCCAAGTGGAGTTTCGTATCGACTTAATCCCCGGAGCTACCCCCGTAGCCAAATCTCCTTATCGATTAGCTCCGGCAGAAATGCAAGAGTTATCTAGTCAGCTTAATGAGCTGCTCAGTAAAGGATTCATCAGACCGAGTTCCTCGCCGTGGGGAGCCCCGATCTTATTCGTGAAAAAGAAAGATGGATCTTTTCGAATGTGTATCGATTACCGAGAGCTGAACAAGCTCACAATCAAAAACCGTTATCCTCTTCCTCGGATAGACGACCTCTTCGATCAACTTCAAGGAGCTAGATACTTTTCCAAAATCGATTTAAGATCAGGGTATCATCAGCTGCGAGTCCATGAGGGTGACGTTCCCAAAACAGCCTTTCGGACTCGATACGGTCACTACGAATTCGTAGTTATGCCCTTCGGTCTAACCAACGCACCGGCAGTGTTCATGGATTTGATGAACCGGGTGTGTCGTCCCTTCCTGGACAAGTTTGTTATCGTATTCATCGACGACATACTTGTCTATTCCAAAAGCGAAGAGGATCACAAACAACACTTGAGGCTAGTGTTGGAAACTCTTAGATCGGAGCAACTGTACGCGAAATTCTCCAAATGTGAATTCTGGATCCGGAAGGTTACTTTCCTTGGTCACGTGGTAAGCAAGGAGGGCATACACGTGGATCCTTCAAAGATCAAAGCGATAGAAAACTGGTCAGCACCAAAAACACCCACCGAAATCCGTCAATTCTTGGGTCTCGCTGGCTACTATCGCAGATTTATTCAAAATTTCTCCAAAATTGTCAAACCCTTAACCACTCTAACTCAGAAAGGTATACCCTTTTGTTGGAGCGAAAAGCAAGACACTGCGTTCCAAACACTGAAGCGAGCCTTGTGCAGCACACCTATCCTGTCCCTTCTCGATGGGACGGAAGACTTCGTTGTCTACTGCGATGCGTCCAATCAAGGTCTCGGTTGTGTCCTAATGCAACGAGACAAGGTCATCGCCTATGCTTCCAGGCAACTGAAAGTACACGAAGTCAACTACACGACTCACGACCTAGAATTGGGAGCAGTGGTCTTTGCATTAAAAATCTGGAGACATTATCTCTACGGAACTAAGTGCACCATCTTTACTGACCATAAAAGTCTACAACACATCCTCGACCAAAAGGAGCTGAACATGAGACAACGGCGATGGGTTGAACTACTCAACGACTACGAGTGTGAAATCCGCTACCATCCCGGCAAGGCCAATGTGGTGGCAGATGCCCTCAGCCGGAAAGAATACTCAGGTCGTAAGGTGAAGGCACTGACTATGACTATCCATTCCCACTTATCCGCGCAAATCAAAGAGGCTCAGCTGGAAGCCTTAAGACCAGAAAATGTGTCAGGCGAAGCCCTGAGAGGAATGGATAAGAATCTTGAGATCAGGAACGACGGAGTCTATTGTTTCATGGACCGAATCTGGACCCCAAAGTTCGGAGGTTTCAGAGAGGTTGTCATGAACGAAGCCCATAATACTAAATACTCTGTACACCCAGGTGCGGATAAGATGTACTTGGATCTCAAGAAACTGTATTGGTGGCCAAATATGAAGGCCGAAATCGCTACCTTCGTGGGCAAGTGCCTGACTTGCGCCAAAGTGAAGGTCGAATATCAAAAACCCTCCGGCCTACTCCAACAACCCGAAATACCTGAATGGAAATGGGAAATGATTACTATGGATTTCATTACCAAGTTACCCAAATCTCCGAGTGGGTACGACACCATTTGGGTAATTGTCGACCGACTGACCAAATCTGCTCACTTCCTTCCTATCAAGGAAAACTTCAAAATGGAAAAACTCACGCGAATCTACATCCAAGAGGTGGTCCGACTGCACGGTGTACCTGTGTCCATCATTTCCGATCGGGATAGCAGGTTCACTTCTAGGTTCTGGCAGTCACTACAGAAGGCTCTTGGAACTAAGCTGGATATGAGCACAGCTTACCATCCTCAAACAGATGGACAGAGTGAGAGAACCATCCAAACCTTGGAAGACATGTTGAGAGCCTGCGTCATCGACTTCGGCGCGTCATGGGATACTCATCTTCCTTTGGTTGAATTTTCTTATAACAACAGCTACCATACCAGCATCAAGGCTGCGCCGTTCGAAGCCCTCTATGGCCGCAAGTGCAGATCCCCTCTGTGCTGGGCTGAGTTGGGTGACACGCAGCTGGTCAAGGGACAAGTCCCTGACAGCACTCTCACTGGTCCAGAAATCATCCGCGAAACCACCGAAAAGATCGTACAAATCCGAGAACGACTTAAGGCCTCCCGAGATAGACAAAAGAGCTACGCCGATAAACGACGAAAACCCTTGGAATTCCAGGTTGGAGATCGTGTCTTGTTGAAAGTCTCACCCTGGAAGGGCATGATACGCTTCAGAAAGCATGGAAAACTTAACCCAAGGTACATAGGACCTTTCGAAATCCTAGCCAGGATTGGTCCCGTAGCTTACAAACTCCATTTACCTCATGAACTTAGCAATATTCACCCTGTCTTCCACGTCTCAAACCTTAAAAAGTGTCTTTCTGATGAGACCCTTGTGATTCCTTTGGATGAGATCGAAATCAACGAAAACCTGAACTTTGTGGAAGAGCCCATCGAAATCATGGATAGAGAGATCAAACGAACGAAACAAAGCCGCATCCCGATAGTGAAAGTTCGCTGGAATGCCAAGCAGGGACCCGAATTCACTTGGGAACGCGAAGACTCGATGAAAACGAAATACCCGCACCTCTTTCCAATTCCATGATTTGCATCTAAATTCTAAATTTCGGGACGAAATTTCCTCTAACAGGGGGATAATGTGACAATCCGAAAGATATTCCGTTAACGTAACTCATTCCGTTAATAAAAATTTCATTTTTATTTTGGGTTTTCCGTTAAATTTCAAATTAAATAATTCATTTAGAATTATTATTATAATTTCGTATGTGGCAGAACGAAATATTTATTTGAGTAAAAACACTCTAAATAATCTTTTGAGAATTTCTAGACTACGACTAATACGGGCAATGGTTATTTACCTGGGTAGAATATTAAGCTCCGTTTAATGTCCGTATTGGGTGTATTCCCACCGGGTCACTAACTCTAGTCACACATAAAAAGGGTGGAGTGACCACCATTTGAGCTTTTCCCACACTTGAACTTTCTCTCTCTACTTTCTCTCTCTAAAATCGGATTTCTCTCAAGGATCTTCACTTTCAAGCTCCAATTTGGTAAGTGATCCTTCCTAACTAGTGGTTTATCCTAACATGCATGCAAATCCATGTCTTAAACTCTCAAATGCATCAACAACTCGTGTTTACGGTTTGGGGAGCCTCCCAAAAACCGTAAACTCCTTCAATGGGGGTTTTGAAGCCCCAAGACCCTTCCAAACATCTTCTAATGCTTAGATCCTTACATGCATGGAGTTAGATCCACAAGATCATGAGTTTTTGGCCATGAACATGAGTTTACGGTCCTTGAATATTCAAGAACCATAAACACCCTTTAATGGGGTTTTGATGCTCCTCAACCCTTCCAATGCATGTCTAATGGCCTTGAAACTTGTTTGAATGATCTTAGAACCCTAAAACATGTCCAAAGAAGTGTAAACATGAGTTTACGGTTTGGGAACGTCTCCCAAAACCGTAAACACCTTCCAAAGGTGTTTTAATGCTCCAAACACTTTGCATGGCTTGCATTTGAGTCTAGAACTTGCATGAATGGCCTACAAACCACCAAAACACTTGGAAAATGGACAAACATGGGCAAAGGTGGGTTTACGGCCGTAAACCCATGTGTTTACGACCGTAAACTCCCCAAAGGTGGTCCAAGGACCGTAAACCCTTGAGTTTACGACCGTAAACTCCCCAAGGGTGGTCCAAGGACCGTAAACCCTATTTCCAAGGCCATTTCATGTCCCGATCACTTTCTAAGCCATAGAATCAACCTTAGAACCTTCCCATGTGCAAGATGAGACCTTGGATCACTCAAACCACCACACCCATGAGTTTACGGCCGTAAACTCATGGGGGATATGGTCTTTGGACCGTAAACTCCCTAAGGGTTTACACTTGAAGAGTAAACACCTTATCTAGGCCCTACACTCCTTAGATACAACCCGTATCATTCCTAACACTTGAATTGAAGTGTTTTCGTGCCTCGGAGTGTATTATCCTACAATCTTGGTAAAAACAAAGTCTAATTAGATATAATTATGTATCTCTTCATGTTACATAGGAACCTCACGCGTGTTCAAGCCCTAAACTGATACATAGCATCTAAATCGGCACATTCTCTTCAGGTGAGTTCATACCCCTACACCATTTTCTGTGTTTTTCATGTTTTCAGGGGGGGGGAATACAAGCAAAAGTACAAGGAAACTTGTACTCAAATCTGTTATTTCGTATAACATAACTACATGTTCAATATGTTTTAAACATCGAAAATCCGTTTTAACCAACCGTCTAACTCGTGGAGTTAGTTTTCAAAACAAATTGTGAAACTCATTATAAAATGTTATATTTTTACATTTCACAAGGATTTCGTGTCTTTTCATAAACCGGGATTTTCTATACTATTACTTGTAAAACCCATTATTCTTATGATTGGAGACACGTCCTCGGTAACACTCCACAACGGATACGAGAGTGGAGGACTACTCCCGTAACCAGAATCTCTTGGAGGGAGAGCGTGACTTGAGTGTATAGATCTATACGGGACTGACTACCCCGCACCCTGCTGCTAGCTACAGTTGGATCGTCAGGTCCATGGGTGACAAAAGTCATAAAATGACGATGGACTTCTTATTGCCATGTCTAGTCTATCGTATGGTTATGGAACTCGCAACTTAGATAATGAAGATTTACTGATAAAGTAATAACGAACCTAGTGAACTAACCTCCTAGTAATAACTGTCTTTGATTACTACTAGTTCACTACTTACTTATTAGTTTTGTGTACGTGTCAAAACTAATACGCTTACTACGGGATACCAGTCATTTAGTGTGTTTCACTCAAACGATACAAGTATGGTAGGTACTTGTACACATCATTTCAGAATCGATAACCAATGAAAGCTCAACATAAGAAAACATAGGGTTTTCTTGGGATAACGAAACTTTTCATAAACAAGGTTGTATGGTACATCGAACGAGAAATCAAATCATATTTTCATAAGGAAATTTGCAGGATTTTCTTAATTCAAATTGTGTAACAAAGGGATAACCAAAATACTTTTATAAGAAAATACGGGATTTTCTTGGATATCAACTGTTCATGAAACAAAAGGAAACTGAATCTTTTTCCAGAAAACAAACCGCTTATGAACTCACCAGCTTTATGCTGATATTTTAAAACTGTTTGTATTCTCAGGGCATCCATAGACAGGTACTCCCACTAACTTTTGGAGAAGACGGAGCATATAGAAGACTCGTCTTCACTTTTGTTCTAACGAATGTATCTAAGAAAACTTGTAGTACTTTATTTTCAAACAAATGTAAAACTTTCTCATGTAATGTAATGGTTGTGTTTACTATGCTTGCTATGTACATTGGTTGTGATACTCTACATGACGTCACTCCGCCCCGGAACGTTTCCGCCATCGGTTTCGGGGTGTGACACATGGGTTTATGATCTATGGTTCATGTGGCCCAACTCTTTATGTATCCATACATAAACTTAGTTCAACATGGATCATAAGCCCAAAACATATATATATATATATATATATATATATATATATATATATATATATATATATATATATATATATATATATATATATATATATATATATATATATATGTATATATATATATATATATATATATATATATATATATATATGTATATATATATATATATAACTAATTACCATAATTAGTCTCCATAGATTTAATTAGTCTCTGTTGATCACAAAATTAATTTCAAACTAATTCTTGATCAATACTAATTAAATCATATGATTTCATATTAATATATTATAACTTATAATATATTAATAAATCATAAATAACCTCTTCTCAAAAGTCCATCCTAACAAATTGTCCTGATGATATGCAACCCAAATGGACCATGCTATTCTCGGGTCAAGTATATACCAATTATAGTTATGGGCTTTGACACCTAATCCAACAAGTCGACAGTGAGGGTGGATGTGGATAGCATGAGTTGTGGTATGTGGGCTGAATGTTCTATGATAGTTTCATGGGTTGGAGTTACTGCACGAATGTTGCTTGCTTTGTGCTTTGTGGAACTCTTGAATGATGGGAGTCAGCTACTAAGTGAATATGATGATATTCAGGAGGTGGATGGCCGACATCATGGGGAGTTCTTCAGCAGTTGATGGAAGGGCGAGGTTGGGAACCTAGGAAAGCCTAGGATACGCTTCAGTGAGTTAGTGGGGCGGTTCAGTGAGGTTGGGAGCCTAGGAGTTGCTTCGGTGGGTATTGTGCTGCTGTCTAGCGGATATTTGGTGCATCAGTGGAGTAGGTGATTTAGAGGATTCAGGAGGATTGCTGAGGAAATTATGGATATGTGTAGAAGGTAGTATTGGTCCTTACTACTGAAAGCACGGGATCCATACTCGAATCGTTGAGAGTCTTGGAGAATCTTAGAAGCTTATGGGAAGGAGAATTATTGGTTATGCTTGGACCGTGGGAATAGCTGTTTTGCAGGATGAGGATGAGAACGTATAGGGAAGGACCAGGGTTTGGTTCTAGCTCCAGTGGTGAGCCAGTTAGTGGAAGGAATTCCAGGGATTTGAGTTCGTGTTGGACTAAGGAGATGGAAAGTGTTTTCCGCACTAGTCCATACCCCTTAGGAGCTAAGGTTTAGTTCACCTTGTATCTCTTGTATCGGCCGACAAGGATTGATTGTGCGATCTATTGCGCTTTCGGGATTGGAGACTATGATTTGGGAGTAGTTTATAGCCTGTAATAGGGCAGAGTTTGCTCCAGCTGTTGCAGTTCAGCTGTTGACGATTGAGCTAGTGAGAGTGTAAGGGTATCAGACCATAAATGATATGAAACCTAGAGTCTGAGGGCAGGAGATCGATTTAGGGTACATCGGGGAGAGAGGATCAGGTCAGGTGCATTTAGTGGAGGGACTTAGGAAGAGACCCAAGATTTCTGAATAGGGTTGGAGAGGCCAGCAGGGTCGGGGTCAGTGCAGCGCATGCGAGAAAGGCACCATGGAGCTTGCCAATCCAGAAGTATGGGTTGCTACAACCGTAGTACGTTGATCATGTCAGTAGAGATTATTCCCTAGGGATGCAAGGGAAGTCAGTGCTCCAGCAGGTGGTTCGGCGGGTGTGTTATCGTTTACGATTCTTTTGGTGGCTATCGGTTTCTTGTTGCCTGGAATCTTATAGTATGTTGGGTTCGTGTTGTCTTTAGGTTGTGATTATGTCATCTTTGGACTGTATCTTGGGGGAGTATCTTACGTCTTTTGCATGCCATGAATCATTAGTGGGTTATTGAAAGGTCATTTCTCGTATAGCGAGGTCCAAGTGCTTGGTTGCATGTTGGGTGGTACTCGAGATCGGTTCAGGGGCGTTGTGTGGAGGATTATGGTTAGGATTCGGTGGGTTAACTCATCCGTATCGTTAGGATTCAGTAGTCTTTCCATACATGTTGATTGGCGTCTAGGGGAGACTAGGGAGGTGGTCCATTGCTGAGATTTTAGTTTGGGCATCAACTATGAGGGTTGCAAGTGTTGGGTGTAGCATCATCGAAAGTATTTGGGATCAATAGTGTTGTTGGGCTTTAGTAAGTGTTCAGCAGACCGTTAGGGGGTAAAAGAATTTCAGAAATCCTTTAATTCTCGTGTGCCATGAGTACTTGTCAAATCGAAGTGGGGGAGAATCATTCAGGTATTCAGGAGCAGGAGCGGTTATAAAACTAGGATGAGTTGCGTATCCCCGTCAGGGAGGAAGGCGGTCTAAGTGGCTGTTTGGTTTGAGGGTTTGTTTGAGTTTGGAGTTCGTTAAAACTCCCCAACTTGTGAATCGCGTCTTCTTAATGCTTGATAGCAAAATTTAGGGAATCAGGTTGGGGTTTCGGTCAAGAATTGAGTTCAGTTTGGGTGTTCGGTCGAGTGTGTGCTTGACTCTGTGTGTGATTCGAATTGATAGATTAGGTGTAAGGAATTGGGTTGCGATTGTGTTAGGGAGAAAGTGTTGTAAGACTGCGGGGGAGCCGTAGCATTCACTACTGGTCCGTTGGGGCGAAAGTGTTGTAAGACTACGGGGGAGTCGTAGCATTCACTAATGGTTAGTTAGGGTGAAAGTGTTGTAAGACTACGGGGGAGCCGTAGCATTCACTACTGGTCCATTGGGTAAAAAGTGTTGTAAGACTGTGGGGGAGCCATAGCATTCACTAATGGTTAGTTAGGGTGAAAGTGTCATAAGAATACGGGGGAGCCGTAACATTCACTAGTAGTCAGATAGTGTGGGAAGTGTTGTAAGACTGTGGGGTAGCCGTAGAATTCATAAGCGGTCAGATAGTCTGGAAAGTGTTGTAAGACTGTGGGGGAAGCCATAGCATTCACAAGCAGTCAGATAGTGTGGAAAGTGTTGTAAGACTGCGGGGGAGCCGTAGCATTCACAAGCGTTTGGATAATGTGGAAAGTACAGAAAGACTACAGGGTAGTCATGGCATTCAAGGATTCGTTCAGGTGACTTAGGAAAGGGTGGGCCAGTTCGCAAGGTGGTGAGTAGGTCACAACATAATTGGAATCAGGAATCGGTAGGTCGAAGGAGACCGGGCATGATGTAAGACTACAGTTATTCTGGTAGCATTCACCTTTTTGCGTCGGATTCAGTGGCGACAGGTTCTCAAACTGTCATGATCGGATGGATCAAAAGGATTGAAGGAGCCATGAGTGGCGGTATAGATAGGGCAGTTATCGTTAGACGAGGTATCCGTCGGAGGTCGCGTGGGACTGATGTGTGTGTTTTTCTTTTGGCCCAGCAATGGGCAGGTGTCCGATGTTTCGGGTAATGGGCAAAAAAGTTGGGACCAGTGAGGTCTCGGCTACTTCTAAAAAGCAGCAGGTGGTAGCAGGAAGAGTCGAAGTGGATTTAGTGATTGGAATTCTGTTGGAACCTGAAAGTGAACCTCTAGCAATCCTAAGTCCTTATTCCGAAGGGTGTGACTTCCGAAGTGAAGAGTGGTCCGGAAACTGTCCGGACCAAATAAGGAGATAAGAAGAGTGAAGGCATTCCGGAGCTGACCCTTACGTCCGAAATGCATGCTGATCCGGAACATCTTGTTTTGTCTCTTGTGCATTTATTGTTTTTGTCTTGTTATTGATGTAACGTTTCATAGGACTAAGTCTATAGTTGTATTAGGACAATCAGAATGTCAAGTCTTTTGTCCGGTCCTATGTATACACCTGGTTAATTCGCTGTAACATTCACTCCTATTTAAAGGAGCTTTCAAGACAAGTCAACTACGGATCTTTCACTAAGTTTTGGCATTTATTCTTATCATATTCAAAACATTCTTCTTGTTCTTCATTTATTAACTTTACCTTGATCATTTATTACTTGTCTTCAATTAATGTCTTGATCATTTGTTGAACTTATTATCTAAGACTTGACTGGTCTTTCCAGCCTCGACTTGAACATCTATTAGCAAGCAGACATTGATCTCAAGCATTCACTCAAGGTTTGAGTTTTCAAACCTTGTCCCTGCGTATCGATCTTGTTCTCATAATTGGTATCAGAGCTTGAGTGGTTGTCCTTTGAATCCATAAGATCAGATTATAATTGGTTTAAATTTACCTTGGTATCTCAACCTTTTTCTGTGATAAGGATAAAAGTTCTTCTATATACCACTTTAGCTTGAAGATATCCTGACTTCAATGCCTGCTTCTAATCCTCAACAAATGATTTCAATGCAAATCGCAAATAGTGTGGGTCGCCCTACACGTGCCCCATTGCTATTTGTGGAAGAATATGATCACTAGAAAGTTAGAATGAAAGGTTTTTACTAGCCAAAGATAATGGTGAACAAATCTGGAGATCCGTCAAAGAAGGCCCTCATGTTCCTGTAAGAACAATTGTAAGAGATGCAGCTGCTCAGCTCATGCGAGAAGATGAAGTTTGTCCAGCTCCTTTAATTGCAGATGATATCGAAAAATTGCATGCTGATCAAGTCGCCTTCTCAGAAATGGTGTTTGGTGTTCCTCCTTCACTCTTTGAGCATATCAAGCTATGCAAATCAGCCAAAGAGATTTGGGACACTCTTCAAGATCTGATTGAAGGTTCGTAAAATATGAAGGACAAGCGCCTCACCTAAGTTGTCAACGACATTGACACCTTCACCACTACTCCATGTGAATATGTAGCCTCAGCCTCCAACCGTTACCGAATTGTTGTCAAGAACATGACTGCTCATGGGATTGTCCGAACTCCTCTGGAGTACAATCTTAAGTTCATAAACAGTCTTCGCAAAGGATGGGGAAATGTAAAATCTTGTCTTCAAAACAATGGTTCCTTGAAAAAGTTAAAACTCTATCAACTCTTTGATGAGCTTCAAGGACATGAATCAAACGTTGCTCAAACCATAAGGGAACTTTCCGGAGGTCCTCTTGCCCTCGTCAGTTCCTTTGAATCAACCATTCCGAACTCATCTGCTCTGGAACCTTACAAACCCACTGTTCCATTGATTCAGTCATCCGTACCTACCTTACCCACACAAATCTATCATGCTGATGATTCCGAAATCATGGATTCCAAACTCCGTTTCCAACAGGATTCGCTTTACTCTCAATGAAAAACGTCCTTTCAATCCCTCTTACAAACCATACCAAAACAGATTCAGTGCTCCTCACCAAACCAATCCTCAATCATATTCCCCTCCGGAACCGAAACCAACTTCCGAAAATCCTCCTGCATACAAGCCTAACCTCACTAAACCAAACTCCGCTCCGGAATCCTCTCAAAATTCCAAATCAGACAAACCAAAGATCTTGTGTCATAAGTGTGGACATGCAAACCACTTTGCCAAAGATTCTCTGGCTGATGCTCCACAAAAACCAAAAGTCAAAGACTCGGCTTACTATGTCCGAAGAGCACAAGAAATGTCTGAAAGTGAGAAAGCCTTTGTTACAACGGTTTCAAGAGATGTTGAAGGATATTGGTCATCCAGAGATGATGATAACATGGTAACTGGAAGGAATATGTGTCTGATGGCAAGACAAACGGTTGAATGTGATGAATGTTATTGGTCTTCTGGGTCCGAAGATGATGATGATGTTACTGAACCTCACTACTATTACATGGCCACCAACGATCCACCAGGTCGAAGCATCATTCAGCAGGCACTTTGTGCTTCGGAGCAAGAAACAATATGGTATATTGATAGTGCTTGCTCCATGCACATGACGGGGCAGAAAGATTTTCTGTGAGATTTAAAGCTTTCTCCAAATGCTGGTTACGTAATATATGGCAACAACTCCAATTCTCTAATTTCGTGGTTATGGGACTCTCACCAATGGAAACTTCTATGTTTCACATGTCCCTTATGTAGCTGATTTGAAACATAATTTGATAAGTGTTGCTCAGCTCACTGATTCAAATCGTCGTGTGGAATTTTGCAAGAAATTTAGCTATGTAATGACTGAAGACCGGAAAGAGTGTTTAATAAAGTCTCTTCGCAACAAGAACATGTACCCGATTGACATCAACATGATTATTGGCAAACCGCAACTCTGTCTTCTCTCCAAAGCTATTCTTGACGTCAGTTGGTTATGGCACCGAAGGCTCGCCCATCTAAACTTTCGGTACATGAATGATCTTGTATCCGGCGAAATGGTAAGAGGTTTACCTCTTCTCAAGTTCGAAAATGATCATTTATGTGTTGCGTGTGAGTGTGGTAAGCAATCACAGAAGGGTCATCCTGTTATCATAGAAAAGTCCATTTCGGAACCATTGGAACTTCTACACATTGATCTTTATGGACCATCCACTATAGCAAGTCTTCATCATAAGAAATACATTCTTGTGATTCTTGATGACTTTACAAGGTTCACCTGGGTCTTCTTCCTAAGGCTGAAATCCGAAACAGCCTCTGAGCTCATCAATTTTATCAGAGGAATAGAAGTTCTTATCAAACTCCCGGTCAGGAGAATCCGAAGTGATAATGGTTCGGAATTTGTTAATTCCACCATTGAGAAATTTCTCTCAGAAAAAGGAATCGACCACAATTTCTCAGCTCCCTACACTCCACAACAAAATGGTGTAGTTGAAAGACGTAATAGAACCCTTGTTGAAGCTGCTCGATCCATACTGAACTTTGCAAATCTGCCACTCTATCTTTGGGCTGAAGCTGTGTCTACTGCGTGCTTCACTCAAAATCAGAGTATCATCAATCGACGCCTCAACATGACATCCTACGAAGCAATGAATGGTCGGACGCCAACAATCTCGTTTTTGCATGTTTTTGGATGTAGATGCTTCATCAAAAACAACCGTGATCAACTTACAAAGTTCCAACCTAAAGCTGATGAAGCCATCTTCCTTGGGTACTCTTCCAAATCAAAAGCTGACAGAGTTCTCAACCGGACAACTCGTGTTCTGGAAGAAAGTTTTGATATAACGTTTGATGACAACTTTGTTCGGAATTCTGGCCCCACTCACATCACAACTCACATCATGGAGTCTGATGCTCCTCCGCCATGGTATCCGAACCCTCAAACAATTCTTGAGGTTGACTTTGAAACTCTCTTTGGTCCTTCCGAAACCGCTCTTGATTCGGAATGTTGATCAAGACCATCTCTAATTCCAATTCCTCCTTCGGAAGCTCCAGTTTCTCAAAATCTCTCCGGTCCGATTCCAAGCCTCCCTCCATTTGATTCCGAACCGTTTCAACCTTCTCAGGTTGGGGGGAGAATAATGTAAATCCCTCTCTTGAATCAAATGTGGATGGCTTCCAAGATGCAGCTGCGGATTTTGATGACTCTAATCCTCTCAACATTGATGAAATGAAAACTTCTTTGAGTTCCCTTCTGATGATGATGTCAAACTCTCTGGTTCAGAAGTTCAGGGGGAGCATCATCCCAATATTCAAATCATTCAGGGGGAGCAAATCAATTCCACTGTTGATATAGGATCGACGGCTGCGCAAGAACTCCCACGATTACTTGTTTGGACCAAGGATCATCCTCAGAATCAAGTAATCGGTAATCCTAATGTTGGTGTACAAACTCGCTCAGCTACCAACATCCAAAATGAATGTCATTTTTCAGCATTCATATCCATGGTTGAACCCAAATCCATCAAGGAAGCATTGGGGCATGCTGATTGGATTACAGCCATGCAAGAAGAACTGGCAGAATTTAACCGAAATGAAGTCTGGACTCTCGTGCCTCCTCCTCAGAATCATCCCATTATCGGTACAAGATGGGTATTTCACAACAAGCTAGACGATTCAGGAGTTATCATCCGATATAAGGCAACATTGGTAGCTAAAGGTTTTACTCAAATTGAAGGGCTCGACTACGACGGGACATTTGCTTCTATTGCACGAGTTCAAGCTATCAGAATCTTTCTTGCTTATGTTACTCACAAAGGCTTCAAAGTTTACCAAATGGATGTTAAGAGTGATTTTCTTAATGGTGAACTTGACAGTGAAGTATACCTTCAACAGCCCCCCAGATTTATTAATCTTTCCTTTCCAAACTACTGTTATAAACTTCAGAAGGCTGTCTACGGACTCAAGCAAGCTCCTCGGGCAAGGTACGAGACTCTCACTGGTTTTCTCAAATGCTCCGGTTTCAAAGAGGAATTCTAGATCCCACTCTATTCCGAAGATCAAACGGAAAGCATCTCATGCTGGTACAAATTTATGTGGACGACATCATTTTTGGATCTACGGATTCATCTATGGTTGCTGATTTTGCCAAAACTTATGATCAGTCGATTCCAAATGAGCATGAATCGAGAATTAAGCTTCTTTCTCGGCCTCCAATTCAAACAGACTAACATAGGTATCTTCATTCACCAAGAGAAGTACATTTCGGAACTTCTCAAGAAATACTCAATGGACACCTGTGCCTCCACCAAGGTACCTATGGGCTTCGGACAAAAGATTTTTGCTGTGACAACCCGAAATTCCTAACCGGTACATTCTTCATTTTTATCAAAGTTAGCCTCATTTTGCTATTTTGTAATAAGGTCCATATAAAGTGCCTTAGGCTTAATACAATCGAGATATGAGTCTTAGGGAGGGTTAGAATGTGTAAAACATCACAAAATCAGGCCAAACACACCTTGAAAGGTGTGTGCGGCCAGCCAGCCGCACACAGCCAGCCGCACACGGCCAGCCGCACACAGCCAACCGCACACCCCCCTAGCCCCACACTCCAACCTATATAAAGGACCCTAAGTCAACCTTACACCCTTTTTCACACTCCTTCAAGTTGGAACATTCTCTCTCAAGGGTTCTTCAAGTTTTCCTCTCCAACCATCAAAACAAGTAAGTAACCACCCTTAGATCTTTACTACTACACGTTAGAAAGCCTTTGCCTCGAGTTTGACCCATTAAATCATCATTTTATATGATCTTCATGTGTGTACGGCCGCACACACATCATGTGTGACCGCACACACATCTTTTGGTCCTAAAATGGGCTTATACACTCACCCAAGCTTAGCATCGACCAAAATACCTTCTTAGGATCATCACAAAGCCTTGGAAAATCGATTTGGACAAGTTTGTAGGAGTGTGTACGGCCGCACACAGGCTTGGCCGCACACACCTGGCCGCACACGCCATGTGCAACCGCACACACCCTTTTTAGGGTCCAAAATGGCCCCAAACTCCCAATCCGGCTAAGCAATGGTCAAAACACCTTCACTAGAACATCCCAAAGACTTGAAACCACGATTTTGACACACTCTATAGTGAGTGTGCGGCCGCACACACACTTGGCCGCACACTCTGGCCGCACACACCCACAACCCATGCTTTTGTGGCCTTACACTCCAATATATGGCCATACACTCCTTATGTGCAACCATATGAGTTGGTAACACTTAATTCTAAGTGTTTTTATGTCCTTAAGGCATGTCCCTATCACCATTAGTGGTGTTGTCTACTAATGTATTCACATATATGTAATTACATGTTAAATAGGATTCGTTTGTGCTCAAGACTCTATTTGACACCCAACAATCCTATATCGATCTTCCATTGGAATTACTCACTACAGGTGAGTTCATACCCCTAAATTAACCTTTTAAATGTTTTTAAATGCTTTTATGGGGGGGGGGGGAATATAAGTTGAATCAAACAAGTTATAGTATCAATCACATGTGATTTATAACTTGCAACCAAAAGGATTTTCTATATTTTCAACTGCTTTGCCAACAAAACTGCTTCAAATGTTTATCAAACTCATTTTCGTATTAAATTGTTATAAAACTATTTGCAAACTCTTTTAAACTTCTTTTATTCCCAAACCATATCTACACCAATATATATATACATATATATATAGATATATATATATATATATATATATATATATATATATATATATATATATATAAGTAAGACATGAAGGACTTAGGACTAATAGCTGACCTTACTTCCTGTTCTTGTTTGATTGTGGGCTTAGGGTATTTGTTATTTGTCCGACTGTCGTTGAATTCTTAGTTATATATCATCTATATTTTTGTTAGATATAAAAGTCTTCATTTCAGTCCAGTGCCTTTGTGTATCAAAGGCATGCAACCAACATTACTATTTAACTATAATAGGTATAGTTAAGGATTACTACTCATTACTACTATGGCCATGACAACTACCAGAGTCGGCACACTTATGAGTCAATACATGCTAAAAACTATACAAAGAGAAAACTAAATACTATACAAAGAGAATACTATATACTATACAAGAGAACACTCTATACATTATACCAGAAAGTACATTATACGATATTCAAGAGCATATACTAAAATAGAATGTGACATACTACTTCTCGATACGACACTTCACTGTGCTATCACCGTGTAACCAGAGTCTCCTGGAGGGAGATCAGGCATTATGTGTATAGATCTATACGGGAAAGACACTCCCACATCCCGACTGCTAGCTACAGTCCGAGCCGACTAGGCCCAGGGGTGACAAAATGTCACCATACTACGTGTGACCTGGAGGGTCATCACTTATTCGATCGTCAATCAGCATGGTTACATACGAGTTCACATTCAGACCTTTAATTAATACATTAAGAAATAAAGGCAAAACAGACTCCCCGAGGTGTATTGTACATTTAATATCACCTGGAGTCTGCATTTTATTACATTAGCCGGCAGTGAAACTGCTGGGGTAAAACACTATTTTCCCAAGTACTTTACATGAACAAAGTTTAAAACTATATTTTCATAATGAGAGTTTCACTGGGAAAACTTTTACATTTTCAAGGGATCAAACATGTAAACAACCGGGTCTTGGTAGAAGACCACTTTTACTGGAAAACATAGGGTTTTCTAGGGATCATACTATTTTTCAAACATCGAAATCAATTATTATACTACATTGTTGTGAACATTTTTATACAAGCAATGACACTAAATACTTATGAACTCACTAGGTTTATGCTGATACTCGCTTTCAAAATAACTTGTATTCTCAGGTCATCGGTAGACAGGTACAGGTGCAGCTTTTGAGAAGATGGAGCATACAAGATTCATCGTTATTTTGATTATATTTTTGGTGTCTAACAAACTGTAGAGAACACGCTTGTATTACAATTATTTTATTAATGCAATGGATGTTGTTGCTTGTCTTTACAATTATCCATTGTTATGATACTGTACATGACGTCCTCCACCCCAGAACGTATTCCGCCGTTCTCGGTTTTGGGGTGTGACAGATTGGTATCAGATCATTGTTTATAGTGAATCAAGTATATCAACCCATAAAAGATATACGAACTATAAACACATCGGGATTAAAACACTCTGACCAAGAATATATACTTTTAAGTAATAAAATATTTAACTAAGTATATATATATACATCCATTCATACAAAGGGTCAGTATCATACCAGAACAGAATAAAAGTATTAAGATTGTTGAACAACACAATTAGGCTTAGAGACATATAGTCAAATCTGAGTGGATGTAGCCTGATCAACTACATTTTCCTAGGAGTGACTAGCATGTGCCTAAGAATGGTTGTGGTGTTGCAGCAAGTCTAAAAACTTACCAACATTACTACAAGAACATTGCAACAAGAATATTATAGGAGTATTCTGCATTTTTATGAATTACATATGTGAGAACTAAAAGGGTCATTACTAGTAGGGCAATAGTTGCTAAGTGGATACTCTACGGTTACATGTGACTAAGACGCTGTAGACTTAGAATCTGTGATCTTTGCTTTACTTCCTGTTCCTTGTTTGGTTGTGGATTTAGAGTTAGGGTCACTTATTCGAAGGTCTATCCCGTCTCGGTTACATGTAATTGGTATGCATTATGCAAGTATTGGGTCGACTAATAACGATCATCTTATAAGTATCCTAGATTAGTACGTCTATTAACTATTCTTTCCCCATTCTCGCGTAGATAGCACAGTTGGCTTTCATTTCCCTGGCGATCCGTACTATCCGAACCAAGGCATCGGAGGATGGCTTGATGAAGAGCCGGAAGATGATCACCCAATCCCTCTGGATGATCACCTCGCAGAAGGCTTTTCAGATGACTCCGACTCCGAACCAGAAGTCAACAACCATCCCCAAGAAGCTCCAATTCAAAACCCCAACCCCCGTCCAGAGTTTCAAGGTCCCACTCCCATATGGGCAACAACCTTGAATCGATGGAGTGATGAACAGGGTCAGCCGTTACCTTTCAACGGAGACCGAAGCTTCTACAATATAAGTGAGGGAGGATCAGCTGACCGAGTCCTGTCCATCATGGTCCGTAGGATTGTTAGGAACGTCGAACAAAGTCATGCCGCCATCGGCAGAGTTGTGGAAATTGACTCCAACTCTAACCTTAACGTTGTCCGTATCCGCCAACTTGAAGAAGCTATGGATAGGACTAGGAGGACCAATGAGGCTCTGCAGCAACAGCTAGCTGCATCCCGAGCTGAAGTCATGGGACTCCGAGTGCGTCAGAGGGCGCATGAATGACATCTTCAGGAAGTTGTACGCCAACTGGCTGATCTTAGGGTTCGCCCAAGAGATACCCGTCGCCGTTAGAAGATGTCAACTCATCTTTACTTTTGAATCAGGGAATAGCCTTTCTTTTCTGTGCTTTAGGAAGCACTCGTCTGTAAAATATTCCTAACTTTTAAAAGTACCCTAATTAGACTTCTAAGCTGCCAACATTTTCCTTATGGTTTGATGGAAGACCTACTGCTAGGTCAACTTTTCTGAACTCATTTTACATCAGTAATACCAGTATTATTGGCAGTTATCTAATCTATGGGAAAGTTTGTACTCTTGTGTTTCACTGATCTATTAGTATATTCTATCTAATAGTTGGACTATGGCGATCTAGTCCATGAAACACCCCCATCATTCTTACATTTGTTTCTCACCGTTATCATCATCTTCATAAATTTTCAGTAAAAGATGCCTCCTCGCAAGCGCCCGACCAGAAACACGCCTGCAAGTCAAACTCCACCACCACCTCCTCCGCAACAGTTTTATGCGGTAATGTTCCAGGCAGCTGTGACCGCAGCTATGGCCCAAATAAACTCTGGCGATGCAAGTGGAGCCGGAATGGGCACGAACTCTAGACATGGTGAAATCCACCCACGTACACAGGGGTGTACCTATAAGGATTTCATGAACTACAAGCCAACATTCTTTAACGGGACCGAAGGGATCATCGCACTGTCCCAATGGATCGAAAGAACTGAGGCCATCTTCGAGATGTGCTCATGCCCCGAAGAGAGCAAGATAAAGTTCGCAGCTTGCACCTTCGATGAAAGGGCCTTGACGTGGTGGAATGGCCATGTCAAATCACTCTCCTTGGTGACAGCCAACGTCATGGGCTGGGATACACTGAAAGACCTGCTGACGAGGGAGAACTGCCCGAGGGGCGAAATTTAGAAACTCGAAGAGGAACTCTGGAACCTCAAGATGAAAGGCACCGACATAGTGGCTTATACAGCCAAGTTCTGCGACCTGGTGACTCTATGTCCTAACATGGTCCCCACTGAGGGCAAGAAAATTAAACGATACATCTGGGGTTTAGTACCCCCGTATCGAGGGAACGTTCTAGCATCACACCCTACGACCTTTGACAGTGCCAAGGAATTGGCCCAAAGGTTGATTGATCATGAAGATCCTTACACTCCATCAGCAACCACAACGGTTGCCACTGCACCGACCAAGACATCCGACAACAAAAGGAAGCGGTGGGACCGAAAGAAGGGTAAATCAGCCCAATCCTCTTCAAAGAACCAACAAACGGTGGCTGTCCATGCTGCTACTACTCCTTGTAACATCTGGATTCCCAGGTATCTTATTTTATGCATTTATATGGAGTTTTGGAGAGGGACTCGGCGAGTAGGCGCCCAGACTCGCCGAGTAGGATCGCGCATGGTTGGACTGATTTAGTGACGGACTCGGCGAGTCCATACGTGGACTCGGCGAGTCCATGCTGTTTAATGAAACCCTAATTCTCGGGGCCTGAGCCCTATTTAAGGACCTTTATAGCCCCCATTTGCGGCTATCAGACCCCTGAGAAACCCTAGAAATCAGAGAGAAGGCTTGTGGTGCAAGAGGAAGGCTAGTTCATCACTCTAAGTGTGATTTTGCAAGAAATAAGGAAGGGGGACAAACAAGGAAGGTTGAGGAGCTCAGATCTATCATCCATTTCATCAGAGGAGGCTACTAGAGGTACTAATCTGTGCTCAAACTCGTGTATTTGGTGTTCTAGTTGAATCTAGGGTTTTCTTGTGCCTTCTTTGGCTTGGATTCAAAGTATGTGAGGTCCCAAGGTGGAGTTCTTCCTAGATCTGGACCTTAAGAGGTCCAGAAAGCCCTATCTATATTGTTTTTTGCTATTCCATTAGAGATATGGCCCTAGGTTGCCATTTTAGGGGTTATTTCTCCCAAAGAAGCTTTATGGTCATTGCATGGGTGTAAAGGTCGGACCTTTACGTGATTATAGTGGTTGGGAAGGCCAGATCTATGGATTAGAGGAACAGATCTGACCTCAAAAGGTCATTTGAGGGTGAGCATGGAATGAACTCGCCGAGTCCATGAGCGGACTCGACGAGTTGAGTCGGGTTGCCCCGCGACTCGCGATCTGTGATGACCAGTGGAGTATAGGGTTGACCCAGTGAGTCAAGAAAGGACCAGGGGCGAAGAGGGCAGGCGTGTACTCGCCGAGTCACCTTAGTGCACTCGGCGAGTCGGGTCAAGAGTGGCCATTGACTTTTGTTGATTTCTAGGGTTTCGGTCAACAATTGGACTTTTGAGTCAAGGAGGGGTAAAATGGCCTTTTACCCTTCTGAGGGATCGTAGAAGGGGGTTTAATCTAGCCTTTGAGAGCCATTACTTATTGAGGATACTTTGTATGTGATTAGGCAGGGACTAGATCAGTAGATTCGTGTGCGAGATCATCCGAGATACCCGAGGTGAGTCTTCTCATTATACTTTACCTTGAGTGGTAATAGAGCTATGTGATAGAGTATTTTGTATGTTATGTATGTGATGTGTTGCACTGCATTATTTCTATGTGACATATGTTGTGTGTATTTCAGAGTTACAGAGTTAGAGCCGTAAGGTTCACAGAGTTAGAACCGTAAGGTTCACAGTGTTAGGACCAGAGGGTCCACGGAGTTAGGACCAGAGGGTCCATAGAGTTAGGACCGGAAGGTCCACATAGTTATAGCCTCGAGTGGCTAGTATGTGTTATTTGTGGTATTTTGGGGAACTCACTAAGCATTTATGCTTACAGTGTTATGTAATGTGTTTCAGGTACCAGTGAGGATCGCGGGAAGGCGCCGACATGATCCGTACACACACGAGGAGCTTTTTATATTTATGATCTTGGGATACGCTTTATGGAATGTTATGTGAAACAATGAGATTTTTATAATGTTATGAATGAAAGTATGTTTTAAAATGTGAAAAACTGTTTTGAAAAATTTCGTCGTTTCAAGTTGGTATCAGAGCCTTGGTTTGAGGGATTCGGATGTATCTGAACTCAAACTGAGGATTTGAGAAAGTTTTTCAAAAAATAAACAATTTTTCTAAAAAGAGTAAAAGGATTGAAAAGAGCAGAGCAGAGCAGTGTGTACGATCAGCCAGCGCCCGAACGGTGATTTCCCAAAATACCCTTACATTATGTGCTATGAGATATTATGTGATATGCTATGCATGCTAGAGTAGGCTAGGTATTCATGGTTAGGACTAGAGTGGGCCTGATTTGTGATGCCTTAGCCTAGGAGTTATTGCTACGATGAGATACTTCGAGAGTAAGTAGGTAGCAGCGAGGAGCTTATGAGTGGTCTACTGGAGGGTAGCCTGAGTTGAGAGAGATATAGAGTACTTGTGATCCGGGATCCAAGGAGGAGGACTTAGGGTGAATACTGATGCGGTGTGGACGGTAGTATAGGGCCCGTACTACTGAAGACACCGGAGCAGTACGCACTCTAAGTAAGAATCCTTTGGGTACCAGGGAACAAGTAGGGTTGAGTTATCGAGTGTGAGTATACTCGAGCGAGTCTCTGATTTCTTTCGTGTTGTATTTCAGAGACATCATGGTTGGGACGCGTCATCACCCAGGAGGCAATGGTACCAGTGGTACCAGCGATGAGGAGATCCGCAGATTGATTCATGAGGAGGTGGATGCGGCCATTCGAGCTGAGATACCAGAGATGTTCGGGTCTATCAAGACCACGTTGATCGAGACTTTTGATGAGCAGTACGCTGCTCTTACTGATGCAGCTGTTGCTACGGCCACCGCAACCATCGCTGCTGCCAGGCCACAGGGGGGTGACTCATTGCTGTACCGAGAGTTCAGCAACACGAAGCCAGCAGAGTTTGATGGGACGCAGGATCCGATTGCTGCGATGAGATGGATTTCTGACATTGAGGGATGCTTCTATACGTGTTCTTTTCCGGAGCATCTGAGAGTTCGGTTCGCGCTGAACCAGCTTCGCTTGGGAGCGAAGGACTGGTGGAAGTTTGTGACAGCGCACTACACACCTGCAGAGTTTTCCGCGGTGACCTGGGAGAAGTTCACCGCTATGTTTCATGATGAGTACGTTCCCCCGGTGGAAAGGGAACGTTTGGCCCAGGAGTTTTTGACCCTCAAGCAGGGTACCGAGTCTGTTACAGTGATCACCAGGACGTTCCATGAGAGGGCGATGTTCTGCCCTGAGCACGTGTCTTCCGAGCAGGCACGCATGAGTCGGTATTTGAGTATTATGAGGAGAGACATCCGTGAGTTCGTGGTGAACTCGTCGTACCGGACATTTGCCGAGCTTCAGGCAAATGCCTGGAAGAGGGAGATTGAGCTCGAGACTCAGGCCAAGGAGCAGGCGGAGTCTCAAGGGACGGATCGGCGACCGGCACAGTCCCAGCCGGCAGCCAAGCGGGCCAAGCCCGCCGATTCGAGATCAGGGAACCAGAAGGGCCGCACTTGTGCCAAGTGCGGAAAGGGTCATGAGGGGGTTTGCAGAGCGGGATCTTGCTACAAGTGTGGCAAGGAGGGGCATATGGCCAAGGATTGCCCCAAGGGGTTTGCAATCTGTTTTCACTGCAACCAGACCCGACACCGGAAGGCAGAGTGTCCGCAGTTACAAGGGTCAGCCCAGGGAGCATCACAGGGATCTGCTCCTGTTGCCGTTTGAGCTATAGAGAGTCGGCCACCGAAGGCTCGCGGGAGAGCTTTCCAGTTGACAGCGGAGGAGGTCCGTGCAGCGCCCGATGTCGTGGCTGGTATGTATTCCTTCATTTATTTATGTTGAGCTTGAGATGTTATCCTTATATTATGATATGCGTAGGTACTTTTCTTGGGAGTTATGTACCTGCTTTGGTGTTCTCTGACTCGGGTGCGAGTCGATCTTTTGTATCACTAGCATTTAGCCAGCACATCAGTGCCCAGCGGGAGGCGTTAAGTCGACCTTTATGAGTTTCCATAGCTGACGAGCGAGCAGTGTATGCTACGGATGTGATTCGGGGATGTGTGCTCGAAATCTTCGGTGTTAAGTTTCCGACTGATCTGGTCCCGATAGCGATGGGGGACGTATGTGTTATAGTGGCCATAGATTGGTTGAGCCGTTTTGGGGCTGTTATCGACTGCGAGCGATAGTTGGAGACAATACGAGACCCCAGTGGGGGAGTTCTTACAGTGTACGACGAGGGTACCCGTTCAGGGTCAGCATTCTGTTCGGCTGCTAGAGCGAGACAGAGTCTACAGCATGGTTGTAATGGGTTTATGGCCTATGTGATGGACACACGAGTAGTAGCAGGGAGACCGAGTTCTGTTGATGATGTGCCGATAGTGCGTGAGTTCTCGGACGTTTTTCCCGAGGAGTTGCCGGGTGTGCCTCCCGAGAGGCAAGTGGAGTTTCGCATCGATTTGATCCCGGGAGCGGCACCTATCGCCAAGGCGCCCTATCGCCTTGCGCTGCCAGAGATGCAGGAGTTATCCTCACAGCTTCAGGAGTTGTTGGGGAAGGGGTTTATCAGACCGAGTAGCTCGCCTTGGGGAGCACCGATCCTTTTTGTCAAGAAAAATGATGGTTCACACCGGATGTGCATTGATTACCGGGAGTTGAACAAGTTGACGGTCAAGAACCGTTACCCATTACCGAGGATAGACTATTTGTTCGATCAGTTGCAGGGAGCGTCTTGGTTCTCCAAGATTGATCTGAGGTCGGGATATCATCAGATGAGAGTACGTGATGAGGATATCCAGAAGACGGCATTCAGGACTCGTTATGGGCATTACGAGTTCGTGGTGATGCCCTTTGTGCTCACCAATGCACCGACGACGTTCATGGATCTCATGAACAGGGTATGCAGGCCGATGTTGGATCACTAGGTAATTGTGTTCATCGATGATATACTGGTGTATTCGAGGTCCAGAGAGCAGCATGAGGAGCACTTGAGGGAGATCCTCGGAGTTTTGAGATCGGAGAGGCTTTACGCCAAATTCTCCAAGTGTGATTTCTGGTTACGAGAGGTCCAGTTCCTGGGACATCTCGTTAACCAGAATGGGATATTGGTCGATCCGGCCAAGATTGAGGCAGTGATGAGTTGGGAAGTGCCGAGATCTCCCACCGATATCAGGAGTTTTCTAGGATTGGCCAGCTACTATCAGAGATTTATCAGGGATTTCTCCAAGATCGCCGTGCCTCTCACCAGGTTGACCCAGAAGGGTGTGGTTTTCAGTTGGGGCCTGGAGCAGCAGGCCTCATTCGAGACACTTCGCCAGAGATTATGCGAAGCCCCAGTGCTAGCCCTTCCGGAAGGGATGGAGGATTTTGTGGTGTATTGTGACGCATCGATATCAGGGTTGGGTGTGGTGCTGATGTAGAGGGGACACGTGATTGCATACGCATCGAGGCAGCTGAAGCCTCATGAGGCGAGGTATCCTACGCACGATCTGGAGTTAGGAGCAGTGGTGTTCGCCCTCAAGATCTGGCATCACTACCTGTATGGGGTTCGGTGTACCATATACACGGACCACAAGAGTTTGAAGTATTTGATGGATCAGCCCAACCTGAACATGCGCCAGAGGAGGTGGTTGGACGTGGTGAAGGATTACGATTGTGAGATCCTGTACCATCCGGGCAAGGCTAACGTTGTAGTTGATGCCCTGAGCCGTAGGGCGGAGAGTGCCCCGATACGAGACGTTTGCTTGAGATTGACAGTGATGACTCCGATATTAGACACCATTCGGGAGGCCCAAACAGAGGCCGTGAGACCAGAGAACCGCAAGAGGGAGCGGTTGATTGGGCAGGCACCGAAGTTCGTTACCGATAGACGTGGGCTTATGACCTTTCAGGGTCGGGTTTGGGTGCCGTATACAGGCGGGGCACGTACCGTGTTGATGGAAGAGGCGCACAGATCGAGGTTCTCGATCCATCCCGGGGCCACTAAGATGTACTTGGACCTGAAGAGAGATTACTGGTGGCCCTGCATGAAGAGGGATGTAGCGTGAGTTGTTGAGAGGTGCTTGACCTGCCGCAGGGTTAAAGCTGAGCACCAGCATCCGCATGGTCAGTTGCAGCCACTTGAGGTTCCCCAGTGGAAGTGGGAACAGATTTGTATGGATTTCATCACCAAATTGCCGAGGACCGCGAGGGGCGTCGATGCAATTTGGGTGATCGTCGACCGGCTGACAAAGAGCACGCATTTTCTTGCTATCTGTGAGAGCTCTTCTACCGAGAGGTTGGCAGAGTTGTATGTGAGAGAGGTGGTATCGCGTCATCGAGTACCGATCTCGATCATGTCTGATCGAGATGTACGTTTCACTTCCAGGTTCTGGAAGACGTTACACGAGGAGTTAGGTACGAGGTTGCATTTCAGTACCGCCTACCACCCCCAGACGGACGGGTAGAGTGAGCGGACGATTAAGACGCTCGAGGACATGCTCTGAGCATGTGTGTTGGACTTCGGAGGAAGTTGGGACACATACCTACCGTTGGCTGAGTTTTCCTACAACAACAGCCATCATTCTAGTATTGGGATGCCTCCCTTCGAGTTGTTGTATGGTAGGAGGTGTCGGACTCCCATTTGCTGGGGAGAGGTAGGGCAGCGTGTGATGGGTAGCACTGAAATAGTGTTGCAGGCGACAGAGCAGATACAGCAGGTTAGACAGAGATTACTGACGGCTCAGAGTCGTCAGAAGAGTTATGCGGATCAGCGACGATCTGAGCTGGAGTTCCAGGTAGGAGATTTCGTACTCCTGAAGGTATCTCCTTGGAAAGGAGTGATCCGGTTCAGGAAGAGGGGCAAGTTAGGGCCCCAGTACATCGGTCCATTCAGGGTGACCGCGAGAGTGGGCAAGGTAGCTTATCGGTTAGAGCTACCTGAGGAGTTGAGCCAGATCCATAATACCTTTCACGTGTCCCACTTGCGGAAGTGTATAGCCGACGAGTCAGCGGTAGTACCACTGGAGGATATTCAGGTGGATGCGAGCCTGAATTATGCTGAGAGACCAATCGCGATCCGGGATCGGAAGATCAAGGTTCTGAGGAACAAGGAAGTGCCTCTGGTGCAGGTCCAGTGGCAACATCGGAAGGGGTCCGAGCTGACCTGGGAGCCGGAGTTAGAGATGCGTGAGCAGCATCCAGAGTTGTTTGTCGAGTAGGACTTCGAGGGCGAAGTCTGATTCTAGTGGGGGAGAATTGTAACATCTGGATTCCCAGGTATCTTATTTTATGCATTTATATTGAGTTTTGGAGAGGGACTCGGCGAGTAGGCGCCCAGACTCGCCGAGTAGGATCGCGCATGTTTGGACTGATTTAGTGACGGACTCGGCGAATCCATACATGGACTCGGCGAGTCCACGCTGTTTAATGAAACCCTAATTCTCGGGGCCTGAGCCCTATTTAAGGACCTTTATAGCCCCCATTTGCGGCTATCAGACCCCTAAGAAACCCTAGAAATCAGAGAGAAGGCTTGTGGTGCAAGAGGAAGGCTAGTTCATCACTCTAAGTGTGATTTTGCAAGAAAGAAGGAAGGAGGACAAACAAAGAAGGTTGAGCAGCTCAGATCTATCATCCATTTCATCAGAGGAGGCTACTAGAGGTACTAATATGTGCTCAAACTCGTGTATTTGGTGTTCTAGTTGAATCTAGGGCTTTCTTGTGCCTTCTTTGGCTTGGATTCAAAGTATGTGAGGTCCCAAGGTGGAGTTCTTCCTAGATTTGGACCTTAAGAGGTCCAAAGAGCCCTATCTATATTGCTTTTTTCTATTCCATTAGAGATATGGCCCTAGGTTGCCATTTTAGGGGTTATTTCACCCAAAGAATCTTTATGGTCATTGCATGGGTGTAAAGGTCGGACCTTTACGTGATTATAGTGGTTGGGAAGGCCAGATCTATGGATTAGAGGAACAGATCTGACCTCAGAAGGTCCTTTGGGTGTGAGCATGGAATGAACTCGCCGAGTCCATGAGCGGACTCGACGAGTTGAGTCGGGTTGCCCCGCGACTCGCGATCTGTGATGACCCGTGGAGTATAGGGTTGACCCAGTGAGTCAAAAAAGGACCAGGGGCGAAGAAGGCAGGCGTGTACTCGCCGAGTCACCTTAGTGCACTCGGCGAGTCGGGTCAAGAGTGGCCGTTGACTTTTAGGGTTTCGGTCAACAGTTGGACTTTTGAGTCAAGGAGGGGTAAAATGGTCTTTTACCCTTCTGAGGGATCGTAGAAGGGGGTTTAATCTAGCCTTTGAGAGCCATTACTTATTGAGGATACTTTGTATGTGATTAGGTGGGGACTAGATCAGTAGATTTGTGTGCGAGATCATCCGAGATACCCGAGGTGAGTCTTCTCACTATACTTTACCTTGAGTGGTAATAGAGCTATGTGATAGAGTATTTTGTATGTTATGTATGTGATGTGTTGCACTGCATTATTTCTATGTGACATATACTGTGTGTATTTCAGAGTTACAGAGTTAGAGCCGTAAGGTTCACAGAGTTAGAACCGTAAGGTTCACAGTGTTAGGACCAGAGGGTCCACAGAGTTAGGACAAGAGGGTCCATAGAGTTAGGATCGGAAGGTCCACAGAGTTATAGCCTCGAGTGGCTAGTATGTGTTATTTGTGGTAATTTGGGGAGCTCACTAAGCATTTATACTTACAGTGTTATGTTATGTGTTTCAGGTACCACTGAGGATCGCGGGAAGGCGCCGGCATGATCCGTACACACACGAGGAGCTTTTTATATTTATGATCTTGGGATACGCTTTATGGAATGTTATGTGAAACAATGAGATTTTTATAATGTTGTGAATGAAAGTATGTTTTAAAATGTGAAAAACTGTTTTGAAAAATTTCGTCGTTTCACTCCTGCTGCCCCTGTACCAGCCAAAAGATATGCTGGGAATCTACCCAAGTGCACCAAGTGCTCTTTCCATCACAACGGCCCCTGCCGGGAAATGCACTACACTGACTGTGACCGGAAGGGCCATACCGCCCGGTTTTGCCGATCACAGCCCAAACCTATTTCCCAGGTCCCCAGTACAGGAGTAAGCCAGGCCTGCTACGGCTGTGGCGAGATAAGGCATTTCAAAAGAAACTGCCCGAAGGCTGGGAATGTAGGAGGGACTGGCAGACTACTTGCTATTGGCCTCAATGAAGCAGTAGCAGACCCCACAGTAGTCACGGGTACGTTCCTTCTCGATAACTCTTATGCTTGTATTCTATTCGATAGTCGGGCAGAGAGAAGCTTCGTAAACCAAAACTTTAAACACCTACTTAAACAATCACCGCAACCACTAAAAGAAACCTTCGTCGTAGAAATGGCTAACGGCAAGACAGAGAATTCTAACGAAATCTACATAGGTTGTACCCTCACACTAGATAACCATTCGTTTCCAATCGACCTCATACCAGTAGCAATCAAGAGCTTCGATGTCATTGTGGGCATGGACTGGTTGAGTCTCCATCGTACCGATATTCTGTGTTTCGACAAAGCAATCCGTCTGAACCTACCAAATAGCGAAACCTTGTTGATCTACGGAGACAAACCCAGTACGAGCCTTCGTATCATCTCAAGTATTCAAGCCCAGAAATATTTGCGTAAGGAATATCGCGTGTTCCTTGCACACGTCGTCGATACGAGCCAGAAAACAAAAGACTTAAAATACTTCCCCGTAGTGCGCGACTTCCCCGACGTCTTTCCGTAAGAACTACCGGGCTTACCTCCGCAACGTCAAGTCGAGTTCCGAATCGACTTAATTCCAGGAGCTACCCCCGTAGCCAAATTGCCCTATCGTCTAGCGCCTGCTGAGATGCAAGAACTGTCCGGTCAACTTAACGAACTGCTCAGCAAGGGCTTTATAAGACCGAGCTTCTCACCCTGGGGAGCACCAGTCTTGTTCGTGAAGAAGAAAGACGGGCCGTTCCGTATGTGCATCGGTTACAGGGAACTCAACAAACTTACGATCAAAAATCGTTACCCTCTTCCTCGCATAGACGATTTATTTGACCAACTGCAAGGGGCGAGTTACTTTTCCAAAATCGATCTGAGGTCCGGGTATCACCAGTTACGAGTACTTGAGGAGGATGTTCCGAAAACAGCCTTCCAAACTCGTTACGGACACTACGAGTTCGTGGTGATGCCATTCGGACTGACCAATGCGCCTGCAGTATTCATGGACTTAATGAATAGGGTATGCCATCCTTGTTTGGATCAGTTCGTCATCGTCTTCATTGATGACATACTTATCTACTCTCGAAGTAAGGAGGAGCATAGAAATCATTTACGACAAGTCCTGGAAACCCTACGATCGGAGAAGCTGAACGCGAAGTTCTCTAAGTGCAAGTTTTGGATCCGAATAGTCGAATTCTTAGGACACGTGCTTAGTGAAGAAGGAATCCACGTGGACCCATCCAATATTAAAGCTATTGAGAACTGGTCAGCACCAAAGATGCCTACAGAAATTCGCCAATTTCTAGGCCTCGCTGGCTACTACCGCAGGTTCATTCAAAACTTCTCTCGAACCGCAAAACCCCTCACAACATTGACCCAGAAAGGTGTGGCCTTTGACTGGGAAGAGAAACAAGAGAAGGCATTTCAAACCCTGAAACGAGCCTTATGCACCGCACCGATACTATCCCTCCCCGAAGGGATAGAAGACTTCGTGGTATACTGCGATGCATCCAACCAAGGGCTCGGCTGTGTTCTGATGCAACGAGGTAAGGTCATCGCCTATGCCTCGAGACAGCTGAAGACACACGAGGTCAACTACACCACGCACGACCTCGAATTAGGAGCGGTTGTGTTCGCCCTAAAAATCTAGAGACACTATCTGTATGGCACGAAGAGCACCATCTACACCGACCACAAAAGCCTCCAACACATCTTCAACCAGAAAGAGCTCAACATGAGACAATGACGGTGGGTCGAGCTACTCAATGACTATGAGTGCGAAATTCGCTATCATCCGGGTAAAGCCAACGTAGTAGCAGACGCCCTAAGTCAGAAAGAATATTCTGGTCGAAGAGTCAAGTCATTGACAATGACTATCCATTCGCATCTATCCGCACAAATTAAGGAGGCTCAGCTCGAAGCTTTGAAACCTGAAAATGTAGCGGGAGAATCCTTGCAAGGAATGGATAAGAACCTGGAAGCCAAGGGTGAAGGAGCCTTACATCTCATGGACCGGATCTGGACCCCGAAACACGGTGGCTTCAGGGACTTGGTCATGAGGGAAGCACACAACACTCGATATTCCGTCCACCCAGGTTCAGATAAGATGTATCTGGATCTTAAAAAGTCATACTGGTGGCCTAACATGAAAGCAGAGATTGCTACCTTCGTGAGTAAATGCCTTACTTGCGCAAAGGTTAAGGTCGAATACCAGAAACCATCCGCAAGACTCACCTTGCAAGGTGTGTGCGGCCGCACACCCGAGTGTGCGGCCAGCCAGCCGCACACAACCAGCCGCACACGGCCAGCAGCACACAGCTAACAGCACACCCCCCTAGTCCCACACTCCAGCCTATATAAAGGACCCTAAGTCAACCTTACACCCTTTTTCACACTCATTCAAGTTGGAACATTCTCTCTCAAGGGTTCTTCAAGTTTTCCTCTCCAACCATCAAAACAAGTAAGTAAACACCCTTAGATCTTTACTACTACACGTTAGAAAGCCTTTGCCTCGAGTTTGACCCATTAAATCATCATTTTATATGATCTTCATGTGTGTACGGCCGCACACACATCATGTGTGACCGCACACACATCTTTTGGTCCTAAAATGGGCTTAAACACTCACCCAAGCTTAGCATCGACCAAAACACCTTCTTAGGATCATCACAAAGCCTTGGAAAATCGATTTGGACAAGTTTGTAGGAGTGTGTACGGCCGCACATAGGCCTGGCCGCACACACCTGGCCGCACACGCCATGTGCAACCGCACACACCCTTTTTAGGGTCCAAAATGGCCCCAAACTCACAATCTGGCTAAGCAATGGTCAAAACACCTTCACTAGAACATCCCAAAAACTTGAAACCACGATTTTGACACACTCCATAGTGAGTGTGCGGCCGCACACACACTTGGCCGCACACACCGACAACCCATGCTTTTGTGGCCTTACACTCCAATATAGGGCCATACACTCCTTATGTGCAACAATATGAGTTGGTAACACTTAATTCTAAGTGTTTTTATGTCCTTAAGGCATGTCCCTATCACCATTAGTGGTGATGTCTACTAATGTATTCACATATATGTAATTATATGTTAAATAGGATTCGTTTGTGCTCAAGACTCTATTTGACACCCAACAATCCTATATCGATCTTCCATTGGAATTACTCACTGTAGGTGAGTTCATACCCCTAAATTAACCTTTTAAATTTTTTAAATGCTTTTATGGGGGAAATACAAGTTGAATCAAACAAGTTATAGTATCAATCACATGTGATTTATAACTTGCAACCAAAAGGATTTTCTATATTTTCAACTGCTTTGCCAACAAAACTGCTTCAAATGTTTATCAAACTCATTTTCGTATTAAATTGTTATAAAACTATTTCCAAACTCTTTTAAACTTCTTTTATTCCCAAACCATATCTACACCAATATATATATATATATATATATATATATATATATATATATATATATATATATATATATATATATATATATGTGTGTGTGTATATATATATATATATATATATATATATATATATATATATATGTATATAAGTAAGACTTGAAGGACTTAGGACTAATAGCTCACCTTACTTCCTGTCCTTGTTTGATTGTGGGCTTAGGGTATTTGTTATTTGTCCGACTGTCGTTGAATTCTTAGTTATATATCATCTATATTTGTGTTAGATATAAAAGTCTTCATTTCAGTCCAGTGCCTTTGTGTATTAAAGGCATGCAACCAACATTACTATTTAACTATAATAGGTATAGTTAAGGATTACTACTCATTACTACTATGGCCATGACAACTACCAGAGTCGGCACAGTTATGAGTCAATACATGCTAAAAACTATACAAAGAGAAAACTAAATATTATACAAAGAGAATACTATATACTATACAAAAGAACACTCTATACATTATACCAGAAAGTACATTATACGATATTCAAGAGCATATACTAAAATAGAATGTGACATACTACTTCTCGATACGACACTTCACTGTGCTATCACCGTGTAACTAGAGTCTCCTGGAGGGAGAGCGGGCATTATGTGTATAGATCTATACGGGATAGACACTCCCACATCCCGACTGCTAGCTACAGTCCGAGCCGACTAGGCCCAGGGGTGACAAAATGTCACCATACTACGTGTGACCTGGAGGGTCATCAGTTATTCGATCGTCAATCAGCATGGTTACATACGAGTTCACATTCGGACCTTTAATTAATACATTAAGAAATAAAGGCAAAACAGACTCCCCGAGGTGTATTGTACATTTAATATCACCTAGAGTCTGCATTTTATTACATTAGCCGGCAGTGATACTGCTGGGGTAAAACACTATTTTCCCAAGTACTTTACATGAACAAAGTTTAAAACTATATTTTCATACTGATAGTTTCACTGGGAAAAATTTTACATTTTCAAGGGATCAAACATGTAAACAACCGGGTCTTGGTAGAAGACCACTTTTACTGGAAAACATAGGGTTTTGTAGGGATCATACTATTTTTCAAACATCGAAATCAGTTATTATACTACATTGTTGTGAACAGTTTTATACAAGCAATGACACTAAATACTTATGAACTCACCAGCTTTATGCTGATACTCGCTTTCAAAATAACTTGTATTCTCAGGTCATCAGTAGACAGGTACAGTTGCAGCTTTTGAGAAGATGGAGCATACAAGATTCATCATTATTTTGATTATATTTTTGGTGTCTAACAAACTGTACAGAACACGCTTGTATTACAATTATTTTATTAATGCAATGGATGTTGTTGCTTGTCTTTACTATTATGCATTGTTATGATATTGTACATGACGTACTCCACCCCAGAACGTATTCCGCCGTTCTCGGTTTTGGGGTGTGACATTTGCCGACCCTTCGGGTGTTTCTGTTGATGAAAATAAGTATCGTGGAATGATTGGATCCCTACTCTATCTCACAGCAAGCCGTCTGGATATTATGTTCTCAACATGTTTATGTGCCAGATTTCATGTCAACCCAAAGATGTCTCATCTTTTGGCAGTGAAACAAATATTCCGATACCTCAAAGGTACAAAGAGTCTCGGAATCTGGTATCCAGCTAATGAGAGCTTCCTTCTGCAAGCTTACTCTGATTCAAACTATAGTGGTCTTCAACTCCATAGAAAAAGCACTTCAGGTGGCTGTCAATTCTTAGGTGGTCTATTGGTCAGTTGGTCATCCAAGAAACAGAACTGCATTGCACTTTCTACAGCCGAAGCTGAATACATTGTTGCTGCCAGCTGTACATCTCAGGTTCTGTGGATTAAATCTCAACTTTTGGATTATGGTTATCGCTTTCAACGCATTCCTATATATTGTGAATCTCAAAGTGCTATTGCAATTTCTCATAATCCAATTCAGCACTCCATGACCAAGAACATCGATATAAGGTACCATTTCATAAAAGATCATGTACTTAATGGTAACATTGAACTAATTTTTGTTCCATCGGACGATGAGATTGCTGATGTCTTTACCAAGGCAATAGACGAAACCAAATTCAATGGTTTTCTCAACAAAATGGGTATGATGGTACCGGATCCTCAGTTCTTTCAAGAGACTTGTTCTCTTTGATAGACGTATTTGAAAGAAATCTAGTTCCGATCTCTAAATCTTTTCATCTCGGAACTACTTTCTCTCAGAATACTTAGGATCGTTTTACTTATCTTTGTTTCTGACCTTCACTTGAGTTTTTTAAGTTGTATAGTTCATCCTGATCGTTTGCCATTTTAAGTCCACATTGGTGCTAGAATCATCATCTCGGAATACACTTCATGATTGGCTCCGGCATTCTACTCCGGAAAGGATATAAAATTCAGCGCTCCGGAATTTTCAAAATGGCTCCGGAATTTTCAAAATTTGTTCCTGAATCTCAAAACTGCTCCGGAATATCAAAAATTTGCTCCGGAATTTCAAATTGCTCCAGAATTTTCAAATCTGCTCCGGAATTATCAAACAAACTGAATTTTTTTCTCCTGAACCTCAAAATTTGTTCCTGAACCTCAAAATTGCTCCGGACCTCTTTTTAAAACCAGTATGTTTCGGATCACAACTCTTTATTCTCCGGATCATACTCTGTCCAGAACAGCTCATCCGGAATACCACCGGACATTAAGGTGAAACGGTTTTTCTCAACGGTTACTTTACAGGAAGATCCTATCCTATCCTCCTTGATTTGCGTGACACGATTTCACGCCCCCATAAAATAACCATCTAACCGTCGGTTGAAATTCTCCATTTTTAGCCACAAATTTCCTCACCTTTCACCTCCCCTGTCCAATCAACGTCTCTAACATTAAACGCAACCCATTTTCTTCCCGGTTCCTCATCATTACACTCCTAACCCGACCCATTTCCCTTACCTATAAATACCCATTCAACACCTCGTTTGCCTCTTTACGCTCCCTAAACCCTCAAATCTCCCAAATTCTCTCTATTGTTCTTCGTGCTCTTCAAGCACTCATAACCTACAACAATGGCGTCTTCTCAAGAATTCAAATCCACTGCTTCAGTTCCCAAGAAATCGATTGCCAAGAAGAAATCCTCCAAAGGATCAAAAGGATCCTCATCCTCTGTTGATCAAGAACCTTTCTTGAGAGACACTACTCAGTTGTTCTCTTTGAATCCAATGGATTATGACGAATCAATAAGAGTGATGATTGAGTTCATCGCAAATCACCCCATTTTAGTTCCTCTTACGAAAACCCCAGAACTGCCACTGCCTCTTCATCATCTTCATCAAGAGTGATGATGGTGCCCTCGAAACCACGATCATTGGGGACAGAATGGTTCCCATCTACAAATCGACCTTTCTCAAGGCGATTGGTGTCAAAGCGAATCCACGGGGATTCAAAGTAGTTGAGACAATGATTGAAGAGTTTCAGACATTCCTCAACTACATCGGGTACACTCAAGACTACCGAGCCAAAGATTTCAAAAAGACTGATGTGTCCGGACTATGGATTGTTTTGATGCACCTCATCATCAGAGGGTTGTCCGGAAAGCATGGAGGAACGGACACCCTCGCAAAGACTGGCTCAACGTTGTCTTCAGCATCTACTCCGGACGGGAGAATGATGTTGATCTTCTGGAAGTCCTATGGCAAGACTTCTGCAAGTTTGCTACCAAGCGGAAGCCGAACGAAATTTCAAGCCCTCGATTCTGGGCACTGACGCTCCAACAATACTTCAAGGAGCTTTCAGAACCGCTTCCGGTCAATACCATTCCTCGGGAGGTATGTGTTACTTTCAAAACTTTTAAGGCCTATAGGATTCCGGACCAATCCTCCTTTGGTCCGGTCAGACGTCTCCGGACCACATGTTGGCCATTATCCCTTCCGATTCTGTTTCCCTCAAACAACATCCAGAGACTTCGGTTGTGTTTGACCCAACACAACCTGCCCATGTCTCTGTTGAGCTTATTTCGGAAGAGGCCAAGCCTACACAGTCCAGACCCAAAATCAAGAAGACAGCCAAGAGAAAGGCTTCTCCCACCAAGCCCAAAGCCAAAAAGAAAACCAAAGTCAGTGCCCCCTCTCAACAGGAGGGCACCCATGTCATTCAGGCTGATTCTGGCCATCCGCACACCCCTCCTACCCACTCATCCGAGGCACACCTCGATGTTTCAAAAACACAAGCACACACTCACGGGGAGTCTCCACATAATCCACCCTCACCTTCCCAAAAAGGTGATTTAGGTGTTGAACATAGTTCCTTGCAGCCCCCTGGAACACACCCACGAGTCACCTTTGATACCCTCATTATCTCTTCGACACGCACACACTCCGGAATCACTGTTCCGGACACCAAGCTTTCAGGAGGAGGAGCAGTCTCTCCACCTCTGGAATCCTCAACTGGTCTGATACCCGGAAGGAGTACAGGACGACCAGGTGTTAACGATCCCCTATGGGAAGATGTTGTGAACAGGGTCGCTTCCAAACGTTCGGATCTCACGAGAGCTCAGGTGGAGTCGACGCTCATTTCCATGAGGAACAAGGCTATCCAAAGCAATCTGCCCTATGTTCCTCCCACTGATGCTGATGCTATCAACGAGCTCACTGCGGAACTGCCTCCCATCACCACTCATCAAAGTATTTTCCACACCGATCCGGAAGAAGAAATTTCTGAAGAAATCATGTTGGAAGAAGATGCAAAAACCATTCCGGATGCATATCTCATGACTTCAGTTCACTACCAATCGAAGGCATCAGTCTCCAAGTCTGCCTATGACTTCGGATCCTCTTCCTCAACCACTCCGAACGGAAGTTCCAACTCCCAAATTCACGAAGATCATTCTACCACCAAACCCGATCCTTCCACCAATCCTTCATTCAACCAATCTCCTCCGCACCACTCGAGTTCTGACACAGAATCCAGTGTTGGTGACTATGTTGACCCGTTTGCTCTCCTAGAAATCCGCACCAATGTCTCCGACACCATGAAGAAACTGTCAACTGTTGAGGCATCCGTAACAGAGCTCAACACCAAATTGGATCAAAAAGTCTCTAGACTTGATGCCATTCTTCAGTCCCTGTCCCAGCAATCCGGACCATCTGCTGCGGAAAGGGAAGCCCAATTGGATCAGCTGATCTCCCTCCGGCTCAAGCATACAATGGAGGAAGTCGACACCAAATATGATATCCTTGTTGGTCACTACCTCAACACCATCACTTCAATGCTCAAGGTTCATGATGACTTGGTGTCTGCTACCAACAACCTAATCAAGCAGACCCATGTTCGTCATGAGAAACAAATTCAACGGCTAGAGAAGGAGATCAGGAAGAAGGATGAGATGAACCTCATTATTCAACAAGTCCTCATCAAACTCCTGCGATCAACTTCGAACATTGTTGATGTTCCGAACAGGAAGTTTGATGAGATGATTGCCATCCTCAGCAGCACATTCAAACATCTTTCTGAGCAAACCCCCACTGCTGACGCTTACGATGCTCTCACTCTTCAACTCACCTCTGGTCTTCAGATAGTCTTCTCAAAATTTGACGATCTGAAAGAGGTTTTGCAGCTTGCACCGGTTCCAGGATTCACCGATGCAAGATGGGGAGAAGGCCCAAGCAGAAGATGGAAAGCAGCCACGGAATGAGGACCTAGATTCCGAAGATGAAGACGTTCAAATCGTCTCCGGAATCCTAGGGATCACTGAAGGAAGCGAAGATGAAGACATATATGTTCCGGATGAAGCTCCCAAAGGAGTTCTTGGTCTTCAAGCTCCAAAATTGTCCATTTCGAAGGAGATATCTGAAGAACAAAAGAGGATTTGGTCCGCTGTCTCCTGGCCATCCTCTCTTCCGGAAGCCTTTGAAATGGCTGTCAAAATGGCTAAGGAAAAGTCTTTTCTGACTGCTCAAGCCTTCCGAGCCATTCCCTCAGTTCAATCTCCAATTCTGGAACCAAAAGTTGCTCCGATCGACCAGGGCTCTCCTCTCCGGACCCCTAATGATATTCCGGATGAACCACTTCCAAATCCCACTCTGGAATTTTCGATCGACGAGAATATGAAGATTGCCATTGCTGCGCTTCAATGAGCCAAAGGGAAGAAACCGATGACCACAGAACAGCAAGCCTTTCACTCCGGACCTCCCCCCAAGCACAAACATGGATGGTCTCAGGAAGAAATAAGTCAGGCACTTGAGGACAGCATCCGGATCCAAACTCTGAAAGACAATCCTGATCCGATGTGTGGCATCTCTCCTCTCTGCCGTAAAGGAATCCTCAAGGCTCGGGAAATTGTTTCATGCCTATATTATGAACTTCCCTCCAATGATGCTGATCAGCTGGATCTTGCTCTCTGTCCTTACAGCAAATTCTACACTAAGTTTGCTCCTCTTCACCCATCAGATAATCCGGAAGTAATCATCCGGACAGAGCGAGAAAGGATCAAAACGTTCTATGCAAAGAATGTTCAACCCTTCAAGGAAGTGTGGACAAGGAAGAGGATCACCAAAGTTCAAGGCTTCGGAAGAAAAATTTTAGTGAAATTTGAGTTGAACTATCCCTTATTCTGTGACAACCCGAAATCTTCATTTTGTATAAACTCTACAGTCAAGCACTACAAATAATAGTCAAATTCATTTCTGTTAATTTTTAGCTCGGTTTAAAGCCCGGTTGGAAAATTTTAATAATTACTTTTCGAGAGAGAACGAATGGACGGAAGTATTTTTAGGATCGCGGCTTAACAAATAAAACGACTAACACCTTAGTGAGGTGTTCACGGCCAAACATGAGGAGTTTGGGCCGTGAACTCCCCTTTGGCCGCAAACTCATGCATAAGGCATGAGTTTACTCCTTTCCTCTCTCATTTCTCACTTCCATGCTCAAGAACTCCCAACTTCTCTCTTAAGTATCATAACACTCTTCTTCCAATCTTCCAAAAATGTAAGTTTTTCTTCACTTGATTTGTTGTTATAACCTTTCATCTAGTTGTTATACATCATTTCATCCATAAATTCTTCATTTATACTTAGATCTTCAAGTGTTCTTCAAAACACCAAGAACACACACTAGTGTTCTTGGACCTTAAACACCCAAACAAGCTTCTATATTGGAAGTAATCTTGTCCTTGCTTGTTATACACTAGAATGAACTTGTTAAACCATGGAAAAACACCAAGAATCCCCAAGAACACATGGGTTTACGGTCAAGTCATCTCCTTGAACCGTAAACACCATAAGGTGGTGCATATGGACCACCATTACCATCTAGGGCTTTGATATTGTTGAGTCCATTTGTGTTGCGTCCTGGACCTTAAGTTTTGTATCCGGATTGGGCCGGTCCATCCGTGATTATCTAGATTAGTTAATAGGGTTTTACTATAAATATGCATGCATGTATGCGTATTAAAAGTCGATAATTACGTTTATTATTGTAACCCTAAACACCTCTACAGTCGAAGTTCTTCATCGAGCTCTTCTGAGGTGTTGAAGTGTTAATCGTACGACATATTCAATGCCATTCTTGTGTTCTTTATTACATTCTTAATCATTAGCTTGCATAGAATCATACGATCCTAAGAGAACTTAGTTCTAACAATTGGTATCAGAGCAGGAGACTGTGTGATCAATACACATTCCTTCTGTATTCAGAATACTTTAGGGTTTCCGCTTTTATCGTACAAATAGAAGTCGTCTTCTTCATATCGACGGCTACTCTGTTTTAGATAAAACCCTAATCTCTAGTTTACAAGTTTGATTCTAGCAGCCCACCATGTCTCACGAAGATTCACAAACGAACCCAATCAACATCTCAAACAGCATTGGATCCATGACCAGAATACCCATTCTTTACACTCAAGACTACGAAGTATGGGCTCATCACTTCAAAGACTACGTGGTTGGATCTGAAGATAATGGCTATCTTATCTGGGAAGCAATCACACTTGGGCCATTTGTTCATTCAGCAACAAACACAACTGTCAAGTCCCAAAAGGACTATAACAAGCTGGTGACGGTGTAGAGAAGATGCCACAGGATGAGAAAGATAAGCTGCTATGTAATGTGAAGGCTATGAGGATGATCAGATTCGCCTTGCAATCTGACACCTTTCGGTTGGTTGGTTCATGCACAACAGCCAAAGAAATCTGGGATAGGTTGAAAGAACTCTATTCGACTGATAAAGATTTGGAACACTCCATTCAAACTCTGCTGCTGTCATAATTTGGAGTCTTTGAACAGAAACCTGAAGAGAAGCTCATACAGACTTTTGATCGATTCAATCATCTTCTGAGTAAGATGATCAAGCATGGTATAGAGAGGAAGTTAATTGAGCAGAAAGTAACTTTTATGAACGGGCTGAGACCAGAATGGATGGCTGTTGTATCAACTGTGAAAGCACATGAACAGTTCAAATCCTACTCTCTGGCGAAACTGGTGGGAATACTCAAGTCCCATGAAAGTGTGGTAACCAAAGAAGCGAAAGTTGTTTCTGGCATGGGATCTCTGGCTCTTGTCTCAAAAGGCAAAAGTATCCCAGAAGATAAAGAAGAGACTGATATGTCTGAGTGTGATCTGACTAGCGAGGAATATGCTTTGATGATATCCAATCCGAAGAAGTTTGCAAGAAGAAAATTCCCCGTCAACAAGAACCGAAACTGGCAGGGAAGTTACAGCTCAGAGAAGGTGAAAGATGAAGCAAAGAACTCCTCTCAAAAGGATGATGAAAAGAAGGAGAGTAAGCTTGCAGGAAACTCTGGATACGACTGTAATTACTGTCACGGCAAGAACCATTTTGCCAAAGATTGCATGTTAAGAAAAATGGCTGAGAAGAGAGAGGGTGAAGATGATGAGGCGTACTATATGCGCAAGTTAGAAGAAGTCAAGAAGAAGAAGGCGACTAACAGCTCAATGAATGCCTTGATTGAACAGGAGAATGCTGGGGAAGATGAGTTCGGTGGCGTAGAAGTGTGGTCAACCGACTCTGAAGATGAAGAGGTTAGAAGGCCCACTCATGGAAATGCTTTTGTGGCAAAAGAAGAAGGTTCGGCTGGAAGGTGTTTAATTGTCACTGCTGGGCCATCAACCGAAAGTGCAGATAAGGAACCGAACCTGACCGAGAACAAGTGTTTTGCAGCCAAACCAGTGAGTGAGAAGATCAATGACTGCGATCGGCTGATCAAAAAGGTACAATCCATTCTTGAATCTCTTAAAATTCCAAAAACATATTATGTAGAAGAATTAAATGAATTAAACTTTAAATTTTCTAACCTAAGTAGCAGCATCATGCAAACTCGCTTAGCGAATTCTAACCTAACTGACCAACTCAGCAGGGTGTCTTCAAAAAGTGAGGAAAGAAGAATGTGGATTGAGCTGAAGGAAGCAGAGTTAGTTAGAGCTAGGGACGAAAGTATTTATTTGCAAAGAGACAATTTAATGTTTTTAAAACAAAGAAATATTTTTTGTTTAATAGCTAAGCGTTTATATACTAATATTGCTCAATTACATTTAAGTTGTGAAATTGGAAAGAAAATTCATAAAATGATATTTCCCTTTCTTGAATTTAAGGAAGATGAGATCATAGCAGAATGTGAATCAGAAGTGTCCTCCGAAGAGACATCCATGTCTTATAGGCTTGGTCTGGACAAGATAGAATCCTTCATTGATTCTAAGGAACACAAAAGTATGCTAAAATATATCTTAGATGAAAATGATAGGCTAAAAATTAAATCTGAAACTATTCAAACATTTGATCGTTCAAACGCCAAACTTGTCGATGAAAATAAAATAGACTTAGGTAATACGTCTGACTTTGATGAGGAAAGCGAGATGAGTGTAATCTCAGTAGAGGACGAAGTTGACTGCTCTGAGTTTATGAGGAATGAAACCGAGAATGAAAAACCATTAATATCAGAAAACTCGGTTGAATTCGCTCGTCTGTCAAAACATCAGAAACAAAAACTCAAGGAAAAGGCCATGGTCTATCAAAAGGTTCAGACTGTGCCAAATCAGGTATACGCAGTTACAGGTGTCACTCCAAAGCAAACTGCAGAGTTAAGGATCTTGGTCGATAAAGATAATGCTGAAGGGTGCGAAGACTACTTCTGGTCTGCCCCCATTGACAACGCAGACGAAACTGTGGGTCTATCTGAGAAGACTACATGGAGGGTTAGAGGAAGATACATTGTTGAACCCATCAACACACCCTCCAATTTCGACAAACCAAGCACAAGTGGAACCAAAGAAATCCCTGAGGAACCAATGAAAGAACCGAAAGCTCCAATCAAAACAATGGAAGAACCAAAAGTTCTACTCAAGATGGTTGAAGAACCGAAAGTTCTAACCAAGAAAGGTGAAGAATCAAAAATGTCCGACAAGACAACCGAAACTCAAAAGGAGAAGCCAAAGGCCAGCTTCAATATCCACAAATCTCAGAGGGAGCATGCTAAGCAGAAACGCTTGAGAAATCAAAGATATGCTAAGAATCTAAATGAACGAAAAAGGCACTGGAATTCTCAAAACTCCAACTATGAGCCTCCCAAGAAAGGATCAATGGAAAAAGGAAAGGAGAAATTAAAGGAAAATTTCAGTCCAAACTCCTACTATTCCAAGTCCTGTTTCGGTCCTAAACCCAGTTTCGGTCCTAAACCCAGTTTCGGTCCTAAACCTAGTTTCGGTCCCTCCAATTCCCAAAGCAAAACAAATTCATTGAAGGACATGAAAGGAAATGGAAAGCTAGTACCAAACTCTGAGTTGGGTAATAAGAAATCATCAGCTAACCCTAGAAGTCAAAAGAAAAATCATAAACCATCTAACAACACACCAACCAATGCACCGAACATTAAAGAAGATAAAACTAAAATCAAGGTGTATACAATTAAAAGAAAAGATCAAACCACTTTAGTAAAAAGAACATATTTGGTTGATATTTCTGTTGTAATTCCTTTTTCTGTGAAAGATTCACCAGGACCCAAGAAACTTTGGGTTCCTAAATCCGCTTGAATCTACAGGTAATCAGTGACGAGCAGTTCGATGATGAATGGTACATAGATAGTGGCTGCACGCGTCACATGACAGGGAGGAAGGAAGAGCTGAGGGAGTTTCGGTCCCTGAAAGATGGTGGGTGTGTAAAGTATGGAAACAATTCCAATGGAACAATCAAAGGGTATGGCATGATAACCAATGGCGAATTCTCAATTAGGAAAGTAGCGTATGTAGAAGGATTGCAGCACAACCTCATCAGCGTGTCACAATTAGTTGTGGGCACAGGTTTGAAGGTATCATTTGATGATGAGGGGTCTGAGATAATTGAAAAACAATCCAAGAAGGTTCTGCTGAAATCAGAACGCAAGGGAGAAATGTACCCTCTGAATCTAAACCCAATTCAAGGTACACCAGCTATTTGTCTGCTGTCAAAGGCAAATTCCGATGAAAGTTGGTTATGGCATCGACGCCTCTCGCATCTAAACTTCAAAGACATCAACAAATTGGTGCTTGGTGATCACGTTCGAGGCCTTCCCCTTCTCAAATTCGATAAAGAGAATTTATGTGCTGCATGTGAAATGGGCAAACAGAGTAGAAAGAGCCACCCCACACGCATCAATACGAAGACAGTTGAAGCTCTTGAACTATTGCACATTGACTTGTGTGGACCTTCGGCTATTGAGAGCATTGGTGGTAGTAAATACATTCTAGTCATTGTAGATGATTTTTCACGCTTCACTTGGGTTTTCTTTCTTAAGCAGAA
Source organism: Lactuca virosa (assembly GCF_052849685.1). NCBI lineage: Eukaryota > Viridiplantae > Streptophyta > Magnoliopsida > Asterales > Asteraceae > Lactuca > Lactuca virosa. The sequence continues at coordinate 156,796,932 of NC_136434.1, forward strand.
ATCAGATGCAACTCCCAAGTTGAAGACATTCATCAAGCAAGTGGAAGTACAGCTGAGGAAGATGGTGAGGAACATCAGAAGTGACAATGGTCTGGAATTCAAGAACAAGGATTTCGAGGACTTTCTGGCTGATAAGGGGATAACTCACAATTTTTCGGCCCCTTATACACCACAGCAGAATAGGATTGTTGAAAGACGAAACCGTTCGTTATGCGAGGCAGCCAGAACCTTGCTCAGTTTTGCTTCCCTACCATTATACTTATGGGCCGATGCAATTGCCACTGCCTGTTACACTCAGAATCGGTCCTTGCTCAATAAGAGATTCTCATTAACTCCATATGAGATCTTAAACAATAGGGAACCGAATGTTAAATTTTTCCACATTTTCGGTTCAAGATGCTTTATTTTCAATTCAAAGGAGAACCGAAACAAGTTCGATGTCAAAGCCGATGAAGGCATATTTCTGGGTTATTCTCTGTCATCAAAAGCATACAGAGTGCTGAATAAATGCTCCAAAAGGATTGAAGAGACTTATTATGTCACCTTTGATGATAATTATATAAAGAAGGTTCAGAGGACTGAAAGTGACCTAGGTGAAATATTCCCAGAATCTGGCCAAGTCTCGGTTCCAATATCCAACTTGTTCGAGGAATACATTCGGCTATTTGATGAACCAGAGAAAGCAATTCACTCCGAGGCGAAAGCAGCAAATAACAAAATCGATAATCTCAAAAAGTCATAGACGAAGCTGCTAAAGAGATGGAAAGTGACCCTAAGGGTGCTACGTCATCAACTGACTCTCAAAACAATAATTCAATGTTCAAGGGGGAGAGCTCGACAGCACCAAAGACAACCCAAGTCTCGGTTGAGGGGGAGAATCCAATTCCCTCCCCAACACATAAAGGTCCGGGTGAAGGGGAAAGTACAGATCAAAAATCAACAAGTAGTAGTTCAATTGAGGGGGACAAACCAACTTCCACATGAAATACTAACTCTGATGCTGCCTCAGGTTACACTTCGCCAGTCGAGGGGGAGAAAGAAGATACACCTGTCGAAGGTGATGATGATCAATCAAAATTTGAAGTAGAAGTGGAGGCTGAACTGAATCCAGCATATGATCCAAACTATCCACCGTTAGCAAAATGGACCAAAGACCATCCCAAAGCACAGATCATTGGTGAAACTTCTGAGAAAGTTGTTACTCGTTCTCAACTGAAAGCGAAACAAACTGCATTATTCTCAAAAGTTGAATTTTGCATGTTTAATTCGTTCATTTCAAAGGTTGAACCGAAAACCATAAATGCTGCACTTGATCATTCCGATTGGGTCCAGGAAATGCAGGATGAGCTTCATGAGTTCGAACGCAACCGAGTTTGGAGGTTGATTCCCACCCCAAAGGATGCTTCTGTGGTTGGCTTGAAATGGGTCTTTAGAAACAAGTTAGATAAAGAGGGGAATGTCATTCGCAACAAGGCTCGGTTGGTGGTGAAAGGCTATTGTCAAGAGGAAGGGATAGATTATGAGGAAACCTTCGCTCCAGTAGCTAGGTTGGAATCAGTCAGAATCTTTTTGGCATATACTGCTCATAAAAACTTTGAAGTTTTCCAAATGGACGTCAAATGCGCTTTCTTAAATGGAGAATTAGAAGAAACAGTCTATGTTGAGCAACCGCCGGGTTTTGTGAACGAAAAATACCCTGATCATTGCTATGTGCTGGATAAAGCTGTCTATGGATTAAAGCAAGCACCGAGGGCCTGGTATGAAACACTAACTCGCTTCTTGAAAATGTCAAAATTTAAACAAGGTTCGGTTGACCCAACCTTCTTTCGTAAGAAGGAAGGCGAACATCTAATGATTGTTCAGATTTATGTTGATGATATCATCTTCGGCTCCACGAATCCTAGCTTAACAGCTGAATTCAGGAAGTTGATGGAGACTAAATTTAAAATGAGCGCAATGGGTCCAATTAATTTTTTCCTTGGTTTGAATATTAGACAGGGACCAGAAGGCATATTTATCAACCAGGAGGCCTATACAAAGAACTTACTGACGAAATTCGGAATGCAGGGTGATTCAAAAGTGAAGGTTCCTATGGCATTTGGCACTAAGTTAACTCCATCTCTGGAAAAACCTGCTGTGGACATAACACTATATCGTCAAATGATAGGGTCCCTTATGTATCTAACAGCTAGTAGACCGGATATTATGTTTTCTGTTTGTTATTGTGCCAGGTCTCAAGCCAATGCAAGAGAACCTCACATGGTGGCAGTTAAGAACATTTTTCGTTATCTGAGGCGAACCTCATCTCTCGGTCTCTGGTATCCTGCTAGATCTGGATTCTTCATTCAAGCCTTTTCTGATGCTGATCTAGGAGGATGTGGACTGGACAGAAAGAGCACTACTGGTGGATGCTAATTTCTTGACGGGAAACTTGTTAGCTGGCAGTCCAAAAAGCAAACTTGTGTTTCACTATCCACAGCCAAAGCTGAGTATATTGATGCAGCATCTTGCACTTCTCAATTGGTATGGATTCAAAGTCAACTGAGAGACTATGGGCTAAGTATGAAGAAGATACCTCTCTATTGTGACTCAGAAAGTGCAATAAGGATTTGTCACAATCCAGTGCAACACTCAAAAACTAAGCACATTGCTCTTAGATATCATTTCATCAAGGATCATGTAGAAGATGGGAACGTGGAAGTACACTTTGTTCGATCTACTGATCAACTGGCTGACATCTTCACTAAAGCCGTACCTGAAGCTACCTTTTACAAAATTTTACAAGGCTTGGGCATGATGGAAGGAGAGTCAGTACCGAATCCTCAAAATTAGACATCTCTCACTAAAAATTAGACAAGCGAAATGGAGCAAACGCTCGGTCTATTTCGGCTCCATAGTTTTCAGGAACCAAAATGAACCGACCGCTCGGTCTATTTCGGCTCCATAATTTTCAGGAACCGAAATAAACCGACCGCTCGGTCTATTTCGGCTCTGGAATTTTAGGGAACTGAAATGAACCGACCGCTCGGTCTATCTCGGCTCCGTAATTTTCGGGAACCGAAATGAACCGATCGCTCGGTCTATTTCGGCTCTAGAATTTTAAGGAACCGAAATGAACTGATCGTTCGGTCTATTTCGCTTCACTCATTTAAGATAAGGTTTCGGTTGTATATCTTGTACACTCTTTTCTCTCGTATTTTATCTTTCTGTTTTTATTCTTTTTCAGAAAATTTCAAAAATCCAAAAATATTTTATCTTTCTGTTTTTATTCTTTTTCAGAAAATTTCAAAAATCCAAAAATATTTTATCTTTCTGTTTTTATTCCTTTTCAGAAAATTCTAAAAATTCAAAAATATTTTCTTTGTTTGTTTCGTTTGTCTGTTTGGCTGGTATGTGTGGTGTGTTTCTTATTTTTATTAGGTGACAAGAGTACCAGTACAACAGAATGTGAATCTAAGGCAGGTATATTTAATTTCAGTACGAACTAGTTAAGGGTCCCTAGAAGCATGCTGTTGCATGTTGACCAAAGCCTCTACGACTTTGAGCAGGCCTTAGTGATTCGATCTATACCTATCGTTTCTTCCCAATTAGGCCATTAACTGCAACTCAGTCTAGAGCTACCTTACTCTTCTTATATGAGTTAAGAGTTTCTCTGCTTTGTCACGTCTATATAGCAGAAGGTACTTTCGGTTCTATAGCCACCTCCCTTATATTCTCCATCTCCTTTCAATTCACCATTGTAACCCTTGAGACTCTCGGTCCTTACCACTGAGGTTTATGGTTACACAACATCTGTGTTTGTGATCTTAGATACGTATACCACGTACTAAGTGAAACCCAATATCCAACACCAATAATGAATTGACGGTGAATTAATTATTCAAGAACTTACTGGTTACCTAATGAAATCTCTTTTTATTTTTGCGTGGTCTTTTATGAAATTGTCTACTACCAAGGCGTTTCTTCCCAAAGAGATCCAGTTTATTTTTTGAGATTTCTGCTACCTCTTTAGTCACTATATAATATATCCAACCTACCTGTTCAACAGACCACATCGGTCTCACAGGTACTTCTTCCAACGTTCGGTTTTATGTTAAGACTCGAAGTTCGGTTGAAGATAAGCTACCCTAAGCCTAATCTATAAAAGAAGCCTTTCAATGTTTATTAACAAACAGTTGATCGTATCATTCGGGAAACCACACAAGCACTTCTAGTCTCTCTTGACTTTGAAGGAAGCGATTCTTGCCCGGAATCCTCTGCTCTCTGTCTAGTAATGAGACATCACTCACATCCCATACACATTTGCTTTATTTCTTTATCTTTGTCACACTAATGCACGAAAATTTTCAGTTTTCCCACATTCTGGTTACTGATTGGTTTGAATTTTGTTCTATCTATTGGAGCCAAACAGGGGGTTATCATGGAATTTCAAACGACGATTGAAGATAAGATTTAGGCGCGTGAATTTGAACGGTCTCTTTACCCATGCGTGCTGACGTATACCTGGGAGTAACCACACTGTCACTTCGTGCTTTTTCAGGCGACGTTTTAGTGATCACGTCATTATCATCATGATTTTTCTCTCTCCTGGCAATGGTATATAAAGGGTTTCCAATTTTATTTGTCTTTTACTGGCAACATTTTTTCTCTGAAATACCAACGCAGCGCAAACTGTTCATCTTCTTCCTTCTTCGATTAACAATGGCGACTTCTTCATCAATTCATGATCTGACGGCATCATCATCTTTACTCACCATTAAGCCAAACCAAAATATGATCATCAAACTTAACCCGTTCTTGTATGATGCATATATGTTGCACGTGGTGGAATGTTTGAAGTATTCACCCCTGGTTTTAGCCCTAACCCAGGTTGAAGCTGTTCCAATGTCGTTATTATCGCAGGTCTATTCTACAGCGTCTTATGACAAAAACAAAGAACGTATTTACTTTGACATCCACGATAAGAAGGAATCTATTTCGAAGGTGAAGTTTTGTTCGATTTTGAATCTTGCTGTCGATTCTTCTGTCATCTCGCCGGACTTTATAACGACGACACAGTTATTTTCAATGCTCTATGAGATGGGGTATACTGATATGCTCACCACGATTACCAAAGTGAAGAAGTCATGTTTACCGTCTCAATGGAATGGTCTGCTCACTCTACTGATTAAGGGATTAGCAGAACGATGTGGTGGTTCAGACGGTACTAGCAAGGGTTTCCTTACCCTTCTTTATGGCCTTTACAACGGGATCAATCTTGATTATGGGTCAATAATCTGGTCTCAGGTGTTGCAGAGCCTCAACACATCAACGAGGCATTCTGAAATCTCTTGTGGAAGATTTTGGACTCTGATTACGAGTAAAGTGATTAATTCTTTGGAGATTCCGGTGATGAAGGATGCTCTACTTGCATCTATTGCTACTTTCCACACAAAGAAGATCATCATCTCGGATCCAATCAAGTTTCCTCATAATGGATCTATTCCTGAATCTATGTATCGAAGTGTTGCAGAAAAGAGCAATGTTATGGCTGACTATCGGAAACTCCCTCCCTCTGGACCGAGGGTACTTTCTCTAGAACAGCAGGCTGCCCTGGATGCCTTGGATAAACCTACCAACCGAGGGAAGAGGATCTCAAAGAAAGAACCCACTGAGGAAAGAAAGTCTAAGTCCTCCAAGTCTTCAAATCGAAAGTCTACTGAAGGGGATTCTTCTCAACAAAAGAAGAAGAAGATAAAGAAGATGGCTCGACGGTCTAAGAGTCCCACTCCTCCAAGCACAGATCATGCCGATGAGGAAAATGAGGAAGAAGAAATTCACCATGACTCACCGGGAGGGAACGCTCCTCCCCGTTCCCCTACTCCAACAGAATCTCCCAATCACAACAGAATTCCCGCACTACCTCAATCACCAAAACAGACCATTCCTCTCTATGTTCCTATTGTTACTCCACCAGTCACATCTCACGAAACGACTTTACCACCACCACCTCCCATTACATCTGTTCCTATTTCCACCCTTCCTTTATCATCTCCAATCATTATAGATTCCACAACCACTACCATTCCTAACCCCACATTAGGCGTCAACGTATCTGATACGAGGGCTACTACTGCAACAGAAACTCCTATCATCACTAAACCTATTTCACCAACACACTCAACTGATTCTGGTGCTACTCTTGGAGGAGAGAATGAGGAATTTGACTCTACCTACTTCAGTCCTTACAGGCTTCCGACTGATGATGATAATGATGCTCCAGTCACAAGTCAAGATTTACAGAGCATTCATGACAAGCTGGACCGATTGCTTGAAGATAGCAAAGCTTATGGTGGTGTGGTTCTTAAAGCTTTTTTAGAAACTGCCATCGACCAATACACAAATGCCATTGAGAAATCTACTAAGGCAGTTGATGCGTCCACCTCTTCCTGTAAAAAGGAAACAACAGAGGTTACTGAGGTTGTTCACACAACTCAGATCTTTCTTGACTCTTTGAAAGCTCATGCTGACACCAATGCAGCAAAGGTACAATCCTCTGTGGACTCCTATGCTAAGTCCCTTCAAGAAGAAAGCATTAAGTTTGAAGCTGTACGCTCATCGCTCCAAACCGAGACCACTTCTTTTTTACAATCAGTGGATTCTCGTTTTGATGCTCTTCATGCTAATCTGGCAACCGAAAGTGCCTTGAAGGAGGATCTGGCCAAACACAAAGCCACCATTGAAGTCCAGAAGGTGCAGCTAGCCCATGCTGAGAAAGAAATCTCTTTATTGAAGACACAACGGGCTGTGTATAAGAGTTGTGCAGGTGAGGTGAAGGACATGTTGACAAATTTGCTTGGTGCTCATGATCCTATTCTTACTCTTACAATTCGCAATCATCTCACATTCAAACTCCTTCCTGCCCTTGGTATACTGCATGAAATGAAGGGTGTTTCGGAGGGATTCGTACCTCCAAAAAAAGGGGGAGAAAGTAGTGCTCGTGTTGTTCAACCGAGAGTCATTATGAAAACAGAAGGTGCTCAACCGAAAGTAACAACCGAACTGAAGGATAATGAAGCTTCAGGTTCTGGTTCACGAGCAAAGCCAAAGGAGACCATTGATAAAAGTGATAGTGATGTAGAAGAAACCATTGTTGAAGCTCTCCAATGAAATAAAAGAGACATAGAGCTGGATGAAACTCTGAAAATTGCTAAAGAAGCAGAGGAGAGGGAAAGGAGAAACAAAGAAGAAGAAGATGCCTTGAACTGCAAGAAGGCATTGTTTCCCTTGTGGACAAAAGAGACACTTATCAATCAGGCGATTGAGTTTCCTTCTGTCTATTGGTTGGAACCGGTTGCTTCGTTTGATTGTGATAAATCCAAGGACTCGCAGTTCGACATGCCAATTACCAGAAAAGCTTTCACGTTTCATTGCTTTGATTCGACTGCTGAGGTTCCTTTTCCCCATCCTAAGTATGATCGAGAGTTGATAGACTTCTATTTGAAGTATGGGCAACCGCAGTACCTGACTTGGAGCGCACAGAAGATCATTACAGTCAAGGTACTCAAACCCTCACATGCTGGGAGATTTGTTAACGTTAATTTCAAGATCACTCGTGGTTCAGCGAACACGGTGTAACCTATCTCTCTAGCAGATCTTCCTAATCTCAATCCCCATGACTGGATTTTGCTGTTCAACATTCTGCTCACTAATCCTAAGGAATATGAGCCTATTTTAGAACATCTGAAGAGAATGTTGGCCTCCTACATCCATGAAGTTGCTACTATGGATCAGGAGATAGCAAGAGTTATGAACAAGAAGCCGACTGTCAAGCCTACACCGAAACCAGGGGATGTGAACAAGATGAAAATGGGACAGATAGATTCAACAAATCTTACTGTCATGTTCACGAAAGGTGAAGCTCACAGGTTTTTGTTTGCTCTGGTTGATAAGCATCTATTTTCAACAGACTGCTTGGAGCATATCATCAACATCATTCATAGATGCAAGCAGAATTCAGAGGTTGATAAGAAGAATTTTACAGACATGCTTCGGTGGTATATTACGTTTCGTTACCATCTTTTAGCCGTTATACCGAAGGTGTTTAGAACTGTGAAGAAGGCTTCTGTTATTAAACAGCATTAAGGTCTCGGTTCCAAAGACGCAAAGGGGGAGATTGTTGAGTCCATTTGTGTTGCGTCTTGGACCTTAAGTTTTGTATCCGGATTGGGCCTGTCCATCCGTGATTATCTAGATTAGTTAATAGGGTTTTACTATAAATATGCATGCATGTATGCGTATTAAAAGTCGATAATTACGTTTATTATTGTAACCCTAAACACCTCTATAGTCGAAGTTCTTCATCGAGCTCTTCTGAGGTGTTGAAGTGTTAATCATACGACATATTCAGTGCCATTCTTGTGTTCTTTATTACATTCTTAATCATTAGCTTGCATAGAATCATACGATCCTAAGAGAACTTAGTTCTAACATATATTGGACTAGAACCTTGGATGCATGAGCTAAAGACCTTAAACCACGAAATGGTAGGAGTTACCATGGGTTTACGGCCGTAAACTCATGGGTTTACGACCGTAAACTCCATGGGAGTTGGTCCCAAAACCGTAAACTCCAATGAAGGGACATTTTGAGCCCTAGTCCTTTCCTTAGCCTTGGATACTAGTCTAGATCACTTCCTAGAAGTGTTTAGGACCTTAAACATCAAAAAGATCAAGAACACATAGAGTTTACGGCTGTAAACTCATTGGGAATGGTCCATGGGTCGTAAACTCTATAAGGTGGTGCCATTGTGCCACCATGATTTCCTAAGGCTTGGACTTGACTATGGGATGCTTAACCTTGACTTATAAGACCCTAAAACACACAATGGTACTAATTACCATGAGTTTACGGCCGTAAACTCATGGGGGAAAAGACCATAAACCGTAAACACATGTGGTGTTACCATATGGGCAGTAAACTCCAATATGAGGCCATACTCTCTTTAGATGCAACCCCTAGATACTCCTAGCACTTAAATCAAGGTGTTATCCATGTTTTAGGGTGTCCTTACTTGATTAATTAGTTGTTAAATGACTAATTAGATGCATATATGTGTCATTACATGTTAAATAGGATCTGTGTGTGTGTTCAAGTCTTCACTTGACACTTAGCATCCTGTCCGGCACTTCCATCCAAACCACTCACTACAGGTGAGTTCATACCCCTTAATCAACCTTTGAAATGATTTTAAATGCTTTTATGGGGGGAATACAAGTTGAACTATTAAGTTATTATATCAATCACATGTGATTAATAACTGTCAAGCAAGTAGATTTTTGGCATGTTAAACTGTTTTATCCAGCTAAAGGTTTTCAAATCTTGTTTTCAAATCTCTTTTAAAATACTAAAGTCTTTTGTTAAATTACTAAACTTTTATCACAGTCTTTTAAACTTATATTCTTGTTAGATTCATGTCTATATAGATATAGTTATATAAGTAGGATTTGAAGGACTTAGGACTGATAGCCAGCTTCATTTCCTGTTTCTTGTTTGGTTGTGGACTTAGAGTATCCGGTTATTTGTCCGAGTGTCGTTGAAATCCTAGTTATATATTATGTATATCTATTTAGATATTAAAACTATTACTCCAGTTCAGCGCCTTTGGGTAGTAAAGGTACCTAGATAACCTATCAAGTAAACTATAATAGGTATAGTTTAGAAATCAACAATAACTTTTATGAGGAGAAACTAGCTATATCAATATTCTAAAACATGTACTTTTAGTAAAAAGAAAAGTATATAGTAATCAAAACACGGGATACATCCTCATGACGCGGATTTCACCGTTGTCGAGTTGGTAACCAGAGTCTCCTGGAGAGAGAGCGGGCATTGTGTGTATAGATCTATACGGGACAGACCATCCCACATCCTGACTGCTAGCTACAGTCCCGGCCGACCAAGCCAAGGGATGACAAATGTCACATTTATTTTGACGCTAGCAGGTCGTCGTGTTTACATCCGTCAATCAGTATGGTTACAAGTATCTTCACATTTTACCTTATAATTCATGGCTTTAAGGTAAGTAGTATCATGGTAGTCTCTACATACAAAACTACGGTACTATAATATTTTCCCTAATACATTAACTTAGGACGTTTTGATATAAAACAATAATGTAAAACTATATTATGATAATGATAGTAACATTGGGAAAATGCCCTTTTAACTCAAAACAGTCAAGTCTTGGTAAAAGACTGCTGTTAGTAAAGGAACTCATTCTCTATAAACATAAAACAGTCGGGTCTTGGTAGAAGACTTCTTTTGGTAAAGGAACTCATTCTCTCTAAACATAAAACAGTCGGGTCTTGGTAGAAAACTGCTTTTGGTAAAGGAACTCATTCTCTCTAAACATAAAACAGTCGGGTCTTGGTAGAAGACTACTTTTAATAGAAAATATAGGATTTTCTGGAAGGAATTCAAATACTCCGTAAAGTTTTATCACCATCATTTAATGAGATTATTTTGAAGAAAAACATGTATTTATATCAATGTCATTAAAATACTTATGAACTCACCAGCATTAAAATGTTGATCCTCTCTTTCAAAATAACTTGTATTCTCAGATCGCCAGTAGACAAGTACACTCCGGGAGTTTTCACGAAGTCAGCCTTGTACCGAGCTGCATCTTATGTTATTTTCTATATCTACTTTTGATGTTGTTGCTAAATGTAACCTATGTAAAAACTTATACTATTAATGCAATGGTTTTTGTACTTTGATTACTATACTGCATGTGTTGTGATACTTGACATGACGTCCTCCACCCCAGAACGTTTCCGCCGTTCCGGTTTTGGGGTGTCACAGATTGGTATCAGAGCGTTGTTTATAGTGAACTCAGTATATCAAATCATAAAAGATATACAACCTATAAATACAATGGGATAAAAAACACTCTGACCAAGAGTTATATTTTACAAAAGTATAAGTACATCCAGAATATAAAAGCCCGAAAAAGTATCACAAGAAGAACAAGAATAAAATTCTTTGGATGTTGAACATTACCGTCAAACCTAGGCAGTTATGTAATCATAGCTGGAATAAATATAGCCTGATCAACTATATTTATTCGAGATGCGACTAACGTGTGTTTGGGAGTGATGGTGGTGTTGTAATGAATCTGAAACTTACCATGTAGGAATGCTAGAGCCAAACATAAAGTTTAAAATACTATAGGAGTATTTTATGATACTAAAAGACTAACAATAAATCTAAAGGCATGTTCAGAAGTTCTAGAATCAAGCATGTGATTAAAATACTATAGGAGTATTTTAGGAACCATAAATAACTTTGCGTGAAAACTAAGAAGACCCTTATTGATAGGTCTATGATTACAGAGTGTATACTTCCAAGGTTATATATAATGAGGATCTCATAGGCGAAGAATGTGTGGTTTCGCTCTACTTCCTTTTCCTTGTTTGGATGTGGATATAGAGTAGTATCACATATTCGAAGGCCTATTGGATCTAAGTTATATATGATTTGTGTACACTATGTAATTGTAGAAGGACTCGATATGGATCACGCATTTAAAATGTTTTAATAATCTCATAAGATTCTTTAGACATTCCCATTCTCGCATAAACCCCTTTAGAGAACCTTATCCACTCCAGTAATCGGCAGAGGAGTCGATAAAGACCCAGAAGAGGTTCATTGAGAAGATTTCCAAGTAGGAAATAAATGAACAGTGATGGGACTATTGAAATCGCCATGTGCCTATACCTTTTAGGGACATCGGTGGGAAATTCGCCTGAACTTCCGAGATTCCAGTCATCCATTATGAAGTGACAACGATCGGAGTCAGAATCAGAAGTAAGACGGAGCAGAAATTCAATATGTATACAGAAGAAGAGAACCCTATATAGCAATGGACAGCAGCAACCAGCACCGGTGTGTAAAGCCACCCAAGAACTCCAACCAAATCCCCTGAAAAGAAAGTTTGGGAACGAGGAGGGAAGTACCTCGACTCAAGGACCTTCCGAAGGGCAACAAGCCGAGGTAGTCAATACCCCTGTCAACCCACCTGTCTCGACACCAAGAAGGTCATACCTAGGAAACTTCCCCCACTGCAGCAAGTGTAACTACAATCATTATGGAGACTGTCGAGAACCCTTTTGTGTTAGGTGCAACATGAAGGGGCATACCGCTCGCAACTGCAGAACTCCAGTTGAGTTCATAACATCAACCACCAATGTTGGGACCAGTCCCATATGCCACCTATGTGGTGAAATTGGGCATCTCAAGAGGGACTGCCAAACTGAAAGATATAACAAAGACGCAGGAGGAGTTTAATCCTAATACCTAGAAGAACATCAAGGGAACCGGTAGAATTTTGGTACGCCTCTCAACCTTAAGTAACTAATTGAAAATTTTAAATAATCAATTCTAATCGAAATTACTCCCTCGTTAACGCAAAAGTCGCAGCACTGTTGTAAAACCTAAAAACCCATCAGGTAAAGCTATGATGGCTTAGTATATACGTGAAGGCCATTTATAATTAGGATTGATAGACCTCGAGTGAGTAATGTGGCCTTATCTCCTGTTCCTTGTTTGGTTGTGGAGTTAGGGCGGAGTCGCTCAGTTAACACTCCTTGTAATCTTAATTATACATAACTAGTGTATACTAGGCGATTATAGAGAGGCCTCGTGAGAAACCTATTCATGAAAAGTACATCTTTCCAAAGTATCAGGACCCCTAGCGTTCAGAGTCAGTCATGTCGGTCCAAGTATTCGTGGTAGTAATACCATGGACGAACCCGAAACGCTAAGAACTTGTGTGCTCTGTTCGGCACATGTCCTATCAATCTCCATTCCATATCGTGTCGATGTTCGTTAATATCGACACTACCTTCAGCCATGGTTCGAATTGGTTCGACCATGCGAAAACTTCTAGTGCTGTGTAAAAAGAACTTTCACCTTATCCCAAGCGTCAAATAAAATTTATTTCGAACCTAATAGAAAACCTAATGCGAACCATCAATCGTCTCCCTCATCCAACCTTCAGAAGTACCCAGTAGAGGGGTACCACGTGCTGTTGACCAACCCCATTAGACATTAAAACCAGAAGCGAGAGGCACTGCAGATATTCCGGAAGATAATAACCGCCCGAGGCCTACTCAATAGATCCTCCAAAAAGACCACTTGCACCGCACGATCTAGTTCGTGAATCAAGAGAAAGAACTCATGGGATTAACTTACTACTACTGAGTATATGCATTAGAGTGGTATAAAATTTAGGTCATTAAGATTCAAGATGTGTGCTTCCGCCCTACTCCCTGTTCCTCGTTTGGTTGTGGGTTTGAAATGGGGCCACACATCTGAACATCCTATCAGTCTCAATTTTATACGACTCATATACACTGAGTAATAGTGTTTGAGCCGAGTATGGGGTCTACCTCGAAACTTAAAATAAAACCCTTCATCATATACCCATAGGGAAGGAGTTGAAGTCAAGGAAACAATTGTGGGTTGAGCTACTAAAATGACTACAAATCCGAAATTTGTTGTCATCCCGGTTAAGCCAACATAGTAGCTGACACCCTCAGCTAGGAAAAGTAACTCAAGTCGTAAGAGTCAAAAACATTGACTACGACCATCCATTCACACCTGATCCCACAAACTGAGCATTTCAGTGGTGAGCCAAGAAACCTGAAAAGTTGTGACAGGTTAAACTCTGAGAAGAATGGATGAGGAAATTAGAGGTTCTGAGTGGCAGATTCTTATGCCATTTAGATTCAATCTGGATAGAGAAACTCGGTAACATCGGAAAAGTAGCTGCAAGGGATGCCCGCACTACTCAAGCATTTCATTCATCCAGATGCAGACGAGAAGCGTCTAGGTCGGAAAGGGTTGTGATAAGTGCCTCGTCACGTGAGAAGGTTACAGTCGCCCTATAGATGATAGTCTGCCTTCACCAAAGTTAATACTAGGATGCAAAGAACCGCATGATTTCCTCCGCGACCAGGAATACTTGAGTAAAGTAGGCAGCAAGTTATGTAAGCCTTATAACCCTGGTCATAAAGAGATTGTGGACTCGACACCAGTCTATGAGTTAATCGACGGGTTATACAAGATCACGCGCTCCCTACAAACTAGAGGAAACTAATGGAGCAGGTCTTAGAGATTTGTTAGACTACTAGGTGTTCCAAGGAACATTATCTCTAAGAGATAGTAGAACCACCTCCCGAGATAGTCAGTCACTTCAGAAAATCTCTAAGGGCGAAACTAGCCCTGATCAGAGACTGCTATCCATGAAACAGCGAACCGAATAGGAGAATGATTTCTTCCGATTAGGGATTATGCTGAGAGATCATCTATTAGACGATGATAAAAATGGGAATTATCTAAGCATCACCTGGTAAAACCCTCTATCATCCTGACGTTGAGATATTCCATTAGAAACACCTCGTGAGTCGAAAGTGCAAGTCCTTTCTGCACTGGACTGAGGTAGATGCCACGCAACCAACAGATGCCAGCATATAGTCGACACCTTCAATGATCCAGAAAACCTCCGAAAGCCAACCAGTAGGAAATACGAATCCGAAGATGACCTGAGCCTCCTAAGAACCAATCAGAAGAACTACACCTCCAGTAAGATAGAACTTTTGGAACTTCAGAATGGCGATCACACCAAGTGATGATCTCACCATGGAAGTACATTATGTTCTAGGTACTGAAATGTTCTATTTTCCCAAGAACTTAGGACCATCATAGATTCTTGATAAGGATTTGTCCAGCATCCGTCAGACCTCAACTACTTTAGGGACTCCATAAATTCCACCCTAATCCACCCACGTCTCGAACTTGAAAAAGTGCTTGTCCGACGAGACTCTTGTAATTCCACTCGACGAGATAGAGATCAACGACAGCCTCAACTTTGAGGAAGAACCTGTAGAGATCATGGACCGAGAAATCAAGAGAACGAAACAAAGCCGCCTCCAAATAGTGAAGGTTCACTGGAACGCCAAGCGAGGACCGGAATTCACTTGGGAGCGCGAGGATCAAATGAAACTTAAATATCCTCATCTTTTTACTTAGTTGTTTGTAATAACTTAGTTGCTTGAACTTTAATTTCAGGACGAAATTCCCTCTAACGGGGGGATGATGTGACAACCCGAAATCTTCATTTTGTATAAACTCTATAGTCAAGCACTACAAATAATAGTCAAATTCATTTCTATTAATTTTTAGCTCGGTTTAAAGCCCGGTTGGAAAATTTTAGGATCGCGGCTTAACAAATAAAACGACTAACACCTTAGTGAGGTGTTCACCGCCAAACATGAGGAGTTTGGGCCGTGAACTCCCCTTTGGCCGCAAACTCATGCATAAGGCATGAGTTTACTCCTTTCCTCCCTCATTTTCACTTCCATGCTCAAGAACTCCCAACTTCTCTCTCAAGTATCATAACACTCTTCTTCCAATCTTCCAAAAAAGTAAGTTTTTCTTCACTTGATTTGTTGTTATAACCTTTCATCTAGTTGTTATACATCATTTCATCCATAAATTCTTCATTTTTACTTAGATCTTCAAGTGTTCTTCAAAACACCAAGAACACGAAGAACACACACTAGTGTTCTTGGACCTTATACACCCAAACAAGCTTCTATATTGTAAGTACTCTTGTCCTATATTGTTATACACTAGAATAAACTTGTTAAACCATGGAAAAACACCAAGAATCCCCAAGAACACATGGGTTTACGGTCAAGGCATCTCCTTGAACCGTAAACACCATAAGGTGGTGCATATGGACCACCATTACCTTCTAGGGCTTGGATATTGGACTAGAACCTTGCATGCATGAGCTAAAGACCTTAAACCACGAAATGGTAGGAGTTACCATGGGTTACGGCCGTAAACTCATGGGTTTACGACCGTAAACTCCATGGGAGTTGGTCCCAAAACCGTAAACTCCAATGAAGGGCCATTTTGAGCCCTAGTCCTTTCCTTATCCTTGGATACTAGTCTAGAACAATTCCTAGAAGTGTTTAGGACCTTAAACATCAAAAAGATCAAGAACACATAGAGTTTACAGCCGTAAACTCATTGGGAATGGTCCATGGGCCGTAAACTCTATAAAGTGGTGCCATTGTGCCACCATGATTTCCTAAGGCTTGAACTTGACTATGGGATGCTTAACCTTGACTTATAAGACCCTAAAACACACAATGGTACTAATTACCATGAGTTTACGGCCGTAAACACATGGGGGAAATGACCATAAACCGTAAACACATGTGGTGTTACCATATGGGCAGTAAACTCCAATGTGAGGCCATACTCTCTTTAGATGCAACCCCTAGATACTCCTAGCACTTAAATCAAGGTGTTATCCATGTTTTAGGGTGTCCTTACTTGATTAATTAGTTGTTAAATGACTAATTAGATGCATATATGTGTCATTACATGTTAAATAGGATCCGTGTGTGTGTTCAAGTCTTCACTTGACACTTAGCATCATGTCCGGCACTTCCATCCAAACCACTCACTACAGGTGAGTTCATACCCCTTAATCAACCTTTGAAATGATTTTAAATGCTTTTATGGGGGGGAATACAAGTTGAACTATTAAGTTATTATATCAATCACATGTGATTAATAACTGTCAAGCAAGTAGATTTTTGGCATGTTAAACAGTTTTACCCAGCTAAAGGTTTTCAAATCTTGTTTTCAAATCTCTTTTAAAATACTAAAGTCTCTTGTTAAATTACTAAACTTTTATCACAGTCTTTTAAACTTATATTCTTGTTAGATTCATGTCTATATAGATATAGTTATATAAGTAGGATTTGAAGGACTTAGGACTGATAACCCGCTTCATTTCCTGTTCCTTGTTTGGTTGTGGACTTAGAGTATCCGGTTATTTGTCCGAGTGTCGTTGAAATCCTAGTTATATATTATGTATATCTATTTAGATATTAAAACTATTACTCCAGTTCAGCGCCTTTGGGTAGTAAAGGTACCTAGATAACCTCTCAAGTAAACTATAATAGGTATAGTTCAGAAATCAACAATAACTTTTATGAGGAGAAACTAGCTATATCAATATTCTAAAACATGTACTTTTAGTAAAAAGAAAAGTATATAGTAATCAAAACACGGGATACATCCTCATGACGCGGATTTCACCGTTGTTGAGTTGGTAACCAGAGTCTCCTGGAGGGAGAGCGGGCATTGTGTGTATAGATCTATACGGGACAGACCATCCCACATCCTGACTGCTAGCTACAGTCCCGGCCGACCAAGCCAAGGGGTGACAAATGTCACATTTATTTCGACGCCAGCAGGTCATCGTGTTTACATCCGTCAATCAGTATGGTTACAAGTATCTTCACATTTTACCTTATAATTCATGGCTTTAAGGTAAGTAGTACAATGGTAGTCTCTACATACAAAACTACGGTACTATAATATTTTCCCTAATACATTAACTTAGGACGTTTTGATATAAAACAATAATGTAAAACTATATTATGATAATGATAGTAACATTGGGAAAATGCCCTTTTAACTCAAAAAAGTCAAGTCTTGGTAAAAGACTGCTGTTAGTAAAGGAACTCATTCTTTATAAACATAAAACAGTCGGGTCTTGGTAGAAGACTGCTTTTGGTAAAGGAACTCATTCTCTCTAAACATAAAACAGTCGTGTCTTGGTAGAAGACTGCTTTTGGTAAAGGAACTCATTCTCTCTAAACATAAAACAGTCGGGTCTTGGTAGAAGACTACTTTTAATAGAAAATATAGGATTTTTTGGAAGGAATTCAAATACTCCGTAAAGTTTTATCACCATCATTTAATGAGATTATTTTGAAGAAAAACATGTATTTATATCAATGTCATTAAAATACTTATGAACTCACCAGCATTAAAATGATGATCCTCTCTTTCAAAATAACTTGTATTCTCAGGTCGCCAGTAGACAGGTACACTCAGGGAGTTTTCGCGAAGTCAGCCTTGTACCGAGCTGCATCTTATGTTATTTTCTATATCTACTTTTGATGTTGTTGCTAAATGTAACCTATGTAAAAACTTATACTATTAATTCAATGGTTGTTGTACTTTGATTACTATACTGCATGTGTTGTGATACTTGACATGACGTCCTCCACCCCAGAACGTTTCCGCCGTTCCGGTTTTGGGGTGTGACATATTCCGTTTCCACCTCCTCCGGAATAAGCCAACTCCCCGGACCATTACTGATGCAGATTTTCCTTTAATGAATCCGAACGACATCCTCACTCTAACTGCTTATTTCAGAGAAAATCAAAAGGATGACATCAGTATGGGTGCTTACCACGCAACTCTCAGCTTTCTTAAAGATTAAGTGGTTGAGTTCTGCCGGTGTGACTATGAACTTGCATACCTCTACGGAATAGAACAATTTGTTGCCAAGATCGACTTTGTTCTTCCGGAAGCTGAAATTCTTGCAGACGGTCCCATTGAAGAACCGGTTCTAGGGTTTATCTACACCACCAGAAGAACAAACAAGAAGGACTACTTCCGATTCCTTGACAAACACCTGGTTCCGACCAAAGCTCTGAAGAAGTTCATATCCCGGGCGTCCAAGTCTGATGCTCCGGAACAAGTCAATGCAAAGTTTGTAAGTCAACCGGCGTGGTACACTGCGGTGCGAGAATGGTTGTTCAGAGCCTACACCTTCATCAAGGAAGAAATAAACTGAGCTTGTTGGATTGTTAAGTGTCACACCCCCAGCCATCGGCGGAAACACCGGGTGGTGTAACGTCATTCTTCGCATCACAGTTATATAACATCATTGAACAGTACTAAAGAAAATACATACCTTTATTGATAACTGAAAGTTACATAACTATTTTTCTAGGACCTATTACATAATATCCGACTATGGCATACTTCTTAATGAACAGAAAGATAATAGTAAAACTTCTTCTGTTCGAATACATACCAGCTTTTCAAGTTCCTGAAAACACATAAATTTTAAAATACGTCAACATAAAGTTGGTGAGTCCATAGGTTTTGACTCCATAAAATAATACATTTTCCACGTTCAAAAGTATAGTTTTGAAAGTATCATTTTGACTCTCCAACATTTAGTATGTATATTAGGTATAATAGTTTACTTATCAATTAAGTGTTATACCTAAACATTCCTTAAACCTAAGGTATAAGTAGGGGGAAACTTATACTTAACATTAATACTTGTATACAACGAAGTATAATGTTTCTAACAATTTGCTACCATGAGCCGGTAACCGCTGCTATGACATAATACCTCTGATAAAACACACTCATGATTTACCATGAGAAACAAACACACTCATGATTTACCATGAGAAACAACACCGTACGCTTCATCGACGCCGGAACAATAACAAGTAAAAGGATAGTTCATCACTCGATTTTAGTTGACTGTAGCTAATAGTCACAAGTGGGGTGGTCAACCCGTATACTAATTATACACGACTTCCTCGCTCACACGGCATTAACATTTACAGTTAAGAGGATTTCCGCTAAGATCCCCAATCCTAGTTGATGAATACAATTACTCATGTAGACTTCAACGACTTCCTATAGCTCTAACAACAAAAGCATTTTCATGTCTAAAACCCTAATTTACTAGACTATGCTTTTAAACATTACTCCTAACTTTATAACATTTAGGCAGTATAACAGCTATAGTTTGAAGTAAAACAAGGTTTTATCTTGACATAAAACCAATAATAACAACATATAACGTTTCTAGTTTTATCTTGACATAAAACTATCAATAACAATATATAACATACTAAATTTTATCTTGACATAAAACTAACACTAACAACGTATAACATACCAAGTTTTATCTTGACATAAAACCAATAATAGCAACATACTTTATAACTTAACATATAGAACTTCCGAATATAACTTCGGAACTATATCGCACATATATATATAGAATCCTAAGTATAACTCAAGATCTACATTAGTAAAATAACATGCTGACAAGTTGATAATAGTTGTATATATTCAAAATATTATAGTTAGAACAACTATACCCTCGCTATTATAACAATATACTATCATATAGACATAATAATAACATATATAATATCTAGAATGCGTTTTCCCCCGAAATATTAGAAAGTGGGGCCGTCAAACTCACCCTAGTAGAGTGAATTTTATATAATCTAAGCAGAAACGATCAGCGTACAAGGTCGTCGGGACTCAGGGTGCAAGATGGCTTCAGCAAAGGAGAGAAAGGGAAGAAGTTTAGGTGTAAGAATGGCTGAAGTCGAACCTGCTATTTATAGTAAGGATTTTAGAACCTTACGTCGTGAGTTTTATAAGGCTCACGTCGTGAGTCATGCATGCTTATCCCGTACACTTTCCATTTGCGTCCCTAGCTTCGGAAGGTGGCCATGTGACTCCTCACGTCGTGAGATATCCTTGTTCAAGTCGTGAGTTCGGATCTTATCCCCTCGCAGCCTCGTCACACACCTTCTAGATTCCGAGATATGGATAACTGACTCCTCACGTCGTGAGTTTTGTGCTCACGTCGTGAGTTTTGTGCTCACGTCGTGAGTTTTGTGCTCACGTCGTGAGCTCAGTCAGATTAGGGTTTCTGACAGCTGAATCTTCGGAAGGTCGTAACTTTCACATACGAACTCCGTTTTTGACATTCTTTATATGCACGCGTAGGTATTCATAAGTACTACAACTCTCTTTTAGACTCCAATAGCTAATTCTAAGTATATTTTAAATTCCTTTTATTATAGAGATTTATAGTGTTCGGTTTATCATAATTTCTTCATGCGAAGTCAGATTCAGACATTCTCTATATTTTTGGAATCGTATGGACGTATACTTTGAGTTGTATTATAAGGAAAGTTCATATTTGTAATAGAATTTATCATGAACTACATAGCACGCTTATCACATTACTAGTTTAACCAAATCACATTACATGATTAGCATAATCACATGTGATTGTCTATTGACCTATTTTGACTAGTGTTACACTAACTTCACTTAGGGGAGATTGTTGGAACCTGAAAGTGAACCTCTAGCAATCCTAAGTCCTTATTCCGAAGGGTGTGACTTCCGAAGTGAAGAGTGGTCTGGAACCTGTCCGGACCAAATAAGGATATAAGAAGAGTGAAGGCATTCCGGAGCTGACCCTTACGTCCGGAATGCATGCTGATCCGGAACATCTTGTTTTGTCTCTTGTGCATTTATTGTTTTTGTCTTGTTATTGATGTAACGTTTCATAGGACTAAGTCTATAGTTGTATTAGGACAATCAGAATGTCAAGTCTTTTGTCCAGTCCTATGTAAACACCTGGGTTAATTCGCTGTAACATTCACTCCTATTTAAAGGAGCTTTCAATACAAGTCAACGACGGATCTTTCACTCGCTTTTGGCATTTACTCTTATCATATTCAAAACATTCTTCTTGTTCTTCATTTATTAACTTTACCTTGATCATTTATTACTTGTCTTCAATTAATGTCTTGATCATTTGTTGAACTTATTATCTAAGACTTGACTGGTCTTTCCAGCCTCGACTTGAGCATCTATTAGCAAGAAGACATTGATCTCAAGCATTCAGTCAAGGTTTGAGTTTTCAAACCTTGTCCCTGCGCATCGTTCCTGTTCTCACAAATTCGTATGTGGAATTGCTTGTATTCGGGGTATACGCTAAGTTGTTTGTAGTTAGATTAAATGATCTCAAAGTGGTTGATTAGACCCTGTTACACAGCTCTCGTCTGAGTCTAACCGTTACAGGGATGAGTCTCCTACTCGAAGGATTATTTGAGCCTCCTATCTGGTTGAGCATTCTATAGCCGCATTTGATCAGTAACGTTGTTCCTTTGGAAACCTCAAGGTATTATGGGTGGAAAGTATTTTGTTTAGGCCAGTTTTATTATGGAATAAGTTCGATGATGGTTCAGTGTGGGCAATTGTCAGGAAGCTAGGTCAATTTGAAGTTTTGAGTTTCGAAAGGATAGAAGTGGTTTTATGCAAGAGGATGTAAGGTTCGTTCCATTTTAGGTGGGTAAGTCCTTTTAAGGTTGGTATCAGGTTGCCTCGGGAAGGCTGTATTTATTCCGGATTATGCTGGTATGGACCGGATTGTTAGAGGTGATGGGGAAGGTAAGGACGGATTTCGAGGACGAAATCTAATTCCAGTAGGGGAGAGTTGTAACATCCTGTTTCGAATTGTTCCTATTTTGGATTGGTGATCAAAGGATTAATTGCTATGAAGCTACGAATACATGAGGGGTTGGGTTTCGGACCCCGTTGGAGTTGAATAATGTACCTTGGATTGCTCGGGTATTCAGTTTGAGTTTTTGGATCAAAGGGTATTTCAGTAATTTGTCAGCTCGGGTTTTTATAAGAAGTGGATTTTAGTTCGGGAGATTTTATGGCAGGAAGGAACTGATAATATTGTTGAGTGTCTCAATACCTTTCTATGGATATATGAATTGTTGGAATCAGATTTGTATCGACTGAGTTAGTCTTCGAAAGAATTAGGGTTTAGGGAAAAACATTAGTACGGGGGCGTACCATGGTGGTACGTAGGGCATACTGTGACATCCCCAGATTCACGGCCAGAAAAGACCGGTTTAATTTATGCTTTTGACATAATTTCAGAGTAATCATTTGATTAAAACTGTTGCGGAATATGTTCCCAGAAAAACATAATAAATATGTTATCAAATCATTTCCGAAGGAATGTATTTTATTTACTTAAACCATTGGGATGTCATTGTCAATACAAAAACATAAGCATAAACAAAACTTACATTCGTTTACACTAGTGATCTACTTCTCTTTTAATCTCTCAGTGTAAAGCAACTTTGTATCGATACTTGTGATACAAATAAACTGAGTGGGTCAGGCTTGGGAGCCTGGTGAGCATATAGGGTTTTTCAACCCACAATGATAAACTTATTAAGTTCTCACTCAATAATAAATTTATTAATTTCATCAACCAAAATAATCCTAATTACCCATTCCCATTATCCTCACTTTACATCCCTAAAACAACTATCACTAGGGACCTAGCCTAAGGATTTTCACAAGGGGTGACAGCATTGCCTTCCTCAGCAATTTATGTCAAACAAGACATCTTAACATAAAACAACCTATAAAGTGACAACATTGCTTCCCTCTGCAATATATGTCAAATAAGACAAACATCGGGGTGACAACATTGCTTTCCTTCAGCAATTTATGTCAAATAGGCACGAAGTCACATCGTCGCCATGTGCTAAGTCCATAGCTCTTATTTATCGACAGTATTTCCCACGGGAGTCCCCCCCCCCCCCCCGCAATACATGTCAGTGGGTTTTCCATGTGCTAAGTCCATAGCTATTATTCATCGACGGTATTTCCCACGGGAGTTCCCCCCCCCCATGTCAATGATTTTTCCATATGCTAAGTCCATAGCTCTTATTCATCGACGGTATTTCCCACGGGAGTTCCCCCCGTAATACATGTCAATAGGTTTTTAGAGTACAGCTAATGAACATATAGTTCATTCACCTACAGGTTGCAAACCTGCTAGTGTTCCACATACTGTCTAGAATAGTCCATAGTTGTCATCCATACTCTGCTGAATGACGGGGGCCAACGTTTGGATAAGGGATTTTCTCATATTGCACCACTCACGCCAACGTTTGGGTATGGCTTTTCTCATATTGCACCATTCACTCTCAACTCATGATCTATATCACTGATCATCTCATCAATCCAACTCACCTTTCGTCACACACCCACTATTTGACTCATGATTTATATCACTGACTCATGAAGCTCGTCCCATCACTTCATAAAAGAAACAAAGACTCCAAAGCTCTTCAAAAAAAGTATAGGGAAAATACTAATAAAGTACTCCCGTACCCCGACACGTAATAATGTCAAAAAGAAGAGCTAACGGATGAACACATAGTTAAAAAAACACCTAATGATCATATAGTTCGAGAACACCTTATGAACATATAGTTCAAACATAACTACCGATTACAAGTCTGCTAACGTTCCACTGGACTATCTAAAATAGTCTGTGGCCGTTGTCGATACTTTGTTAGATGACTAGATCATCTTAAACATCGATATCTTTCATCTCTTTTATTTCATCACACTTCATCTAATTTATCTACCCATGTTTTACCCAACATATTTGTAGATAAAAATACATACATAGTTTAAAACTTGTATAAAACATCTATTCAACAGTCACCTTAATTAAACAATTAATATAATTACACATAGCACGTATTTTAAAGAAAATACTTCATATATATGTGTAAGGTGAAAGTGACTATACACTCACCTGATTTAACGATAACCGGGCAGCACTTCGTTGCCTAAAACGATCGTTTCTAATAAAACCAGGAGTTTTATTGAGAAACCGGGCTCTGCGAGGGTCGGGTTTCGGAACCGAAAAAATAAATTTCTCGGGCTTCTCGGGCACTCTGGGACGTGTTCCGGGCGTTGGAAATGATCTCGGGGCATCGGGGGAAGTGGAAATGGTGAAAATATGAGTTTAGGGGTGAAAAAGGGCAAAATCCCAAAATTACCCGGGAAGCCTCGCACCCCTCTATTTATAGGAGGAGGCTTCGGACCGAGGGGGCAGGTGGCTTCAGATGCGAGGAGTCAGCAGACACGCATCGGTCTTCGGACATGCCACCCTTCGGATGACTAAGCGAGGTCGGACACGGGGCAGCTCCTGCGAAGGCCACGTGCGAAGCTCGGACAGGTGGAGGCTTCTAAGTGGACCGAACTTCGGTCCAATGGGGAAGGAGGATGACAACTTTGGACCAATCAGCTGGTACCATGCGAGGCTGAGGTCCAATCAAAAGACGCCACGTGGAGGCTGCATGCGAAGGATGACGTGGTTGGCACTATTCATGCGAAATTTCTCGATTTTCGCGCCAGAACTTCTAAAATCCATAACTGTCGCATACGAGCTCCGTTTTTGACGTTCTTTATATGCACGCGTAGGTAAAATTACGGTCTACAACTTTCGTTTAGACTTCTTCGACAAATTTCGAGTTTAATTTTTATATTATTATTTTAAACAGACCGGGACAAGAAATCCGTTAAAAATTCATAACTTCTTCATCCGATGTCGGTTTTCATCAGACTTTTTACCATTGTGCTACTATTTACGGGACCTTCGATTCTTGTTTAGGTCGTGTCGGCTAAAAATCACTTGATCTAAAATTCGAGTTTTTTAGTTGTCTACTGTTAAGCTGAAACTTCGAAAAATCATAACTTCCTCATACGAAGTCAGATTTGAGCGTTCTTTTTATACCTACTCTCGGTTTAACGAACACTACGAGTTTCGTTTAGATCACTAAGGCCAAAAAGTAGTTTATCAAAAACTCACTTTTTACGACATTCGGCACCATGCCGGTTTTGTCGCGAAACTTCGACAGGTCATAACTTCTTCGTTATAACTCAGATTTCGGCATTCTTTATATATCTGTAATCCTTGCCACGCCCACTACAAGTTTCTTAATAGATATCGGCTTTATCTAATATTTAATTTTGACGCTCATTTTTATTCTTAATTATTTAAACCCTAATAATTAAGCATAAAACACATAATTTTCACATAATATTCACATAATTGCTTTTCACTTCTTCTAAATGAGTTACAAAGGTTAACCTAGACTATTATGTCAATATTAATGCCTAGCCTAGAACCACGGTGTCACACCCGAAACCGGAACGGCGAAAATGTTCGGGAGTGGAGGACGTCATGTACAGTATCACAACAATGCATAGTAGTAAACAAGCAACAACATCATCCATTGCATTAAAAATATAATTTAATACAAGTGTGTTCTGTAAAGTTTAATAGACACAAAAAAGTAAATCAAAATAAAAGATGAGTCTTGAACGAGCTCCATCTTCTCAAAACCTGGCACCGGTACCTGTCTACTGGTGACCTGAGAATACAAGTCATTTTGAAAGAGTTTATCAGCTTTAAAGCTGGTGAGATCATAAGTATTTTAGTGTCATTGCTTGTATGAAAGTGTTTGTAAGTATGTGATGTATAAGTTTGTAAATGTTTGTAATTGTTTGCAAATGTTTGAACTCTCCTAGAAAACCCTATGTTTTCTACTAAATGTAGCCTTCTACCAAGGCATCAAATGTTTGTATGTCTGTTTCTTGTAAAAGTGTGTATTTTCCCAAGTCTGACTCTCCTTAAACAAAAATATAGTTTTTACATTACCGCTCATTGTGAGAAGATCACAAAGTGAATGCAACGGGGAAATAAAATAGTATTGTAGTGTTGTATTAAGTAACTACTGCTGTACTAACTACTTTAAACCAATTGTTATTTAAAGTAACATGTGATATGCCTGTACCATACTACCGACTAAAAAGACGACGATGAAAGACGTCGGAAGAAATGTCATTTGGTACCCGTAGACTTGCAAGTCCCACTGTACCGAGCAACAAGGTGTAGGATAGTCAATCCAGTATAGATCTATACACAAACTCAACGCTCTCCACTTAAGGAGATTCTGGATACAAAACGAGCCATGACAGGTGATGTCATGCCTCGTTATGTGGCTCACATAATTGTTGTAAGGTTGTTGTATATGTATTGTATGTACTAGCTGTATTGTATGTTCTCTCTGTCTAGTATGTATGTATGTTCTCTCTGTATGTTATCGTTTGTTTCTCGTTATAGTGTTCTCTATCTGTATGTTATGTTTGTTTCTCATCATAGTGTTCTGTATCTGTATGTTATGTTTGTTTCTCATCATAGTATTCTCTATATGTATGTTATGTTTGTTTCTCATCATAGTATTCTCTATCTGTATGGTATGTTTGTTTCTCATCATAGTATGTATTGAATCATGTATGAACTGACTCATTGTGTGTTTCACTGTTCTAGTAATAGTATTGGAACTTCCTAAACTATACCTATTATAGTTTACTAGTAATGTTGTTTGTATGTATGAACATATTTGTATACCTTTGCTACCCAAAGGTATTAAACTGAATGAAGGAACTTTTACATCTATACACATATACATAATATATAACTAAGATTCAAACGACCTTCGGACAAATAACCGATACCCTAAGTCCACAACCAAACAAGGAACAGGAAGCAATGTGAGCTATCAGTGCTAAGTCCTTTCAATCCTACTTATATAACAATATCTATATAGATACACATTTTGTCATAGTATAAGTTTAAAAGAGTTTGAATAGAAAGTATTTAACATGTAAAAGAGTTTGTAAAATAGTTTGAAGTAGTTTGTTTGATAACACAGTTTGAAAAGTAAGAAATCCACTTGTTTGGTAGTTATTAATCACATGTGATTGATATAATAACTATAATAGTTCAACTTGTATTCCCCCCCCCCTAAAAGCATTTAAAAATCATTTAAAAGGTTGATTAAGGGGTATGAACTCACCTAAAATGAGTGATGCGAATGTAAGATCGGAAAATGGATGCTAAGTGTCAAGTGAAGACTTGAGCACACACACGGATCCTTTTTAACATATATTGACACATATATGTATCCAATTAGTCACTTAACAACTAATTGATTAAGTAAAGACACCCTAAAACATGTATAACACTTTGATTCAAGTGCTAAGAGTACATTAGGGTTGCATCTAAGGGGAGTATGGCCTCTCATTGGAGTTTTCAGTCCAAGTAGGTTTTCGGTTCATATGGTTTTCGGTCCATATGGTTTTCGGTCCATATGGTCTTGACCGAAAACCCATGGTCTTTGATGCATAAGGTGATTTCCAAGGGCTTTCAACTATCAATGAAGTGTTCTAGACTCAATACCAAGTATTAGGAAAGGCTTAAAGTCATTTTTGCACCCTTCATAAGGGTTTTCGGTCTAAGGAGATGCACTAGACCGAAAACACCTTTTGATCTTGGATAAATGATGATTTCAAAGCCCTACATCAAGTATCCTTACTAGATAACAAGTAGAGGAGATAGATACTTACAATATGGAAGCAAAGAAGGGTGTTTTCGGCCTAAAACACTAGTGTGTGTTCTTGGTGTTCTTGGTGAAATGAAGAACACTTGAAGATCTAAGAAAATGGAATGTTTTCATGGATGAAATTGTCACACCCCAAAACCGGAACGGCGGAAACGTTCGGGGGTGGAGGACGTCATGTTCAGTATCACAACAATGCAAAGTAGTAAACAAGCAACAACATCATCCATTGCATTAATAATATAGTTTCATACAAGTGTGTTCTGTCAAGTTATATAGACACCAAAAATATACATCAAAATAAAAGATGAGTCTTGAATGAGCTCCATCTTCTCAAAACCTGGCACCGGTACCTGTCTACTGGTGACCTAAGAATACAAGTTATTTTGAAAGAGTTTATCAGCTTTAAAGCTGGTGAGATCATAAGTATATTAATGTATGTATCTACATGAAAGTGTTTGTAAGTCTGTAATTGTCTAAGTTTGTAAAAGTTTGTAATTGTTTGAACTCCCCTAGAAAACCCTATGTTTCCTACTAAAAGTAGCCTTCTACCAAGGCATCTAGTATATGTGTGTGTGTCTCTTGTAAGAGTGTGTATTTTCCCAAATCCGACTATCATTAACCAAAAATATAGTTTTTACATTATTGTTTATAGTGTGAAGATCACAAAGCAAATGTAATGGAAAATTGAAATAGTACTGTAGTGTTGTATTAAGTAACTACTGCTGTACTAACTACCTTAAACCAATTGTTATTTAAAGTACCATGTGATCGGCCTGTATCCTGCTACCGACTCATAGAAAAACGACGATGTAAGACGTCGTAAGAAATGACGTTTGGCACCCGTAGACTTGCAAGTCCCACTGTAGCGAGCAGCAAGGTGTAGGATAGTCAATCCAGTATAGATCTATACACAAACTCATACGCTCCCCACTTAAGGAGATTCTGGATACAAAACAGTCATGACAGGTAGTGCCATGCCCCGTTACGTGGCTCACATAAATGTAATAATGTTCTAGTATATGTATATGCTAGCTGTATTGTGTGTTCTGTCCCTGTCTAGCATGTATTGTTTGTTTCTCATCATAGTATTCTATTGTTTGTTTCTCATCACAGTATCTATTGTTTGTTTCTCATCATAGTATCTATTGTTTGTTTCTCATCATAGTATCTATTGTTGGTTTGTTATTGACTCATGTATGAACTGACTCATTATATGTTTCCCTGTTCTAGTATAGTATTAGTATCTCCCTAAACTATACCTATTATAGTTTACTAGTAATGTTGTTTGAATGTATGAACATGTTTGTGTACCTTTGCTACCCAAAGGTATTGAACTGAATGAAGTAACCTTTTATATCTATACACATATACATGATATATAACTAGGATTCAAACGACCTTCGGACAAATAACCTGAATACCTTAAGTCCACAACCAAACAAGGAACAGGAAGTAAGGTGAGCTATCAGTCCTAAGTCCTTTTAATCCTACTTATATAACTATATCTACATAGATACACAGAATATAAGTTAAAAGAGTTTAATAAAAGTATTTGAAATGAAAAAGAGTTTATAAAACAGTTTGAAGTAAAACAGTTAGGTAACATAGTTTGAAAAGTAAGAAATCCACTTGTTTGGTAGTTATTAATCACATGTGATTGATATAATAACTATAATAGTTCAACTTGTGTTTCTCCCCCCCCCCCCCCCATAAAAGCATTTAAAAACATTTAAAAGGTTAATTAAGGGGTATGAACTCACATGTAGTGAGTGGTTTGGAAGAACTGATAATATAGGATTGTTAGGTGTCAAGTGAAGACTTGTACACACATAATGATCCTAGTTAACATATAATAACACATATATGTATCCAATTAGTCTTTAAACAACTAATTAACAAAGTTAAGACATCCTAGGACATGCAAAACACCTTACTTAAGTGTTATAAGTGCTAAGGATTGCATCTAAGTGTTGTAGGACATTGCTATTGGGTTTAGGGTTCAAGGGTAAACTCCCTTGGAGTTTACGGTTTTGTGACCATCACTCAATGAGTTTACGGTCGTAAACCCATGAGTTTACGGCCGTAAACTCATGGTACTTTGACCATTTTGATTTTTGAAGCTTTAAAGATCATAAGAAGCATTCCTACTTCATGTTTAAGCCTTAGGAAGTGTTTAGGGCACCATTTCACTCCTTTGTGGAGTTTACGGTCCTTGGACCATTTGTCTTTGGGTTTACGGCCGTAAACCCAAATGGTTTATGGTCTTTTGATGTTTTCAAGTACTAAGCACATCAAGGAAGGGTCTAGGCTAGTTTCCAAGGCTTGGTAAGGGACTAGGGCACACTTTGGCACCCTTTTTAGGGTTTACGGTCCAAGAACATCTTGGACCGTAAACACCTTTGATCTTGTGTTTCTTGGGTGTTTTCTTGATGATTAGAAGTGTAAAAAGTCTTATAATAATCTAG